>NC_030821.1:83530198-84144662 GCF_001704415.2 Capra hircus
GTAGCCTTTGCCAGGATGCATGTCCCTGTCCATACATGGAATGAGTGAAAGTAGCTCCAGGGCAGAGGCTCATGTTATTGGCAGGAGTGTAACCATCTCAGTGGTGAAACATCAACACTTCTGGCTTCTGCCACTAACCCAGTGAAAGCAGACTCTGCAATTATACATACAGAGGAAATTTTGCTGTCTCAGGCTTCTATTACAGCCTCTTAGGTCCTGCTCTTGCCCCAGCAGGGTGGGGATGTCCACTGAACAGAGGAGAAATCCACCTCACACCTGTCTATGGCTCCAGTCCCTCCATCTCCAGCCCCACCTCACAACAAGGTGATAGCTGACAGGACACCCTGAGGGAAGATGTGGCCCCTGCTCACTTCAGATCCAGATCTTCCATAAAAATTGCTGAGCACACATAGACTGTACATGGACACTCCCACAAAAGTACACTGCACGACTGGGGTAGCTAACAGTTTTACTTAGATTCACAGAAAAAAAAAAAAGTTAACAAAATTAAAGTATGAAGTAATTTGTTTCAAAAGAAAGAACAAGGAAAAGAATCCCTGAAAAAACCCTAATGAAAGAGAGATAGATAAGCAATTTGAGAGATAAAGAGCCCAAAGCAATTGTAATAAGAATAATAACTAAATTAGGAGAAAGAATAAATGAACAGAGAGAAAAATCTTCTCTCTCTCCCTCTTTTTTTTTTTTTTTTGGTAAGGCAATTGTTTTACAATGTTGTGTTGGCTTCTGCCATACAAAAGTTTTAAGAAAGAACTTGAAAATATAAAAAACAACCAGTCAGAGCTGAAGGATACAATAACTGAAATGAAAAACACATTAGAAAAATTAGCAGCATATTAGGTGATACAGAATGAATAAATGATCTAGAAGATAGAATACTGAAAGCCAACCAATCAGAATAGCAAAAACAAAAATAAAAAATTGGAAAATGAGGCTAATTTAAGGTACTCTGGATTGGTATACAACATCACATACAACAAGCCTACTAATATTCATATTATAAGAGTTCTAGAAGGATAAAAGGAAAAAAAAGGATAGAAAAAGTGTATTTGATAAAACTATGGCTAAAGATTTCCCTAATCTGAAAAAAATAGATATCCATGTGTTGTAGGAAAATATGTGTCATGAGAAAATGGTCATGTCACAGGTCTCCAGTGAATGCCTGGGATGAGCCACCGAGTGAGGATCCCTAGCATCATACAGGAAAGAATTCAACCAAGTCATAGTGAAGTGAAAGCAGGTTTATCTAGACAGATACACACTTCACAGACAGACTGTGGGCCATCTCAGAAGGTGAGAGAGGTGACCCCAGTGTATGGGACTATCTCTTTGGAAAGTTAGAGAGGCCCTGAAGGGTGGGGATGGTTAGTTTTTATGGACTGGGTAATTTCATAGGCTAATGAGTGGGACCGTTATTCCAATTATCTTGGAGAAGAGGTGGGGATTTCCAGGAGCTGGGACATAACCCATTTTTTGGTCTTTTATGGCAGGCCTTGGAACTGTCATGGTGCTTGTGGATGAGTCATTTAATTAATGTTATAATAAGCATATAACAAGGCTCAAAGTTTAGCAGAAGTCAACTCTTTCACCATCTTGGGCCTAGCTGGTTCTAACAATTTTGCTATATCCTGTTCATAATAGTTGTGTTATTCTTTTGACAGCTATGCCTTGCCCTGTTCCTTCCATCTCTGTGTACAGGTAGTACAGAGGTTCGCAAATAAAATGAATCTAAATAGACTCATACCAAGATATATCTTAATTAAAGTGATAATATTAAGGATAGCAAGACATAAAGAGCCATGTATAAAAGAATCCCCATGAGGTTAAAAGCTCATTTTTCCTGCTGAAAATTTGCCAAAAAGAATTGACATGATGTACATAAAGTACTGGGTGGGGTGTACAGGGGGGACCTGAAACCTGACACTCTGTCCACCAAGATTATCATTTAGAGTGAAAGGAGATATAGGTTCTGAGACAAGCAAAAACTAAAGTAGTTAATTAATAATATATTGAACTTATAAGTGTTATTTCATCTTTTTTTCAGTGGAAAAAATATAGGTTACAACAAGAAGCAAGAATATATAGCAAAAGGGAAACTACCACCAATAAGGACAAATATATAGTAAAGGCTGTAGATAAGCCACTTAAGCAACTAGAATGAAAGACAAAAGTTGTAAAATCAGTTATAAATAAAATAAAGAGTAAAGGGATATATATTAAGATGCAAAATACGACATTAATCACATAAAAATGTAGGAGGAGAACAAAAAGTGTAACTCTTTTAGAAAGTGTTTTAGGTTAAATGCTTTAAAACAAGTGGATATATTTACAGGTCAACTTATATTAACCTCATGGTAACCACAAGCCAAAAACCTACTGTAACTACATAAAAACTAGAGAGGAAGGAAGTCAAGTATACTACTAAAGAAAATTATCAAAGCATGAGGGAAGAGACTACAAAAGAAGAAAAGAACTATAAAAACATGAAAACGAGTAACAAAATGACAATTATATATCTATCAATAATAACTTTAAATTTCAATGAACTAATAACTCCAATCAAACACAGGGTGGCTGATTGGATTGGGAAAAAGAAAACAAAAAACAAAAAACAAGATTCATCTATATACTGCTTACAAGAGATTTATTTTAAAGACACACATAGACTGAAAGTGAAGGGATATAAAAAGATATTCCATGCAAATGCAAACAGGTAGAAAACTTGTATTATTGGGTAGCAATAGTCATATTAAAGTAGATTTTAAAATAAACTCTAGGCAGTGTATATGGATGCTGAGCTCACTTCCTTCCATGGGTACACCAAGATTACAAATATTTAAAGAGCAACTATTGATGCAAAAGACCAAAGTCTAGAAGAAAATATATTTTACAACTAAAGATATAAAGAAGTAGCCTCTATGTGTTGTGTAGGAGAGGAGAAGTTGTGGCATAATCAAGAACACCACCTCAGTTAGGTAAATCACAAGTCATGAGAAAATTACAACTGCAGATATTCTCCACAGGAGCAAGGGCTCTCCAGACTGGGGATCTTGCACCAGGAAGAGAAGCCCTCAGAATTTTTGGCTTTGAAGAACAGAAAGACCCAATTTCATGAAACACAGAAGTCTGTTGGAAATAGAGACCACTCTTATAGGGCACTCACAAAATCTCACATTCCAAGATGCAGGACAGATGCAGTCATTTGAAAGGAGACTGAGTCAGACCTACCTGCAGATCCTGAAGAGTTTTATGGAGAGGCAGGAGGCAACTGGAGCTCACCCTAAGGACATAGACACTGGGACAGCTGTTTCTGGGAGCTCATTCTACCATGCGAACACATGCAGGCAAGAACCATTTTGGAGTCCTTATTTACTATAACTGTGACTTGACTCTGCCTAGCAGCACCAGTGCTAGGAGCTCTCATGCTAAGCAAACAGGCCCGTTGTGAGGACAGGGGTTCAGGCCGCAGCCGATGTGGGACACGAAGCATGTGGCATAAGCCCTCTTGGAGGAGGTCACCATCAGCCCAAACATAAAGCGACCGAGCAGACAATGCATGAACTGCAGAGCAATTATGCAAAAGAAATGCTTGCGCAGTTAAGAACTGGGATTCACAACAGATTCCCCAGCCTGGGGATCCAGAAAAGGGACTGAGAACCCTGAGAGAATTTGATGTTGGAGGCCAGTGGTATTTGATTACAGAATTACCACAAAACTGGGGAAACAGACTCTTGGAGGGCACAAACAAAACTTTGTGCACACCAGGAGCCAGGAGAAAGGGGCAGTGTCCCCACAAGAGATTCAGCCAGACTTGCTTGTGAGTGTCCAGAAGTTCCTGGCAGAGGCATGGGTTGACAGTGGCCTGCTGTGGGGTTAGGGGTGCTGAATTCCATAATGCAGGCATCAGTCCTTTTAAAACCCAGTGCCATAATAACACCTACCATAGTTTGCCCTTAGGCCAAACAACAGGGAGGGAACACACTGCGACCAATCAACAGAAAATCAGATGAAAGATTTACTGAGCATGGCAAGCCCAGCAGAACAAGACCCAGTTTCTCCTTCAGTCAGTCTCTCCCAACAGGAAGCTTTCCTAAGCCTCTTATCCTTATCCACCAGAGAGCAGACAGTATAAAAACCACATCACAAAAAACTAACCACACTGATTACACGCCTTGTCTAACTAAATGAAACTATAAGCATGTCATGTAAGGGCACCCAATATGGACAGGACATGGTGGAGAGTTCTGACAAAACGTGGTACACTGGCAAAGGAAACAGCAAGCCACTTTGATACTCTTGCTTTGAGAACCCAATGAACAGTATGAAAATGTGAACAGCTATTACACTGAAAGATGAACTTCCCAGATATTTAGGTGCCCAATATACTACTGGAGAAGAGTGGAGAAATAACTACAGAAAGAATGAAGAGATGGAGCCAAAGAGAAAACAGTGCACAGTTGTGGATGTGACTGGTAAAGGAAATTAAGTCCAATGCTGTAAAGACCAATATTGAATAGGAACTTGGAAAGCTGGTCCGTGAATCAAAGTAAATTGGAAGTGGTCAAACAGGAGATGACAAGAGTGAACATCAATATTTTAGGAATCAGTGAATTAAAATGGGCTGGAATGGACGAATTTAATTCAGATGGCCATTATATCTACTGTGGGCAGAAATCCCTTAATTGAAATGGAGTATCCCTCACAATCAAAAAAAATAGTCTGAAATGCAGTCAGTTCAGTTCAGCTGCTCAGTCGAGCCCACATCTTTGTGACCCCATGGACTGTAGCATACTGAGCTTCCCTGGCCGTCACCAACTCCTGGAGTTTGCTCAAACTCAAGTCCATCAAGTCAGTAATGCCATCCAACCATCTCATCCTTTGAAGTCCCCTTCTCCTCCTGCTTTCAATCTTTCCCAGCGTCAGGGAAATCCTTTTTCCACTGAGTCAGTTCTTCGTAACAAGTGGCCAAAACATTGGAGTTGCAGCTTTAGCATCAGTCCTGCCAATGAATATTCAGGACTGATTTCTTTTAGGATTGACTATTTTGATCCCCTTGCAGTCCAAGGGACTCTCAAGAGTCTTCTCCAACACCACAGTTCAAAAGCATCAATTCTTTGGCCCTCAGCTTTCTTCACAGTCCAATTCTCACATCCATACCTGACTACTGGAAAAAAACATAGCCTTTAAAGGATGGATCTTTGTCAGCAAAGTAATGTCTCCATTTTTTAATATGCTATCTGGGTTGGTCATAGCTTTTCTTCCAAGCAGCAAGCATCTTTTAATTTAATGGCTGCAGTCACCATCTGCAGTGATTTTGGAGCCCAAGAAAGTAAAGTCTGCCACCGTATCCAGTTTCCTCATCTATTTGCCATGAAGTAATGCTGGGTTGGAAGAAGCACAAGCTGGAATCAAGATTGCCAGGAAAAATATCAATAACCTTAGATATGCAGATGACACCACCCTTATGGCAGAAAGTGAAGAGGAACTAAAAAGCCTCTTGATGAAAGTGAAAGAGGAGAGTGAAAAAGTTGGCTTAAAGCTCAACATTCAGAAAACAAAGATCATGGCATCTGGTCCCATCACTCCATTGTAAATAGATGGGGAAACAGTGGAAACAGTGTCAGACTATTTTTTGGGGCTCCAAAATCACTGCAAATGTTGATTGCAGCCATGAAATTAAATTAAAATGAAATTCTTACTCCTTGGAAGAAAAGTTATGACCAACCTAGATAGCATATCCAAAAGCAGATACATTACTTTGCCAACAAAGGTCCATCTAGTCAAGGCTATGATTTTTCCAGTGGTCACATATGGATGTGAGTGTTGGACTGTGAAGAAAGCTGAGCCCTGAAGAATTGATGCTTTGGAACTGTGGTGTTGGAGAAGACCCTTGGACTGCAAGGAGATCCAACCAGTCCATTCTGAAGGAGATCAGCCCTGGGATTTCTCTGGAAGGAATAATGGTGAAGCTGAAACTCCAGTACTTTGGCCACCTCATGTGAAGAATTGACTCATTGGAAAATACTCTGATGCTGGCGGCGGGGGGGGGGTGTTGGGGGCAGGAGGAGAAGGGGAAAACAGAGGATGAGATGGCTGGATGGCATCACTGACTCGATGGACGTGAGTCTGAGTGAACTCTGGGAGTTGGTGATGGACAGGGAGGCCTGGCGTGCTGCAATTCACAGGGTCGCAAATAGTCGGACACGACTGAGGGAATGAACTGAACTGAACTGAACTGATGGGACCAGATGCCATGATCTAAGTTTTTGAATATTGAGTTTTAAGTCATCTTTTTCACTCTCGTCTTTCACTTTCATCAAGAGGCTCTTTAGTTACTCTTCATTTTCTGCCATAAAAGTGGTGTCTGAATATACGAGGTTATTGATATTTCTCCTGGCAATGTTGATTCCAGCTTGTGCTTCATCCAGCCCGGCATATTGCATGATGTACTTTATATATAAGTTAAATAAGCAGGGTTTCAATATACAGGTTTGTTGTACTCCTTTCCCTGTTTGGAACCAGTCTGTTGTTCCATGTCCTATTCTAAATGTTATTTCTTGACCTGCATACAGATTTTGCAAAAGGAAAGTCAGGTGGTCGCTATTCTCATCTCTTGTACAATTTTCCACAGTTTATTGTGATCTACACAGTCAGAGGCATTGGCACAATCAACAAAGAGGAAGTAGATGTTTTTCTGGAAATCTCTTGCTTTTTCTGTGATCCAACAGATGTTGGCAATGTGATCTCTGGTTCCTCTATATTTTCTATACCCGGCTTGAACATTTTCAAGTTCACAGTTTATGTACTTTTGAAGCCTGGCCTGAATAATTTTGAGAATAACTTTGCTAGCATGTATGATGAGTGCAATTGTGCAGTAGTCTGAACATTCTTTGACATTGCCCTTCTTTGGGACTGGAATGAAAACTGACTTTTTCCAGTCCTGTGGCCACTGCTGAGTTTTCTAAATTTTCTGGCCCATTGAATGCAGCCCTTTAACTGAAATGCAGTACTTAGATGCAATCTCAAAAATGACAGAATGATCTCTGTTCACTTCGAAGGCAAACCATGCAATATCTAAGTAATCCAAGTGTATGCCCCTATCATAATGCAAAAGAAGCTGGATGGTTCTTTGAGGTCGAAAGTTGAAGAGGTTGAATTGTTCTATGTTAACCTACAAAACCTTCTAGAGCTAACATCAAAAAAGTTATCTTTTTCAACATAGAAGTCTGGAATCTAAAATTATTAAGCCAAGAGATAGCTGGAGTAACAGGCAAGTTAGGCCTTGGAGTACAAAAAGATGCACACCAGAGGTCAATCGAGTTTAGCCAAGAGAATGCATTGGTCATAGCAAGCACCCTCATCCAACAACACAAGAGAGGGCTCTACACATGGACATCACCAGATGGTCAATACCGAAATCAGATTGACTATATTCTTTGCAGGTGAAGATGGAGAAGCCCTATACAGCAACAAAAGCAAGACAGGGAGCTGACTGTGGCTCAGATAATAAACTCTTTATTGAAAAATTCAGATTTAAATTGAAGAAAGCAGGGAAAACAGCTAGACCATTCAGGTATTATCTAAATCAAATGCTTTATGATTATACAGTGGAAATGACAAATAGATTCAAGGGATTAGATTTGATAGACAGAGGGCCTGAAAAACTATGAATGGAGGATCATGACTGTGTAAGAGGCAGTGGTCAAGACCATGCCTAAGAAAAATAAATGTAAAAAGGCAAAATGTTTGTTGGAGGAGGCCTTGCAAATAGTTGAGAAAAGAAGAGAAGCTAAAAGCAAAGAAGAAAAGGAAAGATGCACCCTTCTGAATGCAGAATTCTAAAGAAAAGCAAGGAGCAATAAGAAAGCCTTCTTAACTATGCAATGCAAAGAAACAGAGGAAAACAATAGAATGGGAAATACTATATATCTCTTGAAGAAACTTAGAGATACCAAGAAGCCATTTAATGCAAATATGGGCACAATGAAGGACAGAAATGGTGTAGACCTAACAGAAGCAGAAGAGATGAAGAAGAAGTGGCAAGGAAACACAGAAAAACTATAGAAAAAAGAGCTTAATGACCCAGATAACCACGATGGTGTGATCACTCACCTAGAACTAGACATTCTGGAGTGTGAAATCCAGTGAGCCTTAGAAAGCATCACTATGAACAAAGCTAGTGGAGGTGAATGAATTCCAGTTGAGCTATTTCAAATCCTAAAAGTTGGTGCTGTGAACGTGCTGCACTCAATATATCAGCAAATTTGGAAAACTCAGCAGTGGCCACAGGACTGGAAAAGTTCAGTTTTCATTCCAATCACAAAGAAAGGCAATGACAAAGAATCTTCAATCTACCACACAATTGCACTCATAGCACACGCTAGCAAGTGAATGTTCAAAATTCTCCAAGCAAGGCTTCAACATTATGTGAACTGAGAGGATATTCAAGCTGAATTTAAAAAAGACAGAGGGACTAGAGATCAAAATGCCAACATCTGTTGGGTCATTGGAAAAGCAAGAAATTTCCAGAAAAAAACATCTACTTATCCTTTATTGAACATGCCAGAGCCTTTGACTATGTGGATGGCAGCAAATAGTGGAAAAGTCTTCAAGAGATGGGAGTAAGAGATCACCTTATCTGCCTTCTGAGAAATCTGTATTCAGGTCAAGAAGCAACAGTTAGTGCCATAATTGTAATGATGGACTGGTTCCAAATCAGGAAAGGAGTATGTCAAGTCTGTATATTGTCATCCTACTTATTTAACTTAAAAGAAGTGTACATCATGTGAAATGCTGTGCTGGATAAATCACAAGCTGGAATCAAGACTACTGGGAGAAATATAAATAACCTCAGACATTCATATGACACAACTCTTATGACTGAAAGGGAAGATGAATTAAGAACCTCATGATGAAATTGAAAGAGGAGAGTGAAAAAGTTGGCTTAAAACTTTTGAAAAACTAAGATCATGTCATCCAGTCCCATCACTTCATGGTAAATAGAAAGGGAATCCTCAAAACAGTGAGACATTGGTTTTCTTGGACTTCAACTTTGCTGCAGATGGTGACTTCAGTAATTGCATTAAAAGATGTTTACTCCTTGATAGAAAAGTTATGACCAACTTAGACAGCATACTGAAAAGCAGAGATATTACTTTGGCAACAAAATTCTGTCAATCAAAGTCATGTTTTTTCCAATAGTCAAGTCCAGTAGTGTTGGACCATAAAGAAAACTGAGCACTGAAGAACTGATGCTTTTGAACTGTGGTGATGGAGAAGACTGTTGAGAGTCACTTGGACTGCAAGGAAATCAAACCAGTCAATCCTAAAGGAAATCAGTCATGAATATTCATTGAAAGGACTGATGCTGCAGCTGAAACTCCAATGCTTTGGCCACCTGATGCAAAGAACTGATGAACTGCTATGCTCTGAAATACTCTGAAAATACTCTGATGCTGGGAAAGATTGGGGCAGGAGATGAAGGGGATGATGGCGAATGAGCTGGTTAGATGGCATCACTATCTTAATGCACATGAGTTTGAGCAAGCTCCTGAATTGGTGATGACAAAGAATCCTGGCGTGCTGCAGGCCATGGGGTATCAGAGAATCAGACATGGCTGAGTGTCTGAGCTGAACTGATCTGAAACAAATAGGGATGGATATATAGCCTTATCAAGTAACAATAGGCTTCTATGTGACTTCCTGAGCTCACAGTCATTTCATGATGTGGCTTGGTCTACCAGAGAGCCCAGGATCTGGTTCCATAAACCAGTTCACTGTCGCTGTCCTCTTTCTCAGTCTTACCCACTGATGGGCTCCTGTACGAACTCCAGGACCACCAGTTCCCTGCAACCAGAGACCCTGGGACCAAGCTCTGCAAATCAGTTAGCTGGCATTACCCCAGGACTACCTCAGCTACTAGCCTGTTGTTAGAAGACTCAGCCAACACACAAGCAAGAAAACCCTAAAATACCAACCCACTGGACCTTGATCCTGCCCATCAGCAGGCCAACACAGACTCTGTGATACCCTGGATACTGCAGCCAGTGTGTCAGAAACCAGCTCCACCCAACTGGAAGCCAACACCAGTTTCAGGGATCCCAAATATTTGGTCCCACAATTAGCACCTTAAAACTATCTCTGGGAAACCATGGTCCTGTAATCTGAGACCCCAGGACTTGGAATGCCTGCCAGTGGGCCTGCACTAGCTTAAAATCTGGCTTCATTCACTGGTGGAAATGTATCAACCTGGGATCAAGTTCCACAAACCAAGGGTAAGCACCAGTTTTTGAAAAGCCCAGAAACTATAGCTAGCCATTACAAGATTCAGCCTGATACACTAGCAATCTGACCTAGATCTGGAAACCACAGCCCTGCAACCAGCCATGCCAGTATGCATTTCTGTCCACCAGTGAGCCAGTACTAACACCAGGAGCCACTGGAATTCCAAAAGCAGCCACTTCTTAACTTGGTCCTGCCAATTAGCCAGACCTAAGAGTAGCCACAACTACCAGATTACCACTGTAGTCAGGCTGCTACAACAGAAGGACCCATGCAGTCCATATAGGGATACCCCAGAATATATGGCTCTGTTGACCAAATAGGAATGCATTGTTGAAACATATAGCATATCTCTTATAAAGGCCGCTTCTTTAAGATTTATAAACATAACCAAAAAAACAGATATATGGAAATAAAAGCAAAAGAATTAGGAAAAATAAATCAGCAGAGGAATGTGTTTCAAAAGAAGGAACAAGCTAAAACCCCAAAAGAACTAAGTGAAGTGGAGATAGGCAATCTACCCACAAAAGTGTTCAGAGTAACTATTGTAAAGGATAATCAAATAATTTGTAGACATTTTGATGATGACCATCATGACCTATTTTTTTATATATATCTGCAATAAGCAGTTAAGAGATAAACCAAAAATTATGCAAATTATGATGGCAAAAACAGTGTGAGGAGAAGGGACTAAAAATTTAGGGACATTGAAATATGTTTGATATTAGGAAATCAACAACTTAAAATAATCATGTATTGATTGCTAAATATAAATCTCATGGCAGTGAAAAGACAAAAATTTATAGTAGCTATACATACGTATGTAAGATAAAGGAATCCAAACATAATAAAGATAGTCACCAGATCACAAGGGAAGAGCAAAAAAAAAGAATAAAGAAACTAAAAAGAACTGAAAATAACCTCAAACAACTAAGAAAATGGCAGCAAATACATATAGTCCATAATCACTTTATATAAATGTTAAATGTTCCAATAATAAGACCCACAGTGAGAATGGATACAAAAATATGATCAAATACTGCCTGGAAGAGATACTTTTCTTCCATTATTTATTTAAATGTAAATACACACAGATTTAAAGGCAAGGGATAGAAAAAGGTGTTCCTTGCAGAAGGGGTAAGAATACTTGTATCAGACAAAATAAACTTTAAAACAAAGACTATAACAAGAGATACAGAGGACATTACATAATGATCAAGGGTTCAAACCAAAGCAAAATATATAACAATTGTAAATATATATATATATATATATATATATACCCAAGGGATCATTTAAATAACATAAAGCAAATATTAACAGATAAAAAGGAAGAAATTGATGGTAGCAATAGCATTCAAATATATAAAGCAAATAATAACAGACAAAAAGGGAGAAATGGCCAACAATAGCAGGGACTTAGCAATCTGCTGACATCAATGAATAAGTCATAAAATTAGAAAATGTATAAATGACCTGTCTTCAAATAATGCATTAGACCAAATGGACTTAACAAATAAACATATCATACTCTATCCAGGCCAGCTGAATATGCATTCTTTTTGAAGTACATATAGAATATTCTCCAGGATAGAGCACCTGCTCAGTAACAAAATAAACCTCAGTAAGAAAATTGGAATCATATCAAGCATCTTTTCTATCTGCTGTCTATAAGATTAGAAATCAACTAAAAAACACACATACACACACACACACACACACACACACCAAGAAACATGAATGTGTGGCTAAACAATTTACTACAACAATTTACTAAACAACCGATGAATCACTGAAGAAATCAGATGAAAAAAAAAAATACCTGGAGATAAATGAAAAAGAAAGCACATAATCCAAAATTTATGGGATGCAGTAAAATAAATTCTAAAGAGGCAATATATAATAAAAGTCTACCTCAGGAAGTCAGAAAAATCTCAGATAAATAACCTACCCATATATCTTATTGGAATTTTTAGCCACAGCAATCAGACAAGAAAAAGGAATACAAGAAACCCAAACTGGAAAGAAAAATAAATAAATAAATAAAACTGTCACTTTATACAGATGACATAGCACTATACATAGAACATCCTAAAGGTAACACCAAAAAGCTACTAGAGCTCATTAATGAATTTGTAGGATACAAGATTTATATACAGAAATCTACTGTGTATCTATACAATAAGAGCAAACTGTCACAAAGACAAATTAAGGAACCAACCCCATTTATCATTGCTTCAAAGAGAACAGAATATCTAGGAATAAAACTAAGGAGGTAAAAGGCCTAGTTGACTTCTTCTTCTTCTTTTTTTTTTTTTTTTTTTTTTTAAGTCTGAATAGGATCCACGTGTTCAAGGCATAGTTAAGTGAAAATATCTATTTGCTAATATATGAAAACCTAATATTTAAAGCTTACTGCCTGTAAAATATACATGACATACTCGAATCTTTAGTGGTTATAATATCATAAGCAGTCATTTTGCTTTTATTACAGTAAAATGACCCAATAGGCATTCAACAAATATTGTAGGATGACTTCCTTAGTTAAAAAATGAAGAGGTTTAAAACCAGATTCTAGAAACTATCCTGGTGGCTCAGTGGTAAAGAATCCACCTGCCAATGCAGGACACATGAGTTTGATCCCTGGGTCAGGAATATCTCCTGGAGAAGGAACTGGCAACCCACTCCAGTATTCTTTTCTGGGAAACACCATGGGCAGAGGAGACTGGTGGGCTATACTCCATGGAATCTCATAGTTGGACACTACTTAGTGACTCAACAACAACAACAACACATTCTGTGGTGCAGGAATCTAAATTTGGGGGCTTCCCAGGGGGCTCAGTGGGTAAAAGAACCTGCCTGCAATGCAGGAGATACGGGTTTGATTCCTGTGTGGGAAGATCCCCTAGAGAATGGCAAGGCAATCCACTCCAGTATTCTTGCCTGGAGAATCCGATGGACAGAGGCACCTGGCTGGCTACAATCCATAGGTCACAAATAGTTAGACATGACAGAACTGTTTGAGCATGTATGCACAAGAACCTGTATTATTTTACATAGATGTACTGTAAAAAATTGGAAAGCACATTTGAGCAAATTTGAAGTTGTACCCGGTCTTTGGTGCTTAGATGTTATGCAGGAAGAGGATTCTATGGGGACCATCAAGTCATTGCCAGACTCTCTTCAGGCTCTGTCCTTCCTTTTATACCACACCAATCTGTGTTTTTTTTTTTTTTTTTTTTAATGTTTACCTCGGACTTCTGCAAACTAACTGATACCCTCTAACAAATCCCTTTTTTCTTACTATAATTGGACTTTACTGTCTGCAAATAATAATACTAAAATACATGCTATTTATAAAAGAAGTAAGTGAAGCTAGAAAATGTTAAGTGCCCAAAGTCTCATGACCGATGATGGCAGATGCAAGGGACCCAAGTTATCTGCCCTAAAAAACGTAATTATAGACATCGTACCTTTATCCACTTTTTATCTCTTCCACACACGTTTTGCTGAGTATATAAAATGCTGGAGTTGAGGAAAAGAAAAGTCTAATGCTTAATGCATCATAGAAAAATTTTTAATAATAATAGTAATTGAATACTAGAGTGATTTAACTCATATTTTCTTAGAATATTATATAATTTTATTCTATTATGCTATTTGGGGATTAATTTTACTATAGGAAAGAAACACTGAGTCTTTTGCTTTACTTTGGAAAACTCCACATTCTGCATAAACATTTATTTCTTTATATAAACATTTTATACACTTTTTATATAAACATAACATTTATCTCAAAAATGCATTGTAGTGGTTTAATATTTTATTATATGAATACCTTTTTTAAAGCTGTGCTTTTGGAAAATGTTTTTGATAGTTCAATATATAACTAAAGAGGGAGTAATGCATGATACTGGATGCTTGGGGCTGGTGCAATGAGACGACTCAAAGGGATGGTATGGGGAGGGAGGAGAGAGGGTAGTTCAGGATGGGGAACATGCGTATACCTGTGGCAGATTCATGCTGATGTATGGCAAAACCAATACTAGATTGTAAAGTAATTAACCTCTAATTAAAATAAATAAATTTATATTAAAAAAAGAAAAAAACCTTGAAACTCCTAGACCAGTTTCTAAGGTATCAGATGATGAATTCCTAGATTATTGTAGTGGCTATAAATCTAAGAAGTAATTAGATTACTGAAACTGAGAGTAGAAAATTATCAGATAAAACCATGGCTTCTAGTTTAGAATGTTAATAAAAAGAATATCGCTAATAGCTAAATAGTGGTAAAAATAAGTAGCAGTTGAAATAGCTCAATGCTTTTTTACCATAATATTTATCATCAAAAGAAAACTTCATTAAAATAAAAATAAAAGATAAGCACTAACGTTATACATTTGAAAATGTATTTGCATAAAGGTGGATTAATCTGATTTTATAAATAGCAATCTAGAACAACTCATCAAAATAAAGTTTATTTTGTGTTATCTATATAAGTATATTATCTACTTATAAAATTTTTAAAAGTTAAAAAAATTCATTCAAACTTATACCAATATAATATTTAAACTGAGGCTTGTTTTATTTGAAAATTTTTCTAGCAAATTATTAAACAAATATTATTTTCTACCCAAAACAGATCTAAACATTTATTCTGCCATAATAGACCCATAAAGTGACCCCCAAATCTTCAGGTATTAAACATTATATATATATATATAATTTTACTTTATTTTACTTTACAATACTGTATTGGTTTTGCCATACATCAACATGAATCCACAATGGGTGTACATGAGTTCCCAATCCTGAACCCCCCTCCCACCTCCCTTCCCATACCATCTCTCTGGGTCATCCCAGTGCACCAGTCCCAAGTTCCTTTGGCTTTTAGCTTTCATTTATGCAATATTTAGTCTTCAGGAGCACCAAAACTTTATTTTTAATTTATTGATCTTTGTGAGCATTTACTCATTTTCAATTTGAAATTTTTAAATAAGAACTTTTCTTTTTAATTATTAGATACACATAAAATAAGAATGAAAGATGGGACCAAGGAAGAATTTAAGCTATACTGTTTCAGAGCCTTTTCCCAAATACTTTAGATCTAATGTTGTTTCCACAAATTTAAGGTGTGTTAATGTATCAAACATATTTACAAAATTTATTTTAATGAAGTGTATGCTTTAAATAATTATTTATGCTTGTAAGGACACAGACAATTATATTTTTCAAATTTGTTTTTAGTCTTTAGTTGAAAACAGAGTTGCATTGGATTTGAAACACCATTGTAATCCTTTGTGGTTTATATCCTATGTGTGAAACCACTATAAGCAGCACCTTTATCCAGAGCAGAATCAATATTCCTGGATGGTGCTCACTGATATTTATATAAATATGAACAAGTAGATGTATGAAAAAAAAAATCCTGAAAATCCGAGGAGATAAATAATAGAAAATAACTATAGAAAATAAATATCAAAATTAATAGATTTGAATTTAGAAAATAGATCTCCAATGTTTTTCTATAGATGTGACAGTTCTTAATAAAGGTGTCTTGGGGAAGGAACATTTTTAAAGTCAGGTTGGCTTCAGTTCAGTTCAGTTCAGTGACCCAGTCGTGTCTGACTCTTTGCGACCCTATGAATTGAAGCACGCCAGGCCTCCCTGTCCAACACCAACTGCTGGAATTCACTCAAACTCATGTCCATTGAGTCAGTGATGCCATCCAGCCATCTCATCCTCCATTGTCCCCTTCTCCTCCTGCCACCAATCCCTCCCAGCATCAGAGTATTTTCTAATGAGTCAACTCTTCACATGAGGTGGCCAAAGTACTGGAGTTTCAGCTTTAGCATCATTTTTTTTAAAAGAAATCCCATGGCTGATCTCTTTCAGAATGGACTGGTTGGATCTCCTTGCAGTCCAAGGGACTCTCAAGAGTCTTCTCCAACATCACAGTTCAAAAGCGTCAATTCTTCGGTGCTCAGCTTTCTTCACAGTCCAACTCTCACATCCATACATGACTACTGGAAAAACCATAGCCTTGACTAGAAGGACATTTGTTGTCAAAGTAATGTCTCTGCTTTTGAATATGCTATCTAGATTGGTCATAACTTTTCTTCCAAAAGCAAGTGTCTTTTAATTTCATGGTTGCAGTTGCAGTCACCATCTGCAGTGATGGCTTAGGCTCATTTAAAACTTCTTTAAAACATGGTGGATTCATGCTGATGTATGGCAAAACCAATACAGTATTGTAAAGTTAAAAAAAAAAGAAAAAAGAAAAAAAATATGTTACACGAATCTTTATATGACACACACACACATATCAGAGTAATATCTGACATAAAATAGAAGAAAAATTAAGATAACCTTGAATTTCCTATGTTGCTTGTCACAACCTACCATCTACGCCTATCTCCTGCTTCTCACATCTCTAAAAACAAGGATAAAATTCTCTTTCCAAGAAAGATATGACCTGTCAGAGCATGATGATCCTTTATTCTCAATAGAAAAGTCCTGCTCTGCCTTAAACAATCACCACTTTCTTGATCCTCAGGAACCTTGGGCTAATTTCACTCCTCTTATCCCCAGCATCTTGTTAAAACATCTATTGTAACACTCACTGTGCTGTCTTGGAATTATCTTAAGATATTTTTTTCCTTATCTCTCTTGCCCACCAGACTGTATATTGGAACACACACTTTGGTTCAATAACTATAGTATCTTGTGTTATTTAAAATGCATACATCACTTCTACAGATGATTTTATCCCAGTAAATTTAAATTAAAACAAAAACAGTCTTCTGAATAAAAGATAGAGTATAATATATTGTCTCACAAAATCCATAACTAAGTGGATATCATGTCTTTGAACTCCAACTGTTCCGGCCTTTCTCTCATTTAATAGAGTAATTATTTCAAAAATAAAAGGTAATTTATTAGGAAAGTTATTCACAACGTCTTTGATGAGTGCAAACACTGTGCTTACTCTGTGCTCTAGCTCTAGTAAGGGAGACCAGGGCCCCCTTGGGGAAGCCTGGACATCCTCACAACTTCCTCAGTGACCACTATGCAGGGGTGAATGCTAATATCAAAATGTAAGAGTATGGTTGGATTTTGTCAGTAAGTTGAAAACAAAAATATTTTTGGGTCACTAATAATTGAGCAGCTGGCCCTTGAGTGTTTGGTTCTTTTG
Organism: Capra hircus; assembly: GCF_001704415.2. Taxonomy (NCBI): domain Eukaryota; kingdom Metazoa; phylum Chordata; class Mammalia; order Artiodactyla; family Bovidae; genus Capra; species Capra hircus. Next base: position 83,547,693 of record NC_030821.1, read on the forward strand.
ATTAGAACAAGGACAGAGGAAAGACTCCATAACTCCTCTCTCAGTGGTAACCTAGGGAAACAGTATCTGTGCAAAGTTGATATTTATGTTAATATGCTTGAGGAAATGCACTTTTGGAGTTACTTTTATTGCCCTGATATGAGGTCTCAGACCCAGTTTCTCTGTCCCTGGCAGTACAGATTTTGCAGTACCCTGACTGGAAGGAGGAAAAATCATGATATCCCATTACTTTATTGCACAGATTTCTCTTTTTTCCTCTACACTGAGCTTGAAAAAAATGGGTGATAGAGCTATGTATACTTCTATTTTACTAAATGCATAGCATTTTGGGCAAAGGAAGACAATCCATTTGGTGTAGACAGGGGGAAATGTTCTTACATCAATCTATGGTAGAAATTAATCTATTTGCAATTAGATAGGTAAATATTGAGAAATAGAAAGGATTTGGGAAAATGATCTTTGCTTCAAACATGACATCTTTCACTGATAACTGTATAGAGGAATTATCTTGTGGATTCAGTGTCATAATGAACAAATTCTCATCACTTCTATTAGTCTATCTTTATTCAGTACAATTTATATTTTATTTTTACACCTCTGTAAAGACAACTGTATCTATTTAGTTTTACCCAAATAAATTTTTCTTTTCATTTCACTTACTGTTACATTGAAAATAATGAAAATGTGAAGTGAATCAAAATGTATACGAAGAGTCATCTTCTTTTAGGACATGTAATGCTAATAATTTTATAGCATTTCTACTATCTCACTTCAACATATAATCAGTTGCATTGCAAGGACAGAAAAAATTAACAATTGAAAGCAAAAATGAACTAGTGTTTCTAAAGACATTTCACAGGTAAAGAGAGAACTGTGTTTAAAATAAAGATAAAACAGGATGTAACTATTTAATAATATACAAATTATTGAGATAAAAACTTGGGAGTTATTTTTAATAGGAACAACCAAGAGCAAATTTTGACAATTAATGAAGAGTAAAAATGAAATTAAAAGACGCTTACTCCTTGGAAGAAAAGTTATGACCAACCTAGATAGCATATTCAAAAGCAGAGACATTACTTTGCCGACTAAGGTCCATCTAGTCAAGGTTATGGTTTTTCCTGTGGTCATGTATGGATGTGAGAGTTGGACTGTGAACAAGGCTGAGCGCCAAATAATTGATTCTTTTGAACTGTGGTGTTGGAGAAGACTCTTGAGAGTCCCTTGAACTGCAAGGAGATCCAACCAGTCCCGTCTGAAGGAGATCAAACCTAGGATTTCCTTGGAAGGAATGATGCTGAAGCTGAAACTCCAGTACACTGGCCATCTCATGTGGAGAGTTGACTCGTTGGAAAAGACTCTGATGCTGGGAGGGATTGGGGGCAGGAGGAGAAGTGGACGACAGAGGATAAGATGGCTGTATGGCATTACTGACTCAATGGACGTAAGTCTGAGTGAATTCTGGGAATTGGTGATGGACAGGGAGGCCTGGTGTGCTGCAATTCATAGGGTCGCAAAGAGTCAGACACGACTGAGCCACTGAATTGAACTGAACTGAACTGAAAACTTCTAAGAGTAAATATTTTGAAAATAAGCTAACTGAATACTGCATAAAATGAGGAGTGTGGAATCTACTAAGATAATAAAATACTACATATAATTACTATGGATGATATCCATTTGTAAACATGCTCAAAAAGTCAAAAGTAGTCAAAGTAAATGAAATCCTTCCTGTAATATTTAAAACTTTTTATAACATTGAATCCAAATGACATCCTCAAAAGTACACGGCACATCTTACTGGGGTTCACTTTTCTTTATTAACCTACATTTGCATACTGTCACTGAGGATGCCAAGGAGATGGTGTGTGAAAATACCCCATGATTGTCAGAATGCCAAATCCAAACTTTCTGAACACTTTTTCTCTATTGCTGCACACCACATGCCCTGGTCTCTCCTGCATACTCCAGATTGGTGAGGATTTTTAGATATTATCTTGTATGTAGTGTGAACCATCCAGATTTTAGCACTGAAAGTCCTATATCACAAACTCCTGAAGCCCCAGAAAATCAGGGTGGTAATATCAGGATGGTTGGTCTTCCAACTTGTTTGCTCTTCACATTACAGCTTCTGTCTTAAGGTGGTCTTAGAACCAGAATGTCATCAGTGCAGTTTTAGGCAGAAAGGGGGAGAGAACCAGTCTACCTCTATATTCCCTATTGTCACAGCAAAGGAGGTTGAGAAAAGGTGCCAGTGTGTCCTGCAGAAGCTGTAGACGAGAAACAAGAAGCTGTTTTTTGGAGCAGTCTTGAATTTCAGTAAATCAGCAGTCTTTCATTGGGGCTTGGCAGTTGTAGGGTGCAGTGCACTTACAGGAACCCACCCTCAAAAAAAAAAAAATACTACATGTTACACTAGGACTGCATGCTTGAGTTGAAACTCTGTGAAGTCAAAGGCTGACACCCAGGCAGTTGGTGAGACCAGACGTGTTAAAGCATATCAGGCATACCAGTAAGGGTAAAGGACTCCTCAGAACCAGTCATCCACTTTGACTCATTGATGTACCTTGCAAGGAGAGGAAAGAGGGAGAAGAAAAGAAGGATTTTTTGGAGAATATTTTACTAAAGGAGACTAGAATGAAGAAGAAATGATTGAACAATTTTCTGTCACATTTTCCTTCCATCAGTGGTTTTGGAGATTTCTTGACTTTACTTGAATTGAATTAGAGTTTTCTGCACAGGTGAACTGAGACTATTACATTTCAAACTATTGCGATTTTATTCAGAAAGATAGAGATCTAAGGCTTAGGGTAAAAAAAAAAAAAAGACAGAGCAGTGAGGATGAATAGATGATTACTTTCTCAGTTAGGTTGGAAAGAATAATCTGCTTGAAGATAACCCAAAGTTTGGTTATCACTTAAAAAATTGTATGTAACTTTCCTTGTCCTCAGAGACTGACTCAATTTCTCCACATACATTTCTCCATATTTAAATAGGGGGGAATAAGAATATCTAGATCCTCATAATTTTTTTAGAGATCAGAAGAAATGGTATATATTACTGGCATATATTAACTGCTTAACAAAAAATTAGTTTTTAATGCTGTTATTGGTAGTATTGCTGTATATAGGCCTTAAAAGTAAATTGGAAAAATCACCACAGATGTAACATACTGCAAATATCTGATATCTCCTTCTCTCATATGTCTTATTTAATTTATCAAATCACATGTACAAAAATGTAAAACTTGCCTTTGTAAGTATTGCAATAATTGGCTGGTGACATTTCTTAAGGAATAAATTAATGAAAGTCCTCATCCAGTAATTTCTGGGAGGCAAAGGCTAACTTGTTTCTGCAATGCATACTATTTGTCTACCAAAGACTGAAATAAAATCATGAGGTCCCTAAAAATTTACTCATTGTAGAGGACTTCACTGCCTTTAACGTTCTTCTAAAGGGCAGCATGAGAGTGATATGATAGAGAATTGCGGTCAATGCCACTGCCTCGGATAAGAATAAGGTATGATTAACTTCTCCAAAAGATTCTTCCTTCCTTTCTTTTTTTTTTCTTATATTGTTTCCTGTTTCTCCATGCTGAGAGAAGCAGATATGTGCATGGGTAGGTTCCAAAGGTAAATATGCTATTTTCATACATTTGAGAATGAACACCCACAATTCACACATGCGCATATACACATATACAGATATATGCATGTATGCATAGAAACAGAAACACAGTTTTCCTTACATAGACAATTGCTCAAATTTATTTGGTACCTTGAGTCTTTTTTTTGGGTAGGGGGAGGGGGGACAAGAGTGACTGTACTGTTTTATACACCACTGCTTTATTGTCTTGAAAAGAAGCATGCATTTACACTGTCTTGTTTTTGGTTATATCTGCAGTTTCCTTTGGGTTTGGTTGCTTTAGTTTTGAAATGGAATTTACTTCAGAAAATTAGTTATGGAGTGCTCCTGCTAAGTTGCTTCAATCATGTCCAACCCTTTGCAACCCCATAGACAGCAGCCCACCAGGCTCCTCTGTCCCTGTGATTCTCCAGGCAAGAATACTGGAGTGGGTTGCCATTTCCTTCTCCAAAGGATGAGTGAAACATAAAAGTGAAAGTGAAACATGAAAGTGAAGTTGCTCAGCCGTGGCTGACCCTTTGCGACTTCATGGACTTTAGTCCACCAGGCTCCTCCATCCATGGGATTTTCCAGGCAAGAGTACTGGAGTGGGTTGCCATTTCCATCTTCAAGTTATGGAATATCACATTATAAATGAATTCACTGGAGAAGAATATTTAAAAAATCATTAGAAGTAATTTATTGTAAAGCCAAACACTAAAAGGGGATTAAGAACACAGAAAATGGGCCAAAGAACTAAATAGACATTTCTCCAAAGAAGACATACAGATGCCCAACAAACACATGAAAAGATGCTCAACATCACTCATTATCAGAGAAATGCACATGAAAACCACAATGAGGTACCATTTCACACCAATCAGAATGGCTGCTATCCAAAAGTCTACGAGCAATAAATGCTGGAGAGGTGTGGAGGAAAGGGAACCCTCTTACACTGTTGGTCGGAATGCAAACTAGTTTAGCCACTATGAAGAACAGAGTGGAGATTCCTTAAAAAAACTGGAAATAGAACTGCCTTATGACCCAGCAATCCCACCGCTGGGCATACACACCAAGGAAACCAGAATTGAAAGAGACACGTGTGCCCCAATGTTCATCACAGCACTGTTATAATAGTCAGGACATGGAAGCAATCTAGATGCCCATCAGCAGACGAATGGATAAGAAAGCTGAGGTACATATACACAATGGAGTATTACTCAGCCATTAAAAATAATACATTTGAATCAGTTTTAATGAGGTGGAGGAAACTGGAGCCGATTATACAGAGTGAAGTAAGCCAAAAAGAAAAACACCAATACAATATACTAATACATACATATGGAATCTAGAAAGATGGTAATGATAACCCTGTATGTGAGACAGCAAAAGAGACACAGGTGTATAGAACAGTCTTTTGGACTCTGTGGGAGAGGGAGAGGGTGGGATGATTTGAGAGAATGGCATTGAAACATGTATAATATCATATATGAAATGAATCGCCAGTCCAGGTTTGATGCATGATACTGGATGCTTGAGACTGGTGCACTGAGACGACCCAGAGGGATGGTACAGGGAGGGAGGAGGGAGGAGGGGTTCAGGATGGGGAACACGTGTATACTTGTGGCAGAGTCATGTTGATGTATGTCAAAACCAATACAATATTGTAAAGTAATTAACCTCCAATTAAAATAAATAAATTTATATTAAAAAAGAACACATTATGAAATAAACACTGACTTGTTTGCCATAGTAATTTTTAAACAAATCTTTAATGTTTCTTTATTTTGAAGAGAAAACATATTTGATTTAGTATTACAATTTACAACAAGTATAAATTTTTAAACCTGAAATTGGATTTTTAAAAAATATCTTTGGGGGTATATTTAAGATTTAATAAATTTCAAAAACATTTGTCATCATACCTCCAGGTATTTTATTAAACTGTTGGCACTATTTTCAGATAACTAGGACATATTAGCTAGGCTTAGAAAAAAGTTTTGAAATTCTAACTTTCCATAAAAAAAAATATTTCGTACAAAATAATACATATATCTTGCACAGAATTAAGCATTTCAGGAAGGGTAGCAAAATAATGTTCAAAATTTCCAAACTACACTTCAACAGTACATGAACTGAGAACTTCCAGATGTTCAAGCTGCATTAAAAAAATGTAGAGGAAACAGAGATAAAATTGCCAACATCTGTTGGATCATAGAAAAAGCAAGATAATTAAAAAAAAAAAAAACAGAAACAAAAAATATCTATTTCTGCTTCATTGACATGATAAAGCCTTTGACAGATTGGATTACAACAAACTATAGACTCTTGAAGACATGGGAATACCAGACCATTTTACCTACCTCCTGTGAAATCTGCATGTAGGTCAAGAAGCAAGAGTTAGAATCAGACATGGAACAACAGACTGGTCCAAAATTAGGAAAGGAGTACATCAAGGCTGTATAAACAATTAATGTATATGCAGAGTACATCATGTAAAATGCTGGGCTGGATGAGGCACAAGATGGAATCAAGATTACTAGGAGAATTATAAATAACCTCAGATATGCAGATGACACCACCCTTTTTGCAGAAAGAAAAGAGGAACTAAGGAGCCTCTTGATAAAAACCAAAGAGGAGAGTGATAAAACTGGTTTAAAACTCAAAATTCAAAAAATGAAGATCATAGCTTCCAGTCTCATTACTTCATGGCAAATAGATGAGGAAACAATGAAAGTGACAGACTTTATTTTCTTGGTCTCCTAAATCTTGCAGATCCTGACTGCAGCCATGAAATTAAAATATGCTTGCTCCTTGGAAGAAAAGCTATGACAAATGTGGACGGCATATTAAAAAAGAGATACATTGCTTTGCAGACAAAGGTCCATATGATCAAAGCTATGGCTTTTCTAGTAATTATGTATGGGTATGAGAGGTGGACCATAAAGAAAGCTGAATGTCCAAGATTGATGCTTTTGAACTGCGGTGCTAGAGAAGATTCTTGAGAGTCCCTTGGACTGCAAGGAGGTCAAAACAGTCAATTCTAAAGGAAATCAGTCCTGAATATTCATTGGAAGGACTATGCTGAAGCTGAAACTCCAATATTTTGGCGTACTGATGTGAAGAGCCAACATTTTAGGAAAGACCCTGATGCAGGAAAGATTGAAAGCAAGAGAACGGGACGACAGAGGATGAAATGGTTGGATGGCATACCCTACTCAATGGAAATGAGTTTGAGCAAACTCCAGGAGAGGATGAAGGACAGGGAGCCTGCTATGCTGCAGTCCTGGGGTCTCAAAAAGTTGGAACCAACTGAGTAACTGAAGAACAACCACAAGGAAGGGTAGAAGGTATAATGTAACCCATCACTCCTTCTCAGTCTTAGTACTTGAGATACTATGATATTTAATGCTATATTTCCTTTCTCCCTTTCCTTTTGTCCTCCTTTCCTTTTGTCCTCCTTTCCTTTTTTTTTTTCATAAAAAGATATCCAAGAAAATACTAATTGTGCTTATCCTATCAATCCATTTTTATTTGCCCTCTACTTAAAAATATTTATTTTTTATGTTATAATAAGGTTTAAGAACTTATACATTTGACCACAAATTTAGTGTTTTATTATTTTGAGTTTTTTTGTTTGTTTGTTTGTTTTTTAGAATGACTGAGTCAGGCAGAGGAATAATTTATTCGTAGAGGAAAAAAATATGTCCAGCTAAGTGACAGGAAAGTTAAAATTTAGTCAAAGTTGTTTTAATCTAAATATCATTCAAAGATATGCATAGAAACTGAAGAAAATTTTAAAATGTTATAAGATGATATTAGGGTAGTCAGAGAGACATTTTATGTTCACATGAGTTGCAAATACATTTTACTGCTAAATCAGGTAAAGGTAAAATCATTCTTTCACGGGTAAAGTGACAGTTGAAGCCTTGTGATATTGCCATTATTAAGATGGAATAAAGTTTAATGTAATATAGAGAAATGAAAAACTATCAGGGCAGCAATGTGTTAAAACATTATGTTTGATTCATATATTGCCAATATGAATATCTCAGAATAACCAGAGTAGACTATTATTTAAAAATACTTTATGATCAGTTCACATTAAAATTATACAAAGTATTTCTTAAAAATAAAACATAACTCTCCCTTTGCTCCTCTTGGCCACATTTATTTCCCTCCTTTCTCTTCTTTTCTCTGTATAACTCTATAAATATTTCTGGATGTTCCTGGCTGTAAAGAGTTGTTTTGACATTAACCTAGGGGTTTTATCTTCTGTGCTGTATGGATGGAGAACACTTGAGGCTATTGTAAGAGAAAGGTTGAAACCCAGAGGTAGGAGGCTTAACTTCAGAACTTTAGAACATCAGAGAACTCCTGACATCAGGGAAAATTAATAGAAAAGAGCTCATCCAAGTCTCCATACCTACACTGAAACAAAACTCCACCAAAGAGCCCACAAGTTCCAGTGCAAGACACACCAAACTAATTCTCCAGCAAAACAGAAACACAACCCTGAACATTAAAAGACAGGCTTCCCAAAGCCATGCCAAGCCCAAAACTCACTAGTGAACACTTCATTGCACTCCAGAGAAGAGATTCTGCTCCATCCACCAGGTCATATACACAAGTTCCCCCAACCAGGAAACCTTGACAACTCACTGCTCCAATCCCACACACAGGGAGCAGACTCCACAATTAAGAGAAACCACAAACTTTCAGCCTGTAGAAAGGGCATCTCAAACACAGCAATCTAAACAATATGTAAAGGTAGAAAAGTATTGAGCAAGGGAAGGAACATGACAAAAACCGACCAAACCAAACAGAAGAGGGGGAACCGACGGTAGAATAACTGAGGCAGAAGAGATGATAAGTGAGGTGGAAGACAGAATGGTGGAAATAAATGAACTAGAGAGGAAAAAATAATTAAAATAAATGAGGACAACCTCAGAGACTGCTGGGACAATGATAAATATATAAATATTTGAATGATAGGTGTCCCAGAAGAAGACAAAAAGAAAGGGCATGAGAAACTACTTGAGGAGATAATAGTTGAAAACTTCCCTAAAATGGGGAAGAAAATAGCCTCCCAAGTCCAAGAAACCTAGAATGTCCCAAACAGGATAAACCCAAGGTGAAACACACCAGGACACATTAATCAGACTAACCAAAGTTAAACACAAAGGACAAATATTAAAAGAAACAAGGGGAAAACAACAAATTAAGCACAAGGTGAGCCCCATAAGGAAAAGAGCTGATTTTTCAATGGAAACTCTTTATATCTGAAGGGAATGGCAGGACATAAAGTGATGAAAGGGGAAAAACCAAAGAAAACAAAACAAAACTATAACCAAGATTACTCTATCCAGCCAAGGATCTTACTCAGGTATGTAGGAGAAATCAAAAGCTTTATAGACAATCAAAAACTTACAGAAAAGCCAAAAACGAACAAACAAAAAATTCAGCACCACCAAAACAGCTCTTCAACAAATGCTAAAGGATCTTCTAGACCATTCAGGTATGACCTAAATCAAATCCCTTATGATTATACAGTGGAAGTAAGAAATAGATTTAAGGGCCTAGATCTGATACATAGATTGCCTGATGAACTATGGAATGAGGTTTGTGACATTGTATAGGAGACAGGGATCAAGACCATCCACATGGAAAATAAATGCAAAAAAGCAAAATGGCTGTCTGAGGAGGCCTTACAAATAGCTGTGAAAAGAAGAGAAGCGAAAAGCAAAGGAGGAAAGGAAATATATAAGCATCTGAATGCAGAATTCCAAAGAATAGCAAGAAGAGATAAGAAAGCCTTCTTCAGCGATCAATGCAGAGAAATAGAGGAAAACAACAGAATCGGAAAGACTAGAGATCTCTTCAAGAAAATTAGAGATACCAAGGGAATATTTCATGCAAAAATGGGCTTGATAAAGGACAGAAATGGTATAGACCAAAGAGAAGCAGAAGATATTAAGAAGAGGTGGCAAGAATACATAGAGGAACTGTACAAAAAAGATCTTCATGACCCGGATAATCATGATGGTGTGATGACTCATCTAGAGCAAGACATCCTGGAATGTGAAGTCAAGTGGGCCTTAGAAAGCATTACTATGAAAAAAGCTAGTGGAGGTGATGGAATTCCAGTTGAGCTATTTCAAATCCTGAAAGACGATGCTGTAAAAGTGCTGCACTCAATATGCCAGCAAATTTGGAAAACTCAGCAGTGGCCACAGGACTGGAAAATGTCAGTTTTCATTCCAATTCCAGAGAAAGGCAATGCCAAAGAATGCTCAAACTACCGCAGAATAGCACTCATCTCACATGATAGTAAAGTAATGCTCAAAATTCTCCAAGCCAGGCTTTAGCAATACGTGAACCGTGAACTCCCAGATGTTCAAGCTGGTTTTAGAAAAGGCAGAGGAACCAGAGATCAAATTGCCAACATCCACTGAATCATGGAAAAAGCAAGAGAGTTCCAGGAAAAAACATCTATTTCTGCCTTATTGACTATGCCAACGCCTTTGACTGTGTGGATCACAATAAACTGTGGAAAATTCTGAAAGAGATGGGAATACCAGACCACCTGACCTGCCTCTTGAGAAATCTGTATGCAGGTCAGGAAGCAGCAGTTAGAACTGGACATGGAACAACATACTGGTTTCAAATAGGAAAAGGAGTACTCAGGGCTGTATATTGTCACCCTACTTATTTAAATTGTATGCAGTGTACATCATGAAAAATGCTGGACTGGAAGAAACAGAAGCTGGAATCAAGATTGCTGGGAGAAATATCAATAACCTCAGATATGCAGATGACCCCACCTTATGGCAGAAAGTGAAGAGGAACTAAAAAGCCTCTTGATGAAAGTAAAGGAGGAAAGTGCAAAAGTTGGCTTAAAGCTCAACATTCAGAAAACGAAGGTCGTGGTATCTGGTCCCATCACTTCATGGGAAATAGATGGGGAAACAGTGGAAACAGTGGCTGACTTTATTTTTCTGGGCTCCAAAATCACTGCAGATGGTGAGTGCAGCCATGAAATTAAAAGACGCTTACTCCTTGGAAGAAAAGTTATGACCAACTTAGACAGCATATTCAAAAGCAGCGAGATTACTTTGCCAACAAAGGTCCATCTAGTCAAGGCTATGGTTTTTCCAGTCATCATGTATGGATGTGAAATTTGGACTGTGAAGAAGGCTGAGCACTGAAGAATTGATGCATTTGAACTGTGGTGTTGGAGAAGACTCTTGAAAGTCCCTTGGACTGCAAGGAGATCCAACCAGTCCATTCTGAAGGAGATCAACCCTAGGATTCCTTTGGAAGGAATGATGCTGAAGCTGAAACTCCAGTACTTTGGCCACCTCATGCGAAGTGTTGACTCATTGGAAAAGACTCTGATGCTGGGAGGGATTGGGGTCAGGAGGAGAAGGGGATGACAGAGGATGAGATGCCTGAATGGCATCACTGACTCGATGGACCTGAGTCTGAGTGAACTCTGGATGTTGGTGATGGACAGGGAGGCCTGGCGTGCTACTATTCATGGGGTTGCAAATAGTCAAACATGACTGAGCGACTGAACTGAGCTGAAAGGATCTTCTCTAGTCAGAAAATGCAGAAAAGGTTTATAGAAATGAACCCAAAACAACAAGATAATTAGTAATGGAATCATATTTATCAATAATTACCTTAAATGTAAATGGGTTACAAGCTCCAATCAAAAGACAAAGACTGGCCAAATGGATACAAAAACAACACCCCTATATGTGCTGTCTACAAAATACCCACCTCAAACCTAGGGACACATACAGACTTAAAATGTGGGGCCGGAGAAAGATATTTCATGAAAATGGAGACCAAGAGACAGCAGGAGTACCAATACTCATATCAGATATAATAGACTTTGAAATAAAGATGGTGATAAAATAAAAAGGAGGACTCCACATAATGATCAATGTATCAATACAAGAAGGAGATATAAGATTTATAACTATATATGCACCCAACATAGGAGTACCTCAAAACATGAAGCAACTGCTAACAAGTATGAAAGGTGAAATTAACAGTAACACAATAATAGTGGGGGTCTTTAATCCCCCAATCACAGCTAAGGGTAGATCAACCAAACAGAAAATTAACAAGGAAACAGAAGCTTTAAAGTGTACAATGAGCCAGTTAGGCCTAATTGATATCTACAAGGAATTTCACCCTGAAACAGTGGATTTCCCTTTTTTCTCAAGTGCACACAGAACATTCTCCAGCATAGATCACATCCTAGGCCATAAATCTAGCCTTGGTAAAGTAAATGGTAAATAAATAAATAAATACATAAATACATAAATAAATAATTTCAAGCATCTATTCTGACCACAATGTGGCAAGATTATATGTCAACTACAGGAAGAAAAAAAAAGTTGCAAAGAACATAGACATATGGAGGTTAATTAACATGCCCCTGAATAACAACAGATCACAGAAGAAATCAAAAAGGAAATAAAAATATGCATAGCAACAAATGAAAATTAAAACACAACTTCAAACCTATGGGATTCAGTAAAAGTAGTGCTAAGAGAGAGGTTTATAGTAATGCAAGACACATAAAAAACATTAAACAACATAACTTTATACCTAAAGCAACTAGAAAAAAAAGAATAGAAGAACCCTAAAGTTAGTAGAAGGAAAGAAATCATAAAAAGGAGAGCAGAAATAATTGAAAAAGAAACAAAAGGGAGCAACAAAACTAAAAGCTCATTCTTTGAGAAGACAAATAAAATAGACAAGCCATTAGCCAGACTCATCAAGAAAGAAAGGGAGAAGTGTCAATTCAATAAAATTAGAAATGAAAATGGAGATATCACAACAGACAACACAGAAATACAAAACATCATAAGAGACTACTATAAGCAATTTTATGGCAATAAAATGGACAACTTGGAAGAAACGGACAAATTTTCAGGAAAGTATTACCTTCCAAAACTGAACCAGGAAGAAATAAATATTTACAAACATATTATAAGCAGAGAAATTGAAATTGTAATCAAGAATCTTCCAACAAACAAAAGGACCAGATGTCTTCACAGATGAATTTCACTGAAAATTTACAGAAAAGCTAGCAGCTATCACTGTTTCTACTGTTTCCCCATCTATTTCCCATGATGTGATGGGACCAGATGCCATGATCTTCGTTTTCTGAATGTTGAGCTTTAAGCCAACTTTTTCACTCTCCTTTTTCACTTTCATCAAGAGGCTTTTGAGCTCCTCTTCCCTTTCTGCCATAAGGGTGGTGTCATGAGCATATCTCAGGTTATTGATATTCCTCCCAGCAATCTTGATTCCAGCTTGTGTTTCTTTCAGTCCAGTGTTTCTCATGATGTACTCTGCATATAAATTAAATAAGCAGGGTGACACTATACAGCCTTGATGTACTCCTTTTCCTATTGGGAACCAGTCTGTTGTTCCATGTACAGTTCTAACTGTTGCTTCCTCACCTGCATACAGATTTCTCAAGATGCAGGTCAGGTGGTCTGATATTCCCATCTCTTTCAGAATTTTCCACAGTTTATTGTGATCCACACAGTCAAAGGCTTTGGCATAGTCAATAAAGCAGAAATAGATGTTTTTCTGGAACTCTCTTGCTTCTTCCATGATCCAGCAGATGTTAGCAATTTGATCTCTGGTTCCTCTGCCTTTTCTAAAACCAGCTTGAACATCAGGGAGTTCACAGTTCACATATTGCTGAAGTCTGGCTTGGAGAATTTTGAGCATTACTTTACTAGTGTGTGAGATGAGTGCAATTGTGCGGTAGTTTGAGCATTCTTTGGCATTGCCTTTCTTTGAACAGTGTCAGACTTTATTTTTTGGGCTCCAAAATCACTGCAGATGGTGACTGCAGCCATGAAATTAAAAGACGTTTTACTCCTTGGAAGAAAAGTTATGACCAACCTAGATAGTATATTCAAAAGCAGAGACATTACTTTGCTGACTAAGGTCCGTCTAGTCAAGGCTATGGTTTTTCCTGTGGTCATGTATGGATGTGAGAGTTGGACTGTGAAGAAGGCTGAGTGCCGAAGAATTGATGCGTTTGAACTGTGGTGTTGGAGAAGACTCTTGAGAGTCCCTTGAACTGCAAGGAGATCCAACCAGTCCATTCTGAAGGGGATCAACCCTGGGATTCCTTTGGAAGGAATGATGCTAAAGCTGAAGCTCCAGTACTTCGGACAACTCATGCGAAATGTTGACTCATTGGAAAAGACTCTGCTGCTGGGAGGGATTGGGGGCAGGAGGAGAAGGGGATGACTGAAGATGAGATGGCTGGATGGCATCATGGACTCGATGGACATAAGTCTGAGTGAATTCTGGGAGATGGTGATTAACAGGGAGACCTGGTGTGCTGCGATTCATGGGGTCGCAAAGAGTTGGAGACAACTGAGTGACTGAGTTGAGCTGACAACCTATCACACTCAAACACTTCCAGAAAATTGCAGAAAAAATCCCAAACCCATTCTATGAGGCCACCATTCATCCTAATACTAATAACAGACAAAGATGCAAAAAAGAAAAAGAAATCTACAGGCCAATATCACTGATGAACATAGATTCAAAAGTTTTCAACAAAATTCTAGCAAACATAATCCAACATCATATTAAAAAGACCATACATCATGACCACATGGGCTTTATACCAGGGATGCAAGGATTCTTCAATATTCACAAATTAATCAGTTATACAAGATGGCTGGATGGCATCACTGACTCGATGGACATGAATCTGAGTGAACTCTGGGAGTTGGTGATGGACATGGAGGCCTGGAGTGCTGCGATTCATGGGGTTGCAAAGAGTCGGACATGAGTGAGAGACTCAACTGAACTGAACTGATACACCATGATAAAAAATTGAAAGATAAAAACCATGTATTTATCTCAATAGATGCAAGGAAAGCTTTTGGCAAAATGCAACACTAATTTCTAATAAAAACTCTCTGGAAAGCACACATAAAAAAAAAAAAAAAAACATACCTCAACATACTGAAAGCCATATATGACAAACCCACAGTAAACATTATCCTCAATGGCAAAAACTTGAAATCATTTCCTCTAAAATCAGGAACAAGACAAGGGTGCCCTCTCTCACAAGTGCTATTCAAAATAGTTTTGGAAGTCCTAGCCAGGGCAATCAGAGAAGCACAATACATAAAAGGTATACAGATTGGAAAAGAAGTAATACTCTCACTTCTTGCAGATGGCATGATCCTCTATACCAGTTCAGCTCAGTCATTCAGTTGTGTCCAACATTTTGCTGACCCTTGAACTGCAGCAAACCAGGCCTCCCTATCCATCATGAACTCCTGGAGTTTACTCAAACTCATGTCCATTGAGTTGGTGATGGCATCCAACCATCTCATCTTCCGTCATCCCCTTCTCCTCCCACCTTCAATCTTTCCCAGTATCAGGGTCTTTTCAAATGAGTTATTTCTTTGCATCAGGTGGCCAAAGTATTAGAGCTTCAGCTTCAGCACCAGTCCTTCCAAGAAATATTCAGGACTGATTTCCCTTTGGGTGGCCTGGTTGGATAGCCTTACAGTCCAAGGGACTCTCAAGAGTCTTCTCTAACATCACAGTTCAAAAGCATCAATTCTTTGGTGCTTAGCTTTCTTGTTAGCCCAACTCTCACACCTATACATGACTACTGGAAAAAACCACAGCTTTGACAAGATGGAACTTTGTTGGCAAAGTAATATCTCTGCTTTTTTATATGCTACCTTGGTTGGTTATAACTTTTGTTCCAAGGACTGCACGTCTTTTAATTTCATGGCTGTAATCACCATCTGCAGTGATTTAGGAGCCCCCCAAAATTAAGTCTATCACTGTTTCCACTATTTTTCTGTCTATTTGCCATGAAGTGATGGGACCAGATGCCATGATCTTAGTTTTCTGAATATTGTGTTTTAAGCCAACTTTTTCACCCTCCTGTTTCAGTGTCATCATGAGGCTCTTTAGCTGTTCTTTGCTTTCTGCCATAAGGGTGGTGTCATCTGTATATATGAGGTTATTGATATTTCTCCTGGCAATCTTGATTCCATGCTGTGCTTTTCATTATGGGGGACTGGAATGCAAAAATAGGAAGTCAAGAAACACCTGAAGTAATGGGCAAATTTGGCCTTGAAGTATAAAACAAAGCAGGTCAAAGGCTAGCTGAGTTTTGCCAAGAGAATGCATTGGTCATTGAAAACACCCTCTTCCAACAACACAAGAGAAGACTCTGCACATGGACATCACCAGATGGTCAACACTGAAATCAGATTGATTATACTCTTTGCAGCCAAAATGGAAAAGCTCTAAACAGTCAGGAAAAACAATATCAGGATCTGATCAGGATCTACTCAGATCGTGAACTTTTTATTGCCAGATTCAGACATAAATTGAAGAAAGTAGAGACAACCACTAGACCATTTAGGTATGACCTAAATCAAATCCCTTATGATTATACAGTGGAAGTGAGAAATAAATTCAATATAGATCCTCTATATAGAAATTTATTCAAGAAATAGATTCAATATAGATCCTCCATATAGAAAACCCTATAGATATCACAAGAAAGTTACTACAGCTAATCAATGAATATAGGAATGTTCCAGTATATAAAACTAATACACAGAAATCCCTTGCATTTCTATACACTGACAATGAAAAAAAACAGAAAAAGAAATTAAGGAAACAGTCTCATTCAGCATTGCAATGAAAATAATAAAATATTTAAGAATAAATCTACTTAAAGAAACAGAAGACCTATATATGGAAAACTATAAAACACTGATAAAAAATCAAAGATGACACAAATAGATGGAGAAGCATACCACGTTTGTGGACTGGAAGAATCAATATACTGAAAGTGAATACACTACCCAAAGCAATCTATAGATTCAGTGCAATCCCTATTAAGATACAGACAGTATTTTTCACAGAACTAGAACAAATAATTTCAGGATTTGTATTGAAACAAATAAAACCTCAAATAGCCAAAGCAATCTTGAGAAAGAAGAATGGACCTGTAGGAATCAACCTACTGGACTTCAAATTATACTACAAAGCAGCAGTCATCAAGAAAGTATGGTACTGGCACAAAGACAGAAATACAGAGGAGTGGAACAAAATGGAAAGACCAGAGATAAATTCATGCACCTATGACACATTATCTTTGGCAAAGGAGGCAAAATCATACAATGGAGAAAAGACAATCTTTTTATCAAGTGGTGCTGGGGAAACTTGTCAAACACATGCAAAAGGATGAAACTAGAACACTTTATAACACCATATCCCAAAAAAACTCAAAATGCATTACAGCTCTAAATGTAAGGCCAGAGTCTATAAAACTCTTAGAGGAAAAACTAGGCAGAACACTCTCATGCATAAATCACATCAAGGTTCTCTATGACCCACCTCCCAGAGTAATGGAAATAAAAACAAAAATGAACAAATTGAACCTTATTAAACTTAAAAGCTTCTGCATAATGAAGGAATCTATAAGCCAGGCAAAAAGGCAGCCTTCAGAATGGGAGAAAATAATAGCAAACAAAATAACTGGCAAAGAATTAATCTTCAAAATATACAAGTAGCTCATGCAACCCAATATCAGAAAAAAAATGAACAACCCACTCAAAAAATTGATCAAAGGATTAAACAAACATTTCTCCAAAGAAGACTTCCTGGTGGCTAATAAACACATGAAAAGATATGAAAAGATGTTCAACCTCACTCATTGTTAGAGAATGCAAATCAAAACCACAATGAGGCATCATCTCACGCTGGTCACAATGGCCACCGTCAAAAATCTACAAACAATAAATGTTGGGGAGGATGTGAAGAAAAGGGAACCTCTTTCACTGTTGGTGGGAATGCAAACTGACACAGCCACTAAGGAGAACAGTGTATGGATTCCTTTAAAAACTGGAAATAGAACTGCCATACGACCCAGCAACCCTACTGTTGGGCATGCATACTGAGGAAACCAGAAATGAAAGAGACACAAAGTACCACAATGTTCATTGTAGTACAGTTTGCAATAGATAGGACATGGAAGCAATTTTGATGTTCATCAGAAGACAAATGGATAAGGAAGTTGTGGTTATATACACTATGGAATATTACTCAGCTATAAAAAAGAATACATTTGAATCAGTCCTAATGAGGTGGATGTAACTGGAGCCTATTATACAGAGTGCATTAATTTAGAAAGAGAAACACCAATACAGTATATTAACATATATATACATATATATAATTGTCCCATATATATATGGAATTAAGGAAGATGCTAACAGTGATCCTTCACTTCATGGCAAATAGATGGGAAACAATGGAAATAGTGGCAGATTTTATTTTCTTGGGCTCCAAAATCAATGCAGATCATGACTGCAGCCATGGTATTAAATTACACTTGATCCTTGGAAGAAAAGCTATGACAGACCTAAACAACATTTTAAAAATCAGAGATATCACTTAACTGAAAAAGGTGTGTATAGTCAAAGCTATTTTTTTTTTCAGTATTCATATATGGATGTGAGAGTTGAAGAATAAAGAAAGTTGAGCACCAAACAATTGATGTTTTTGAACTGTGGTGTTGGAGAAGACTCTTGTGAGTCTCTTGGACTTCATGGAGATCAAGTTAGTCAATCCTAAAAGGAAATCAGTTGTGAATATTCTTTGGAAGGACTGATGGTGAGGCTGAAACTCCACTAATTTGGGTACATGATTCGAAGAACTGATTCACTGGAAAAGACCTTGATGCTGGGAAAGATTGAAGGCAGGAGGAGAAGAGGATGACAGAGGATGAGATGGTTGGATGGCATCACAGACTAGATATACATGAATTTGAGCAAGCTCTGGTAGTTGGCAATGTACAGGGAAGACTCGCATGCTGCACTCCATGGGGTCAGAAAGAGTCAGACTGAGCATCTTAACTGAACTGAACCACGATCCTTTATGCAATGCAGCAAAAGAGACACAGAGAAAACAACAGACTTTTGGGACTATTTGAGGGAATAGCATTGAAATGTATATTAACATATGTGAAATAGATGACCAGTGCAAGTTTGATGCATGAAGCAAGGCACTCAAAGCCAGTGCTCCGGGACAACTCAGGGGGATGGGGTAGAGTGGGAGGTAGAAGGGTAGTTCAGAATGATGAGGCAAATGTGCACCAGTAGTTGACTCATGTCAATGTATAGCAAGAACCACCACAATATTGTAAAGAAATCATTCTCCAATAGAAATAAATTAATTAAAAATAAGTAAAATGTGATAATTTTAGAAAAAAATATTATTTTTAAAAATATAATATATTAAAAAGATGATACTCATAATGATTTATAGCAATGCCTTCATGTATATATTTAGCAAAAGGGATACCCACAAGAAATGTGCAGGAATGCGGACATTAAATTTTGTTTTATGAGTGTCTTAGCATGTTTGAAGCAGAGCTGATGGTAGGCTATGCTCCTTTTCTTTATTTATTTTTGTGATGATTTTTATTAATTGTATTATTTTCTTTCATTGATGTACAGTTGATATAATATTGCATGTTTCAGGTATACAGCATAGTGATTCACATTTTTAAAGGATTATAGTCCATTTACAGGGTCTTCCCTGGCTCAGTGGTAAAGAATCTGCCTGCAATGCAGAGGATGTGGGTTTGATACCTGGGTCAGGAAGATCCCCTTGGAGGAGGACATGGCAACCTATTCCAGCATTCTTGCCTGGAAAATTCCATGGACAGAGGAGACTGGTGGGCTGCAGCCCATTGGGTCACAGAAGTGTCGGACACAACCCAGCAACAGAACAACTCCATTTATAGCTATTATAAAATATTGTCTGTATTCCCTGTGCTGTAGAATATGGCTTTATAGCTTATTTATTTTATATACAGTAGTTTGTACCTCTTAATCCCCTTCCCCTATCTTGCCCTCTCCCCATCTCCTCAGCAGTAACCACTAGTTTGTTCTCTATGAATCTGCATCATTTTTGTTGTATTCATTAGTTTTTTTAAAATATTTTTTAGATTCCAGATATGAGAGATATCATATAGTGTTTGTCTTTCTCTGTCTTATTTACTTCACTAAGCCTAATACCCCACCCAAATCCATCCATGTTGTTGCAAATGGTGAATTTTCATTTTTAATGACCAAATAATATCCCAGTGTATATCTATATACAACATCTTCTTTATTGATTCATCTGTTTGTGTGCAAATCAGTTGTCTCCATATCTTAGAAACTATAAATAATGCTACTGTGAATATTGGAATGCATGTATCTTTTCAAATCAGTGTTTTTGTTTTCTTTAGATAAATACCCAGGAGTGGAAATGGTGGAGTGTTTCTTTTCACTACATCCTCATCAACATTTGTAATTTGTGGTCTTTTTGATGGTAGCCATTCTGACAGGTGCCAAGCGATGTCTCATTGTGGTTTTGATTTGCATTTCCCTAAGGATCAGTGATGTTGAATATCTTTTCATGTGCCTGTTGGCCATCTGTCTGTTTTTGGAAAAATATCTATTTACTTATTCTGCAGATTTTTAAATTCATTTGGGTGTTTTTTTTTTTTATGTCAAGTTGTTAGCACAGTTTATATATTTTAGAATTTAATCCCTTATCAGTCATAGCATTTGCAATTATTTTCTCCATTAAGTAGGTTTTACAGAAGCACTTTTGAGCAGCGCCGAGCTTCCTCAGTGCTGCTGTCCTTGCTAAAACCCATATTGGGTCTGTCATAAAGAGGCATTTAGAATTTGACAGTCCACACTTCTTTTTATTTATTTATTTATTTAAAAAATTTTTTTTTTTACTTTATTTTACTTTGCAATACTGTATTGGTTTTGCCATACATTGACATGAATCCTCCATGGGTGTACATGCATTCCCAAACATGAACCCCCCTCCCACCTCCCTCCCCATAACATCTCTCTGGGTCATCCCCGTGCACCAGCCCCAAAAAGGTCAGTTACCTTTCTGGTTTTTGTAGAAATTTGTTGGTGAGGAATTCTTTCTAAAGGCATCACCATTTTCCTTAAATATGTCTTACATCATATTATAAGTTTTATTATAACTTCAAGTTAGCTCTTTTATAAATTTATAAAAACGTCTTAAATGAACATGTAACCATAAAATATGCCCTTAAGCTATAAAGGTTCAGGAGTAAAACTTTCTTTCTGAGGTGTCTTGGAGCTTGAGGAAAGCTAACTTCCCATAAATTCTCTTAATGAACAAAGCACTGACTACCAGATCACCCCTTACCTACAAAGGACCTACTGTTTATGATTTCATCTTCTTCCCTGCCATTATTCATGTTTGTGAAGTACTATTAAAATAACAATTTAATTTTTTTTAATTTGCTGTAAAAACACTTCAGTTGAGAAGTTCCATTTAAACAAAATTTTAAATATGCAATACAGCACTGTTATCTAGAAGCACAATTTGTACAGATCTGTAGAACCTATTCATCTTACATAATATTGATAAATATCTATTCTCTGTTGAACAGCAATCTCCCTTATTCTTCTTCCCTCCAGCTCCTAAAAACGACCATTCTGTTTTCTCTTTCTTTGAGCTTGGCTAGTAACACTGATGGCAGCAGAACACTGTAAGTCTTGATGATGCCCGGAAAAGGTGCTTGCCACCTGCCTTTGAACTGAACTCAGTTTAGTTCAGTTGCACGATCGTGTCTGACTCTTTGTGACCCTGTGGACTGCATGTGGACTGTCAGGCTTCTCTGTCAATCACCAACTCTTCGAGCTGGTTCAAACTAATTTCCATAGAGTCAGTGATGCCATACAACCATCTCATTCTTTGCCATCCCCTTCTCCTCCAGCCTTCAATCTTTCCCAGCATCAGGGTCTTTTCCAATGAGTCAGTTCTTTGCATCAGGTGGCCAAAGTATTAGAATTTCAGCTTCAGCATCTGTCTTTCCAATGAATATGCATGACTTATCTCCTTTAGGATTGACTGGCTTGATTTCCTTGCAGGCCAAGGGACTCTCAAGAGTCTTCTCCAACACCATGGTTCAAAATCATCAATTCTTTGGTGCTCAGTTTTCTTTATGGTCCAACTCTCACATCCATACATAATCACTGGGGAAAAAAATAGCTTTCATTATGCCAATCTTTTTCTGTAAGGGAATGTTTCTGCTGTTTAAAATGCGCTCTAGGTTTGTCATAGCATTTCTTCCAAAGAACAAGGGTCTTTTAATTTCATGGCTGCAGTCATGATCTGCAGTGATTTTGGCACCCAAGAAGAAAAGTCTGTTACTGTTTCCGTTGTTTCCTCACCTATTTGCTATGAAGTGATGGGACCAGATGCCATGATTTTTGCTTCTTGAATGTTGAGTTTTGAGACAGCTTTTTCACTTTCCTTTTTAACCTTCATCAAGATTTTTTAGTTCATCTTCACTTTTGCCATAAGGGTACTGTCATCTGCATATCTGAGGTTATTGATATTTCTCCTGGCAACCTTGATTCCAGTTCATGTTTATCCAGTCTAGCATTTTGCATGATGTATCCTGAATATAAATTAAATAAACAAGATGACAACATATAGCCTTGAAGTACTCCTTTCCCAATTTAGAACCAGTCCATTGTTCCACATCTGCTTCTAACTGTTGCTTCCTGACCTGCATATAGTTTTCTCAGGAAGCAGATAAGGTGGTGTGATATTATCATCTCTTTAAGAATTTTCCACAGTTTGTTGTGATCCACAGAGTCAAAAGTTAGCATAGCCACTGAAGTAGAAGTTTCTCTGGAATTCTCTTGCTTTCTCTGTTATCTACTGGATGTTGGCTACGTAATCTCTGATTCCTCTGCCTTTTTAAAAACCAGTTTGAACATCTGGAAGTTCTCAGTTCATGTACTGTTGAAGCCTAGCTTGGAGAATTTTTACCACACTTAGCTATCATGTGATATGAGTTCGATTGCATGGTGGTTTGAATATTCTTTGAAATTGTCTTACTTTGGGGTTGGAGTGAAAAGTAATCTTTTCCAGTCCTGTGGCCACTGTTGAGTTTTCTAAATTTGCTGAAATATTGAGTGCAGCACTTTCATAGCATCACTTTTGAGGATTTGAAAAAACTCAGCTGGAATTCAATCACATCCACTAGCTTTAGTTTTAGTGATGCTTAAGAAGGCCCACTTGACTTTGTTTGTTTGTTTGTTTTACATAAAATCACTGATTTTTATTTAAAGTTTTAATTCTTTAAATTGCTTATATAATTTATTTTTTAACCATTTATCATTTATTATTATTATTATTCTTTTTTACTTTACAATATTTTATTCGTTTTCCCATGCATCAACATGAATCCACCGTGGGTATACACGTGCTCCCCATCCTAAACCACCGCCCCCGGCCACCACCACATCCCTCCCCGTACCATCCCTCTGGATCATCCCAGCGCACCAGCCCCAAGCATCCTGTATTCTGCATCAAAAGTGGACTGGTGATTCATTTCTTATATGATATTACATATGTTTCAATGCCATTCTCCCAAATCATCCCACCCCCTCCCTCTCCCTCATAGTCCAAAAGACTGCCCTATACATCTGTGTCTCTTTTGCTGTATTGCATATAGGGTTATCATTACCGTCTTTCTAAATTCCATATATATGCTTTAGTATACTGTATTGGTGTTTTTCTTTCTGGCTTACTTCGCTCTGTATAATAGGCTACATTTTCATCCACCTCATTAGAACTGATTCAAATGTATTCTTTTTAATGGCTGAGTAATACTCCATTGTGTATATGTACCACAGCTTTTTTATCCATTTCTCTGCTGATGGGCCTCTAGGTTGCTTCCATGTCCTGGATATTATAAACAGTGGGGTACACGTGTCTCTTTCAATTCTGGTTTCCTCAGTGTGTATGCCCAACAGTGGGATTGCTAGGTCATAGGGCAATTTCATTTCCAGTTTTTTAAGGAATCTCCACACTGTTCTCTATAGTGGCTGTACTAGTTTGCATTCCCACCAACAGTGTAAGAGGGTTCCCTTTTCTCCACACCCTCTCCAGTATCTATTGCTTGTAGACTTTTGGATAGCCACCATTCTGACTGGTGTGAAATGGTACCTCATTGTGGTTTTGATTTGCATTTCTCTGATAATGAGTGATGTTGAGGAAGTTTTCATGTGTTTGTTAGCCATCTGTATGTCTTCTTTGGAGAAATGTATATTTAGTTCTTTGGCCCATTTTTTAATTGGGTCATTTATTTTCCTGGAACTGATCTGCAGGAGTTGCTTGTGTATTTTTTATATTAGTTGTTTGTCAGTTGCTTCATTTGCTATTATTTTCTCCTATTCTGAAGGCTGTCTTTTCACCTTGCTTATCATTTCCTTTGTTGTGCAGGAGCTTTTAATTGTAATTAGGTCCTATTTCTTTATTTTGCTTTATTTCCAGTATTCTGGGAGGTAGGCCATAGAGAATCCTGCTGTGATTTATGTTGGAGAGTGTTTTGTCTATGTTCTCCTCTAGGAGTTTATAGTTTCTGGTCTGCGTTTAGATCTTTAACCCATTTTGAGTTTATTTTGTGACTGGTGTTACAAAGTGTTCTAGTTTCATTCTTTTACAAGTGGTTGACCAGTTTTCCCAGCACCATTTATTAAAGAGATTGTCTTTTCTTCATTGTATATTCTTGCCTCCTTTG
This sequence comes from Capra hircus, assembly GCF_001704415.2. Lineage (NCBI taxonomy): Eukaryota > Metazoa > Chordata > Mammalia > Artiodactyla > Bovidae > Capra > Capra hircus. Next base: position 83,571,997 of record NC_030821.1, read on the forward strand.
TCAAAGAGAAGGTATCCATAGGTACATGGTTTTATTTCTTGGCTTTCTATTTTGTTCCATTGATCCCTGTTTCTGTCTTGGTGCCAGCACCATACTATCTTGATGACTGGCCTTGTAGTAGATCCTGAAGTCAGGCAGGTTGATTCCTCCAGTTCCATTCTTCTTTCTCAAGATTGCTTTGGCTATTCATTTTTTTTTTTTTTTTTTTTTGGTATTTCCATACAAATTGTGAAATTATTTGTTCTAGCTCTGTGAAACATAATGTTGGTAGCTTGATAGGGATTGCATTGAATCTATAGATTGCTTTGGGTAGTATACTCATTTTCACTATATGGATTCTTCTGACCCATGAGCGTGGTATAGTTCTCCATCTATTAGTGTCCTCTTTGATTTCTTTCACAAGTGTTTTATAATTTTCTATATATAGGTCTTTAGTTTCTTTAGGTAGATATATTCTTAAGTATTTTATTCTTTTCATTGCAATGGTGAATGGAATTGTTTCCTCAATTTCTCTTTCTATTTTCTCATTATTAGTGTATAGGAATGCAAGGGATTTCTGTATGTTGATTTTATATCCTGCAACTTTACTATATTCATTGATTAGTTCTAGTAATTTTCTGGTGGAGTCTTTAGAGTTTTCTATGTAGAAGATCATGTCATCTGCAAACAGTGAGAGTTTTACTTCTTCTTTTCCAATTTGGATTCCTTTTATTTCTTTTTCTGCTCTAATTGCTGTGGCCAAACTTCCAAAATTATGTTGAATAGTAGTGGTGAGAGTGGGCACCCTTGTCTTGTTCCTGACTTTAGGGGAAATGCTTTCAATATTTCACCATTGAGGATAATGTTTGCTGTGGGTTTGTCATATATAGCTTTTATTATGTTGAGGTATATTCCTTCTATTCCTGCTTTCTGGAGAGTTTTTATCATAAATGTATGTTGAATTTTGTCAAAGGCTTTCTCTGCCTCTATTGAGATAATCATATGGCTTTTATTTTTCAATTTGTTAATGTGGTGAATTACATTGATTGCTTTGTGGATATTGAAGAATCCTTGCATCCCTGGGATAAAGCCCACTTGGTCATTATGTATAATCTTTTTAATGTGTTGTTGGATTCTGATTGCTAAGGTTTTAAGGATTTTTGCATCTATGTTAATCAGTGATGTTGGTGTGTGTGTGTATATATATATATATATATATATATATTTTTTTTTTTTTTTTGGCATCTTTGTCAGGTTTTCATATTAGGGTGATGGTGGCCTCATAGAATGAGTTTGGAAGTTTATCTTCCTCTGAAGTTTTCTGGAAGTGTTTGAGTAAGATAGGTGTTAGCTCTTCATTAAATTTTTGTTTGCATTCAGCTGTGAAGCCATTTGGACCTGGGCTTTTGTTTGCTGGAAGATTTCTGAATACATTTTCAATTTCTGTGCTTGTGATGGGTCTGTTAAAGGGCACAAAATGCAGGCCTAATGGAGTCTGCACCTCTGAGGACTACCCGAGTGCCTAAACCTGAGCTGCTTAGACCTGTGAGGTGCTGGCAGCCCAGGGCAGGCCTCGGACTGTTCCCAGCGGAGCAATCTAGAGCCTGAGCAGTGTGGGCAGGGAGGGCACATGCACTGTGAGCAGGGGCAGGCCCAGTGTGGCTGAGACACTGTGAGAACATGCCACTGTTATTTGTTTGCAGCGTCTCTCCCTCCACACAGTGCAACTGAACAGGTGAGCCTAAAAAGGTGTCCACCCCAGCACCCTTGTGTCAGGGAGGAAATCAGACACTGAAGAGACCAGCAAACAGAAGAGGCTAAAACGGAGGGAAACACCTTGGAAGTGACAGGTGCAATAGATTAAAATACTGTAGTTAGTACTGACTACATAGGAAGGGGCCTATAGGTCTTGAGAAATATAAGCCGGACCAAGGAACTATCAGAAAATGAACTGACCCCACACTGCCCACAACAACACTAGAGAAAGTCCTAGATATATTTTTGCTATTTGCATGATCATTTTTTTCTTTTATTTGTTTTTAAATTTTAAGTCCTCTATCCTTTAATTTTCATTTTTATAACCTACTATTACTTTGCAAAAAAAGACCCTATTTTTAAGCAAACTTCATATATATATAAATATGTATATATTTTATATAATTTTTGTGACTTTTTTCCTTTTTTTCTCCTGTTCTTTAATATTGTATTTTTTAAAATCCAACCTCTACTCTAGATTTTTAATCTATGCCTTTTGGTATTTGTTATCAACTTTGTACCCTTAAGAACCCAATCTTCAGTACCCATTTTTACTTGGGAGCGAGATTACTGCCTTGACTGCTCTTTCCCCCTTTGAACTCTCCTTTTTCTCCACCAGGTGGCTTCTGTCTCCTCCATCCCCCTTCTCTCCTCTACCCAACTCTGTGAATCTCTTTGTGTTCCAGATGGTGGAGAACACTCAGGGAATTGATTACTGGCTGGATCTGTCTCTCTCCTTTTGATTTCCCCCCTTTTATCCTCCTGGCCACTTCTGTCTCCTTCCTCCTTCTTCTCTTCTCTGTATAACTCCGTGAACATCTCTGAGTGGTGCAGACTGTGGAGTGCACATGAGGAAGTGATTACTAGCTAGCTTACTCTTTCCTCTTTTGATTCCACCTCTTTTCATTCAGGTCACCTCTAACTCCCTCCTCCCTCTTCTCGTCTCCATATAACTCTGTGAACCTCTCTGGGTGTCCCTCACTGTGGAGAAACTTTTCATCTTTAAACTAGATGTTTTATCATAGATGATGTATAGAAGAAGTCTTGAGACTACTGTAAAAATAAGACTGAAAACCAGAAGCAGGAGGCTTAAGTCCAAATCCTGAGAACCCCAGAGAATTCCTGACTCCAGGGAACATTAATTGAGAGGAGCTCATTAAACGCCTCCATACCTACACTGAAACCAAGCACCACTCAAGGGCCAACAAGTTCCAGAGCTAGACAAACCACACAAATTCTCCAGAAACACAGGAACACAGCCTTGAGCTTCAATATACAGTCTGCCCAAAGTTACTCCAAACCCATTGACATCTCATAAGTCATTACTGGACACTTCATTTCACTCCAGAGAGAAGAAATCCAGCTCCAACCACCAGAACACTGACACAAGCTTCCCTAAACAAGAAACTTTGACAAGTCACCCTTACAACCCCACTCACAGTGAGGAAACTCCACAAACTTCCAGAATACAGAAAGGTCACCCCAAAACTCAGCAATATAAACAAGATGAAGAGACAGAGGAATATCCAGAAGGTAAAGGAACAGGATAAATGCCCACCAAACCAAACAAAAGAGGAAGAGATAGGAAATCTACCTGATAAAGAATTCTGAATAATGATAGTGAAAATGACCCAAAATCTTGAAATCAAAATGGAATCACAGATAAATAGCTTGGAGACAAGGATTGAGAAGATGCCAGAAAGGTTTAACAAGGACATAGAAGAAATAAAAAAAAGAGTCAATATATAATGAATAATGCAATAAATGAGATAAAAACACTCTGGAGGCAACAAATAGTAGAATAATGGAGGCAGAAGATAGGATTAGTGAACTAGAAGATAGAATGGTAGAAATAAATAAATCAGAGAAGAAAAAAGAAAAATGAATTAAAAGATATGAAGACAATCTCAGAGACCTCCAGGACAATATTAAGTGCTCCAACATTTGAATCATAGGAGTCCCAGAAGAAGACAAAAAGAAAGACCCACTTGACTTTGAATTCCAGGATGTCTGGCTCTAGGGGAGTGATCACATTATCGTGGATATCTGTGTCATGAAGATCTTTTTCTCACCTCATCTTAATATGTTCTGCTTCTGTTAGGCCTGTATTATTCCTGACCTTTACTGTGCCCATCTTTCCATGAAATATGCTCCTGGTATATCTAATTTTCTTGAAGAGATCTCCAGTCTTTCCCATTCTATTGTTTTCATCTATTTCTTATCTTTCCTTGGTATTCTTTGGTACTCTGCATTCACATGGGTTTATCTTTCATTTTCTCCTTTGCCTTTTGCTTCTTTTTTCAGCTATTTGTAAGGCCTCCTCAGACAACCATTTCATTTTGCTATTTTATAACAACAAAATGTGTGGATCACAACAAACTAGAAAATTCTTAACAAGTTGGGAATACCAGACCAGCTTAGCTGGACTCTACTAAGTTTGTCTAGCTGCTTCCTTGAATCATCTGAGAGCTTGTTTACTGTACTCCAGGCCAATGCCAGAAACTCACTATTGCAGCCAAATAGACCTAATTCTGCTAGAGGCAAATAAAAGCTTGCATTACTTTCTTGTCATACTCAAGATGAAAGATCTACTGGTTAACAGGATAGGTATTATTTCAAAGCTGAATTATTTATTTTTATCATGCTTTTTAAGCTCTTTCTAAGAGGTGGCCAAGGTGTCAGCTCACTTATAATATCGCCCCCTCTCCCACACCAGTTGGTTTCAATGATATTCGCCACAGTGATGAACATTTAGGACATTGCTTTTGGAATTAAGAGTTGACTCATTGGAAAAGACTCTGATGCTGGGAGGGATTGGGGGCAGGAGGAAAAGAGGGCAACAGAGGATGAGATGGCTGGATGGCATCACTGACTCAATGGATGTAAGTTTGAACGAACTCAGGGAGTTGGTGATGGACAGGGAGGCTTGGCATGCTGCGATTCATGGGGTCATAAAGAGTCGGGTACGACTGAGAGACTGAACTAAATTGAACTGAACTGAGGCATTAGAGAGGACAGCAGTGATATCTGACTTCCCATGGCAATGAGCAGGAAAATAAAGACATTCTCAATACTCTGGGTACTGAGTGAAAACAGTAGTTGAGAAAGCTGTTACGATTTGAGATATGATTGTAGGTTAACACTGGGAGACAGATTTTAGAAACATTTTCTTAGTGAGTCTGATTGTACATATCTTAACTCTGTAGATGGTCTCTGTTTCACTGAATTCTGCCATTCTTTGTCAAACGTAGCCTGAGCCAATATGTAAATGAATGAGCATGGTTGTACTCCTATACAGCTATTCATAGACACTGAAATTTTAAGTTCATATAATTTTCATGTACCATGAAATATGACTTTTTAAATTTTGTTTTTACATTTTTAATTTTGTAACAACTTCCCTTATTCATGAGCAATACAAAAAAGAAAAAAAAAGGTGTCTGTCTGGGTTTGGCCTCCATAGTTAGCCTATCTATGTTGTAGCGGGTCTAGAGATGATAAATAGACCTATTACATGGCTAATCGGGTGATCAGAAATAGTGTGATAAATGCTATGGCGAAAGGACAGGATCACCTAAAAAATATATCCAGACTGTTTTGAATAGGTTCAGGAAAACTTCTTGAAGGAAATACAAAGCTGTGTCAGGAAGGAAGGGTGGGAGGTACCAGCTATAGTTGACAGAAAAGTGTGTGGATCCAAGTGAGGGTCAAAGAGAGCAAAGCCAGTTTAAGGAATTAAAAATATTGGGGTAAAGATGAACTAATTTTAGCATAACTGTGTAGTCTTAAAGTGTAAGTCTCTGCCTTGTATGTTTATAAATACATGTGTTTATTCTTGCTAAGAAACTGATTTTCTATAGTTTTGCCCTTAGATTCCTTGACATGAAGTTTGAACCTTAGATGACAAGAATCACTGCTTGTAACTTGGTCTTTTGGGCATTATTTGATATTTATTGTTTCATAAATAAATCCTCAACAAGGATTAGGGAAACATGCGATAGAGTTGGTGATATTATTTTAGACCAGACTCTATCGATATTTTCCTTTGAGTTGTTCTTGAAATAATCATATAAACATATTTCACATGCAAAGTGGATGTAGATACAAACCAAATAAAAAATAGTCTGTAAAGAAATTGTTGTTTGTTAGGTAAGTCGTGCTCAAATCTTTGTGACCTCATAAACTTCAGCATGCCAGACTTCCCTGTCCTTCACTATTTCCTGGAGTTTGCCCAAATTCATGTCCATTGAGTTGGTGATACTCTCTAACCATCTCATCCTCTGTTATCCTCTTCCTCACTTGCCTTTGATCTTTGCCAACATTGGGGTCTTTCCCAATGAATTAGCTGTTCCCATCAGGTGATTAAAGTTTTAGAGTTTCAGCTTCAGCATGAGTACTCCAGGGAATATTCAGTGTTGGTTTCCTTTAAGATTGACTGGATTGATCTCCTTGCAGTTCAAGGGCCTCTTAAGAGTCTTCTTCAGCAGTACAATTCAAAAGCATCTGTTCTTTGGCATTCAGTCTTCTTTATGATCCAACTCTCACATTCATACATCAGTACTTGGAAAAACACAGCTTTGGCTATATGAAACTTCATCAGCAAAGCAATGTTTTTGCTTTTTAATATGCTGTCTAGGTTTGTCATAGCTTTCCTTCCAAGAAGCAAGTGTCTTTTAATTTAGTAGTGTAAATAAATTAGGTTGTTATTTTTTAAAAGAGGCACTGAAACATGTATAATATCATATAAGAAACGAATCACCAGTCCAAGTTCAATACAGGATGCTTGGGGCTGGTGCATTGGGATGACCCAGAGGGATGGTATGGGGAGGGAGGTGGGAGGGTTCAGGATGGGGAACACATGTAGGCCTGTGGTGGATTCATGTTGATGTGTGTCAGAACCAATACATTATTGTAAAGTAAAAAAAAAAAAAAAAAAAAAAAAGCAGCAAAGTGATTAAAAAAATAAAAATAAAATAAACACACACACAAAACTTAGGTGGAAGAAAAAATGAGTGAAATTTGCTAACAAAATTTATGTTTTAGAAGGTGAATAATCAGGGGGAAGGATCTTGTGTTATGATATAAAACTCATAATAAATCTATAGTAATCAAAAAATAAATAAATAAAAGAGGTATTATTGAACATTGCTTCTCTTGTGCAATTATTTTCTTTTTTAGAACATGCATTGAAGGCTGTGTAGGTATACAGCTTTATATATTTATAGCTGTATATATATGTATTATGCATTATAATTCAAATATATATATTATATATTATAACATATATATAAGACTTTATATATATAGAAAGAATATATATATAGAAAAGGAATATATATATATATATATATATATATATATATATATATATATACACACATATATATATGGAATTCCTTTTCTATAAGGAAGGGAATTAAGAGATAAATGAAAGAGGCAGTAACACTAAGGCCACATGTATTGTAGGTAATTGCCTCCAAGACAGCACAGGAGTCTATTTGAGTTTGTACATAACTCAAAAACCTACAGTTACTGAGAACACAGATGGGTATAAGATATCGCAACTCAAGTAACTCCAAATTACTAAAACCAATCATTGATGGAACACTTGCCTGTGTAAATTTTCCCCAGCAGTAAATGCTTGCAGACACTCCCCTCTGTAGTTTCCACGCTCTGACCCCAGAATAGATATCAGTCCACATCTCCACTTTGTTTAAGAGCTTTTCAAACATCTTCACATATTATTTCCCTATATCTCTTGAATAGCAATATAGACATAATTCTTTTATCTGGATCATTCAAACTTTTGTAGTATACTTGCAAATGCTAGTTATATTTTATTTTATTTTTTTGCTATTTATATAGTGAAATTCACATTCTTATTCCTAATATTTATTGTGATCTTCCTCTCTATAAACTGACAATTATTTGCTAATTTCATGAAACTTCAACAAACCACATTGTGGTTTTGTTGATCAAATCTATAACTTTCTTGTTACTTTATTTCTTGCTGGTGCTGCAGTCTAGAATACTGATATCTGTTTGTGTCTTGATTAAGGCCTCCTTCATTTATTTCTTAATTAATTTGTTGTCCCTTTTCCCCCTTTAGCTTACTTTAATTCATAAATATTAACTTATTGTTAAATTTTACTATATGTATTTAAGTCTACATATTTTCCTTCTTCCTCTTTGTCTACATCACAGTTTTTACTTTTTCAGTATTGATTTTAGTTTATCATTGTTATTGTTCAGTCACTCAGTCTTGTCTGACTTTTTGCAACCCCAGGGACTGCAGTACGCCAGACTTCCTTGTCCTTCACCATCTCCCAGAGTTTGCTCAAACTCATACCCATTGAGTCAGTGATGCCATGCAAACATCCCATCCTCTTAAGTCTCTTTCTCCTCCTGCCTTCAGTCTTTCCCAGCATCAGGATCTTTTCCAAAGAGTCAGCTCTTCACATCAGGTGGCCAAAGTTTTGGAGTTTCAGCTTCAGCAGCAGTCCTTCCAATGAATATTCAGGACTAATTTCCTATAGAATTGGCTGATTTGATCTTCTTCAAGTCCAAGGGACTCTCAAGAATCTTCTCCAACACCACAGTTCAAAAGCATCAATTCCTGGACACTCAGCATTCTTTTTGGCCCAACTCTCACATCCATACATGGCCATTGGAAAAACCATAGATTTTTTTTTTTTTTAGGCTTTTACTTTATTTTTTATTGAAAGATAATTGCTTTACAGAATTTTGCTGTTTTCTGTCAAACCTCATCATGAATCAGCCTATGGACCTTTGTTAGCAAAGTTATATCTCTGATTTTTATTATGTTGTCTAAGTGTGTCACAGCTTTTTTTTTTTTTTTCCTCCCAAGGAGCAAGTGTCTTTTAATTTCCTGACTGCAGTCACCATCTACAGTGATTTTGGAGCCCAAGAAAGTAAAGTCAGCCACTGTTTCCACTGTTTCCCCATCTGTTTGCTATGAAGTGATGGGACCAGATGCCATGATCTTAGTTTTCTGAATGTTGAGCTTTAAGCCAACTTTTTCACTCTCTTTCATTTTCATCAAGAGACTCTTTTATTCCTCTTTGCTTTCTTCCATAAGGGTGATGCCATATACATATCTGAGATTATTGTTGTTTTTCCCCTGGGTTGAGAAGAACCCTGGAGAAGGAAATGGCAACTCACTCCAGTATTTTGCTTGGGAAAACCCATGGAGAGTGGAGCCTGGCATGCTACAGTCCATTGGCCTTACAAAAGACTTGGACACAACTTAGGGACTAAACAGCAGCAACAACAAAAAATATGTCTTTATTATCAAAATGCACCTATTTTCTTTCATGCACTTATTTTGATATAAGCTTTCATATATTCCCTCTTGTTCCAGCTCTCTTATTTACTAGGGTCTTCCTTTTTATGGTTTTGGTTTTTCAAAATTTGTGCATGTGATTGTCATTTACTTTTGTTGAGAAGACCTGTCTATTAGTGTTGGCAGCTGCATAGCTTTCAGTGGCATGAGGATGTTCACTGGGGTCATGACCTAACAAGGACGTCTTCTTCAAATTGCTTCTAATATGGTGTGGTACAGTTCATTTAGGTTCAGTGGATACAGAGAGAGGAGTGTGGCAGGCATACCATTTTCCAGCTTTTAAAATTACAGGTAGTTTGCTGTAAGACTAAAACACTTTTTACTATTTATCACCTTGTCTTTTCTTTCATGTTCCCCTTAAGTCTCCATTTTGTAAATCGAGAGGGTTTTCTTTTTTTTTTTAATGTAATTTAAATATCAGACTCCACTGCTGTTTAAAAAGACTTCCTAGGCTGATCATTCTGTTTCTTCAGAATAGTCCTGGTGTTTTGTCTGGGATGAGAACCACTACTGTCTAGTCAGAAAATGAGCAAGTTGGGCTAGACTGCTTGAGCACTGTGTCTTAACTGCCTGGAGTCTCCTGGGCCTGGACCATTCTTTTCTCTTCATATAAGCACCAAGCTTTGATTATTGCTGAAATTGCAGCTGCCTCTGCACTAGATTTCAACTCTATGTGTTTTTCCTGCTAACGTTTACGTCATTCTTGCCTCTTTGGCAGCCATAACTTTCCCTCCCAGGAATCTGTCAAAATGTCTTAGTCATAAAAACTGTTATTTTTAATTGCTATCATTATAAAACTGTATCATCAAAAAGATACTTTATTTTCAAATAATTTAATTGAAAGATGTAAAGGCATATGGGAAGCTTGTCATCTAAATTCATCTTCTAATCAAATCAATTCAAAAATAATCTTATATTCTTATAAACAATTATACATTTTTTTATAAAATATAGAGAAAAGTAAAAGTAAGCAAGGACTCAAGAATTCGGGGATAGTCCCAAGATGACAGAGGTATAGGATGGGGAGACCACTTTCTTCCCCACAAATTCATCAAAAGAACATTTGAATGCTGAGTGAATCCATAAAACAACTACTGAATGCCAGCAGAGGACATTAGGCACCCATAGAAGCAGCCCATTGTCTTTGAAAGGAGATTACATGCCCAACGGTAACTCCCAGGGGAGAAGCAGAGCAGACACCGGCATTCGCCACTAGCAAGAGGGGGGGCTGAGCAGGGAGATGCAGGCTGCATTACTTAGAGTAAGGACAGGGCCTGAGTGCCCTGAGGGCAAACTGAGAGAACTTACTTGAGATAGCAAACCAGACTGTGGGATAGCTATTCCACGAAAAGCCCTAACCTAACACACCATCAGGCACACTCACAGAACAAAGGATTGAACAGAGCTAGCCGGCTGCAGACCGGCCCATCCCCCACTGAAGACAGGCAGGCGAGGGCAGCCAGAGCCCGAAGGTGGCAGTCTCAGCCCCAGAGAGGCATCATCTACCAAACTGCAAGCAGGCTTCCTTGCTAACCAAGACTTCTTGGGATTCTGGATGGTTGACATCTGCCGGGAGGGTCGCAGCCATAAATCAGCTCCCCAGAAATGACACACTGCACACCTAAGGAAGTGTGCTGGTTGTACACCCAGAAAACCGAGCGGCAGGGACGAGGGAGGTGATAAGTCGCAGAGACTGTACTAGCCCAGCACCTGTCACCTGAGCTGCTCAGACCTGGGAAGGACACAAAACACAGACCCATTCGAGTTTGGGCCTTTGAGGAGTATCCGAGTACATGAACCTGAGCAGCCTAGACCTGGGAAGTGCATACAACCCAGGGCCAGCCTCAGACAGTTCCCAGCAGAACAACCTAGAGCCTAAGCAGTGTAGACAGGGAAACCACACACACTGTGAGTGAGGGCAAACCCAGTCTGGCCGAGATACTGAGAACACACGCCAGTGTTATTTGTTTGCAGTGTTCCTCCCTCCTCACAGCAGACTGAACAAGTGAGCCTTAAAAAGTGTCCACCACTATTCCCTTGTGTCAGGGTGGAAATTAGACACTGAAGAGACCAGCAAACAAAAGAAGCTAAAACAAAAAGGGGGAACAGCCTTGAAAGTGACAGATGCAATAGATTAAAACCCTGTAGTTAGCACTAACTACATTGGAAGGGGCCTAAGACCTTGAGAAGTATAAACCAGATCAAGGAACTATTTGAAAATGAACTGACCCCATACTGTCCACAACAACACCAGAGAAAGTCCTAAATATATTTTTACTATTATCATTTTTAAATTAAAAAAAAATTGTTCTCTATTACTCCTTTTAATTTTCATTTTTATAACCTACTATTACTTTGCAAAAAAAAAACCCTATTTTTTAAAGCAAACTTCATATATGTATATATATATATATATATATATATATATATATATATATATATATATATATTACAATTTTTGTGATTTGTTTTCTCTTTTGTATTGTATTTTTGGGAATCCAAACACTACTCTAGATTTTTAATCTTTGCTTTTTGGTATTTGTTATCAATTTTGTACTTTTAAGAACCCAATCTTCATAACCATTTTTACTTGGAAATGAGATTACTGGTTTAACTGCTTTCTCTCCCTTTGGACTCTACTTTTTGTCCACCTGGTTGCCTCTATCTCCTCCCTCCTCCTTCTCTTCTCTACCCAACTCTGTGAATCTCTTTGTGTGTTCTGGACTGTAGAGAACACTTAGGGAACTGATTACTGGCTGGATCTGTCTCTCACCTGTTGATTCCCTCCTTTATCCTCTTGGCCACCTCTGCCTCCTTCCTCCCTCTTCTCTTCTCTGTATAACTACGTGAACATCTCTGAGCGGTCCAGACTGTCGAGAACACATAGGGAAGTGATTAATGGCTAGCTTGCTCTCTCTTCTTTTGATTCCACCTCTTCTCCTTCTGGTCTCTTCTATCTTCCTCCTCCTTCTTCTCTTCTCCATATAACTCTGTGAACCTCTCTGGGTGTCTCTCACTGTGGAAAAACTTTTCATCTTTAACCTAGATGCTTTACCATCAGTGCTGTATAGATGGAGAAGTCTTGAGGCTACTGTAAGAATAAGACTGAAAACCAGAGGCAGGAGGCTTAAGTCCAAATCCGGAGAACACCAGAGAACTCCTGACTCCAGGGAACATTAATCCATAGGAGCTCATAAAATGCCTCCATACCTACACTGTAACCAAACACCACTTAAGGGCCAACAAGTTCCAAAGCAAGACAAACCACGCAAATGCTCCAGCAACACAGAAACATAGCCCTGAGCTTCAATATACAGGCTGCCTAAAGTCACACCAAATCCATTGACATCTCATAACTCATTACTGGACACTTCATTGCACTCCAGAGAGAAGAAATCCGGCTCCACCCACCAGGACACTGACATAAGCTTCCCTAATAAGGAAACCTTTACAAGCCACCTGTCCAAACCCACCCACAGCAAGGAAACTACAATAAAGAGAACTCCACAAAGTGCCAGAATATGGAAAGGCCACCTCAAACACAGAAATATATACAAGATGTAGAGACAGAGAAATATCTAGCAGGTAAAGGAACAGGATGAATGCCCACCAAAACAAACAAAAGATGATGAGATTGGGAATCTACCTGATAAAGAATTCCAAATAATGATAGTGAAAATTATCCAAAATCTTTGAAACAAAATGGAGTTACAGATAAATAGCCTGGAGACAAGGATTTAGAAGATGCAAGAAAGGTTTAACAAGGACCTAGAAGGAATAAAAAGTCAATATATAATGAATAATGCAATAAATGAGATAAAAACACTCTGAAGGGAACCAACAGTGGAATAACGGAGGCAGTATATAGGTTAAGTGAGGTAGAAAATAGAATGGCAGAAATAAATGGAACAGAGAGGAAAAAAGAGAAAAAGGAAAGAAATGAGGACAACCTCAGAGATCTCTGGATCAATGTTAAATGCCCCAACATTTGAAGCATAAGAATCCCAGAAGAAGACAAAAAGAAAGACCATGGGAAAATACCTGAGGAGATAATAGTTGAAAACTTCCCTAAAATGGGCAAGGAAATAATCACCCAAGTCCAAGAAACCCAGAGTGGCCCAAACAGGATGAACCCAAGGCAAAACACCCCAAGACACATATTAATCAAATTAACAAGGCTCAAACAGAAAGAGCAAATATTAAAAACAGCAAGGGAAAAACAACAAATAACACACAAGGTGATTCCCATAAGGATAACAGCTGATCTTTCAATAGAAACTCTTCAGGCCTGGATGGAATGGCAGGACATACTTAAAGTGATGAGAGACAATAACCCACAGCCCAGATTACTGTACCCAGCAAGGATCTCATTCAAATATGAAGGAGAAATCAAAAGCTTTACAGACAAGCAAATGCTGAAAGAATTCAGCATTTCCAAACCAGCTCTTCAACAAATGCTAAAGGATTTTCTCTAGACAGGAAAAAGAGAAATGGTGTATAAATTTGAACCCAAAACAATAAAGTAAATGGCAACAGGATCATACTTATCAATAATTACCTTGAATGTAAATGGATTGAATGCATCAATCAAAAGACAAAGACTGGCTGAATGGATACAAAAACAAGACCCCTATATATGTTGTCTACAGGAGACCCACCTTGAAACAAGGGACACATACAAACTTAAAGCGAAGGGCTGGAAAAAATAATCCATGCAAATAGAGACCAAAAGAAAGCAGGAGGAGCAATACTCATATCAGATAAAATAGACTTTAAAACAAAGGCTATAAAAAGAGATAAAGAAGGACACTACATAATGATCAAAGGATTAATCCAAGAAGAAGATATAACAATTATATATATATATATATATATATATATATATATATATATATATATATATACAGCCAACATAGGAGCACCATAATACGTAAGACAAATGCTAAGTATGAAAGGGGAAATTAAGAATAACACAATAATAGTGGGAGATTTTAATAAACTACTCAGACCTATGCATAGATCAACTAAATAGAAAATTAACAAGAAAACACAAACTTTAAATGATACAATAGACCAGTTAGACCTAGTTGATATCTATAGGACATTTCACCCCAAAACAATGAGTCTGACATTTTTTTCTCAAGCACACTAGGAACCTTCTCGAGGATAGATCACATCCTGGGCCATAAATCTAACCTAGGTAAATTCAAAAAATTTGAAATCATTCCAAGCATCTTTTCTGACCACAATGCAGAAAGATTAGCTTAACATTCAGAAAACGAAGGTCATGGCATCCGGTCCCATCACTTCATGGGAAATAGATGGGGAAACAGTGGAAACAGTGTCAGGCTTTATTTTTTGGGGCTCCAAAATCACTGCAGATGGTGACTGCAGCCATGAAATTAAAAGACGCTTACTCCTTGGAAGAAAAGTTATGACCAATCTAGATAGCATATTGAAAAGCAGAGAGATTACTTTGCCAACAAAGGTCCATTTAGTTAAGGCTATGGTTTTTCCAGCGGTCATGTATGGATGTGAGAGTTGGACTGTGAAGAAAGGTGAGTGCCGAATAAGTGAACCTTTTGAACTGTGGTGTTGGAGAAGACTCTTGAGAGTCCCTCGGACTGCAAGGAGATACAACCAGTCCATTCTGAAGGAGATCAGCCCTGGGATTTCTTTGAAAGGAATGATGCTAAAGCTGAAACTCCAGTACTTTGGCCACCTCATGCAAAGAGTTGACTCATTGGAAAAGACTTTGATGCTGGGAGGGATTGGGGGCAGGAGGAGAAGGGGACGACAGAGGATGAGATGGCTGGATGGCATCATTGACTCGATGGACGTGAGTCTGAGTGAACTCCGGGTGTTGGTGATGGACAGGGAGGCCTGGTGTGCTGCAATTCATGGAGTTGCAAAGAGTCGGACACTACTGAGTGACTGAACTGAACTGACAGGAGAAAAACTATTAAAAATTCCAACATATGGAGGCTGA
This sequence comes from Capra hircus, assembly GCF_001704415.2. Taxonomy (NCBI): domain Eukaryota; kingdom Metazoa; phylum Chordata; class Mammalia; order Artiodactyla; family Bovidae; genus Capra; species Capra hircus. The sequence continues at coordinate 83,587,083 of NC_030821.1, forward strand.
ACAACACGCTGCTGACTAAACAACAAATCACAGAAGAAATCAAAAAAGAAATCAAAATATGCATAGAAACGAAGGAAATTGAAAACACAACAATCCAAAACCTGTGGGACACTGTAAAAAGCAGTGCTAAGGGGAAGGTTCTTAGCAATACAGGCATACCTCAAGAAACAAGAAAAAGTCAAATAAAGGACCTAACTCTGCACATAAAGGACCTAGAAAAGGAAGACATGAAGAACCCAGGGTTAGCAGAAGGAAAGAAATCCTAAAAATTAGGGCAGAAATAAATGCAAAAGAAACAAAAGAGACCATAGCAAAAATCAACAAAGCCAAAAGCTGGTTCTTTGAGAGGATAAATAAAATTGACAAACTATTAGTCAAACTCATCAAGAAACAAAGGGAGAAAAATCAAATCAATAAAACTAGAAATGGAAATGGAGAGATCACAACAGACAACATGGAAATACAAAGGATCATAAGAGACTACTATCAGCAATCATATGCCAATAAAATGGACAACAAGGAAATAATGGACAAATTCTTAGAAAAGTATAACTTTCCAAAACTGAACCATGAAAATAGAAAGTCTTAACAGACATATCAGAAGCACAGAAATTGAAACTGTAATCAGAAATCCTCCAGCAAACAAAAGCCCAGGTCCAGACGGCTTCACAGCTGAATTCTTCCAAAATTTTAGCGAAGGGTGAACACCTATACTACTCAAACTCTTCCAGAAAATTGCAGGGGAAGGTTAACTTCCAAACTCATTCTATTCAGCGACCATCACCCTAATATGAAAACCTGACAGAGATGCCACAAATAAAGAAAACTACAGACCAACATCAGTGATTAACATAGATGCAAAAATCCTTAACAAAATTCTAGCATCAGAATCCAACAACACATTAAAAATATCATACATCATAACCAGTGGGCTTTATCCCAGGGATGCAAAGATTCTTCAATATCCACAAATCAATCAATATAATACACCACATTAACAAATTCAAAAATAAAAGCTACATGATTATCTCAATAGATACAGGGAAGACCTTTGACAGAATTCAACATGCATTTATGATAAAAATCCTCCAGAAAACAGGAATAAAAGCAACATAACTCAGCATAATAAAAACTATATATGACAAACCCACAAGAAACATTATCATCAATGGTGAAAATTTGAAAGCATTTTTCCTAAAGTCAGGAACAAGACAAGGGTGTCCATTCTCACCACTACTATTCAGCCTAGTTTTGGAAGCATAGAAAACCCTAAAGACTCCACCAGAAAATTACTAGAGCTAATCAATGAATATAGGAAAGTTGCAGGATATAAAATCAACACATAGAAATCCTTTGCATTCCTATACACTAATAATGAGAAAATAGAGAAATTGAGGAAACAATTCCATTCACATTGTAATGAAAAGAATAATATACTTAGGAATATATCTATGAAGAAATGAGACCTATATATAGAAAACTATAAAACACTGGTGAAAGAAATCAAAGAGGACACTAATAGATGGAGAAATATACAGTGTTCATGAAGCAGAAGAATCAATATAGTGAAAATGAGCATACTACCAAAAGCAATCTATAGATTCAATGCAATCCCTATCAAGATACAAGCAGTATTTTTCACAGAGCTAGAACAAATAATTTCACAATTTCTATGGAAACAACAACAACAACAACAAACCTCAAATAGCCAAAGCAATCTTGAGAAAGAAGATTGGAAATGGAGGAATCAACCTGCCTGACTTCAGGCTTTACTACAAACCCACTGTCATCAAGAGAGTATGGTACTGGCATAAAGACAGAAATATAGATCAATGGGACAAAATAGAAGGTCCAGAGATAAATCCACATACCTATGGACACCTTACCTTTGACAAAGGATGCAAGAATATACAATGGGAAAAAAAAAAGACAATCTCTTTAACAAGTGGTGCTGGGAAAACTGGTCAACCACTTGTAAAAGAATGAAACTAGAACACTTTCTAACACCATACACAAAAATAAACTAAAAATATGTTAAAAATCGAAAGGTAAGACCAGAAACTATAAAACTCCCAGAGGAGAACATAGGCAAAACACTCTCCAACATAAATCGAGCAGGATCCTCTATGACCCACCTCCCAGAATATTGGGAATAAAAGCAAAAATAAATAAATGGAACCTAATTAAAATTAAATGCTTCTGCACAACAAAGGAAACTATAAGCAAGATGAAAAGACGGCCTACAGAATGGGAGAAAATAATAGCAAATGAAGCAACTGACACAGAATTAATCTCAAAGATATACAAGCAACTTCTGCAGCTCAATTTCAGAAAAATAAATGACCCAATCAAAAAATGAGCTGAAGAACTAAACAGACAGTTCTCCAAAACAGACATGCAGATGGCTAACATACACATGAAAAGATGCTCAACATCACACATTAGTAGAGTAATGCACATCAAAACCACAATGAGGTACCATTTCACGCCAGTCAGAATGGTGGCTATCCAAAAGTCTACAAGCGATAGATACTGGAGAGGGTGTGGAGAAAAGGGAACCCTCTTACACTGTTGGTGGGGATGCAAACTAGTAGAGCCACTACGGAGAACAGTGTGGAGATTCCTTAAAAAACTGGAAATAGAACTGTCATTAAACCCAGCAATCCCACTTCTGGGCATACACACTGAGGAAACCAGAATTGAAAGAGACACGTGTACCCCAATGTTCATCGCAGCACTGTTTATAATAGCCAGGACATGGAAGCAACCTAAATGTACATCAGCAGATGAATGGATAAGAAAGTTGTGGTACATATACACAATGGAGTATTACTTAGCCACTAAAAAGAATACATTTGAATCAGTTCTCATGAGGTGGATGAAACTGGAGCTGATTACACTGAGTGAATTAAGACAGAAAGAAAAACACCAATACAGTATACTAAAACATATATATGGAATTTAGAAAGATGGTAACAATTACCCTGTATTTGAGAAAGCAAAAGAGACACAGATGTATAGAACAGTCTTTTGGATTCTGTGGGAGAGGGAGAGGGTGGGATGATTTGGGAGAATGGCATTGAAACATGTATAATATTATGTAGGAAATGAATCACCAGTCTAGGTTTGATGCGGGATACAGGATGCTTGTGGCTGGTGCCCTGGGATGACCCAGAAGATGGTATGGGGGCGGGGGAGTTGGGAGGGGGGTTCAGAATTGGGAACTCGTGTGCACCCACGGTGGATTCATGTTGATGTATGGCAAAACCAATACAGTATTGTAAAGTAAAATTAAATAAATAAATAATTTTTTAAAAAAGGAAAATTCAATAATTCAATATCACCTGACTATATACTTAAATGCATAACACAATGTAAAAATGTAGGTACACACATATACACACATGTGTACATATATACTTATGGACTTCCCAGGTTGCTATAGTGGTAAAGAAGCTGCCTGTCAAGTCAGGAGATGTGAGAGTTGCAGGTTCAATCCCTGGGTTGGAAAAATCTCCTGTAGTAGGAAATGGTGATCCACTCCAGTATTCTTGCTTGGAAAACTTCATGGACAGAGAATCCTGGTGGGCTACAGTCCTTGGAGCTGCAAAGAGTCAGACACAACTGAATGACTGAGCATTGTATATATTTGCACATACACATCCAATCACTTATTGTTGGATATATTTTCAGTGTATTCCTTATGTTTCCCAGCATTTAAATATTTATACTTTTGCTAATTTTTGTTTTTATTCATGTTTTGTTATTGCTTTATTATCAATTTAAATCTTTTACTAATTTATGAAAATGAATCATATTGTTTCTAATTTTTCTTTTGCTTTTAGTTTGTTTCTTGATACACAGAATGTTTATAAATCTATGTAGTCAGATTCCTTAGTATTTTCTATTTTTCTTTTGTCATATTTCTAAAGATATTTTCATTCTCAATTATATCAATATCCATTTATATTTTCTTCCAATACAATTTTAAATGTCACATGACAACATTTTAACCATTAGAAAGCAATTTTATTGAAAGAGTGTAGTATCACCTCTAGTATTTAATAAGTATTATATATTTTCATTTATGTGTTTGTAGCATCTATCTCCTTTGAGGATATGTTTACTGTCACTATCATTGCAATTATGAATTAACTTATTAGAATTAAAAATATCACTTAACTAGCATCCTTCAATACAAAGATAACTAAGTTGCCATTAAAGAAAAGAAAAAAAAGGAAAAAAAAAGGAATTGACATTCTGATTGGGATAGACTGAAAATTTCAGAATTATTATTTCAGTTGAAGTAGCAAGCTAAATCAATGGGAATGAGTGTATTATTTAAAAAATTATGTTGAAATATTTATACCAAATTTGAGAAAATAAAAATAAGGGAAATGTTGGATTTCTATTTCACATCAGACACTCATAATTTTCATATCTAATGCATTTGAAATAGAGATATCAATAATGGAGAAATATTAGTAATCAATACAGCTGATAAGGTTTTAAAAAAGTGAGGTGACTTTTATATTATATATATTCAGAAAGGATGTCTTCTTTAACAACTCCTTTCCAATATCATACTGCAAGTCTTGGCTAATTTAATAAGACAACAAAAACAAATACAATTTTGGTTATGGGTGACATGATTGAAAATGTCAAATTATTCATGTTAAAAAGGGATATTTACATTAGCAACAAAATTGAGATACAAAAGTATAAATACAACAAAGCATGCACAAGATTTATATGAGAAAAACTATAAAATTCAGATTAATCAAGAGAACTAAATAAATTGAGAGATATTTCATGTTAATTGATTAAAAGATTTAATATTGTGAATGTAACAGCTCTTACCAAATTAGTCTGTAGATTAAATGAAATTCCAGTCAAAATACCATCAGTTATTGTAAACACATTGACAAATTAGTTCTAACGTTTACAAGTGGAGGCAAAAGACTCAGAAAGCAGCACAATGTTGAAGGAGAACAAAACTGGGGACACTATCCAATTAGCTACAAGACTTACTTTGAAGCCATAGTAATTTAGACAATGTGATTTTGACTTAGAAAAAAAAAAAAAAAAAGATGAATAGGCTAGTAGACTTAATAGAGATCCCAGAAATAAAATCACACAAATATAATGAAATGATCTTTGACAAGAGAGCAAAAGTAACTACATGTAACTTTGTTTTGTATTTTCCATGTTTCTTGTAATTGTGCTATCATACTTCTACAATTTAAAGAATGAAAAATGAAGAAAAAAAAAGAGCAAATGTAATTTAATGGAAAGAGGATACAGTCTTCACAAATGATGTTGGGACAAACTAAACCTTTAACCAGAACCTATAAAACTGTTAGAGAAAAAAAACTTAGGTAGACATCTCTGGCATCACAGAAATAATCTTATGTTCCATCTCCTAGAATAATGGAAATAAAAACATAAATAAACAAATGGTACCAATTAAATTTAAAGACTTGCACCATCAAGAAAAGCAACGGCAAGGTGAAAAGACAACTCTCAATATCAGAGAAAATAATAGCAAATGAAACAATTGACAAATTATTAATGTCCAAAATATATTCAGTTCAGTTTAGTCACTCAGTCATGTTCAACTCTTTGCGACCCCATGAATCGCAGCACGCCAGGCCTCCCTGTCCATCACCATCTCCCGGAGTTCACAGACTCACGTCCATCGAGTCAGTGATGCTATCCAGCCATCTCATCTTTGGTCGTCCCCTTCTCCTCCTGCCCCCAGTCCCTCCCAGCATCACAGTCTTTTCCAATGAGTCAACACATCGCATGAGGTGGCCAAAGTACTGGAGCTTCAGCTTTAGCATCATTCCTTCCAAAGAAATCCCAGGGTTGATCCCCTTCAGAATGGACTGGTTGGATCTCCTTGCAGTCCAAGGGACTCTCAAGAGTCTTCTCCAACACCACAGTTCAAAAGCATCAATTCTTCGGCGCTCTGCCTTCTTCACAGTCCAACTCTCACATCCATACACGACCACAGGAAAAACCATAGCCTTGACTAGACGGACCTTAGTCAGCAAAGTAATTTCTCTGATTTTGAATATACTATCTAGATTGGTCATAACTTTTCTTCCAAGGAGTAAGTGTCTTTTAATTTCATGGCTGCAATCACCATCTGCAGTGATTTTGGAGCCAAAAAATATAAAGTCTGACACTGTTTCTACTGTTTCCCCATCTATTTCCCATGGAGTGATGGGACCAGATGCCATGATCTTCGTTTTGTGAATGTTGAGCTTTAAGTCAACTCTTTCACCCTCCTCTTTCACTTTCATCAAGAGGCTTTTCAGTTCCTCTTCACTTTCTGCCTTAAGGGTGGTGTCATCTGCATATCTGAGGTTATTGATATTTCTCCTGGCAATCTTGATTCCAGCTTGTGTTTCTTCCAGCCGAGCATTTCTCATGATATACTCTGCATATAAGTTAAACAAGCAGGGTGCAGCTCATATAGATCAATACCAGAAAAACAAACAACCCAATCAAAAAGTGAGGAGAAGACCTAAACAGACTTTTCTCCAAAGAAGACATGCAGATGGCCAATAAACACACGAAAAGCTGGTCAACATTACTCATTATTAAGTTCAGTTCAGTTGCTCAGTCGTGTCCGACTTTTTGCGACCCCATGAATCGCAGCACGCCAGGCTTTTCTGTCCATCACCAACTACCGGAGTTCACTCAAACTCACGTCCATCGAGTCCGTGATGCCATCCAGCCGTCTCATTCTCTGTCGTCCCCTTTTGCTCCTGCCCCCAATCCCTCCCAGCATCAGAGTATTTTCCAATGAGTCAACTATTCACATGAGGTGGCCAAAGTACTGCAGTTTCAGCTTTAGCATCTTTTCTTCCAAAGAAATCCCAGGGCTGATTTCCATCAGAATGGACTGTTTGGATCTCCCTGCAGTCGAAGGGACTCTCAAGAGTCTTTTCCAACACCACAGTTCAAAAGCATCAATTGTTTGGTGCTCAGCTTTCTTCACAGTCCAACTCTCACATCCATACATGACCACTGAAAAAACCACAGCCTAGATGGACATTTGCTGGCAAAGTAATGTCTCTGCTTTTCAATATGCCATCTAGGTTGGTCATGATTTCTTTCCAAAGAGCAAGTGTCTTTTAATTTCGTGGCTGCAGTCACCATCTGCAGTGTTTTTGGAGCCCCCCAAAATAAAGTCTGACATTGTTTCCACTGTTCCCCCATCTATTTCCCATGAAGTGATGGGTCCATAGGCTATGATCTTCGTTTTCTGAATGTTGAGCTTTAAGCCAACTTTTTCACTCTCCACTTTCACTTTTATCAAGAAGCTTTTCAGTTCCTCTTCACTTTCTGCCATAAAGGTGATGTCATCTGCATATCTGAAGTTATTGATATTTTTCCCGGCAATCTTGATTCCAGCTTGTGCTTCTTCCAGACCAGCGTTTCTCATGATGTACTCTGCATATAAGTTAAATAAGCAGTGTGACAATATACAGCCTTGATGTACTCTTTTTCCTATTTGGAACCAGTCTGTTGTTCCATGTCCAGTCCTAACTGTTGCTTCCTGACCTGCATACAGATTTCTCTAGAGGCAGGTCATGTGGTCTGGTATTCCCATTTCTTTCAGAATTTTCCACAGTTTATTGTAATCCACACAGTCAAAGGCTTTCGCATAGTCAATAAAGCAGAAATAGATTTTTTTTTTTTTCTGGAACTCTCTTGCTTTTTCCATGATCCAGCAGATATTGGCAAGTTAATCTCTGGTCCTCTGCCTTTTCTAAAACCAACTTGGACATCTGGAATTTCACGGTTCACATATTGCTGAAGCCTGGCTTGGAGAATTTTGAGCATTGCTTTACTATTGTGTGAGATGAGTGCAATTGTGTGGTAGTTTGAGCATTCTTTGGTGTTGCCTTTCTTTGGGATTGGAATGAAAACTGACCTTTTCCCCTATTGTGGCCATTGCTGAGTTTTCCAAATTATTAGAGAAACACAGATTAAAACCACAATGAGATATCATCTCATTCTGGTTAGAATGGCTATCATCAAAAAGTCTACGAACAACAAACGCTGGAGAGGAATTGGAGAAAGGAGAACCCTCTTACACCATTGGTGTGAATGCCTACTGATAAAACCGCTATGGAGAACATTATGGAGATTCGCTAAAAAATTAGAAATAAAACTACCTTATGACCTAGTAATTCTATGGTGGGTATATGCCCTAAGGAAACCAGAATTGGAAAAGACACATGGACCCCAATGTTTATTACAGCACTATTTACTATAAGTAGAACATGGAAACAACCTAGATATCCATTGGCAGATGAATGGATAAGGAAACTGGTACATATACAAAATAGAATATTACTCAGCTATAAAAAGGAATACATTTGAGTCAGTTTTAATGAGGTGGATGAACCTGGGGTCTATTATACAGAGTAAAGTAAGTCAGAAAGTGAAAAACAATTATGGTGTATTAACACATATCTATGGAATCTAGAAAGACAGTAATGACAATAATACATGCAAGACAGCAAAAGAGATGCAGACATAAAGAATAAGCTTTTGGATTCAGTAGGAGAAGGAGAGGGTGGGATGATTTGAGAGAATAACATTGAAACATATATATTACCATATGTAAAAGTGGGATTTTGATGTGCGGCATAGAGAAACCAAAGCCAGTGCTCTATAACAACATAGAGGGATAGAGTGGGAAGGCAAGGGGGAAGGGTGTTTAGGAGAAAGGGGATACATACATGTTTATGGCCAATTCATGTTGATATGGACAAAAATTATCACACATTTGTAAAGGAGTTATTCTCCAGTTTATATATATATATAACTTTTTAAAAATGAGAGATGATATGGGGAGCATGGTGGGAGAGGGGTTCAGGATTGGCAACTCAGGTATATCCGTGGCAGATTCATGTCAATGTATGGCAAAACCGATACAGTATTGTAATGTTAAAAAAAAAAAAAGTTTAAGTCACCTCGTAGAGTGATTGATAAGTAGTGAATCACCATTAAATAAAATTGACAATATTAATAATAGTGACTCAAAAAAATAAAAATGTATTTATCAATAAAATACATAATAAAGTATAAGCATAAATATAAATCAATCAATTAAAAATGATTCTTGGCATAGTTCTTATACCTTTTACAAAATTAACTCAAAATTGGTCAGAAACCTAGGTGTAAAACAGAAAGCTATAAAACTCACAGAAGATAACAGAGTAGAAAATCTAGATAACCTTGAGCTTGTCAATTAATTTTTAAATACAATACAAAGTGTAGTATTCATGAAAGAAACAAGTAATAGGTATTTATAATTTATTCAAAATTAAAATTTTCTTCTCTGAAAAATACACTGACAAGAGACTGAGAGGATTAGGCACAGACCAGGAGGAAATATTTGCAAAATACATATCTGATAAAGACTGTTACTCAAAGTATACTCTAAAACACAATATTAAAATTTTAAAAATGTGATTTAAAAAATGGGCCAAAGATGAACAGACTCCTTATGAAAGAGTTATGCAAATAGAAAATAAGAAAAAGAAAAGATACTCTACAATATATATCAACATGGAAGCACAAATTAAAATGACAATGAAATACCTTATTTGCCTAGTATTATGGCTGAACTCCAAAGCACTGAGAAAGCAAATATTGGCAAGAATATCGAGAAAAAGGAATTCTTATTTCATTGCTATGATAAATGCAAAATGATGGTCACTGTAGAAAAGTAAGATGAAAAAAGCCAATCTGAAAAAGTTATATGTGATTCCAAGTGTATGATGTTCTGGAAAGTCAAAACAAAGGAAAATGTAGAAAAATAAGTGGTTTCCAGTGCTGGAGGAGAATGAGAGGGATGAATAGATGGAAAAAACGAGATTTTTAATGCAGTAAAAATACTGTATATGGTACTTAAGTGGTATATACATATCAATATACATTTGCCCAACATTTAGAATGTACAACATGAAGACTGAAGTGCAAGGAAAATTATTAACTTTTAGTGGTTATAACTAGTCAATGTAGGATCATCAATTGCAACAAATATACTATTCCGGTTGGAATTGTTGCTAATGGAGGAGCCTCTGCATTTGTAAAGTCAGAGTGTATATGAGAAATCTCGGCACCTTCCCCATTTTTCTGTGAACCTAAAACTTTCCTAAAAAAAAAAAAAAAAAAGTTTCCAAAAAGGTGATCCATTTATAATATATAAACATGCATCACACTCAAACAAAGACATATATACTGAATTATACTGTATATTTAAATGTTTACAATATAGAAAACCCTTTAAAGGGACTATTTCATTGCATTCTATGATTAAAGAAGTTCAACTACCAGTAGATATAAATCGTAATAGTATGGAGGAAAAAGGGAATAAAACACTTTCCCTATACTATTTATTATGGCAAGCAATTTGAGTATAAAAACTAGGATAATTTTACAATTTTAGGAATGTAGCTCTTAGAAAAATATATGAGCAATCTTACACAAAACTAACCAGTTTTCAGTTATGTGAGCATTGCCACATGAACCATGCCGCAGTTGAGACCTGCCAGGTTAAGACCTGTGTTTTATCTGATGTGAACTGGTGGTAGCCTAGGTGACCATAGCTGGCTTCAGCTTAGAATCGTATGTAAGTAATAGGAAAAACTCCAAGTAAAGTCGAGAAATCAGAAAAGTAGAGCATGAGAGCCCTCTTCTTGTGTGTCCTGACTCACCCCCAGCTGCCAATCTCCCTGTGGCCTGTGCTTCATTAGCTTCCAGTCCAGTTGTAAAAGGGGACTGCATTTCTTCAAGAATATCTTGCAAATCTCAAATCAATTCTTCAGAATCCTGCTTGTGCTACTAAGGCTCAATGAGGATTAATTGTAGGGGAGAGGTTCAGGAAACTGAAGGTCATTGGCCAAATCGTCTCCTCGAATACATATTTCCTTATAATTGATCTTCTTTTTATGGTGAAAAAGGAAGGAGTACAGAAGGAAAAGTTTAACAAAGCTCCATGGTCATAACTGTGAAAGTTTGTATTTGAATTATATAATATTAAAGTACAATCCTATCTCCTTGTGAGTTTATCCCTAGACCCACATGGACAAGGAAAAGCATAAGTACACATCAATTCCCTTATGTATCTTCTCAGCATGAAGTTATTCAGCATTTTGATAAAATTTAGCATGTTAATTATAGTACTAGCTTTCCACTGACCTCTGTACACCATTTTCCTAAAAACAGGGATCCCATCCTGATGTTTGACTTAGACCACTGCACTGGATTTAATTCTATTCTTGAACCACAATTTGTCATGTATAAAATGCAATTCCTATGACTGCCTTAATAACATGGGCCTGCTCTTAGTTCTCAGTCAGCCCTACTGTGGCCTTTCCAATATTAGAGTTCAAAATTGCTCACTTTCATTTGAGACTTTCCCTGTAAAGTCTCAGACTAGATTTTGGTCCTATGTATCCTGGTCTGCTAAATATATGACTTTTCATCTGATTCCTTGACTTTACCTGATACCTGGTCCTACTTCTAATTCTTCCATGTGTTGCTAAATTGGAGTACTGCAAATAATATTGTATTTACAACTGCTTAATTTTTCTCATACACTACTGTTTGTCCCTTGGGAAGGAATTTGTGTATCTATCAGGGGAGTAAATGGCCTTTGAACAAGGGAGAGTAGCTTTGGTCACCTGGACACAGTCATGACCCAGGATGCAAGTGAGTGAAGCTCTTGGTTAAGACATCAGACTGTGATAGGGCTGAGAGCTTATGACTGCCCAAGACATTCACAATCAAATTGGAAAGTCTGGTGTCCAAGGCAATGAACAAACAAAATGAGTATGATAAGCATTGCAAAATTGTGCCCTATTATTGAGACACTCCTCTCCAGTGAAGATAGATTTCTCCAACCCCAAGAGTGACAACACATCATTTTCTGACTCTGGTTTCCCTTACATCAACATGACTCACGTGGTCCATTTTTAGCAAACTTATCTCAGTAATATTATCCTGAAGCAACAAGATGTAAGAAAGACCTCGTTTCAAACGCAAATCTTTCATTTAGGAATTAACCCACCTGAAGCACATGATTAGCTTTCCTAAGTTTCTGCATTCCTTTTTCATAAAATGTGGTAAAAATGTAAAATAATTTATGACTAAAACTGACATGAAGAAAATTAAATATAAACTAAAAGAGATTTTAGGATAAAACAAAATTCATTTTTCTGGGGAGGTTAATCCTCCCCAAATTCTTTCCAGCCAAAAATGCAGAAGCTTTATACAATCAACTAAAACAAGATCAGGAGATGACTGTGACTCAGGTCATGAACTTCTTATTGGCAAATTTCACACTTAAATTGAAGAAAATAGGAAACTCACTAGACCATTCAGGTATGATCTACATCAAATTCCTTGAAATTATGCATTTGAAGTGACAAATAGATTTAAGAGTTAGATCATATAGATAGAGTGCCAAGGAACTATGGATGGAGGTTCATGACCTTGTACAGGAGGCAGTGATCAGGACTATCTCCAAGAAAAAAAAAAAGCAAAAAAGGCAAAATGATTGACTGACGAGGCCTTACAAATCACTGAGAAAAGAAGAGAAGTGAAAGTCAAAGGAAGAGAGGAAAGATATACCCATTTGAATGCAGAGTTCCAATAGCAAAGAGAGATAAGAAATAAATGAAAACAATAGAATGTCGTCAATATATGGCAAAACCAATACAATATTGTAAACTAAAATTAATTAATTAATTAAAAAATAGAATGACAAAGACTAAAGATCTCTTCAAGAAAATTAAGGATACCAAGGGAACATTTCATGCAAAATGAGTACAATAAAGGGTAGAAATAGTATGGACCTAACAGAAGCATAAGATATCAAGATGAAGTGGCCAGAATACACAGAACAACTATAGAAAAGAATCGTTATGACTCAGATAACCATGATGGTGTGATCATTCACTTAGAGCCAGATATCCTGGAGCACAAAGTCAAGTGGGCCTTAGGAAGCAATACTACAAACAAAGCCAATGAAAGGGATGGAATTCCAGCTAAGTTATTTCAAATCCTCAAGGGTCATACTGTGAAAGTGCTGCACTTAATATGCTAGCAAGGGTGGAAAATTCAGCAATGGCTGCAACACTGGAAAAAGTCATTTTCATTCCAATCCCAAAGAAAGCAATCCCAAACAAAATTCAAACTACTGGATAAATGCACTCATCTCACATGCTAGCAAAGTAATGCAAAGTTCTCCAAGCTAAGCTTAAACAGTACATGAATGGAGAACTTCTAAATGTTCAAGCTGGATTTTAAAAAGGCAGATGAACTAGAGATCACATTACCAACATCCCTTGGATCATAGAAAAAGCAAGAGAGTTACTGGAAAAAAAAATCTACTTCTGCTTCATTGACTACACAATGCCTTGAACTGTGTGGGTCCAGACAAATTTTGGACAATTCTTAGATAGAAATACCAGACCACCTTACCAGCCTCCTCAGAAATCTGTATACAATTAAAGAAGCAACAATTAGAGACAGACATGGAACAATGGACTGATTCCAAGTTGGGAAGGGGATACGTCAAGGCTATATATTGTCACTCTGTTTATTTAACTTATATGCAGGATATATCATGTGAAATGCCAGGCTGGATGAAGCACAGCTGGAATCAAGATTGCCAGGAGAAATATCAATAACCTCAGATATGCAGATGGCACCATCTTATGGCAGAAAGTGAAGATGAACTAAAGAGCCTCTTGATTAAAGTGAAAGAGGAGAGTGAAAAAACTGGCTTAAAACTCAACATTCAAAGAACGAAGATCTTGGCATCCTGTCCCATCACTTCATGACAAATAAATGGGTAAGCGATAGAAACAGTGACAGACTTGGGCTCCAAAATCACTGCAGATCATGACTGCAGCCATGAAATTAAAAGATGTGTGTCTCTTGGAAGAAAAGCTATGAGTAACCTAGACAGCATATTAAAAATCAGAGACATTACTTTATCAACAGAGGTCAATCTATTCATAAAATATGTATTTTCCTGTAGTCATGTACGGATGTGAGAGTTGCATCATAAAATAAAGTTGAGCACCAAAGAACTGGTGTTTTTGAACTGTGGTGTTGGAGAAGACTCTTGAGCGTCCCTTGGACTGCAAGGAGATCAAAATCAGTCAATCTTAAAGGAAATCAACCCTGAATATTCATTGGAAGGACTGATGTTGAAGTTAAAGCTCCAACACTTTGGCCACCTGATGTGAATAACTGACTCATTTGAAAAGACCCTGATGCTGGGAAAGATTAAAGACAGGAGGAGAAGGGGACGACAGGGGACGAAGCATCAACAACTCGAGGGACATGAGTTTAAGGAAGCTCTGGGAGTTGGTGATGGGCAGGAAAGTCTGGTGTCCTGTAATCTATGGGGCTGCAATGAATCAGACTCGACTGAGTGACTGAACTGAACTGACTGAACATTCTCATACATGCCTGCTACACATTCCATTGTCTTTCTTTATTATTATTTTTTCTTTAGTCTGCAAGTATTGTTAAGAACAATCCTGCCCTGAGCATTTAAAATTTATGACCAAAGAGTTTATTATATAGAAGCATTATTATTTATTTTAAAATTTCCCTGTATCTATTTTAGTGTGTTTATATAGGGAACTTTTTTATGAATCCTTGTCAAAAGCCTAAAACATTGCAAGTAAATAGAGAAAGGGCAAACAAAATGGTTATATCTACAACTGAAACAAAGAGAAAATAATAAAATATAATTTCTAGTTATTTTGCTTTGTTTCCTTTGAGACTAATCTCTCAGTAGTGCTGATGTTTTCAAACAACAGATCTCTATCAGTTTCAAGTTCGACACTTCCTTTACTATCATCAGCTTGCAAAAGTTATCAGAACAGAGCCTGCTGCAGGATTACTGTTGTCTATAAAAATGCAAATGGCACTATATGAAAGTGGGGTGCTGAAAAGCTAAAAATCAAATATTGTATAAATCAGCCATCTGCCTGGGCTTAGGAAAAGAGTGTTTGAAAGCTCCTCTGTGGGTTGATGTTGCCAATTGACATACTCTGTTTTTTTTTTTTTTTAAGCAAACCTTTTAAAAATTCACTGCTTAAGAAGTTCTAGAAAACCTGATTTTCTCACCAGAGATGCTTTTCTTATTTCCTTGATTTATGAAGTTTCAGAGGACGAGTTTAGAATTACTCTAGAAATAACTATAGGGTATCATATTTACATTATAAAAGATGTGCTGCTTGAAGCACAGATGTGTGTCAATCTGTAACATTACACAAAGATTTTCCACTGTGATGCAGCATACATAAGGAGCAATTTCTTGAACATATATAAAAGATAAATAGCTAACCATTTATATTTGTGTGTGTGTGTGTATATATATATATATATATATATATATATATATATATATATATCTTGCTTTATGGAAGACTGCTCAGAGAAATTTAGAAGACAAATTCTATTCTGTTCTTTGCTGACTATAGTTGTTTCTATGTAATTATATAAAATTAAGGCTGTGTATATGTAAACTGCTTATTTAACTTATTTTCAGAGTAGATCATGAGAAATGTTAGGACAGATGAGACACAGGCTGGAATCAAGATCATGAGAAAAATATTAATAACCTTAAATATGCAGATGACACCACCCTTATGGCAGAAAGCTGCTGCTACTAAGTCACTTCAGTCGTGTCCGACTCTGTGCAACGCCATAGACAGCAGGCCACCAGGCTCCCCTATCCTGGGATTCTCTAGGAAAGAACACTGGAGTGGGTTGCCATTTCCTTCTCCATTGTGTGAAAGTGAAGTTGCTCAGTCATGTCTAACTCTTAGCGACCCCATGGACTGCAGCCTACCAGGCTCCTCCATCCATGGGATTTTCCAAGCAAGAGTACTGGAGTGGGGTGCCATTGCCTTCTCCAATGGCAGAAAGCTGAAGAAGAACTAAAGAGCCTCTTGATGAAAGTGAAAGAAGAGAGTGAAAAAGAGCTTAAAATTCAACATTCAGAAAATTAAAATCATGGCATATGGTTCCATTGCTTTATGGAAAATAGATGGGGAAATAGTAGCAGACTTTATTTTTTTGGCCTCCAAAATCACTGCAGATGGAGACTTTAGCCATGGAATTAAAAGACACTTACCCTTGGAAGAAATGCTATGACCAACTTAGACAGCATATTAAAAAGCAGAGACATTACTTTGCCAACAAATATCCATCTAGACAAAGCTATGGTTTTTCCAGTAGTCATGTATGGATGTGAGTGCTGGACTATAACATAAGCTCAGTGCTGAAGAACTGATGCTTTTGAACTGTGGTGTTGGAGAAGACTTTTGAGAGTCCCTTGGACTGCAAGGAGATCCAACCAGTCCACCCCAAAGGAGATCAGAGGTGAAAATACATTGGAAATACTGGTGCTGAAGCTGAAACTTCAATACTTTGGCCACCTGATGTGAATAACTGACTCATTTGAAAAGATCCTGATGCTGGGAAAGATTGAGGGCTGAGGGAGAAGAGGACAACAGAGGATGAGATGGTTGGATGGCATCATCGACTCAATGGACATGAGTTTGGGTATACTCAGGTAGCTGGTGATGAACAGGAAAGCCTGGCATGGTGCAGTACATGAAGTCACAAAGAGTTGGTCACAACTGAACAACTTAACTCAGTTGACTGATGTTTAAAGTGAGACTGTTCTAAGCTATCACCAAGGACATCATCATTAACCTTTATTTTCAAATCAAAGCATAAATAGTTACATAATGGTCATTTCTTCTGGGACATAGCAAAGAAGTACCACTTGGCATAATGTCTAGTTGGTAACACAAGCTAAAGCGGCTGACATCCTCCCCAAGCTTCACTTACTAGACTAAGAAGTCGTGTGGAACATTCCTGTCATTAGGAGCCTGGATAGATTTCAGTTCAGTTCAGTTGCTCAGTTGTGTCCGACTCTTTGCAACCCCATGAATAGCAGCACGCCAGGCCTCCCTGTCCATCATCAACTCCCAAAGTCTACTCAAACCCATGTCCATCTAGTTGGTGATGCCGTCCAGCCATATCAACCTCTGTCATCCCCTTCTCTTCCTGCCCCCAGTCCTTCCGAGCACTAGGGTCTTTGCCAATGATTCAACTCTTCCCATGACGTGGTCAAAGTATCAGCGTTTCAGCTTCAGCATCCGTCCTTCCAATGAACACCCAGGACTGATCTCTTTAGGATGGACTGATTGGACCTTCTTGCAGTCCAAGGGACTCTTAAAGAGTCTTCTCCAATACCACAGCTGAAAAGCATCAATTTTTTGGTGCTCAGCTTTATTCACTGTCCAACTTTCACATCCATACATGACCATTGGAAAAATCATAGCCTTAACTAGACGACCTTGTTGGCAAAGTAATGTCTCTGCTTTTCAATATGCTATCTAGGTTGGTCATAACTTTTCTTCCAAAGAGTACCTGTCTTTTAATTTCATGGCTGCAGTCACCATCTGCAGTGATTTTGAAGCCCCCTCAAAATTAAAGTCTGACACTATTTTCACTGTTTCCCCATCTATTTCCCATGAAGTGGTGGGACCAGATGCCATGATCTTAGTTTTATGAATGTTGAACCTTAAGCCAACTTTTTCACTCTCCTCCTTTACTTTAATCAAGAGGATTTTTAATTCCTCTTCACTTTCTGCCACAAGCGTGGTGTCATCTGCATATCTGAGGTTATTGATATTTCTCCCAGCAATCTTGATTCCTCCTTGTGCTTGTTCCTGCCCAGCATTTCTCATGATGGACTCTGCATATAAGTTAAATAAACAGGGTGATGATGTACAGCCTTGATGTACCCCTTTTCCTATTTGGAACTAGTCTGCTGTTCCATGTCCAGTTCTAACTGTTGCTTCCTGACTTGCATACAGGTTTCTCAAGAGACAGGTCAGATGGTCTGCTATTCCCATCTGTTTCAGAATTTTCCACTGTTTATTGCAATCCACACAGTCAAAGACTTTGGCATATCAATAAAGGATAAATAGTTGTTTTTCTGGACACACATGGACATCACCATATGGTCAACATGGAAATCAGATTGACTGTATTATTTGCATCCAAAGATGGAGAAACTCTATACACTCAGCAAAAACGAGACCAGGAGCAGACTGTGGCTCAGATCATGAATGCCATTATTGTCAAATTCAGACTTAAATTGAAGAAAGTAGGGAAAACCACCAGAGGAGAAGGTGATGGCAGCCCACTCCAGTACTCTTGCCTGGAAAACCTCATGAATGGAGGACCCTGGTAGGCTGCAGTCCATGGAGTCGCAAAGAGTCGGACACGGCTGAGTGACTTCACTTTCATTTTCACGCATTGGAGAAGAAAATGGCAACCCACTCCAGTGTTCTTGCCTGGAGAATCCCAGGGATGGCAGAGCCTGATGGGCTGCCATCTATGGGGTAGCACAGAGTTGGACACGACTGAAGCGACTTAGCAGCAGCAGCAGCAGCAGCAGCAGCAGCAGGGAAAACCATTAGACCATTCAGGTATGACCTACATCAAATCCATTATACAGTGGAAGTGAGAAATAGATTTAAGGGACTAGATCTGACAGACAGATTGCCTGATTAACTATGGACGGAGGTTTGTGACACTGTACAGGAGGCAGGGGTTAAGATGATCCCCATGGAAAAGAAATGCAAAAAAAGCAAAATGGCCGTCTGGGGAGGCCTTATAAATAGCTGTGAAAAGAAAAGAAGGGAGAAGCAAAGGAGAAAAGGAATGATATTCCCATTTGAATGCAGTGTTCCAAAGAATATCAAGGAGAGATTAAAGAAAGCATTCATCAGTGATCAGTACATAGAAATAGAGGAAAACAACAGAATGGTAAAGACTATAGATCTCTTCAAGAAAATTAGAGATACCAAGGAAACATTTCATGCAAAGATGGACTCAATAAAGGACAGAAATGGTATGGACCTTACAGAAGCAGAAGATAATAAGAAGAGGTGACAAAAATACACAGAAGAACTGTACCAAAAAGATCTTCATGACCCAGATAATCATAATGGTGTGTTCTCTCACCTAGAGCCAGACATCCTGGAATGTGAAGTCAAGTGGGCCTTAGAAAGCATCACTATGAACAAAGCTAGTGATGGAATTCCAGTTGAGCTATTTCAAATCCTGACAGATGATGCTATGAAAGTGCTGCACTCAATATGCCAGTAAATTTGGAAAACTCAGCAGTGGCCACAGGACTAGAAAAAGTCAGTTTTCATTCCAATCCCAAAGAAAGGCAATGCCAAAGAATGC
The DNA here is from genome assembly GCF_001704415.2 of Capra hircus. Classification (NCBI taxonomy): domain Eukaryota; kingdom Metazoa; phylum Chordata; class Mammalia; order Artiodactyla; family Bovidae; genus Capra; species Capra hircus. Next base: position 83,606,415 of record NC_030821.1, read on the forward strand.
TCAAACTACTGCACAATTGCATTCATCTCACTTGCTAGTAAAATAATGCTCAAAATTCTCCAAGCCAATCTTCAGCTATTTACAAGCCATGAACTTCCAGATGTTCAAGCTGGTTTTAGAAAAGGCAGAGGAACCAGAGATCAAGTTTCAAACCTCTGCTGGATCATTGAAAAGGCAAGAGAGTTCCAGAAAAACATCTATTTCTGCTAGATTTCAGGTACTATCTAAGTATAGAGCAGATTATGACTAAAATACGTAAGGCACATTGCTGTATTAAGTGAAACTCTGGCTTCCAGATAATAACATGATTTTAGTAATTATTGGATCATTAAAGCACTTAACAGCCCAAGACCCTTATTTGGTCATGAACATGATGTTGGAATGTTGAGTTTCATAAAGTTAAATAACCAAAAGAAATAAGTGACATCTAAGAGATGAAGTGTCTTCAGGGAGAGCAAGAGCGGAAAGTGGCTCAGAGTAGGCTAATGAGTGGCTCAGGTAATACATTCACATGGAAAATCTCCTTCCCATTCTTGTCTTCATATACAAAGACAGGGGCTCTGCATGCCATAGAGAACACCTTAATAGCTCTCAAGATGGTGGAGTAGAAGGACATGCACTTAGCTTCACCTGCAAGAACTCCAAAATTATAACTTGCTGCTGAACAACCATCAACAGGGGAACGTTGGATCCCAACAAAAAGATATGCCACATCCTAGGGCAAAAGAAAAGCCTTAGCAGCAAGGTAGGAGAGGCAAAACAGTGTTTAAAATCAAACCCATCACCCACCAGAGACGCTCAGAGGGTTCAAACAAGACCTTGTGCACACCAGGGCTTAGAGACCCCACAGAGACTGCAACAGAATTGTGCTTGAATCTCCTGCAGAGGTACAGGTTAGAAGTGGTCTGCCACAGGGACAGAGGCTCTGGGTGCAGCTACCTTGGTAACACAGCCTGTGGCATAAGCCCTCTTGGAGGAGGCTACAATTAACCCCACCATAGAATCATAAACCAGATGGCCCACAAACTGCAGAATAATTATACCAAAGAAAGTCTCGTACTGTTAAGAGAATTCTAGAGCCCACAACAGATTCTCCAACCTGGGGATATGGCAAAGGGACTGAGAACTCTCAGAATTTGACTTTGGAGGCACTGGGATTTGATTACAGAATGTACACAGGACTGGGGAAACAGACTCTTGGAAGGCACAAACAAAATCTTAGTGCGCCAGGACATAGGAGAAAGTGGCAGTGACCCCACAAGAGACTGACCCAGAATTGACTGTGAGTGTCCAGGAGTCTCTGGCAGAGGTGTGTGTCAGCAGTGGCTTGCTGCAGTATTGGGGGCTCTTAATGCAGCAGGGTAGGCATGGAACCATTTGAATGAGGTTGCCATTATCTTCATTCATGATATACTTTGCATATAAGTTAAATAAGCAGGGTGACAGTATACAGTCTTGACGTACTCCTTTTGCCATCGAGAACCAATCTGTTCTTCCATGTTGAGTTCTAACTGTTGCTTCCTGATCTGCTTACAGATTTCTCAAGAGGCAAGTCAGGTGGTCTGGTATTCCTATCTCTTTCAGAATTTTCCACAATTTGTGGTGGTCCACACAGTCAAAGGCTTTGACACAGTCAATAAAGCAGAAATATATGTTTTTCTGTGCTCTCTTGCTGTTTCAATGATCCAAAGGATGTTGGCAATTTGATCTCTGGTTCCTCTGCCTTTTCTAAAACCAGCTTGAACATCTGGAAGCTCACTCTTCATGTGAACCCCATGAACAATATTAAAAGGTAAAAAGATATGACACTGAAAGATAAATGCACCAGGTTGATGGTTGCCTGACATGTTACTGGAGAAGAGTGGAGAAATAACTCCATTAAGAATGAAGAGACAGTGCCGAAGCAAAAACACCTCTCAGTTGTGGATGTGACTGATGATGGATGTAAAGTATGATGTTGTAAGGAGCAATATTGCATAGGAGCATGAAATGTTAGGTCTATGAATCAAGGTAAATTAAGAGTGGTCAAGCAGAAGATGGCAGGAGGGAACATTGGCATTTTAAGAATCAGTGACTAAAATGGACTAGAATGGGTGAATTTAATTCTGATGACCATTATATCTACTACTGTGGGAAAGACTCACATAGAAGAAATGGAGTAGCCCTCATGGTCAAAAAAAGAGTCTGAATGCAGTACTTGTTTCCAATCTCAAAAATGACAATGACTTCTGTTATTTTCCAAGGCAAAAATTTCAATATTACAGTAATCAAAGTCTATGCCCCAATCAGCAGAGCTGAAGAAGCTGAAGTTAAAATATTTTATGAATACCTACAAGACCTTCTAGAACTAACACACCAGAAAGAAGTCCTCTTCACTAAAGGGGACTGAAATGGAAAAGCAGGAAGTCAAGAGATACCTGGCTTCTAGTGCTGCTAAGTCACTTCAGTCGTGTCTGACTCTGTGTGACCCCATAGACCGCAGCCTACCAGGCTCCACTGTCCCTGGGATTCTCCAGGCAAGAACACTGGAGTGGGTTACCATTTCCTTCTCCAATGCATGAAAGTGAAAAGTAAAAGTCAAATCGCTCAGTCGTGTCCAACTCTTTGCAACCCCATGGACTGCAGCCTACCAGGCTCCTCTGCCTATGGGATTTTCCAGACAAGAGTACTGGAGTGGGGTGAGTAACAGGCAAATTTGGACTTGGAGTACAAAATGAAGCAGCACACAGGATAACAGAGTTTTGCCAAGAAAATGCACTGGTCATAGCAAACACGCTCTTCCAACAACACGAGAAGTCTCTACATGTGACATCACCAAATAGTCAACACAAAAATTGGATTGATTTTATTGTTTGCAGCCAAAGATGGAGAAGCTCTATACAGTCAGAAAAAACAAGACAGAGAGCGGACTGTGGCTCAGACCATGAACTCCATGTGGCTAAATTCAGACTTAAAAAAAAAAAAAAGCAAGGAAAACCACTAGGCCGTTCAGGTATGACTTAAATCAAATCCCTTGCAATTATACAGTGGGAGTGACAAAAAGATTCAAGAGATTAGATCAGATAGACAGAGTGGTTGAAGAACTATGGATGGAGATTCGTGACATTATACACAAGGCAGTGATCAGGACCATCTCCAAGAAAAACAAATGCAAAAAGACAACACGGTTGTCTGAAGATGCCTTACAAATAGCTGAGGTTAGAAGAGAAGTGAAAGGCAAAGAAGAAAAGGAAGATATATCCATTTGAATGAGGAGTTCAAAAACAAACAAACAAACAAAAAAACAGCAAGGAGAGATAAGAAAGCCTTTCTCAGTGATCGATGCAAACAAATAGAGGAAAGTGATAGAATGGCAAAGACTAGAGCTCTCTTAGAGAAAATTAGAGATACCAAGGGAATATTTCATGCAAAGATGGGCACAATAAAGGACAGAAATGGTATGGACACAACAGAAGCAGAAAATGTTAAGAAGAGGTGGCAAGAATACACAGAAGATCTATTCAAAAAAGATTTTCATGACGCTGATAACCATGAAGGTATGATCACTCACTTAGAGCCAGACATCCTGGAAAGCAAAGTCAATTGGATCTTAGGAAGTATCACTGCAAACAAAGCTAGTGGATGTGATGGAATTCCAGTTGAGCTATTTCAAATCATAAAAGATTATGGTGTGAAAGAGCTGCACTGAGTATGCCAGCAAATTTGGAAAACTCAGCAGTGGCCACAAGATTGGAAAAAGTCAGTTTTCATTCCAATCCCAAAGAAGGGCAATGCCAAAGAATGCTTACACTACTGCACAATTACACTCATCTCACACACAAGTAAAGTAATGCTCAAATTTTTCCAGGCCAGGCTTCAACAGTACGTGAACCGTGAACTTCCAGATGTTCAAGTTGGATTTAGAAAAGGAAGAAGAATCAGAGTTCAAATTGCCAACATCTGTTGGATCACAGAAAAAGCAAGTGAGTTCCAGAAAAACATCTACTTCTGCTTTTTTGATTATGCCAAAGCTTTAGACTGTGTGGATCACAACAAAGTGTGGATAATTCTTCAAGAGATGGGAGTACCAGACCATCTTCCCTGCCTCCTATGAAATCTATATGCAGGTAAAGAAGCAACAGTCACAACTGGCCATGGAAAAACAGACCGCTTCCAAATTGGAGAAAGAGTACGTCCTGTCTGTATATAGTCACCCTGCTTATTTAAGTTATATGCAGAGTACATCACGGGTAATGCTGGGCTGAATGAAGCACTGCAGGAATCAAGATTGCTGGGAGAAATATGAGTAACGTCAGATATGCAGATGCCAACATCCTTATGGCATAAAGTGAAGAGAAACTAATAAGCTTTTTGATGAAAGTGAAAGTGGATAGTAAAAATGCTGGCTTAAAACTCAACATTCAAAAAATGAAGATCATGGCTTCTGGTCCTTCACTTCATGGCAAATAGATGAGGAAACAATGAGAGATGTTATTTTCTTGGTCTCCAAAATCTTGCAGATCCTGACTGCAGCCATAGTATTAAAAGATGCTTGCTCCTTGGAAGAAAAGCTATGTGCCACCTAGACAGCATATTAAAAAGCAGAGACATTGCTTTGCCAACAAGGTCCGTCTACTCTAGGCTATGGTATGATTTTTCCAGTAGTCATGTATGGGTGTGAGATTTGGACTATAGAGAAAGCTGAGCACAAAAGAATTAATGCTTTTCAACTGTGGTGGTGAAGACTCTTAAGAGTCCCTTGGACAGCAAAAAGATCAAACCAATCAATCCTAAACTAAATCAGTTCTGAATATTGATTGGAAAGACTGAAGCTGGAGCTAAAACTCTAATACTTATTCCACCTGAGAATTGACTCATCGGAAAAGAGCCTGATATCAGGAAAGGTTGAAGGCAGGAGAAGGTCAAGACAGAGAATGAGATGATTGGATGGCATCACCGACTCAATGGACATGAGTTTGAGAAAGCTCCAGGAGTTGGTGATGCACAGGGAAGTTTGGTGTGCTGCAGTCCATGGAACGCAAAGAGATGGAAACAACTGAATGACTGAACTGAACTGAACTGAACTGAAAGAATGAAGAAACATGAGGCACTGAAGGATGGGCACTTCTTATTTTATTTTATTTATATTGCTTTAAATATCATACTTCAATGAAGAAGTCATGCATAGGTCCTGAACTTACCTTAAATATATTATGTATTTGGTTTATCATTAATATATTGATTAGTTTTCCTAATGGGACTACAGCATAGATCTTTATTCTAAAAAAAAAAACTTTTCCAAACATTGTAGGTGATGAACACTATACCCCGTACATAATAAAACCCTTGCATTTTCTTCTTCTTCTTCTTCTTCTTCTTCTTCTTCTTCTTCTTCTTCTTCTTCTTCTTCTTCTTCTTCTTCTTCTTCTTTTTGTTGTTGTTCATTTGTTTGTTTTTTAGTAGAGAATATTCTGCTTTTGGTCCATATGTAAAGTCTTCTGGGGGAAAATAGCAATCATCATGATTATGGAAAAATTCCCCCCCCCCCTTTTTTTTTCTATAAACTTAAATGCTAACTACAAAGGCTACTTTAATCTAAAGAAACATACATAAATTTAAAAGCAATCTCAAGACCATGAAAGAAAATGAAATCTGCATTTATCCAATGTCAGTAGAAAATATTTAAGTACAGATAAATTAATTTTATATGGATGTTACAGATAATGCTTACGTTTAAATAAGATTCAAAAAGTTAAACAGCTGATAATATGCTTCCCTCTTAAATTAACTTTCTGAGTTTGTTTTTTAAGAAAGGATTGCTAAAAGCAATCACAGTGCAATGAGTAACTCATCATGTATTTGCTGCCAAGAATAAGTGTGTTTTCACATATATCTCAGCTGCCAGAAGAACTTGGATTAGAGCTGTTGCCCTTATGGCTGCTAAAGGATTTATCTTCTCTCCTCTGAGAACTCTTTGAATTTTCTGGAAGTTGGTCTTAGTTTTTGTCTTGAAGTGAGAGGTTTTTTTTTTTTTAATATAAATGTATTTATTTTAATTGGAGGTTAATTACTTTACAATATTGTATTGGTTTTCCCATACATCAACATGTATCTGCCACAGATATACACATGTTCCCCATCCTGAACTCCCCTCCCACCTGCCTCCCCATACCATCCATCTGGGTCGTCTCAGTGCACCAGCCCCAAGCATCCAGTATCATGCATTGAACCTGGGCTGGTGACTCGTTTCATATATGATATTATACATGTTTCAATGCCATTCTCCCAAATCATCCCACCCTCTACCTCTCCCACAGAGTCCAAAGAGAGTTCTAATGATCATGAAAAGAAAGAGACCATTTTTAAACTGAATATCTGAGTAAGATATAGCTTACTCCATGTTCAACTATATCTGTAAAAGCTTGGACTCCAAGTGTTAGTGGAATTAAATGAAATCAGTCAAAAATATTTTTTCAGGGATATAGATACAAGAGGAGAAAACCACTATTCTTAGACATATTCTTCTCATCCTTAGCCACCCAGATCAACCCATTCTGATGGCTTACAGTCAAAAGAAATTCCTCATTTGTGGCTGCTTCTTTTAAAGAATTTTAAACTCTCCATCTCCATTCTAATGTCTATGTCAAAAGCTTCTCTATCTTTTTTCACTGTAATGAAACTTCTGCCATATACACACAAATTAAAATTTAATCCCTTACATATTAATATATATTAATCTTATATATATACATATATGGTTAAGTAATATATATTGTTTAGTCTTTTGAATGAGAAGACAAGCCACCAACTGAGAGAAAATATTTCTGAAATTCATATTTATTAAAGGAATGAGCTGTGACGGACAGTGCAGAAGCATGGCCGAGAGGGACTACCCCTCACCCAAGGTCAGGGGCAGAGGCCGAGAGGAGCTACACCATGCCCGAGGTCAGAGGCTGCAGAGAGCGCCACGCTGTGACAGTGCAGGAGCAGCCAAGAGGAGCAACCCCAAGCCCAAGGTCAGGGGCCATAGCTGAGAGGAGCAACTCCATGTCCAAGGAGTGGTGGGTGGCTGTGCGGGCTTAGGAGGGCCTAGAGGAGCTACTCTGCATTCAAGGTCAGGAGGAGCAGCCATGAGGAGATACCCCACGCCCAAGGTAAGAGAAACCCAAGTAAGATGATAGGTGTTGCGAGAGGGTATCAGAGGGCAGGCACACTGAAACCATAATCACAGAAAACTAGTCAATCTAATCACACAGACCACAGCCTTTTCTAACTCAATGAAATTAAGCCATGCTGTGTGGGGCTACCCAAGATAGGCAGGTCATGGTGGAGAGGTATGACAGTATGTAGTCCACTGAGAAGGGAACGGCAAATCACTTCAGCATTCTTGCCTTGAGAACACCATGAACAGTAAGAAAAGGCAAAATGATAGGATACTAAAAGAGGAACTCTCCAGGTCGGTAGGTGCCCAATATGCTACTGGAGATCAGTGGAGAAATAACTTCAGAAAGAATGAAGGGATGGAGCCAAAGCAAAACCAATACCCAGTTAAAGATATGACTGGTGATAGAATCAAGGTCCAATGCTCCAAAGAGCATTATTACGTAGAAACCTGGAATGTTAGGTCCATCTGTTCAGTTCAGTTTAGTCGCTCAGTCGTGTCCAACTCTTTGTGACCCCATGAATCGCAATACACCAGGCCTCCCTGTCCATCACCAACTCCCAGAGTTCAGTCAGACTTGCGTCCATCGAATCAGTGATGCCATCCAGCCATCTCATCCTCTGTCGTCCCCTTCTCCTCCTGCCCCCAATCCCTCCCAGTATGAGTCTTTTCCAATGAATCAACTATTTGCATGAGGTGGCCAAAGTACTGGAGTTTCAGCTTTAGCATTACTCCTTCCAAAGAAATCCCAGGCAAATTGGAAGTGGTCAAACAAGAGATGGCAAGAGTGAACATTGACATTCTAGGAATCAGTGAACTAAAATGGACTGGAATGGGTGAATTTAACTCAGATGACCATTATATCTACTACTAATACCTAAGGGCAGGAATCCCTTAGAAGAAATGGAATAGCCATCCTGGTCAACAAAAGAGTCCACAATGCAGTACTTGGATGCTATCTCAAACACGAGAGAATGATCTCTGTTCGTTTCCAAGGCAAACCATTCAATATCACAGTAATCCAAGTCTATACCCCAACTAGTAATGCTGAAGAAGCTGAAGTTGAATGGTTCTATGAAGACCTATAAGACCTTTTAGAGCTACCACCCAAAAAAGATGTCCTTTTCATTATAGGGGACTGGAATGCAGCAGTAAGAAGTCAAGAAATACCTTGGGTAACAGGAAAATTTGGCATTGGAATATGGAACGAGGCAGGGCAAAGGCTAATAGAATTTTACCAACAGAACACACTGGTCGTAGCAAACATCCTCTTCCAACAACACAAGAGAAGACTCTACACATGGACATCACCAGATGGTCAACACCGAAATCAGACTGATTATATTCTTTGCAGTCAAAGATGGAGAAGCTCTATACTGTCAGCAAAAACAAGACAGGGAGCTGACTGTGGCTCAGATCATGAACTCCTTATTGCCAAATTCAGATATAAATGAAGACAGTAGGGAAAACCACTAGACCATTCAGGTAAGACCTAAACCAAATCCCTTATGACTATACAGTGAAAGCGAGAAATAACTAGATCTGACAGACAGAGTGCCTGATGAACTATGGACAGAGGTTCGTGACATTGTAGAGGAGACAGGGATCAAGACCATCCCCAAGGAAAAGAAATGCAAAAGAGCAAAATGTCTGCCGGGTGGCCTTACAAATAGCTGTGAGAAAAAGAGAAGTGAAAAGCCAAGGAGAAAAGGAAAGATATAAGCATCTGAATGCTGAGTTCCAAAAAATAGCAAGGAGAGATAAGAAAGCCTTCCTCAGTGACCAATGCAAAGAAATAGAGGAAAATAACAGAATGGGAAAGACTAGAAATGTCTTCAAGAATATTAGAGATACCAAGGGAATGTTTCATGCAAAGATGGGCTTGATAAAGGACAGAAATTGTACAGACCTAACAGAAACAGAAGATATTAGAAAGAGGTGGCAAGAATACACAGAAAAACTGTGCAAAAAATATCTCCACTGCCAAGATAATCACGATGGTGTGATCACTCACATTGAGCCAGACATCCTGGAATGTGAAGTCAAGTGGGCCTTAGAAAGCATCACTACGAGCAAGGCTAGTGGAGATGATGGAACTCTAGTTGAGCTATTTCAAATCCTGAAAGATGGTGCTGTGAAAGTGCTGCACTCAATACGCCAGCAAATTTGGAAAACTCAGCAGTGGCCACAGGACTGGAAAAGGTGTTTTTCATTCCAATCCCAAAGAAAGGCAATGCCAAAGAATGCTCAAACTACCACACAATTGCACTCATCTCACACACTAGTAAAATAATGCTCAAAATTCTCCAAGCCAGGCTTCAGCAAAATGGCAACCGTGAACTTCCAGATGTTCAAGCTGGTTTTAGAAAAGGCAGAGGAACCAGAAGTCAAATTTCCAGCATCCAATGGACCATGGAAAAAGCAAGAGAGTTCCAGAAAAATATCTATTTCTGCTTTATTGACTATGCCAAAGCCTTTGACTGTGAGGATCATAATAAACTGTGGAAAATTCTGAAAGAGATTAGAATATCAGACCACCTGACCTGCCTCTTGAGAAACCTATATGCAGGTCAGGAAGCAACAATTAGAACTGGACATGGAACAACAGACTGGTTCCAAATATGACAAGGAGTATGTCAAATCTGTATATTGTCACCCTGCTTATTTAACTTATATGCAGAGTCCATCATGAGAAATGCTGGGCTGGAGGAAACACAGGCTGGAATAGAGTGCCAGGAGAAATATCAATAACCTCAGATATGAATATGACACCACCCATATGGCAGAAAGTGAAGAACTAAAGGGACTTGATGAAAGTGAAAGAGGATAGTGAAAAAGTTGGCTTAAAGCTCAACATTCAGAAAACTAAGACCATGGCATCAGGTTTAATCACTTCTTGGCAAATGGATAGGCAAACAGTGGCTGACTTTATTGTTCTGGGCTGCAACATCACTGCATATGGTGATTGCAGCCATGAAATTAAAAGATGCTTACTCCTTGGAAGGAAAGTTATGACCAACCTAGACAGCATATTAAAAAGCAGAGACATTACTTTGTCAACAAAAGTTCGTCTAGTCAAGGCTATGGTTTTTCCAGTGGTCATGTATGGATGTACAATTTTACTATAAAGAAAGCTGACCACCAAAAAAATGACGCTTTTGAACCGTGGAGTTGGAGAAGACTAGAGAGTCCCTTGGACTGCACGGACATTGAACCAGTCCATCCTAAAGAAAATCAGCCCTGAATGTTAATTGGAAGGACTGATGTTGAAGCTGAAACTCCAATACTTTGGCCACCTGATGCAAAGAGCTGACTCATTTGAAAAGACCCTGATTCTGGGAAAGATTGAGGGTAGGAGGAGAAGGGGACGTCAAAGGTTGAGATCGTTGGATGGCATCACCAAATGGGACATGGGTTTGGGTGGACTCAGGCAGTTGGTGATGGACAGGAAGGCCTGGTGTGCTGCAGTTCATGTGGTCGCAAAGATTCAGACAGGACTGAGTGACTGAATTGAACTGAGGTGACCACACTATCATGATTATCCCAGGCGTTGTCTATTTTTTTTTTTTTTTTACAGTTCTGTGTATTCTTGCCACCTCTTTGTAATATATTCTGCTTCTGTTAGTTTCTTTACATTTCTCTCCTTTATTGTGCCCATCTTTGCCTGAAATATCCCATGGTATCTCTAATTTTCTTGAAGAGATTTCTAGTCCTTCCCATTCTATTGCTTTCCTATATGTCTTTGCATTGTTCACTTAAGAAAGTTTTCTTATCTCTCCTTCCTATTGTGTAGAACTCTGCATTGAGGTATGTATATCTTTCATTTTCTCCTTTACCTTTCACTTCATTTTTTCTTAGCTATTTGTAGGGCCTCTTTAGACAACCACTTTGCCTTCTTGTGTTTCTTTATCTCAGGGATGATTTTGGTCACAATCTCCTGTACAATGTGATGAGCCTCTATCCATAGTTCATTAGGCACTGTATCTATCATATCTAATCTCTTCAGTCTGTTACCTCCACTGTATAATCATAATAGATTTGAATTAAGTCATACTTGAATAGCCTAGTGGTTTTCCCTACTTTCTTCAACTTGAGTCTGAATTTTGCAATAAGTAGCAAAATGCTACATTTCTGAGTCACAGTCATCAGTAGGTCTTATTATTGCTGACAGTATAGAGTTCCATATTTAGCTGCAAATAATTGAATCAATATGATTTAGGTGTTGACCATCTGGTGAAGTTCATGTGTATAGTCATCTCTTATGTTATTGGAAGAGGGTGTTTTCTATAATCAATGCATTCTCTTGGCAGAACTCTGTTACTCTTTGTCCTGCTCATTTTGTACTCCAAAGCCAAACTTAATTATTACTCCTGGTATCTCTTGACTTCCTACTTTTGCATTCCAGTCCCCTATGATGAAAAGAATGTCTTTTTTTTTTTTTTCCATATTAGTTCTGGAAGTTCTTGTAGGTCTTTATAGAACTGTTCAACTTCAGCGTTTTTGGCATTCATGGTTGGGGCATAGACTTGGATTACTGTGATGTTGAATTGTTTGTCTTGGAATTGATTTTAAATCATTCTTTCATTTTTGAGATTGTATCTGAGAATTGCATTTTGTGCTCTTTTACTGACTATGAGGGCTACACCATTTCTTCTAAGGGATTCTTGCCATAGTAGTAGATATAATGGTCATCTGAATTAAATTGGCCTAAACCCATTCATTTTTGTTCATTGATTCCTGAAAAGTTGATTTCACTCTTGTCATCTGCTGTTTGATCTGGTTCAATTTATCTGAATTCATGGACCTAATATTCCAGGTTCCTGTGCAGTATTGTTCTTTACAGCATTGGACTTTACTTTTACCACCAGACATATCCACTACTGAGCAATATTTCCAAATTAGTCCAGCCTCTTCATTCTTTATGGAGTTGTTTCTCCACTGTTTCCCAGTAGCATACTGATTGCCTACCAACCTTGGGGGCTCATCTTCTAGTACCATATCTTGTTGCCTTTTCATTGTTTTCATGGGGCTCTCAAGGCAAGAATACTGAAGTTGCTTTCCATTCCTTTTGCTCACTACATTTTCTCAAGCCCTGCCTTGGAGGGCATAGCCTTCAGCTGCTTCACTTAGCCTGATGCCATGCCTGGCATGCTAGTTGTCCCATTACTGGTCCTTGTTGAGTGTGCAAACCTTCAGTGGCTGCTCAGGGCCAGGGCAAAGGCTTTGGTGGGATCTATGGGAAGTGAGTCCAAGGAAGGCTGGAGCCAAGGTTGGAGGATACCCAGGAGTTGAAGGCTCCCTTTCTGGCCTTCCTGGGGCTGATTTGCTACCTGTGTGGCTTGCTGCTGGCTGAGCTCTGGCCCCCACCTTCCCTCCCCGCCCTGCTCCTCAGTGTTATTGTCCAGGCCTGTCCAGCCTGGCTGCCCAAATTGGGGAGTGCAGTGATTCAAAGCCTCCCAACGTGCTGGGCTGGGAACACAGGGCAATATTCACTACCCTGTTCCTTCCTCTGTCCTGATCTCCACAAGTCCAATCCTGTGCTGCTGCTGTCTCTTCAGGCTGCTGCTGCCATTCTATCCTGACAGCATCTTCTGAATGATTAAGGAAATGCAAATTAGAATAATGTGATATCACTGCACACATACTAGAATGGCTAAAATCCAAAGCTCTGACAAAACTAAGTGTGAGCAAGCATGTGGTGCAGAAGAAACTCTCATTGATTGCAAAAGCGCATAGCCACTTGTCAAGATATTTTTGCAGTTTCTTATAAAGTAAACATACTCTTAACCATATGGTCATTCTGTCCCACTGTATGAAACTTACTCCAGCCTTGAAAAGTTGGAAGCATCAAAAGATGTCCTTCCTTAGGTAAATGAGTAAATTAACTGAGATATCTCCAAACAATAGAATAGTTATCAGTGATAAAAAAAAATGATGATATGAGGTGGGAGGGGGGGTTCATGTTTGGGAACTCATGTACACCTGTGGTGGATTCATGTCAATGTATGGCAAAACCTATACAGTATTGTAAAGTAAAATAAAGTAAAAATAAAATTAAAAAAAAATAAAATGCAAACAAACAAACAAAAAGAAATGAACCATCAAGCTACTAAAATATATGAAGGAACCTTAGATGTATATTGTTAAGTGAAACAAGTCAATCCTGAGAAGCCACATACTGTGTGATCTCAACTATACAAATGACATTTTCGGAAAAAAACAAAACTACAGATGTAGTAAAAAGGGCAATATTTGCCAGAGAATGAGGGTGGGAGGACAAACGAAGAGATAGAACAACAATATGTTTTAGGGTAGTTAAACTACCCTAAATAATTATTTACCAATGGATGCATGCCATTATTCCTTTCTCAAACTCATAGAATAGCAACCCATAGTAAACTATGGACTTCAGTTAATAGCGATGCTTCAGTGTCGTCTCATCAGTTGTAACAAATGCTAGATATACCAGACTAATGCAAGATGCTAACAAAAGAAGAAATTGCGGTGGAGACAGTGGAGCCTAGGAGTGCTTTCTGTACTTTCCATTCAGTGCCTTTGTGTATGTAAGAATGCTTTTAAAAAGACTATTAACTTTTCTTGTATTTAAAAGGTATTTTTCCATGGATTAATTACAAATGAGAGTGACCAGGACTGGTTAAGAACTGTGCTGTCTCCACAGACACTGTGTGATTCTTTGTGTGGATGACTATCTCAGTGTAGGGGTCCACCTAAAAATTGTCTGCCTCAGCCAAACCTTCTTATTCTCTTAACTTAAGAATAAGCACAACCCCAGTCCTGCTGTGGAACTTTCCACGTGACTCAGTGGTAAAAAAGAATCTGCCTGTCAATGTAGGAGATGCAGGAGACATGCGTTCAATTCCTGGGTTGGGAAGATTCCTTGGAGGAGGAAATGGCAAACAACTCTAGCGTTCTTGCCTGGAGAATCCCATGGACAGAGGAGTCTGGCTAGCTACAGTTTACAGGATTGCAAAGATTTGGACATGATTGAATGACTGAACATGTAGGTCCTGATATTCAGGTCTTTCTGAACATAAATGTCAGGTGTTGATATTCCCAGGTGAACACTGGCCAAATAAGTAGGTAACCAAAGGATATAACCACTGTAAGAGGAAATCAACATATGCTAAAAGATGCAGACTTTTAAATCAGAAGGATTAAAAATGTGGGTTACATAGCTTTAAATATATAATGGAGACTATAAGTAATAAGAGGCAGAAATAAGATCTCACTTAAAGTTGATTTTCTGGCATATGAAAAATACAGTAGTTGAAGAAAATAATATGGTGAAAAGGATTTTTAAACACAAAAATTGTTATGAATGAAGAAAGAAGTTCATCCTGAGGAATGTGCTGGTTCTGTCTATACTGTGCCTGTTTCCAAGATATATATGTGTTCACTAGCATGGCTGCTGCTGTGTGTGAGCAAGGAATTCTGTGTGTTGTTTGTGTTCTTTTGCTTTTTGTGACTGTGTAAAAGTTATTTAAATGATATATAAATAATATTGGTGATATTCATCTAAAAACATGATTACATTACTTCAAAGATCTTTTAGATATCAAGATCATATAGTATTGATCATACATTATAAGATCACATTTTATATGACGATAAAACAGGTTTGCATTTTTCAGGATATACAGTTCAATTAGTAGTACAGCAAAATATGATGTCAGTACATAATAATAAATTCATAATAGTGAAATAAGCAATTATGTCTAAAGAAATTAGAAATAGACCAATAGAAAAAAGATAATTTATAAAAATTTTAGGAAAATAAATTTTGTTTACTTCTTTATCAAGATTCAAACATGTTATTTACAAAGGTGATGAATAATAAGGATTATTTACAGTTCATAAAATAATTTTATGGCTCATACAATACTTTGCACATTCAGTCTTGGTTGTTTTTTTTTGTTTGTTTTTTGCTTTTTTTTTTTTTTGGTAAATAAAGACTAGTTTCAATTCCCAATATTAGGTGTGAATTAATTTAGTAAACCATGCTTTCCAGAAAAAGAAAAAGTATAAAAATCATTAAGAAAACTTTCCACTACTTTTAAACAAGTATATGGGTACAATAGTAATATAGCACTTGAAGAACTATTAAATCCTCCCAAAGCCTTTTTGCTTTCTCTCAGTGTTCAGTCAGCAGATTCTGCTATCAAAAATAAGAGTTTCTTATCAGTTCATTTCAGTCTCTCAGTCGTGTCTGACTCTTTGCGACCCCATGGACTGCAGTATGCCAGGCCTCCCTGTCCATCACTAACTCCCGGAGCGTCTTTTAATGCTTAATTTATTTCTTTATCTTTTTACTTTTAAGCAAAAGCAGAAAAACAACAACACACTCTCTAGACCAGAATAATTTATATATTTTTCCCACTAGCCACCTAAATTATAAATTACCAAC
This sequence comes from Capra hircus, assembly GCF_001704415.2. Lineage (NCBI taxonomy): Eukaryota > Metazoa > Chordata > Mammalia > Artiodactyla > Bovidae > Capra > Capra hircus. Next base: position 83,621,981 of record NC_030821.1, read on the forward strand.
AAATTAAAATAGATCATGTTTGACCTTTCTGATGCATTTTATTAACATTATTTTCCTCAGCTTTCCATTTATATTCACTGCTAGCTCCTATTTTACAGAACAGGTTACATTAAACTATACTTTCAATGTAATATAATACCAGGTAGGGGACCTATGATATTCAAGATTTTCTCTGTCAGTAGCTTTAGTAAAGATATTTAGCATGCACACCAACTAAAAGATCTAGGCTAGAAATAGTATCTTTGCAAATTTGCGTTTTCCAGAAATTTTGCAGAAAAAGTGTCATGTTTGAAAACAGATAATTTTCAGTTTATTTCCAAAAAAGAAAGTTAAATCTGATTTAATCTTGCCTGCATATATAGATCAACTTGTGTTCCACATAAAAGTGAATTATTGGAGGATAATGGTGAGGAGACATATAATTAATCAAGTACTTTGCAGAAATTAATTTGGTTCAAGTTAAAGTACAGTTGGGATTCCCAGGTGGCTGATTCATAAAGAACCCAAAAGATGTACTTCAATTCCTGGATCAGGAAGATCCCCTAGAGGAGGAAATGGCAATGCACTCCAGTATTCTTTCCTGGAGAATCTCATGGACAGAAGAGCCTGGTCGACTACATTCCACTGGGCCACAAAGAGACACAATTGAGCAATTGACTACACATGCAAGTTACCGTTAGTTTTACTGCTCAAATTCACTCTAAGTAATTCTCAATTTAGGACTATAAAGTCAGGATAAATTTAGAGCTTACTCTTTGCACTAGTTAAGAAGCTACTTTAATGTAATATGTTATAAAAAATCAACAATAGTAAAAATCATGTTTCAGCAACTTATGACATTTATGCAAAAGACTGAGAGAGACTTCTGACTTTTGATCATTTTGACATGTCTCTTGATTGTCACACAACATTCCTTGTCTTATGTAGGTTCCGGGTTTCTTCTCTATATTACTTAGACTAGAAGCTGATCTTTAGTGAATAATTTTTTTCTTCTAGAAGGTATCTCAGATAAGTTTCAGAACATACAATGGTATATTTTTTGTGTGTGTTACTAAAGTCTAAATCACACAATATAATTATGGAATGAGAAATTAATGGGATTCATACATGGGCACATGTAGAAACTTTTGAAACAATTCAGAAGTGTATACATTTAGATATTTTTTTCCTCATCACTTCAATACTTTAACTGAGTGTAAAGTCAATCAGTGGCAACAATATTTTATTCCAAATGTATACTAAAACCAATATGGACCATCATTTTTTAATTAATTTTCTTTGTAAAAAAAATTTTAGAGACTAGAGGGTAAATCAAGAACTACATAATTCAAATAAATGAAATACAGATTTGGCTAAATAACATGATCTGAATATGGTCAAAACAAACTGTTAAATCAGTTGACAAGAATAAATCTTGTGACTCCCTTTCACATTTTAAATCAGCTTTTGCCAAATTTAAGTAGCTTGAAGAAAACCAATGCTTATACTCAATTTCAAAATGTCTTCTTTTTTTTTTTAAATGAATAGACAGACATACATGTGGGTTTCAATTTAAAAGCATAGCTATCATTATTAGAGAAAAACAATCAATATAAATAATTAATTATTATTCAGTAAAATTTTCAGGAGAATACATATTTGTCAGCAATAATTTTCCCCAGCTGATTTCCAAAAGCAGAGTTGCCATTTTAAGAATTCTTACTTTCTATAGAGTTTATATTCTGAACAGACTGACATCAATTTATAGAAGTGTATTGATACATAGTTAACATTATAACAAATTTCTGAGGAATTCGCCCCCATACAAGTATTCTTTTGAGACTGTTTCTGTAGACTTCCATATATTCTAAAAGGCACACAATGGTTTTACAGAAGTCTTAACCCAATAATGGGGAAAGATACTCTATATACCCATTTTAGGTATGGAACACTTTCAGTTTGAAGAAATTAACAAATTCTTGTTTGGTGCCTGCAATTTGGTCATAGAGTTTAAAATTTCTATAGAACAATTGAGTACTCTGTTGAAACAGGGAGGGTAGCTGTTGGAACAGAGATATCTGGAGTAACAAGCAAATTTGGCCTTGGAGTACAAAATGAAGCAGAGCACAGGATAACAAAGTTTTTCCAAGAGAACACACTGGTTACAGCAAACACCCTCTTACAACAACACAAGAGAACACTCTACACATGGACACACCAAATGGTCAATACCAAAATCAGGTTGATTTTATTCTTTGCAGCCAAAGATGGAGACAGTCTATATAACCGGGGGGGCGGGGGGGAAAGAAAGAAAGAAAAAAAGAAAACAAGACTGGGAGCTGAATGTGGCTCAAATCATGAACTACTTATTGTCAAATTCAGATTCAAATTGAAGAAATTACGGAAAACCATTAGAACATTCAGGTATGACCTAAATCAAATCCCCTTGATTATATAGTGAAAGTGACAAATAGATTTAAGGGACTAGATCTGATAGACAGAAGGCCTGGAAACTATGGACGGAGGTTCATGACATTGTACAGGAGGCAGTGATCAAGACCATACCCAAGAAAAAGAAATGCAAAAAGACAAAATGCTTGTCTGAGGATGTCTTACAAATGGCTGAGAAAAGAAGAGAAGTGAAAGGAAAGGGAGAAAAGGAAAGATATACCAATTTGAATTCAGAGTTCCAAAGAATGGCATGGAGACATACAAAAGCCTTCCTCAGAGATCAGTTCAAAGAACTATAGAAAAACAATAGAATGGAAAAGACTAGATGTCTCTTAGAGAAAATTAAATTAGTGATATCAAGGGAATATTTCATGCAAAGATGGGCACAATAAAGGACAGAAATGGAATGAACCAAGCAGAAGCAGAAGATATTAAGAAGAGGTGACAAGAATACAAAGAAGAACTATACAAAAAAGATCTTCATGACCCAGAAAATCACAACGGTGTGATCATTCACCTAGAGCCAGACATCCTGGAATGCAAAATCAACTGGAACTTAGGAAACATCACTATGAACAAAACTAGTGGAGGTGATGGAAGTCCAGTTGAGCTAATTCAAATCATAAAAGATGATGCTGTTAAAGTGTTGCACTGAGTATGCCAGAAAATTTGGAAAATGCAGCAATGGCCATGGACTGGAAAGGGTTAGTTTTCATTTCAATTCCTAAAGGAAGGAAATGCAAAAGAATGTTCAAACTACCTCACAATTGCACTCATCTCACACTCTAGCAAAATAATGCTCAAAATTCTCCAAACCAGGCTTCAACATAAGTCATGACCTTTCATATGTTCAAGCTGAATTTAGAAAAGGCAAAGGAACCAGATATCAAATTTTCAACATCTGTTGGATCATCTAAAAAGCAAGAGCATTCGAGAAAAAGCATATACTTCTGCTTCTTTGATTATGCCAAAGTATTTGAATGTGTTGATCACAAGAAACTGTGAAAAATTCTTACAGAGATGAGAATACCAGACCACTTACCTGCCTCTTGAGAAATCTGTATGCAGGTCAAGAAGCAACAGTTAGAACTGTACATGGAACAACAGACTGGCTCCAGATAGGGAAAGGAGCCCATCAAGGTTGCGTATTATCACCCTGCTTTTTTTAACTTACATGCAGAGTGTATCATGTAAAATGCCAGGATGGATGAAGCATAAGCTGGAATCAAGACTGTCAGGTGAAAAGTCAATAAGCTCAGATATGCAGATGACACCACCCTTATGGAAGAAAGCTGAAGAAGAACTAAAGAGCCTCTCGATGAAAGTGAAAGAGGAGAGTGAAAAATCTGGCTTAAAAATCAAGGTTCAGAAAATGAAGATCATGGCATCCAGTCCCATCACTTCATGGCGAATAGATGAGGAAACAATGGAAAAAGTGACAGAATTTTTTTTAGTGGATTTCAAAATCACTGCAGATGGTGATGGCAGGAATTAAATTAAAAGACATTGCTCCTTGGGAGAAAAGCCATGACCTACCTCAGCAGCATATTAAAAAGCAGAGACATTGCTTTGCCAGCAGAGGTTCATCTATTCAAAGTTATGGCTTTTCCAGTAGTCATGTATGGTTGTGAGAGTTGGGCTGTAAAGAAAGCTGAGCACAAAAGAATTCATTCTTTTGAATTGTGGTGTTGGAGAAGACTCAAGAGTCCTTTGGACTGCAAGGAGATCAATCCAGTCAATCCTAAATGAATTAGTCCTGAATATTCATTGGAAGGATTGATGCTGATGCTGAAATTCCAATACTTTGGTCACCTGATGTAAAGTACTAACTTATTGGAAAAAATTCTGATGCTGGAAAAGATTGAAGGCGGGAGGACAAGGGGATGCCAGTGGATGAGATAGTTGGATGCCATCACTAACTCGATGTACATGAGTTTGAGCAAGCTTCAGGAGTTGGTGATGGACAGGGAAGCCTGGCGTGCTGCAGTCCGTGGGGTTGCAAAAAGTCGGACACGACTGAGAGACTGAACTGAACTGAACTGAACTGAACTGAAGTCCATGATATGGAAAGCTCATAATTCATTTTTTACAACTAACCTGAAACTTAAAGCAAAATTTTATATTTTTCCTATTTTTTACTATAAAAGATAAAGGGATATATGGAATTATAACACTCAGATGAAGACTATGAAAAATATTATAAAAATATTTTATCAAAAATGCTCCTTTAAAACAAATTACAGAGGGGAGTTAAAGTTTTTTGTTATTTTTTTTCTCCAAAGTTCTGGAGTTACCATCCAAGGACGAATTTCTGGGCAAAGAAATAAGCATGTGTTTACTTCTCAAATAACAGTTTAATTTGAGAAATAAAGAAAGAAAACAAGGGAATAAAATATTTTTCACATTGCATTTCTTTAAGCCATAGTTGATCTGTAAAATCAATATATGTTTCATTAATCTAACTTATGGATTCTCAGATGAAAGTGGTGCTAAACTCACAAGGTGTTGAAATGCTTGTAACATAATGACAAATTCTCACAAAGAAAGGATGGAAGTACTTCAAAAGTACGAGATTTAGAAGTACCAGATGTCAAGTTAAATTGGGATTTCTAGTAAATAATTGATAAAATGTAGTAGTGTAGGCCTGAGCTTTTCATATTAATATTCCAGCCCTAACCCAAATCTGTTAAATCACAACTAATGAACAAGGGGACTAAGGCCTCTCTTTGGTTTAAAATTTCCTCAGTGATTTAATATGAAGTGAAGTTTGAGAATCACTGTGATTAGCAGTTGTTTATTAGTGAAACCACCTATCAGATATGTACAATGACAGTCACAGCCACACAGCAAATCCAGGAGCAGATTAGCCTGAGCCCTTGTGCCTTCTGTGAATCATGATGCTTTCTGTTGGTTGAGGGTTAGCATCAAGTTTTCAACCTGACCTTGATCTCCACTCCGGCTCCTTTTTTCCTACATTGGAGAACAAGCACGAGTCCCCCCACTCAGTTCATTTCTCATGTTCAAGGTCATCAGGGAATAGGTACAGAAATAAAAATAATGTCTGTTGTAAAACTGTCTAAACAATGTGTGAAGAATTTAATTACCAGTACAATGGGTATGATATTTCATCTCAAAACATATGAGATGGTTGAGGATGCTAAAAATGGTAGAGCAGATAGGAAATTGATTACATCAAAAAACCCAGTCATGTGCTTCCTGTGTATTCCATTAACTTCTTTGAGCCACAGGTACCTCATTGATAAAACTGACAGGAGGACTTGTTGACTGTCAAATTATAAAAATATATAAGGCTTAATTTTTAAATTGTCTTGTGGAAAAACTAAGATTAGCACATGCAAGTTATTAGATAATTAATATCTCCAAACCATTGTTATAAGAGACATGTCTTTTAAGTAAAATTATTAGGAGATAAAATACAGTATAATAGATATTTATGCTCCATACTTATTATCTGGGAGAGGTATTAGATATTAAATGTAGAGGACAAATTTAAAGTTTACCTTGATAGTAATCCTATGAACCTTTCAGAAAATTGAAATTCAGTTTTAGAGGAAATAAATGTGTCTTGCTTTCAGCTCACTTGCAAAATAACCAATGGTCTATTTAGAATTATGAAGTAGAAACAACAAAACTTTCATGAATTTTAATTAAGTTTTATCTTGCCCAATGGACACAGAAGTTGCTTTCAAGTACTAGCACTGCTTTCCTAAGTGGAAAAATGAGGTATTTCTTTTAAATTTAATAGACTAATAAGCATTATTTTTTCCTCTATCCCCAGTCTGGGATATGCGCATTTATTATTATTATTTTTTTCCTTTTTTAACATTACTACCAAATATAGTGATGCATGATTATTGTCCTCAACTTTAAAGTTTTGGGTTTGTTTCATAGTAACTGAATCTGAATTTATTAGTTCTCAGGATAAAATAAATGTGTCCTTTAACATTATATATAAGAGAGTAGTTGAGATGAATAAAGGATGAGAATGGGACAGTTGTCAATTTTAAGTTACATGCTCATCATTCAAAAACATAAAAAACTAATAATTCATTACAGCCCACTAGTATTTTTAGTATTTATGACTCAAGTACATTATTCAGTTAATCTCTTCACTATGCACTAAAAAATCAATATTTAAAAAGTTATGCAAAGCTATCTTCATGTGCTCTTATGTACCCATTTTTTATCTAAAGTTGTTAAACGCATTGTATTGTGCTGATACGCAAACACAGATTGTGAAATGTGTCCTATGTCCATGAAGGAGGTCAGAATTCAGCATCATTTTAAGGCTCTGCCACTTAGAACATATGTGTAATCAAGGTCCACAGCAGAAATATAAATATAAAAATTTTCCATCTGGCCAAGGTCTTTATGTTACATTAGGGCCATCAAAGGCTGCGGGCAATTTAAAATCTTTATGAATTAAATTCCAATCTCTTAAATGTTCCAACAATAGATTTGAGCTTTATATATCTTCTCCATTTTAAGAACTTAAGTTCAGCCAGTATTTCCCCAAATGACAACTGTGTTAAAACCAAAATACATCCTGCAACTCTACTATATTCATTGACTAGCTCTAGTAATTTTCTGGTGGAGTCTTTAGGGTTTTCTATGTAGAGGATCATGTCATCTGCAAATGGTGAGAGATTTACTTCTTTTCCAATTTGGATTTATTTCTTTTTCTGCTCCGATTGCTGTGATCAAAACTTCTAAAATTAGGTTGAACAGTAGTGGCGAGAGTGGGCACCCTTGTCTTGTGCCTCACTTTAGGGGAAATGCTTTCATTTTTTCACCATTGAGAATAATGTTTGCTGTGGGCTTGTCATATATAGTTTTTATTATGCTAAAGTATGTTCCTTCTATTCCTGCTTTCTGGAGAGTTTTTATCATAAATGGATACTGTATTTTGTCAAAGGCCTTCTCTGCCTCTATTGAGATAATCATATGGCTTTTATTTTTCAATTGGTTAATGTGGGGTATTACACTGATTGATTTGCAGATATTGAAGAATCTTTGCATTTCTGGGATAAAGCCCAGTTGGTCATGATGTATGTTCTTTTTAATGTGTTGTTGGATTCTTTTTGCCAGAATTTTGTTATGGATTTTTGCATCTATGTTCATCAGTGATATTGGACTGTAGTTTTCTTTTTTGTGTGTGGCATCTTTGTCAGGTTTTGGTATTAGGGTGATGGTGGCCTCATAGAATGAGTTTGGAAGTTTACCTTCCTCTGCAATTTTCTGGAAGAATTTGAGTAGGATAGGTGTTTGCACTTCTCTAAATTTTTGGTTGAATTCAGCTGTGATGCCGTCTGGTCCTGGGCTTTTGTTTGCTTGAAGATTTCTGATTACAGTTTGAATTTCCGTGCTTGTGATGGGTCTGTTAAGATTTTCTATTTCTTCCTGGTTCAGTTTTGGAAAGTTGTATTTTTCTAAGAATTTGTCCATTTCTTCCAAGTTATCCATTTTATTGGCATACAATTGCTGATAGTAGTCTCTTATGATCTTTTGTATTTCTGTGTTGTCTGTTGTGATCTCTCCATTTTCATTTCTAATTTTATTGATTTGATTTTTCTTGCTTTGTTTCTTGATGAGTCTAGCTAATGGTTTGTCAATTTTATTTATCCTTTCAAAGAACCAGCTTTTGGCTTTGTTGATTCTTGCTATGGTCTCTTTTGTTTCTTTTGCATTTATTTCTGCCCTAATTTTTAAGATTTATTTTCTTCTACTAACCCTGTGTTCTTCATTTCTTCCTTTTCTAGTTGCTTTAGGTGTAGAGTTAGGTTATTTATTTGACTTTTTTCTTGTTTCTTGAGGTAGGCCTGTATTGCTAAGAACCTTCCCCTTAGCACTGCTTTTTACAGTGTCCCACAGGTTTTGGATTATTGTGTTTTCATTTTCCTTTGTTTCTATGCATATTTTGATTTCTTTTTTTATTTCTTTTGTGAATTGTTGGTTATTCAGCTGCGTGTAGTTCAGCCTCCATATGTTGGAATTTTTAATAGTTTTTCTCCTGTAACTGAGATCTAATCTTACTGCATTGTGGTCAGAAAAGATGCTTGGAATGATTTCAATTTTTGAATTTACCAACGCTAGATTTATGGCCCAGGATGTGTTCTATCCTGGAGAAGGTTCCGTGTGCACTTGAGCAAAAGTTGAAATGTATTCTTTTGGGGTGAAATGTCCTATAGATATCAATTAGGTCTAACTTGCCTATTGTATCACTTAAAGTTTGTGTTTCCTTGTTAATTTTCTGTTTAGTTGATCTGTCCATAGGTGTCAGAGGGGTATTAAAGTCTCCCACTATTATTGTGTTATTGTTAATTTCCCCTTCCATACTTGTTACCATTTAACTTACATTTTGTGGTGCTAGAGCTAATAAATGAACACAGTAAAGTTGCAGGATATAAAATCAACACACACAAATTCCTTGCATTCTTATACATTAATAATGAGAAAATAGAAAGAGAAATTAAGGAAAGAACTCCATTCACCATTGCAACAAAAATAATAAAATACTTAGGAATATATCTACCTAAAGAAACAAGAGACTTATATATAGAAAACTATAAACACTGATGAAAGAAATCAAAGAGAACACTAATAGATGGATAAATATATTGTGTTCATGGATCAGAAGAATCAATATAGTGAAAGTGAGTACACTACCCAAAGCAATCTATAGATTCAATGCAATCCCTATCAAGCTACCAAAGGTATTTTTCACAGAGCTAGAACAAATAATTTCACAATTTATATGGAAATACAATAAACCTCGATTAGCCAAAGCAATCTTGAGAAAGAAGAATGGAACTGGAGGAATCAACCTGCCTGACTTCAGGCTCAACTACAAAGCCACAGTCATCAAGACAGTATGGTACTGAAATAAAGACAGAAATATAGATCAATGGAACAAAATAGAAAGCCCAGAGATAAATCCACCCACCTATGGACGCCTTCTCTTTAACAAAGGAGGCAATAATATACAATGGAGAAAAGAAAATCTCTTTAACAAGTGGTGCTGAGAAAACTGGTCAACCACATGTAAAAGACAACCCAGAGGGATAGTACGAGGAGGCAGTAGGGAGAAGGATTCAGGATGGGGAACACATGTATACCTGTGGTGGATTCATGCTGATGTATGGCAAAACCAATACAATATTGTAAAGTAATTAATCTCCAATTAAAATAAATAAATTTATATTAAAATAAATAAAATATGGATAGCAAAAAAAAGAATGAAATTAGAACACTTTCTAACACCATTCACAAAAATAAACTCAAAATGGATTAAATATCTAAATGTAAGACCAGAAACTATAAAACTCCTAGAGGAAAACATAGGCAAAATACTCTCCAACATAAATGACAGCAAGATCCTCTATAACCCACCTCCCAGAATGTTGGAAATAAAAGCAAAAATAAATATATGTGACCTAATTAAAATTAAAAGCTTATACACAACAAAAGAAACTATTCAGTTGAGTTCAGTTCAGTTGCCAGTCGTGTCTGATTCTTTGCGACCCCAGAATCGCAGCACGCCAGGCCTCCCTGTCCATCACCAACTCCCAGAGTTCACTCAGATTCATGTCCATCAAGTAAGTGATCCCATCCAGCCATCTCATCTGTCGTCCCCTTCTCCTCCTGTCCCCAATCCCTCCCAGCACCAGAGTCTTTTCCAACGAGTCAACTCTTCTCATGAGGTGGCTAAAGTACTGGAGTTTCAGTTTTAGCATCATTCCTTCCAAAGAAATCCCAGGGTTGATCTTCAGAATGGCCTGGCTGAATCTCCTTGCAGTCCAAGGGACTCTCAAGAGTCTTCTCCAACACCACAGTTCAAAAGCATCAATTCTTTGGCACTCAGCCTTCTTCACAGTCCAACTCTCACATCCATACATGATCACTGGAAAAACCATAGCCTTGACTAGATGGACCTTAGTCAGCAAAGTAATGTCTTTGCTTTTCAATATACTATTTAGGTTGGTCATAGCTTTTCTTCCAAGGAGTAAGTGTCTTTTAATTTCATGGCTGCAGTCACCATCTGCAGTGATTCTGGAGCCCCACAAAAAAAAGTCTGACACTGTTTCCACTGTTTCCCCATCTATTTCCCATGAAGTGATGAGACTGGATGCCATGATCTTCGTTTTCTGAATGTTGAGATTTAAGCCAACTTTTTCACTCTCCTCTTTCACTTTCATCAAGAGGGTTTTTAGTTCTCTTCACTTTCTGCCATAAGGGTAGTGTCACCTGCATATCTGAGGTTATTGATATTTCTCCCAGCAATCTTGATTCCAGTTTGTGTTTCTTCCAGTCCAGTGTTTCTCAAGATATACTCTTCATAGAAGTTAAATAAGCAGGGTGACAATATACAGCCTTGATATACTCCTTTTTCCTATTTGGAACTAGCCTGTTTTTCCATGTCCAGGTTTAACCGTTGCTTCCTGACCTGCATACAGATTTCTCAAGAGGCAGGTCAGGTGGTCTGGTATTCCCATCTCTCTCAGAATTTCCCACAGTTTCTTGTGATCCACACAGTCAAAGGCTTTGGCATAGTCAATAAAGCAGAAATAGATGTTTTTCTGGAACTCTCTTGCTTTTTCCATGATCCAGCAGATGTTGGCAATTTGATCTCCATTTCTCTGCTTTTTCTAAAACCAGCTTGAACATCTGGAAGTTCACAGTTCACATATTGCTGAAGCCTGGCTTAGAGACTTTTGAGCATTACATTACTAGCATGTGAGATGAGTGCAATTGTTCGGTAGTTTGAGCATTCTTTGGCATTGCCTTTCTTTGGGATTAGAATGAATAGTGACCTTTTCCAGTCCTGTGGCCACTGCTGACTTTTCCAAATTTGCTGGCATATTGAGTGCAGCACTTTCACAGCATCATATTTCGGGATTTGAAATAGCTCAACTGGAAGGAATTCCATCACCTCCACTTGCTTTGTTCGTATTGATGCTTTCTAAGGCCCACTTGACTTCACATTCCATGATGTCTGGCTCTAGATGAGTGGTCACACCATCATGATTATCCGGGTCATGAAGATGTTTTTTGTACAGTTCTTTTGTGTATTCTTGCCATCTCTTCTTAATATCTTCTGCTTCTGTTAAGTCCATACCATTTCTGTCCTTTATTGAGCCCATCTCTGCAGGAAGATGAAATGACACCCTTCAGAACGGGAGGAAATAATAGCAAATGAAGTAATGGACAAAGAATTAATCTCTAAAATATACAAGCAACTCCTGCAGCTCAATCCTAGAAAAAGAAGTGACCAAATCAAAAAACTGGCCAAAGAACTAAACAGAGATTTCTCAAAAAAGACATACAGAAGACTAACAAACACATGAAAAGATGCCCAACATCATTCATTATCAGAGAAATGCTAATCAAAAACACAATGAGGTACCATTTCACCCCAGTCAGAATAGGTGTGAGCCAAAAATCTACATGCAATAAATGCTGGAGAGGGTGTGGAGAAAAGGGAACCCTCTTACACTGTTGGTGGGAATGCAAACTAGTACAGCCACTATGGAGAATAGTGTAGAGATTCCTTCAAAAACTGGAAATAAACTGCCTTATGACTCAGCAATCCCACTTCTGGCCTTACACACCAAGGAAACCAGAATTGAAAGAGACACATGTACCTCAATGTTCATAGCAGCACTGTTTATAGTAGCCAGGACATGGAAGCATCCTAGATGTCCATTAGCAGACGAATGGATAAGGAAGCTTTGGTACATATACACAATGGAGTTTGCTCAGCCATTAAAAAGAATACATTTGAGCCAGTTCTAAAGAGCTGGATGAAGCTGGAGTCTATTATACAGAGAGAAGTAAGCCAGAAAGAAAAACACCAATATAGTATACTAAAGTATGTATATGGAATTTAGAGAGATGGTAAAAATCACCCTGTATGCGAGACAGTAAAAGAGACATAGATGTACAGAAGAGTCTTTTGGAATCTGTGGGAGAGGGAGAGGGTGGGATGGTTTGGGAGAATGTCATTGAAACATGTATATTATATGTGAAATGAATCGGCAGTCCAAGTTTGATGCATGATACCAGATACTTGGGGCTGGTGCACTGGGATGACACAGAGCGATGGTATGGGGAGGGAGGTGGGAGCGGGGTTCAGGATGGGGAACACATGTACACCCGTGGCAGATTCATATCCATGTATGGCAAAACCAGCACAATATTGTAAAGTAATTAGCCTCCAATTAAAAGAAATAAATATATATATAAAAATAAAAAAATTTAAACAATAACAACAACAAGAACTATTACTGAATAAATAGATTTTTTGTGACAGAAATTTAAAAACATCATTAAAAAAACATTTCCTGCAGGATGATATGCTTATTAGATTATCGAATTCAGGTGCATAATTTTATCGTTACATGAAATTTGGTTTAATTTGTTGATTTTTAAATGTGTGTGTGGATGCTCAGTCACTTCAGTCGTGTCCAACTCTTTGTGACCCCATGGACCATAGTCCACCAGGCTCCTCTTTCCATGGGATTCTCTAGGCAAGAATACTGGAGATGGTTGCCATGCCCTTCTCCAGGGGATCTTCCCAGCCCAGGGATTTAAGCCCTGCTTCTTATGTCTCCTGCATAGGCCAATGGGTTATATACCACTAGTGCCACCTGGGAAGATCTTTTAAATTTGTATTTAATATTAATTACAATACTGAGGTTGCTCTTAACATTTTTATAGTTATTTGTGATAGCTTCTTAATCAAACACTTTCCAACTTTGGCCTATTGCATTTTCTTTCAGTTCTTTGCTTTATTTATGATTAATTTCCACTCTAATGTTTATTATTTGTATTTCCTTCCTTACAGTCTCTTTAAAGTTATTTCCCCCCCTAGTTTTTGAGTTAATGATTAGTTTTTCTAGTTGTATATACTTTGTGTTTTCCAATGTGTACTTTAAATAATAAAAATTCCATTTTATCTCTATATAAATATTAATATATGTATAATATGTATGCATATATGTTAGCTTCCTTTTTTTCAGTCACAGACTCTAATGTTGTTCTTCAATGAAAACTGTGGTCTGCATCACCTACTTGTCATACTGATTGTCTTTCTGTGTCACTAGAACATAGGTCCCTTATAGCAAGACAGTTTGTCTGCTCTGTTGATTTTCATAATCCCTGAGTCAGAAGAGAGTTTGGCACACAATAAACCTCACTAATTACTTGTTGAATAAATGATTTGGGTTCTAGAGTTTTCAGCTGCTTTAAGTCAATTTTTACATTACTCATTTCTCTTCTTGTGTTTCTATAAATATGTCATATTATAGTCTTTTCATACAGTCTGGTGTTTCAATTTATCAGAGTTGTTTTTTGTTTGTTTTTATTTTTTCCCACCTCTTATTTGTGTTGAAGAGGAAATTTCCTTAATAATCATATTATTCTAATTTTTAAAAATTCAAAAGCGTCTTATGTTGAAGTTCATTTTTCCAGGTCCTTGTTCAGTTCAGTTAAGTTCAGTTTCTCAGTCTTGTCCTACTCTTTGCAATCCCATGGACTGCAGCACACCAGGCCTCCCTGTCCATCACCAACTCCCAGAGTTTACTTAAACTCATGTCCATTGTGTCAGTGATGCCATCCAACCATCTCATTCTCCTCCCACCTTCATCTTTCCCAGCATCAGGGTCTTTTCCAATGAGTCAGTTTTTCACATCAGATGGTCAGAGTATTGGAGTTTCAGCTTCAGCATCAGTCCTTCCAATGAATATTCAAGACTGATCTCCTTTAGGATAGACTGGTTGGATCTCCTAGCTGTCCAAGGTAATCTTAAGAGTGTTCTCCAACACCACAGTATAAAAGCATCAATTCTTCAGTGCTCAGCTTTCTTTAGAGTCCAACTCTCACATCATACAAGACTACTGGAAAAACCATAGCTTTGACTAGGTGGACAATTGTTGGCAAAGTAATGTCTCTGCTTTGCAATATGTTGTCTAGATTAGTAATAACTTTTCTTCCAAGTAGCAGGTATCTTTTAATTTCATGGCTGCAGTTACCATCTGCAGTGATTTAGGAGCTCAAATAAATAGTCTGCCACTGTTTCCATTGTTTCCCCATCTATTTGCCATGAAGTGATGGGACCGGATGCCATGATCTTAGTTTTATGAATGTTGAGTTTTAAGCCAACTTTTTCACTCTCCTCTTTCACTTTCATCAAGATGTTCTTTAGTTCTTCACTTACTGCCATAGGGTGATGTCATCTGCATTTCTGAGGTTATTGATACTTCTCCCAGCAATCTTGATTCCAGCCTGTGCTTTATCCAGTCCAGCATTTCTCATGATGGACTCTACATATAAGTTAAGTAAGCAGAGTGACAATATATAGCCTTGACATATTCCTTTCCTGATTTGGAATCAGTCTGTTGTTCCATGTCCTGTTCTGAATGTTGGTTTTTGACCTGCATACAGATTTCTAATCTATAAACACATAAACTTCAGTACTGATAAACTATTTTGAAATTTTTTCTTTGTTAATTTCTTTTTCCATGTTATATCTTCCTAAGAATACTAAGAATCACCTGAGTTGGATCATCTCGTTTTATTTGTTTGTTTATTTTCTCTTCTTATGCTTTCATTTTTTTCTATAGCTATCTATTTGTATATAAATATATATGCTTTTTGAAGGGGGTCTGCTTTCTTGAAATTTTCACTATTTCTTTTTCATTCAAAATTTCTCATTTTTTAAATTTCTTCTTTCATTCTTTATTTTCCAAAATCTCTAATTATGTTATTTGTATTTATTCTTTATATTATGCTATTTTGGTGTGGTTATTTAAATGTTTTAAATATATTTATTGTCTGTCTGAGGGTATTAATTATATTCTTGAAGCATTATACCCCTGCTCCATCATTGACTCCTAGCCCCTTGTGTTCCTCTTCAAAGTTTCTTTGATCCCTTTTATGTTAGATTTTTCTATACTGACTGAATGCTTTCAACGGTGATGTTCTAGAACCTTCATTCTTCAGCCATCCTCAAAAATGACTTTGACAGGAAGCAAGGCCTTCAACTTTTCATCTTTTTAAGGGTTTCACTGCTTCTTAGTTTCTCCCCCTATAGTGTTTTCTGCAAAATTAACAATGAATTGGCAGCTTTCATTATTCAATTAACGTATTTTCTCTTGTGATGTCCTGTCCTTATCTCTCAGCTTTATGAGATCATATCTTTTTTAAAAAATCATTTATATAGCTATTTTAGTAGTGTTTGTGAAATTTGCAGCGGGAAAGTCCATAAATCATCTCAAAAAATGACTGCAGTTGTCAATCTCACATTCAATTCTCAATCAGTTATTCAACAACTTCAATTAAAGCACAGGAATGTATCTCCCATAAGTCCACTCATTTCCAGTCCCTGTGTTACTATATAATTTCAAAACATAATATTTGATGAGAGGTACACTTCCAGTCTTGCCCTAAACAATGCCATTTTTCAACTGCAACAGATATATTTTTCTCTCTAAAGTACAAGCTTGACTACATCATACTGTTCCTGAAAAGCTTTCCAACAGTTTAATTCCTAAGAATAACCCCTAAAGTTCTTAGTTATTTACACAAAACACGTAATAACTGAGTCAGCCGTGCTCTGCGCTTGGACTCCACTAAAAAACTACCCATATCTCTTCCCCATCTTGAAGATTATGAACATGGGGGTGCACACAACACACACACACACATGCACACAACACACACACACACACACACACACACACACCATCCATAAATATTGAGCTATTTGCAGTTGTCTAAATGTTCCAAAATTTCTTTCACAGTGGACTAACTACTTCCAATTTCTCTACCAAAATTGCATCTTTTTCATATTATTTATATTTTGGCTTAGATATTTTTCCTGATTCTGTATTACAGATATGCCCTCATGAGAAGACATATGTCCCTAATTAGAACAGTGTCATTTACCACATTGCAATGATTTCAATAGTTTCTGATTTCCCATCCTACCGCTGGCTACGCTTTACTCCCCAGAGGATAAGCTCTTTAAGGTCACTTGTATATTTTCTGGGATTCTATTTTAATTCCTGCCACACCACTTGGGACACATTCACTGAGTACTTCGATAAAAACATACCTAGAGACTATTCTAAAGGCCAAAAAACTAGGAGAATATGAATATTCTTTGTAATAATTAGTTTTTGGATAAGCAGTTTGTTATTTGATTTTTTTTTAAAGAGCTACAGTTAACAAATCTTGATACAAAATAATCAATGAATCATTTATCATCACATTGATTTTCTCATCAGATTTTCTTTAAAGAAAAAGTTTATCTTCTGAAAGAGACTAAAAGGGGTATACTGTTTATAATAGCCAGGACATGGAAGCAACCTAGATGCCCATCAGCAGATGAATGGATAAGAAAGCTGTGGTACATATACACAATGGACTATTACTCAGCCATTAAAAAGAATACATTTGAGTCAGTTCTCATGAGGTGGATGAAACTGGAGATGATTATACAGAGTGAAGCAAGCCAGAAAGAAAACCACCAATACAGTATACTAACACATATATATGGAATTTAGAAAGATGGTAATGATAACCCTGTATGCAAAACAGCAAAAGAGACACAGATGTATAGAACAGTCTTTTGGACTTTGTGGGAGAGGGCAAGGGTGGCGGGATGATTTGGAAGAATGGCAGTGAAACATTTATAATATCATATATGAAATGAATCGCCAGTCCAGGTTCGATGCAGGGTGCAGGATGCTTGCGGCTGGTGCACTGAGATGACCCAGAAGGATGGTACAGGGAGGGAGGAGGGAGGAGGGTTCAGGATGGGGAACACGTGTATACCTGTGGTGGATTCATGTTGATGTATGGCAAAACCATTACAATATTGTAAAGTAATTAACCTCCAATTAAAATAAATAAATTTATATTTAAAAAAAATAAATAAAAGGGGTATTTTCATTGTAAGGGTTTTGCACATAAAAGCAAATAAAGAACAAAGTTTATGTTTATAGCCACCAAAAGGACTACAAAATATAGCAGGTAGTAGAATAAGACCTTTAAACATATTTCAGCTTCAAAAATATGAAAGTATAGTAACAATTTACATAATCTAATAAAGTGAAATTGAAAGTGAAGTCGCACAGTCATGTTTGACTTTGTAAGACCCTATGAACTGTAGACTGCTAGGCTTCACTGTCCTTGGGATTTTCCAGGCAAGAATACTGAAGTGAGTTGCCATTTCCTTCTCCAGGGGATTTTCACAATCCAAGGATCAAATCTGGATCTCCCACATTGCAGACAGACTCTTTACAGTCTGAGCCACCAGGGAATTCCTTATCATCTAAAAGGTGATCTCAATTAAATGTGAAATATAAATTCACAGTAAGTTTGATCAAAAGACATGAAGAGGAAATATATGGGTACACCTAATTAACAATCTCCTGATAAGTTACTAGAAAGAAGATAATATATATTTCTCATGACTATTTTTCATGTCAAATAAGTGTGCTAGAAAGGAATATATTTAGAGAAATTTTCTAATAAAGGTTTATGGCGCTAAAATCAAGAAAAATTGCAATATATTCTTCAATGAAGATTTTTAATAACAAAGTAAAATTTTCCTACTTCAGTATCACTACAGCAAAATGTAGGTAAAAGAAATAACATGATTCCATTCTTTATCAACTGCTTGTTACCGCAGTGTAAGAACTTAAAATAAAAGGGCATCATTTCAAAGATACAACTGCTGGTGTCTCTGTGAAATGCAAGGGAATTGCTATGATTACAGTCTCCCTTCATCATAGTTTGTTTCTGCTTAAGGTGCACAAAAGAAACATAATGTATACCCTATTCATGTCAAACTAAAGAAATCCACTTCAAACTATAAGAAGTATATAAACTATACATGCCCTGTAAAAACCACCTGGAAGGTCTCTCTGGGAGAACAATAACCTGTTCAATGTTTTTTAACTTGTTAAATAAATGTTACTGAAATAATAACAATAAAATCCCCACATTAGGCATTCATTCATTAAGACCTACTTAAACTTTCTTGTTCATGTACTTTGTGACTCCTACAGAATGAATGCCAAGCACTATATAACATATAAAAGCTGAAAAGTGAAAAGGCTGGCTAAAACTCAACATTCAAAAAACAAAGATCATGGCATCCTATCCCATCACTTAATAGGAAATAGGGGAAAAGTGGAAACAGTGCCAAAGTGTATTTTCTTGTGGTACAAAACCACTACCAATAGTGATTGCAGCCAAGGAATTAAAAGTTGCTTGCTCCTTGGAAGAAAAACTATGACAAACCTAGGCAGTGTATTACAAAGCAGAGGCATCACTTTGCCAAGAAAGGTCCATATACTCAAAGCTATGGTTTTTCCAGTAGTCATGTATGGATGTGAGTGTTGTTCCATAAAGAAGGCTGATCGCTGAAGAACTGACAATTTTGAAATTATGATGTTAAAGAAAACTCTTGAGAAACTCTTGGGTAGTAAGGAGATCAAATCAGACAATCCTAAAGGAAATCAGCTCTGAATATTCACTGGAAGGACTGATACTGAAGTTCCAATACTCTGGCCATCTGATGCAAAGCACCAACTTTGTAAAAGAACTTGATGCTGGGAATGATTGAGGGCAAAAGGATAAGGGGGAGACAAAGGATGAGTAGGTTGGATGGTATCGTCTACACAATACACATGAATTTGAACAAACTCTAGGAGATGGGGAAGGACAGGGAAGCCTGGAGTGTTGCAATTCACAGACTCACAAACAATAAAGCATAGAGATAGAAAAACAACAATAGTACACTATAAAGTTTTCCTACTTCTTGTTAATTGAAGAAAGTAAATTTTAAAACTTTATGACAGAAAAGGAATGGTGGAAATGAAGCAATGTTTTCAAGAATGATTTAAAATTAGCAGTTAGTTGGATGTGTAAGCAAAGAAAATCTTCAAAAAAGAAAATTTGCAACTTTGAAATAGTTATGGATTCTTTGTTACCCATAACTGTAACACTGTTTTATCTTATTTTGTATTAATTGTCTTAAATATGTATAGTAGTGTAAATTAGCAGCTACATTAGTTGACTAAAACACTAAAGTGAAAGGTTCTCAAGCTTAGGGCCTATTTTAAAGAAAATGCTATGATTTCATTCCCCCATGTTGCACTAAATTGCTTTTAGTACATCATTTAGAAAAGAAACAAACATAAAACATAGGCTTACACAAAACAAATAAAAAACTATGCTTACATAGTGTTTTATAGTTTTTATAGAACTATATGATCAGAGCAAAAAAGTAATACAGTACTCACAGGATCACACAAGTAATAGTTTCAGTTCAGTTCAGTTCAGCCACTCAGTCATGTCCAACTCTTTTTGACCCCATGGACTGCAGCATGCCAGGCTTCCCTGTCCATCGTCAACTTCTGGGGTTTATTCCAACTCATATCCATCGAGCCACTGATGCCATCCAACCATCTGACCCTCTGTTGTCTCTTTCTCCTGCCCTCAATGTTTCCCAGCATCAGGGTCTTTTCCAATGAGTCAGTTCTTCACATCAGGTGTCCAAAGTATTGGAGCTACAGCTTCAGCATCAGTTCTTCCAGTGAATACATCCAGGGTTGATTTCCTTTAGGATTTTCTGGTTTGATCTCTTGATGCCCAAAGGACTCTCAAGAGCCTTCTTCAGCACAACAGTTTGAAAGTGTCAACCCCATGAACAGCATGGCTCTTGGTAAAGGAGCACATCTGTAAATGTTCTTTCATAGATACCTTGTGCTAGAGTTTTGGAGCAGAGTTGAGTTTTTTTTTTGTTGTTGTTGTTGTTGTTGTTTTTAAGAATCTTTCTCTTGCTGTGGATCATTTTAATCCACACTGAATTTATTATTGGTTCTGCTTTATGCTTTTTTTGTTTGTTTGTTTTGGCAGTGAGGCCTATGATGTCTTATTTCCCTGAAAGTGAAAGTTGCTCAGTCTTGTCTGTCTCTTTGTGACCTCATGGGCTATACAGTCAATGGAATTCTCCAGGCTAGAATACTGGAGGGGGTAGACTTTCCCTTCTCCAGGGATCTTCCCAACACAGGGATCAAACCCAGGTCTCCCACATTGAAGGTGGATTCTTTACCAGCAGAGCCACAAGGGAAGCCCATATCTCCATGACCAAGGTTCAAACCCATACCCCCTGTTTTGGAAGGCAGTCTTAACCACTGGACCACCAGCGAAGTCCCTGGAGTATAGTTGATTTGATTCAAAGAAAAATAAATTCTGTGGCATTTCTCACAAAGACACACACATCTAGATGTGCTATATATGAACATTTCCTCCAGGAGTGTTAAGAAATTTCAGTCTGTGCACTACAAAATGATAGCAATCTATAGAAATGAAGCAAATTATTTTCAGACAATAGTTAGACCCAGGTGCAGAACTGGCACATGGGATTTAGTCTTCACTCTTAGGAGTAACTGCTAATTTTGAACATACCCCTAGTAAATGGATTTCCTTTTGGCTCAGACAATAAAGAATCTGCCTGCAATACAGGATGCCTGGGTTTGATCCCTGGGTCAGGAAGATACCCTTGAGAAGGGAGTGGCTACCCACTCCAGTATTCTTACCTGGAAAATTCCGTGGACAGAGGAGTCTGGTGGGCGAGTCTATGGGGTCGCAAACGGTTGGACACCACTGAAGCAGTTCAGCACTCATGCACAGTTTCAGCACACTAGTTTATGCTGAAGGTTGATTTGAAAACTGATTACATAATAACATGAAACAAAAAGCAAACGCACACATCTAGATGGTAGGCAATCAGTACTAAATAAAGAAGACTAAAATATGCTTCTGAAAATTCATTCTGTATCCAAGTCATATAATCAGTTATTAATACTTGACTCCATAATGGAAGATAGTGCTTTTTATGTGGAAGTAATTATCCCAGGAATCCATTTAATGCCTCAAATGTATGCAAGGGTACTGGGATGGAACTTTCATTAAGGACGCATAAGCTTACTGGTGGAAGAGATTATAGAATAAATAGTGAGGAAAGAACCATCGGACTGGTTACTTGCCCACCATTACTGTCAGGAAGGACAGAAAAGCAGCCTGTTTCTAAAACACCATTGAAGGCAGATAGTCTGAAACAGTCCAGTAGAGGTCGAAGTTAGAGATATGATAGGACAATCAACCACTTAAAAAGAGATTTAATGTGACCTTCAAGTTATTGGGGCTTCCCAGGTACCTCAGTGGGTAACGAATTTGCCTGCAATGAGGGTGATGCAAGGCAATCTCATTCTATCCCTGAGTCAGGAAGATCCCCTGGAGGATGAAATGGCAACCCACTCCAGTATTCTTACCTGGAGAATCTGATGGGCAGAGGATCCTGGTGTCCATGGAGCTGCAAAGAATCGAACATGACTGAAGTGACTGAGCACACTCTAGTTATTGGATACAAAATTGAGCTTTGGTTTTGAAAATAATAAGGACCGACTCATACCTCCTTCAAGTTCCCTCAAGAAATGACACTCTATGGAGACAAATATCCTGCCACATAGAGAGGTTGTATTCTGAACTATCCAAGCTTCCAGGTCTGGCTAAGTTCTGCACAATCCAGCTGAGTCAGAAAAAGAATTGCCTCTTTTCAACTTAATGATGTAGACTTGACTTTGAGTATTTGTACTAAAAAGAAGAAGACTCCTTTACTTGCATATCCTAGATACCATTTAATTCTAAGACACATT
This sequence comes from Capra hircus, assembly GCF_001704415.2. Lineage (NCBI taxonomy): Eukaryota > Metazoa > Chordata > Mammalia > Artiodactyla > Bovidae > Capra > Capra hircus. The sequence goes on from NC_030821.1 coordinate 83,644,162, forward strand.
TTTGTGTGTGTGTGGCCAATGGTTATTCTAGAGATGCCAAAATGTATAAATGAAATTAAATCTTACACCATTCTTGTAACTCATAACTTCGTGGTTATTGGTTTTGACTTAGAGATCAAATAGTTAGCATTTCTTGTCCTGGAATACAGTGAAGGAAAATTCATACCATTCACAGTCGTATTGTCAATGCTTTTCATGAGAGTCACAAACATAACTGCTTCTCCAAAGCATTGTAGAATTTCAAACAAGGAAACAAAGCTTATGGGTTTCCCTTCCTATCTAGCAAATTATTATTAGGTCAGTCAATATCAACCAGTTGTAGCATCCAGATACCAAATGTTGTAATACATACTGTAAAAGTTCTGGAAGCAAATAATTGGTTAAAAACAGAACATAAGGATTAGATGCAAGAATATAATACAAAGTGAGCATGATGGTAAGAACAGCTGTATTCTTTACAGATTCAGGGTGGTAGGACTAATTACATTAAGGGATGGAACACTGAAGTTATGGTCAGAATGGACCAAATAAATTACATAGATGGCTTCTAGTTCAAAGATCTTAATGTTGAAAAATGCTTCATGCTCCCACAGTTTATCTAAATATATGTTCATGATCTTATAGGTTTGAAATTAAATGGGTGATTTTTCAGAAAAAAAAATATATGACTGGAAAAGGAAAGGAAAATACAATTGTCAGTGACACCTATTGGTACTGCTGTTTTACCAAAGTACACTAATATTATGCCCCAATAGTAAAAAAAAAAAAAAAAAAGTATTGAAAATGGTATATTTAACATCTCATATATTAATATTAACATCTTACCTGGTTGATCAGTTGTAAGACATAATCACTTGCATTGTCTCTGATCATAGACTTATGTTAAAATATAACGTGAATCTTGCAAATTGTAAAATATAAATTATGAAATATTTACTTTCTATCAACTATTCTGAAAACATTATTTTGAGTGAGTTTTGAGTACAGTGACTGGATGTAAGTGCTTGCACTTCTTAATCCTACCTGTAAAACTTAAACAAGCAGCAGACCCATGAGATCTCTAAACTTACACAAACTGTTTATTAATGCTGCCAACAAGCCAGATGGTGCTCAAATAAAAAGAGAGAACTTTTCCAGTACTCATATTACGTCTGCCTATCTAGATTATTCAGTTCAGTTCAGTTCATTCCAGTTGCTCAGTCGTGTCCGATTCTTTGCAAACTCATGAATCGCAGCACGCCAAGCCTCTCTGTACATCACCAACTCCCGGAGTTCACTCAGACTCGCGTCCATCGAGTCAGTGATGCCATCCAGCCATCTCATCCTCGTTCGTCCCCTTCTTCTCCTGCCCCCAATTCCTCCCAGCATCAAAGTCTTTTCCAATGAGTCAACTCTTCGCATGAGGTGGCCAAAGTACTGGAGTTTCAGCTTTAGCATCATTCCTTCCAAAGAAATCCCAGGGTTGATCTCCTTCAGAATGGACTGGTTGGATCTCCTTGCAGTCCAATGGACTCTCAAGAGTCTTCTCCAACACCACAGTTCAAAAGCATCAATTCTTCGGCGCTCAGCCTTCTTCATAGTCCAACTCTCACATCCATACATGACTACTGGAAAAACGATAGCCCTGACTAGACGAACCTTAGTCAGCAACGTAATGTCTCTGCTTTGGAATATGCTTTCTAGGTTGCTCATAACTTTTCTTCCAAGAAGTAAGTGTCTTTTAATTTCATGGCTGCAATCACCATCTGCAGTGATTTTGGAGCCCCAAACAATAAAGTCTGACACTGTTTCCACTCTAGATTATTAGGCACCCCGAAGAAAGACTAAATAAAGGGTGGGCTTAATATCTTATACATTATATAATAATTATTAATAAATCAATATATGCATATAATTAAGATTTTTATTTCATTTTTTGTAATTCTAATATTTTGTAACATGCAATAAACATTAGAAAGTTCCCAAATTAAAAAGTAGATCACTTCTTGTATATTAATTTTCTAAAGGAAATAAAAATCTCACCACAGTACATATGCCTGCTTGATGATGTACAACGAATATTTAACTTGAAGTAAGATATGGGATCACAAAAGTTGGACGCAACTGAGTGACTGAACTGAGCTGAGGACAAAATACTTTAACTCATCCATTGCTTCATCAATTTTAAGAATTCTGGTTATGAGCTTTAGATATCTCTAAGGATTGTAAGCATCCTTATGTTTTGTTCACAGAGATGTTAAGACATAATTAATGTCACGATGACAACTTTCAATCCATAGAGATTTAAGAAAGTCTTGAGAAACTAAAGAAAAAGTAAATTATTTACAGCCTGAGTCCTTTCCATATGTTTTTGTTACATTAATTTTCATTTTTCTTGAATAATAATTAGATTATTCTAATTAAATTGAAGAAGAATGTCCATGTGAGAGAAGCTATCTTATCTATATAATTCAGTGCATCCTAACTCTAAAATTTATTAAGTCCCTTGGTCTTCAGGACTGGAGGGAAGATTCACTCTGATTGGCTCTTCAGCACCTTTTAAGTTAAAAGACTTTGGTCTTAACAGTTCATTCTGCCTGAATCATAGAGTTACATAAAGGTTGGAGACCTGCAACTGCTTCCTCCTTGGACTGGAGACAGTGATCATTGAATACACAGTCAGGATATTTTTTACATCCTCATCCTCACCAAAGCCTAAAACAGAGCACCATTCTGGCTCTCACTCTGCTCCCACATTCAGTCAGTGTTGAAATCTGCAATGTTTACATTCCAAATCTTCCTCAACTCTACCCATCATCTCCCTTTTCACTGTTCCTGCTGGATTCACCTTCCCATCTCCCCATAAAGGTCATCTCAGTATTTTATATAATGTTTCCTTTAAAATTTGCCCCAGTAATTATTGTTTAATGTAAATTCATTTATTTGACTCTTCTTCTTACAAGCCCTAAGAAACCTGGTCTCATAATTTACAGGATTAAGTGCAAAATCCAGGAAACTTTTTTTTTTGCAAATCTCTTGAAGGACTGGTTCCTTAGTCTCACCTTTCCTGCCTTCACTTTTTTCTTCTGCCTTTGCTATCAAATATATCAGGGTCATGAGTTCATCCTTTAAGACTGAAGTCAAAGGACATTTCTTTTTGAAGCCCCATAGGAAGCCTCACAACAGAGTAGGTTACTTACTATATTATTCCTCCACTGAAGCTTTGTATATTTGCAGCATGTAGCTGTTACACAGTGTTACATTTTGTTGATGATAATATTAATCAGTCCATTGAAGAAAGAAATAGAAAATCTTATTCCAGTTAAACTGATCTTTATAACCCAGGGACAGTTTCTTAGAAAGTTCTGAGGACTATTCAGCCCATTAGAGGTCAGAGCACAGTTATGTAAGTTTTTTTTGTTTGTTTGCTTTTGTTTCTTTTTTTAATAAAGGGCTATACATTAACAGTGGAAACAGTATCAGACTTTATTTTTTTGGGCTCCAAAATCACTGCAGATGGTGATTGCCGCCATGAAATTAAAAGACGCTTACTCCTTGGAAGAAAAGATATGACCAACCTAGATAGTATATTCAAAAGCAGAGACATTACTTTGCTGACTAAGGTTCGTCTAGTCAAGGCTATCATTTTTCCTGTGGTCATGTATGAATGTGAGAGCTGGACTGTGAAGAAGGCTGACTGCTGAAGAATGGATGTTTTGAACTGTGGTGTTGGAGAAGACTCTTGAGAGTCCATTGGACTGCAAGGAGATCCAACCAGTCCATTCCGAAGGGGATCAACCCTGGGATTTCTTTGGAAGGAATGATGCTAAAGCTGAAACTCCAGTACTTTGGCCACCTCATGCGAAGAGTTGACTCACTGGAAAAGACTCTGATTCTGGGAGGGATTGGGGGAAGGAGGAGAAAGGGATGACAGAGGATGAGATGGCTGGATGGCATCACTGACTCAATGGATGTGAGTCTGCGGGAACTCCGGGAGTTGGTGATGGACAGGGAGGCCTGGCGTGCTGTGATTCATGGGGTAGCAAAGAGTCAGACATGACTGAGCAACTGAACTGAGCTGAACTGATATATTAAATGACATATTGATAGTTTACACATTTCAATTCTACACGTAGAAAATGAGTAATAACTGGGTCACATGCCATCATAGTCCCTTACAAAATTAACAAGGGAAGTAAGTTATCTCCTAAGGAGTTTTGACTCTTGATGTGATTAAGAATGAATGTTATCTCCAAAGGAGGTCTGGTTTTACATGGATGCACGGCACACACTAAGGGAAGAAAACAGGTCCAAATGGGAAAAGAACAATTTATGTATGAAATATGAATTGCATTTCATCAATATCCTACAGATTTCCTTAATAAATTGCAAGTTTATTTTTTAAGATATGTATCTACTTCATTTGTCTGACTTTACTATATGCCAGATAGTCAATGAAATCTTGCAGTATATACAAGTTAATCAATTTATTACTCAGCCTTTAAAAAGAATTCATTTGAATCAGTTCTGATGAGATGGATGAAACTGGAGCCGATTATACAGAGTGAAGTAAGCCAGAAAGAAAAACACCAATACAGTATACTAACACATATATATGGAATTTAGGAAGATGGCAATGACGACCCTGTATGCAAGACAGGCAAAAAGACACAGATGTGTATAACGGACTTTTGGACTCAGAGGGAGAGGGAGAGGGTGGGATAATTTGGGAGAATGGCATTCTAACATGTATACTATCATGTACGAATTGAATCGCCAGTCTATGTCTGACGCAGGATACAGCATGCTTGGGGCTGGTGCATGGGGATGACCCAGAGAGATGTTATGGGGAGGGAGGTGGGAGGGGGGTTCATGTTTGGGAACGCATGTAAGAATTAAAGATTTTAAAATTTAAAAAAAAAAAAACTAAAAAAAAAATATGTTTATGTAGTGTGAGTAGGTCACGTATAATGCAATACATATCTGTTGCATTATGTATATATATATATATGTGATCTCTTAAGTAGGTGTGTATATACATACAAATATACATATAAACAACATGAATGTCTTTTATTTCTAAAGGATTGGGACATACTAATAACCTTTTAATTGTCATCCTATCTGTTTCAAACACAGACATACACACCCAAAAACACACACACACACTGATACTTCACTTTAAACTACTTTCAAGATTATCTTAAAATTTTTCATTTCAAATTTATGTTTACAGAGACAACACATTGGAAGAGTTTTGGAAAAATTTAAGTATAAGGAAAAATCAAAATCATGTTTTTAAAATTCAAAGGCAAGAAGAGTGTTCAGCTATATAAACTAATCTACAAAAGGTATTGCTAATGAACTAGAGTAAGCTATAAGGTGCTGGTTCCCTGACCTGTGCAGATGCAGTAATTCCACTGACAATAAGAAGTATGATCGCTTCCTTCTCTTCTCACTGCCCAGTGTCTGTGATGGAAAAGTACTATAGACCTGGACTGCAGAGTATAGCATTAGCTATCCAACCAGATGGGCAGAGATCAAAATTATGACCTTTTTCTGTTTGTTTGTTGTTTTGGTAAAAAGATTGGAACTTTTTGAAAATTCTTATAAACCATTGTAGAATGTCAAAATGTTGTCAGAGCCAAAAAGAAACATCCCCAGCTTTAATTTTATTTCATTAATCAAATATATGTATAAGTATACTGTTAAGTATAATTCAACAGTTTATTCTGCATTTTCAGAGCAAGCATTTTATTTATTTTGAAGTTTAACCTTTCCCCCTTTTTAATCCTTTAGGTTCCTGTCCAGTTACCATTTTTTGCCTTAGTACTGTTATATAGTTCTTGAGAGCTCAGTTGGTAAAGAATCTGCCTGTAAAGCAGGAGACCCTGGTTACATTCCTGGGTTGGGAACATCCACTGGAGAAGGGATAGGCTACCCATTCCAGTGTCCTTGGGGTTCCCTTGTGGTTCAACTTGTAAAAAATCTGCCTGCAATGCAGGAGACCTGGGTTCAGTCCCTGGATTGGGAAAATCCTCTGGAAAAGGGAAAGGCTACCCACTCCACTATTCTGGCCTGGAGAATTCCATGGGTGTATAGTCCATGAGGTCACAAAAAGTCATACAATTGAGCAACTTTCACTTCCCTGTTACATAACTGGGTTAAAAATGTGTTTATTAATTGAAAAAAATTATTATCAAATAATTTGTATTAAAACATTAGAATTTTAAAATTTTTATCTTTTTCACTTAAATAATGTCGGTAGAATATTTTTTCCTTTCAATTCAACAAAATCCAACAATGAAGTAGAGCTCAAATTTGAAAACCTAACTGCAAAATGTGTTATACTTTTACAAACAAAAAAGAAAAGATATAGAATTAAAACACTTCATTTCAGCAACTGTAAAAGTCAGATTAGTCTGTTTTTTTTTATTTTTTATTTTTTTTTAATTTTTTAAATTTTAAAATCTTTAATTCTTACATGCGTTCCCAAACATGAACCCCCCTCCCACCTCCCTCCCCACATCATCTCTCTGGGTCATCCCCATGCACCAGCCCCAAGCATGCTGCACCCTACGTCAGACATGGACTGGCGATTCAACTCCTACATGACAGTATACATGTTAGAATTTCCATTCTCCCAAATCATCCCACCCTCTCCCCCTCCCTCTGAGTCCAAAAGTCCGTTATACACATCTGTGTCTTTTTTCTTGTCTTGCATACAGGGTCGTCATTGCCATCTTCCTAAATTCCATATATATGTGTTAGTATACTGTATTGGTGTTTTTCTTTCTGGCTTACTTCACTCTGTATAATTGGCTCCAGTTTCATCCATCTCATCAGAACTGATTCAAATGAATTCTTTTTTAACGGCTGAGTAATACTCCATTGTGTATATGTACCACAGCTTTCTTATCCATTCATTTTTTAACAGAAATGCACAGCGACGTTAGCACTGTTCAAAATCACTATTTCTGTGCTTCTCTGTCAAATTGACTGAACTATTAAACACGTTTAATGTGACTGTTGTAACTTCAAAGCTCTGGAAGATGAATCCTTACTTTTAGAAGGGTATTACTTTCAGAAAACATTAAATATATATATAAACATAATTATTTTAGGATGAGTAATTAATTGAAAGGATTGAATAATTGCATATTCCACACAGTTATATTTTATACAAGCAAAGCATTGAGAATTACAAGCAATTTAGGAAAATTATACTTTTGAAGAAAAAGAAGCATTAAACTGTTATTCTCTCTGCTGATAACCCAAACAAATTAAAACCATGAGGAACTGCTAAATTACATGCACTAAAAATGCATTTCTTATTCAGGATACTCTTTCCCAATCATGAGAAGAGTGAACTGCCTCAAGTCTAAGTGACTTTCATCCATTTTAATATTTTTTGTATGTATTCAACTTTAAAAAGAGCTGCTGAAATGGCTATATGTTTGGGTTACAATTGACTTCAAATTTCTTCCTTTGTGGATTAATTAAATATTTTTTAGCAATTTAGCCATAGTCATCCTTTGTTTCAACTCCCTCTATATATATATAAATTATTTTTGTTTAAAATGCTGACTAATGTGACTAATAGCTAACAACAAAGTTTAAAATGGACATATGTAAGAGTGTGATCCATTATTTTTTATTCTAATTATTTTACTACATATTTTCTAATTATTTTACAGCACACATTGGAAAAGGGAGTTGTATCAAGTAGTAGGAATAGAAAGAAACATATCCTTCCTTTAACTAATCATTGAAAAGAATTTTTCAGTATAAATTTACTTTATCCCATGAAGTCCTTGCCACAGTCTGATTAGGTTTAATTTTCTGAATATTTAATAAGTGAAGAAGCTACGCTTCCGTGAGGTTTATTGACTTGTTCTAAATTATGTAAGCATTCATTGGCTATAGGCTCCTAGAGTAATACTTTGACCTCATAGGCCTTGTTCTTGCCTTAAGCAATGCTTTCTTATCAGATGAAGCAGGTCCTTCTAAGTCCTGGAAGATGGCTCACTACTTGCCATAATGAGAAAAACAAGACAAGAAACTTGATTTTATATTATCCCAATTTATAAAATTCATATTAATTCCTTATTCATTCACATTTTATCATTTTCAATTACTGAGTGATTTAACTATTGAAACATGCAGCTAAATTACTTTTTAACATTGCTTATGTGCCAGTTTTCTACATTTCTGTATGTGTATATCTAGTTAGCTGTGAAAAAATGCTGATACTAGACAAACTCACCTAGATTATTTGGCTGAATTTCTAAGGTATACATCATTTGTTATTTATGAAAGTCATTGAATAATTGTGGTATTTTTCATAGAAACAGCCATTTGATATATGTCAATTAAACTATTTTAAATTGTTCCTCTAGAAAAAAAATATATATATATTCTAATTGGAATAACTTGTTCAGTCTTATGGGTCAGGAAGATCCCCTGGAGGAGAACATGGCAACCTACTCCAGTATTCTTGCTTGGAGCATCCCATGGGCAGAGGTGCCTGGCAGGCTACAGTCCATAGGGTCACAAAGAGTTGGATAGGACTGAAGAGACTTACCATGCACACACATTATTAAAGATTAACTTTATAAGAATTAGTTCCTCTTGGTCAAGATGGTGGTACAAGAGGATGCTGAACTCAACCCCCTCTACAAACATACCAAAATACTTCTACATGTGGAACAATTCTCATTGAAAACTAATTGGAAACTAGGAGAAGAACTTCTGTACAATCAAGGTTCCAAAAAAAAAAAAAAAAAAAGGCACATAAATCTGCTAGTAAGGGAAGCCTAGGAACCAGGTTGGGATCTATACCCCTGGACAGACTCAGAGGAAAAATAAAATTACGTGGGTAGAGACCCTCCCTGGGGAGGGAGTGATTCAAACCACATATTGGGTGTCCCAGCCCTGTGGTTTGACACAAGGAAGACAAGTTCCCTTAACTGGTTGAAGAACCTCTGAGATTAACAAGAGGCCTGTGGAAAGCCCAGGAGCACAAATACTTGCTCCTGAAGCAGATAGAAAGTAGATGCTGGCTGACTCATTTCAGTGACCACCTTATGAACCACATCCTGAGCCAAATAAATGTTCCAGTACCCTGGCACCATTTGCCTCTAGTCACAGCTCGATACCAGAGTGAGGGCAGCCATGACAGACAAAAACTCCTGCATGTGAGGTGCTGCAGTGGCTCAAACCTTAAGTACTGTCTGAGCAGGCTGGGGCAGTATTGCCAGCAGTTTGCACAGATGCGGACCAGACTGGATGTCTCACGGTGGCCAGAGGGCCACAACGTGTGCCCTGACCCTCACAGAATACCCACGCCAGCCTGGATTGCTCTAGCACTGCTCCTCTCTGAGGCCGAAGTTGCTTGGCCCTCAGTTAAAGGGAACTGAGCCAACTGGAACCCAAATCTCCAGGGTCTGCTCCAGCACAGTGGGTCCTGACTCCATCACTAAATGATAGAGCAGTGAAGGTGGCTGAACTTTGGAGAACCCTGGTTCACCCTGTCTCTGGCTCTAGCCTCTCAACTCCAGTCCTACACCCTATCTAGCTGATATCAACCAGCACCGTTTGGAGAAAGATGTGACTTTTGTTCATGTCAAATTTAGCGCTCTCAACAAACCAGTTAGTCAAGTGCAAGTTGTATATGGTTGCCTCCTATAAAGACATGCTTTTAAAATGAAAACAAAGCAACAACAAAAAGAAAAGGTCTCTTTCAATTCAGTTTAAAAAAATAGTTCTTCATTGATGAAGGAAATTGAAGATGACACAAAAGAAATGAAAAGATATCACATGCTCTAAGATTAAGGGAGGGTTAAATTTGTTAAAAGGCCTTTCTACCCCAAGCAGTGCACAAATTTAATGCAATCCCTATCAAAATATCTGTGACATGTTTCACAGAACTACAATAAACAACCATAAATAACCACAAATTACCAAAGCAATCTTCAGAAAAAAAGAGTGAAGTTGGAGGATCACACTCAAAGATTACAGACTAAACTCAAAGCTAGAAGTGATTGTTAACATTTACTTAATTTCATTTTTTATTTGTTAAGTAAATTGAGTTATAACAATTCTGTTTTACTTGTGTCAAATTTTTAATAGTGAACTTTTCTTTTCACTATTTCTCACATCTTCAGTTCAGTTCTGTCACTCAGTTGTGTCCAACTGTTCGCGACCCCATGAATTGCAGCACTCCAGGCCTCCCTGTCCTTCAACAACTCCCAGAGTTCACTCAAACTCATGTCCATAGAGTCGGTGATGCCATCCAGTCATCTCATCCTTTGTCGTCCCTTTCTCCTCCTGCCCCCAGTCCCTCCCAGCATCAGAGTCTTTTCCAAAGAGTCAACTCTTCTAATGATGTGGCCAAAGTATTGGAGTTTCAGCTTTAGCATCAGTCCTTCCAAAGAACACCCAGGACTAATTTCCTTTGGGATGGACTGGTTGAATCTCCTGGCAGTACAAGGGACTGTCAAGAGTCTTCTCCAACACCACAATTCAAAAACATCAACTCTTTGGTGCTCAGCTTTTTTAACAGTGCAACAATCACATTCATACATGACCACTGGAAAAACCATAGCCTTGACTAGATGGACCTTTGTTGGCAAAGTAATGTCTCTGCTTTTTTTTTTTTTTTTTTTTTTTTTAGCGGGAGACTTTATTTTATTTTATTTTATTTTTTAAATTTTAAAATCTTTAATTCTTACATGTGTTCCCAAACTCTGCTTTTGAATATGCTGTCTAGGTTGGTCATAACTTTCCTCCCAAGGAGTAAGCGTCTTTTAATTTCATGGCTGCAATTACCACCTACAGTGATTTTGGAGCCCCCAAAAATAAAGTCTGCCAATGTTTCCACTGTTTCCCCATCTGTTTCCTGTGAAGTGATGGGACCAGATGTTATGATCTTTGTTTTCTTAATGTTGAGCTTTAAGTCAACTTTTTCACTCTCCTCTTTCACTTTCAAGAGGCTTTTTCGTTCCTCTTCATTTTCTGCCATAAGGGTGGTATCATCTGCATATCTGAGGTTATTGATATTTCTCCCAGCAATCTTGATTCCAGCTTGTGCTTCTTCCAGCCCAGCATTTCTCATGATGTACTCTGCATACAAGTTAAATAAGCAGGGTGAGAACATACAGCCTTGACATTCTCCTTTTCCTATTTGGAAACAGTTTGTTGTTCCACGTCCAGTTCTAACTATTGCTTCCTGACCTGCATATAAGTTTATCAAGAGGCAGGTCAGGTTGTCTGATATTCCCATCACTTTCAGACTTTTCCACAGTTTATTGTGATCTACTCAGTCAAAGATTTGGCATAGTCAATAAAGAAGAAATAGATGTTTTTCTGGAATTCTCTTGCTTTTTCCATGATCCAGCAGATGTTGGCAATTTGATCTCTGGTTTCCTGCCTTTTTTAAAAGCAGCTTGAACATCTGGAATTTCACGGTTGACATTTTGCTGAAGCCTGGCTTGGAGAATTTTGAGCATTACTTTACTAGCATGTGAGATGAGTGCAGCTGTATGGTAGTTTGAGCATTCTTTGGCATTGCCTTTCTTTGGGATTGGAATGAAAACTGAAGTTTTCCAGTCCTGTGGCCACTGCTGAGTTTTCCAAATTTGCGTGCATATTGAGTGCAGCACATTCACATCATCATCTTTCAGGATTTGAAATAGCTCCACTGGAATTCCATCCCCTCCACTAGCTTTGTTTGTAGTGATGCTTTCTAAGGCCCACTTGACTTCACATTCCAGGATTTCTGGTTCTAGGTCAGTGATCACACCATCGTGATTGTCTTGGTCGTGAAGATCTTTTTTGTACAGTTCTTCCATATATTCTTTCCACCTCTCAATATCTTCTGCTTCTGCTAGGTCCATAATATTTCTGTCCTTTATCGAGCCCATCTTTGCATGAAATGTTCCCTTGTTGTTCTTAATTTTCTTGAAGAGATCTCTAGTTTTCTTTCCCATTCTGTTGTTTTCCTCTATTTCTTTGCATTGATCCCTGAGGAAGGCTTTCTTATTTCTCCTTGCTATTTTTTGGAACTCTGCATTCAAATGCTAGTATCTTTCCTTTTCTCCTTTGCTTTTCACTTCTTTTCTTTTCACAGCTATTTGGAAGGCCTCTACAGACAGCCATTTTGCTTTTTTGCATTTCTTTTCTGTTGGGATGTTCTTAATCCTTGTCTCCTGTACAATGCCATGAACTTCCATCCATAGTTCATCAGGCACTCTATCTGTCAGATCTAGTCCCTTAAATTTATTTCTCACTTCCACTGTATAGTCATAAAGGATTTGATTTAGGTCATACCTTAATGGTCTAGTAGTTTTCCCTTCTTTCTTCAATTTGAAGAATTGAAATTTAGCTGAATTTGGCAATAAGGAGTTCATGATCTGAGTTACAGTCAGCTCCCTGTCTTGTTTTTGTTGACAGTATAGAGCTTCTTCATCTTTGGTGGCAAAGAATAGAATCAATCTGATTTTGGGGTTGACCATCTGGTGATGTCCATGTGTAGAGTCTTCTCTTGTGTTTTTGGAAGAGGGTGTTTGCTATGGCTAGTGCATTCTCTTGGCAAAATTCTATTAGCCTTTGCCCTGCTTCGTTCTGTATTCCAAGGCCAAATTGCCTGTTACCCAATGTATTTCTTGACTTCTTACTGCTGCATTCCAGTCCCCTATAATGAAAAGGGCATCTTTTTTTGGTGTTAATTCTAAAAGGTCTTGTAGGTCTTCATAGAACCGTTCAACTTCAGCTTCTTCAGCATTACTAGTTGGGGTATCGACTTGGATTACTGTGATATTGAATGATTTGCCTTGGAACTGAACAGAGATCATTCTGTCGTTTTTGAGATTGCATCCAAGTACTGCACTTCAGACTCTTTTGTTGACCATTATGGCTATTCCATTTCTTCTAAGGGATTCCTGCAAACAGTAGTAGATATAATGGTCATCTGAGTTAATCTCACCCATTCCAGTCTATTTTAGTTTACTGATTCCTAGAATCTCAACATTCATTCTTGCCATCTCCTGTTTGACCATTTCCAATTTGCCTTGATTCATGGACCTAACATTCCAGGTTCCCATGCAATATTGCTCTTTACAGCATTGGACCCTGCTTCTATCACCAGTCACATCCACAAGTGTGTATTGTTTTTGCTTTGGCTCCATCCCTTCATTCTTTCTGGAGTTATTTCTCCACTGATCTCCAGTAGCATATTGGGCACCTACAAACCTGGGGTGTTCCTCTTTCAGTATCCTATCATTTTGCCTTTTCATACTGTTCATGGGGATCTCAAGGCAAGAATATTGAAGTGGCTTGCCATTCCTTTCCCCAGTGAACCACATTTTGTCAGACCTCTCCACCATGACCTGCCTATCTTGTGTGGCCCCACATGGCATGGCTTAGCTTCATTGAGTTAGACAAGGCTGTGGTCCTTGTGATTAGATTGACTAGTGTTCTGTGATTGTTGTTTCAGTGTGTCTGCCCTCTGATTCCCTCTTGCAACACCTACCGTCTTACTTGGGTTTCTCTCACCTTGGACTTGGGGTATCTCTTCGTGGCTGCTCCAGCAAAGCACAGCCACTGCTCCTTACCTTGGTCGAGGGGTATCTCCTTACTGGCCACCCCTCCTGACCTTGAACTTGGAGTAGCTCCTCTCAGCCCTCCTGCTTCCACACAGCCAACACTCCTTGGACATGGAATGGGGTCTTGCATCTTGCATCCTACAAAAAACCACCAAACTCATTCTATGTGTAGGCTTAATTACCAATTGACCCTTATTACTGCAGAATATCTACTTTCAAAAATCTGTTTAATGCAATTAAATTGTTTAATTTCTCCTTCCTTTATTCCTCTGGTTCCAAGAAATAATGAATCTCAGTATGTTCTGATCAGATATGCTCCTCTCCAATTCTTTTGAACTTGATAGTCATGCCAAAGATATATATGTGTTTGTATGTATGTGCTTCATCACTCAGTCATTTCCAACACTTTGTAACCCCGTGGCCCACCAGGATCCTCTGTCCATGGGATTCTCCTGGCAAGGATACTGGAGTGGGATGTCATTTCCTTCTTCATATATATGTATACCTACATGTATTAACCAATTTAAGAGTATCTCTACTTCAACTTAAGGAGATTTGCTTATATTCTGTTTATCAATTCTGTTGTACATCCTCAAAGATATATCAAGATGAGCAAAGAAATCAAACATTTGATTCTAGATTAAAACTAATTTTCAGTTTTGAAATGGCACAGTAATCCTCCATAAATTTATCACATAGATATTAGCTTCTGCTAAAATCTTTATTATTTACACTAATTCCTTTAAGGAAATATAAATAAGACTTTGACTTCTAAACTTGAATATTCTAACTTGAATGATTTTTTTTATATGCACAGTGATTTTCAAAGAAATATTTATTGAATTAAATTATATAATAATTATATTTTGTAATGAAATTCATGCTTTTGCTAATTTTAATTTTATTTTAATTAACTGAATATTTGCCTGAAAATTGTAGCAATCACTAAATTTCATAATTCTAAGAATAGAATATAAATGTTCTTTAATACTTAGTAGATTAAATAAGAGTGACCTTATTTCAATTTCTACATGTGTTAATAAAGTGGCAATAATTGTGTCCCCAAGTGAAATACAATTTCATGTATTTAAATTTTGACTTGGTTAATAGGACAAACTCTCCGTGTATTTTTCATAATCATATATATCATATTGAATAAATGGCTTTCTCCATCACTAATTTAAATTTTCTGTTTAACAAATAAATTTCAGTTTTCTTTGGAATTTTTAGCACATTTGGTTAATTTGGCATTGCTTTGTGTTTAAAATAATTTATGTTTATTTTTTTAAAAAGTAATGATTTGGTCATGAATTATTGTTAGGAGTTTTGAAAGGTAAACTACAATAAACATGCTCACTGTTGATAATAGATTTTTAATCATTTACTTACTTACATATTTGATTGTGGAATGGAAAAGAAAAATACATGTTATAACAATACTAAATTGAGAAGGAAATGCAACACATTATGTTTAAATTAAATTACAGAGTTTATGCATATTTTAATATAATTTTGCTTTAATGTTTAGTCATGGTTTGTTTTTAGTAAATATTTATTTTAGGGCTATTTATACTGTTTTGAAAAATCTATAATCAGTTGTTAAAGAACAGTGGCTCATTTCATTTGGAGAAAAATTGTGAAATGTATAATTTACCAATCACCCCAAAGAAATTTGAAAAGCCAGTGACTGTCATCAAAGCATGGGCATAGAAAAATATTTTGTGATTGCTGTAAGTGTGTGATGGTTCACCTGGTCATCATAAGGAATCAAATTTATTTCATCAAATAGAACTGAATATAAATGTTGAAAAAATATAGCTTACATTTCAATACCACAAAGGATTTGCTAATTTTATAAATAAAATACATATTTTAAAGTAAAATTGTACTGTAATTATTAAACACCTTATCTATAACAATCAAATGAATCATATTTTTAAAATTGTTTCTTCATATTCTGAAGTTGTGTGCTAAAATAGGAAATATAATGTCCATTAAGGAATGTAGGTCCTATTATAGAATATAAAGTCCTATTAATATTAACAAATGTGGGTTCAGCTTATTATGCTATCCCTTGGATCATTTTGTAAAATGCAAAGCGTGCAATTTATTTTTCTCTTTAATGGATTTTTCTTGTTATTAATTCAGTTTTTTATTCTAGAGTGAAAGTTTTTTTTTTTTTTTGAGTTTGAGACTTAAATAAGTTTACATTTGAAGTATTATATGGCTAAGATGGTAAAAATCTTGCTGGCAATGCAAGAGACCTGGGTTCAATCATTGGATTGGGAAGATTCACTGAAGAAGGATGTGACCAACCACTCCAGTATTCTTGCCTGGAGAATTCCAGGGAAAAGGAGCCTGGTGATCATCAGTCCATGGGGTCACAAAGAGTCACATACAACTAAGCGATTAGCACTTTCATTTTTTCACTTTCATGGACCATTTAATATTTTTGAAAACATAATAGCTATATAATGGAAAGGCACCAAACTTTAACTGTTAAAATACAGATATTTTATTCTAAGTTATAAATTTGATTAACTTACAACAAAAAAGTGACTGATGATTGTTAACAATGGGTTATTATGTATCCATTATACCAGGAGATATATATATATATATATACATATATATATATATATATACACTTATAAATACTCTTACCCAGTAACTTTCATAAGTTGCCTACCATCTCTGAGCCTGAATTTCTGAATTTTCTATCCCAGCATATAAAGACATAGCATCTATTCTTCCTTAAGAATGATACAAGGTCATTCAGGAAGGCCTGCTTATTTCAGATGTTTCATTTAATAGTATGTTATTGTTGCTGAAATCTTATAATAAAAATTTCATTAGCTTTTACTGATTTTATTGATTTTTTTTTTAAAGGAGAGATTCTAATGTGAGAAATGAAACATAACAATGCTTGCCTTTAACGTTACTACAGTTAGTAGTATGAACTGAGTATGCTCAGTTCATGGCAGAAAATGAAACGAAGTTTAGGTGAATGAGAAGGGCCAGAATGTGAAATACTTCAATAATGTGGAGATAGTGATCAGGGAGAGCTGGATTTGGAAGAAAGCATCAGAGTTAGGAACACTTGCAACTGGAGTGTGGGAAGTCAAGGGGGAAGCAGTTCAGTTCAGTTCACTTGCTCAGACATATCTGACTGTTTGTGACCCCATGGACTTCAGCACACCAGGTTTCCCTGACCATCACCAACTACTGGAGCTTACTCAAACTCATGTCGATCGAGTCAATGATGCCATCCAATCATTTCATCCTTTGTCATCCCCTTATCCTCCTGTCTTTGATCTTTCCCAGACTCAGGGTCTTTTCCAATGAGTCAACTCTTCGCATCAAGTGGCCAGGGTACTGGAGTTTCAGCTTTAGCATCAGTCCTTCCAATGAATATTTAGGACAAATTTCCTTAAAGCTTGACTGGTTTGATCTCTTTGCAGTCCAAGGGACACCCAAGAGTCTTCTACAACATCACAGTTCAAAAGCATCAGTTCTTCAGTGCTCAGCTTTTTTTATGGTTCAACTCTCATATCCATACATGACTACTGAAAACCATAGTTTTGACTAGATGGACATTAATTGGCAAAGTAATGTCTCTGCTTTTTAATATGCTGTCTAGGTTTGGTCATATCTTTCCTTCAAAGGAGCAAGCATCTTTTAATTTCATGGCTGCACCATCTACAGTGATATTGGAGACCAAGAAAATAAAGTCTGTCACAGTTTCCACTGATTCCCCATCAGTTTGCCATCAAGTGATGGGACTGGATGCCATGATCTTCGTTTTTTGAGTGTTGAGTTTTAAGCCACCATTTTCACTCCCCTCTTTCACTTTCATCAGAGGCTCTTCAGTTCTTTGCTTTCTGCCATAACGTTGGTGTCATCTGCATATCTGAGGTTATTGCTATTTCTCCCAGAAATCTTGATTCCAGCTTGTGCTTCATCCAGCCTGGCATTTTACATGATGCATTCTGCATAGAAGCTAATTAAGCAGGGTAACAGGATACAGCTTGATGTACTCATTCTCGAGTTTGGGGGATTGAGGGAACTCTGTAAAACCAGAGGCACAGAACTCAAAGGATAAAACTGTCTGCAATAGGATTTCACATATTAAAAATAAAACCAAGTATTTTTGTGTCTCAGTGCTTTGTTTTATAAATTATTTGTGATGCTATTTATAATACACATGGTGCCAGAGGAAAAAAGTTATGTGTGATGTTTTTACTTCTTTCTCTAGTCCTCTGCTATGTGATTCTAATTTGGATTTTAGTGTAATATCAACAACTTTTCATATTTAAAAAAATTTGAACACAATAAAATGCTATTAAATTGTTACACATGGTTAATAATACTTATGGACTTCTGAAAGTGGGAGTGTGCTCAGTCGTGTCCGACTCTTTGTGACCCCATGGATTTTGGCCTACCAGGCACCTCTGTCCATGGGAATTTCCAGGGAACAGTACTGGAGTGGTTTGCCATTTCTTTCTCCAGGGGATCTTTGTGACCCAGGGATCGAACCCAGGTCTCCCGCATTGTAGACAGACGCTTTACTGCCTGAGCCACCAGGGAAGCTATGGACTTATGAAAGCTGCTATTATTAAACTGAACAAAGTGATTAATGTTTTAAACTTTGCACCAAGATATATAATATAAAACAGATGTCTAACTGCATCTAGATAATAGTCTTGATATGCAACTATATATATATATATTTTTTTCTTCTTTAACCATGTATTTTTACTATGTCTTTTATATTTTGCATTTTAAATAAAACATACTCTAATAAAAAGACTCTTGAGAGTCACTTGGACTGCAAGGAGATCCAACCAGTCCATTCTAAAGGAGATCAGTCCTGGGTGTTCTTTGGAACTACTGATACTAAAGCTGAAACTCCCTTTGGCCACTTCATGCGAAGAGTTGACTCATTGGAAAAGACTCTGATGCTGGGAGGGATTGGGGGAAGGAGGAAAAGGGGACGAAAGAGGATGACATGGCTGGATGGGGTCACCGACTCGATGGACATGAGTTTGAGTGAACTCTGGGAGTTGGTGATGGACTGGGAGGCCTGGTGTGCAGCAATTCATGGGGTCACAAAGAGTTGGACACGACTGAGCGACTGAACTGAACTGAATAAAAAGAAAGGAGCAATGGATTGGATTCTAGTATTTATTTTCTCAATGATCCTGAATTTGTAAACAGTGGACAAAGTATAAACCTCCTCAGGACTTTGCATATTTATCTATGAAATAACTAGATTATCAGAAGTAATTATAATCTTCAGCCCTAAAAATCATTGAGCCAATAAGAAATATCCATTTGCATTTAAGGCTTGAAATGTAATAATGAAATATTGTATTTTCTGAGCAAAATATATTTTATTTATTTGAAATAATAAATATAGTGAGTGAATGGCAAAGATTTTGAAAAATCTTATCTGTTGTCAATCATTTTTTTTTCCTGTATTTTAAACATTCATGTTGTTAATTTGATTTCTTGTTTTGACAATATAAATTTTCTTACTTAGGAGTCTATTTGCAGGGCAGAGATAGAGAGAAACATAAAGAAGGGACATGTGGACATGGGGTGTGGGAGAAGGGGGAGTGAAATGAATTGGGAGATTGTGATTGACATATATACACTACCATGTGTAAAAAAAGAAATAACAAGAACCTGTTTTATAGTGTAAGGAGTTCAGCTCAGTGCTCTGTAGTAAAGTAAAGGGTAGAATTGGGGGTAATGTTGGAGAGAAGACAAAGAGCTAGTGGATATGTGTAAACATATAGCTGACTTACTTCCTTGTACAGCAGAAACTAACATGATATTGTAAAGCAAATCTACTTCAATAAAAACAAATAGAAAATTTAAAAAATTAAAAATAAGATTCTGAAATGCTTGTTATGTAGACTAGTAAAAATAAGTTTAGATGTTTGAATCCCCTTCGCTTCCCCAGAAATGATCTGAAGTATGATTATAGAAAATAATATAAATGTTTTATGTTACTGTGCACTTAACAGCCTGGTGACTGTTTATCTACATCTGATATTAACTTATTTTGCATGAAACGGTTAGCTTATAATGTGTTCAAAGCACTATCAACTATGTTATTTGTTCATCAGTTCAGTTCAGTTCAGTCTCTCAGTCGTGTTCGACTCTTTGCGAGCCAAAGAATTGCAGCACGCCAGGCCTCCCTGCCCATCACCAACACCCAGAATTCACTCAAACTCATGTCCATCGAGTTGGTGATGCCATCCAGCCATCTCCAGCGTCTGCCATCCCCTTCTCCTCCTACCCCCAATCCCTCCCAGCATCAGAGTCTTTTCCAATGAGTCAACTCTTCACATGAGGTGGCCAAAGTACTGGAGTTTCAGCTTTAGCATCATTCCTTCCAAAGAACACCCAGGGCTGATCTCCTTTAGAATGGACTGGTTGGATCTCCTTGCAGTCCAAGGGACTCTCAAGAGTTTTCTCCAACACCACAGTTCAAAAGCATCAATTCTTCAGTGCTCAGCCTTCTTCACAGTCCAGCTCTCACATCCATACATGACCACTGGAAAAACCATAGCCTTGACTAGACAAACGTTTTTTTGCAAAGTAATATCTCTGCTTTTCAATATGCTATCTAGGTTGGTCATAGCTTTACTTCCAAGGAGCAAGCGTCTTTTAATTTCATGGCTGCAATCACCATCTGCAGTGATTTTGCAGCCTGAAAATATAAAGTTTGACACTGTTTCCAGTGTTTCCCCATCTATTCCCCATGAAGAGATGGGACCAGATACCATGATCTTTGTTTTCTGAATGTTGAGATTTAAGCCAACTTTTTCACTCTCCACTTTCACTTTCAACAAGAGGCTTTTTAGTTCCTCTTCACATTTTGACATATGGGTGGTGTCATCTGCATATCTGAGGTTATTGACATTTGTCCTGGCAATCTTGATTCCAGCTTGTGTTTCTTCCAGTCCAGCGTTTTTCTTGATGTATTCTGCATATAAGTTAAATAAACAGGGTGACAACATACAGCCTTGACGTACTCCTTTTCCTATTTGGAATCAGTGTGTTCCATGTCCAGTTCTAACTGTTTCTTCCTGACATGCATATAGGTTTCTCAAGAGGCAGGTCAAGTGGTCTGGTAGTCCCATCTCTTTCCAAATTTTCCACAGTTTATTGTGATCCATGCTGTCAAGGGCTTTGGCATAGTCAATAAAGCAGAAATAGATGTTTTTTTCTGGAACTCTTTTCCTTTTTCGATGACCCAGAGGATGTTGGCAATTCATTCTCTGGTTCCTCTGCCTTTTCTAAAACCAGTTTGAACATCTAGATGTTCATGGTTCACATATTGCTAAAGCCTGGCTTGGAGAATTTTGAGCTGTACTTTACAAGCATGTGAGATGAGTGAAATTGTGTGGTAGTTTGAGCATTCTTTGGCACTGCCTTTCTTTGGGATTGGAATGAAAACTGACTTTTTCCAGTCCTGTGGCCACTGCTGAGTTTTCCAAATTTGCTGGCATATTGAGTGCGACACTTTCACAGCATCATCTTTCAGGATTTGAAATAGCTCCACTGGAATTCCATCACCTCCACTAGCTTTGTTCGTAGTGATGTTTTCTAAGACCCACTTGATTTCACATTCCAGGATGTCTGGTTCTAGGTGAGTGATGATACGATCGTGATTATCTTCATCGTGAAGATGTTTGTTTGTACAGTTCTTCTGTTTATTCTTGCCATCTCTTCTTAATATCTTCTGCTTCTGTTAGGTCCATACCATTTCTATCCTTTATCAACCCCACCTTTGCATGAAATATTCCCTTGGTATTTCTAATTTTCTTGAAGAGATCTCTAGTCTTTCCCATTCTGTTGTTTTCCTCTATTTCTTTGCATTGATCACTGAGGAAGGCTTTCTCATCTCTTCTTGCTATTCTTTGGAACACTGCATTCAGATGCTTATATCTTTCCTTTTCTCCTTTGTTTTTTACTTTTCTTCTTTTCACAGCTATTTGTAAGGCCTCCCCAGACATCCATTTTGCTTTTTTGCATTTCTTTTCCATGGGGATGGTCTTGATGCCTGTCTCATGTGCAATGTCATGAACCTCAGTCCATAGTTCATAGTGGTGAGAAAACTAGGTATATACACTGGCTTATTCATTTTCTTTTTTTTAAATTTTTTAAATTTTTTAAATTTTTATTTTTACTTTATTTTACTTTACAATACTGTATTGGTTTTGCCATACATTGACATGAACCCACCACGGGTGTACATGCATTCCCAGACATGAACCCCCCTCCCACCTCCCTCCCCATAACATCTCTCTGGGTCATCCCCGTGCACCAGCCCCAAGCATGCTGTATCTTGCATCAGACATAGACTGGTGATTCGATTCTTACATGATAGTATACATGTTTCAATGCCATTCTCAGGTCTAAGTAATATTTTCCACATTTTTCTACATAAAGGCTATCTATGCTTTTAAAAATGTAATTACTATAGTACTTCAGGAAAATGAAAGAGCCAAAACTAGCTACTTATTATATATCACTGTTGCAATTATAAAATAATCTAAAGTAATCGAATGTCTGAGAAAAAAGAAATCTGACACACTGCAAGCCTAAAGAAACCAATAATTTAAATCTGAATGTAAAATGGAGATGTTTATGGGGATCCACACATGCTCAGCAATTTCACCCCAGAATAAGATTCCTCAGATGTGCCTTTGCTCAATGCTTGCTTGCCAGGCCTTAAATGGTTAGACCTCTCACTTATAACTGTGACACAGGAGTAATTCAATAAAGAAGAATTTGGCCATTACTGCTGGGATATAAAAGTAGTCTTACATGACATCTGGATGACAGCAATAAAGCAGGCATAAAAATATTAGTAACTGAGACTGTGATTCAACTTAAGAAATTTTGTGACAATGACTGAGAAATTGAACATTTAAAAGAAATTACCTTACAAATTGGCATTATATTTACAATGGAATAAAATATCTATTTATGAATTAATGTGTGTTGAAAAGCAGAAAAAATAAATAATATTTTCATAAGAAAAAAGTTCAGAAAAACATATATAAACTTGAAAAGTACATAGAGAATTGGAAAGAAAAAAATTGAAGGATATAAATAGAAAGAGTGAAATGCATGAGAATTGGAGTTTTAAATTTGTGGTATAAAATATGTAAGCAATAATAGTACCCAAAGAAGCATTAATGAACCAATATTAATTCACAAAAGAATGATAAAGAAATAATACAAGAAAACTTTCAAGACATGAAGAAATAAATAAGATAAATATATAACATTACTTACCCTAATTGAATGCTTGAACTTCGAAGATAAAAGGGAAAGGGATTAAATTAAATTCTCAACATGCCAGTCATTGCAATAAATATTTCATACACCTTTTTTAATTAAATAAATTAAAATTTATGTCAACTTCCATGAAGGAAGTGAATCAACCGAACTCATGAAGCATAGTGTTCATGAAAGCAGGGCATTCTCTGCTGTATTTTCTGCAATGATAGAGATGAAAGCCAAATTATAGCATCAACTCTGTAATCCTCCGTGAACATAAGATCTAAGAAATGTGAACTTTGCTAATTTTCTGATTAATATGTGAAGTCAAAAACCCACAAAATATTTTAGATTGACAATTCCAGTTTTTCCAGGAAATTTGAAACAGTAATGTACTCTATTTATTTTTTCAAATATGATTGCAGCATAAATTTTCGATTGGAGGAAAATTACTTCTCTAAAATCATTAGGGAGCCAATAGTATAGAATATTTTACAAATCATTGAGGGTTAAAATATTTTAATACGGAAGTTTACATTCAAAATAAGACTTCAGGGTAAATATTCTTAAGGCAGAAATATACAGGTTTGGATAATTATTTTCCCAGTTAAAGTCAAATGCAATTTTGAAGCTGATTAACAAACCAGCAATGAAAACCAAGACATTAACTGAATTATATAAATGTTGAAGGAAAATGAGCATAAAGAAGACAAGAAAAAATGTAGTTCATTCTTTTAAGAATAAGCTTTTCAAATTAAATTTGAAGAATACAAAATAAGGATCAAACAATAAGCTTGATTTATTTTTAATTAAAATGATTTTTTATTATCTTTTTGAAGTTTTTTTAAATTGGAATATTATTTTTGCAATTAATTTCTTTTAATTGGAAGATACTTACTTTACAATATTGTGATGGTTTTGCCATACATCAACATGAATCGGCCACAATTATATGTTTCCTCCCCAATTCTGAAACCCTCTCTCACCTCTTTCCCCTCCCCCACAACCAATACCTCTGGATTGTCCCAGAGCACCGGCTTTCTGTGCCCTGCTTCTGCATTGAATTTGCACTGGCCATCTATTTTACATGTGGTAATGTACATCTTTCAATGCTATTCTTTCTAATCAGCCTATCCTTGCCTTTTCCCACTGAGTCCGAAAGTCTGTTCTTTATATATGGGTCTTCTTGCTGCCTTCATGTAGGATTGTCAATACTGTCTTTCTAAATTCCATGTATATGTGTTAATACACAGTATTTATCTTTCTCTCTCTCACTTACTGCACTATGTATAATAAGCTGCAGGTTCATCCACCTCATTAGAACTGACTCAAACGTGTTCCTTTTTATAGTTGAGTATTTTTCCACTGCGTTTATGTGTCCCAACTTCCTTATCCATTCATCTGTCAATGGACATCTGGTTGCATCCATGTTCTAGCTACTTTAAATAGTGCTGCAATGAATATTGGGGTACATGCGTCTCTTTTAATACTGGTTTCCTTGGGTGTATGCCCAGGAGTGGGATTTCTTGGTCATATGGCAATTCTATTCCCAGTTTTTTAAAAGAAATATCCACATTGTTCTCCACAGTGGTGGTACCAGCTTTCATTCCCATGATTAGTATGAGAGGGTTCCTTTTTTTACACACCCTCTCCAGCATTTATTGCTTGTATACATTTTGATAATGGCCATTCTGACCAGTGTGATTTGCTTTTCTCTAATAATGAGTGATATATAACATATTTAATTATTATGATTTCATTGAATATGTAATAAGCTAATCTGTAACCAACATACAAATCTGATGAGTTAACATGCAAAACTCTCCTTCCCATAATAATAGTTTCAATAGTCTCTGAGGACTGTGCTAATGTGGAAACAACTCTGATTGTTTCTCTGAGTCACTGAGTAAGTCCCTTAGAATCTGCACCTCCACAGGTTTTTACCATTCAGACTCTCAGGGGCTTTGGGGGAGCATGAATCAGCAACGAAAATTTTGAAAACAATGACTCCCATTTAAACGTATTTGAATAACCATGCAGCAATATTGAATGTCTACACTTGCTTTATTAACTACGCTAAGTCTTTGGGTGTGTAGATCATAGCAAACTGTGGAAAATTTTTTAAGAGGTGGGAATGCCATACCACCTGATCTGCTTCCTGAGAAATCTGTGTGCAGGTCAATAAGCAACAGTTAAAACTGAACATGGAACAACAGACTAGTTCCAAATCGGTAAAGGAGTAAGTTAAGCTATGTATTGTCACTCTGCTTATTTAACTTACATCATGTGAAATGCCAGGCTGGAATGAAGATTGCTGGGAGAAATATTAATAACTTCAGACATACAGATGATGCCACAATTATGGTAGGAAGTGAAGAAGAACTAAAGGGCCTCGATCAAAGTGAAAGAGGAGAGTGAAAAAGTTGGCTTAAAGCTCAACATTCAGAAAACTAAGATCATGGCATCTGTTCCCATCACTTGATGGTAAATAGACGCGGAAAGAATGGAAACAGTGAGAGACTTTATTTTTTTTGGGGGGGGTGCTCCAAAATCACTGCAGATTGTGACTGCAGTTATGAAATAAAAAAAAAAAAAAAAAAAAACTTGCTCCTGGGAAGAAAAGCTATGGCCAAACGTTGACAACATATTGAAAAACAGAGACATTGTCAACAAGGGTCAGTCTAGTCAAAGCTATGGTTTTATCCAGGAGTCATGCAGGGATGTGAGAATGGGACTCTAAAGAAAGCTGAGCACTGAAGAATTGACGCTTTGAACTGTGGTGTTGAAGAAGACTCTTGAAAGTCCTTTGGATTGCAAAGAGATCAAATCAGTCAATCTTTAAGGAAATTTGTCCTGAATATTCATTGGAAGGACTGAGGCTACAGCTGAAACTTCAATACTTTGGCCACCTGATGAGAAGAGTTAACTCATTGGAAAAGACCCTGATGCTGGGAAAGATTGAAGGCAGGAGGAAAAGGGGACGGCAGAGGACGAGATGGTTGGATGGCATCACCAACTTGATGGACATGAGTTTGAGTGAACTCTGGGAGTTGGTGATGGACAGGGAGACCTAGTGTCCATGGGGTCACAAAGAGTCAGACACGACTAAACGAATGAACTGAACTGAACTGAATACTTGCCCCTGGGAGATACACAGGAGAAGAAGCAAGTGTCTTTATTCTGAATTCTGTCAACTTTACACTTTAAGAAACGTCAGTCTAACCAGTCACACATAACATCCCCTCAAAGGAACAATGATAGCACAGCATTTATAAAGCTTGATTTAACAAATAATATACAAATGTAGATTGTGCAAAGATACATTTTAGTTTTAGGTTCACATATTTCTGGTTTTTGATTTAACATAAAGGGTTTCCACAAAGGGAACTTTGATTTGTAACATCATATCCATTGAGAATAACTGTTCAACCTATTGTTACTAACTTAATTCAGCTACATATTAGATTATAACCGGCAATGTACTCCTTTAGCCAAGTGATCATTTCTATAATTTTATCATATAAAATTAGTGTTGATGTTAGAAATATGTTTACTGTCTATATTTATAAACACCTAGAGTGAAATAATAAAAATCCATATTCAAAAATACAAAATGTGAGGCAATACACACACATACACAATTACTAATGAAAATCACCCATTAGGAAATATGTAACAAAAACAATCTGTATCATAGAAATAAATGCTACCTGCATATGGCAAATGAAAGATAATAATCTTAGGTTTATGTGATTTCACATAAACATCTTGTTAACCATGATAGTGTGATCAGTCACCTAGAGATAGACATCCTGGAGCGTGATGTTAAGTAGGCCTTGAAAAGCATCACTACAAAGCTTGTAGAATCATCAGAATTCCACCTGAGCTATTTCAAATCCTAAAAGATGCTACTTTTAAAGTGCTGCACTCGATATGCCCACAAATTTGGAAGTTAACATATATGTATGCCTTATTAGAAATATGGCCCAGGACCTCCCAGGTGGTCCAGTAGTTAAGACTCTGTGGTTTCACTTTCATATGCATATATGTTATTGTTTAGTAACTGAGTCATTTCCAACTCTTTTGCAACTCCATGGACTGAAACCCGTTAGTTTCCTCTGTCCATAGAATTTCCCAGGCAAGAATACTGGAGTAGATTACCAGTTCCTTCATATATATGACCAGCAAATTATTTATATATTATATCATCATAAATAACAAAAGATCATGAGAATTAATCTCCTAAGGATTTTAAAAGGATACTTTAAATAATAATTAGTTTAAAATACAGCATATGTCCTGTGAGTGTTGACTGCCATACTTGTTATTACTCTGATCAGTTAAACTGAAAGGCCAGGTGATTTCCCAATTTTTTTTTATAAATCTCAAATAAAACTTTTTTATCTTTGTTAAGATACTAGCAGTTAAATGAAACTCTGTTAAGAAGTTTACAAAAAATGTGAAGTATTTTTAAATCATTCATATGGTGAAATATTTAAGAAAAATAATAAGAACAAAATTCTGAGAAAGCACAGAGATATGAAACAGTTATAAAATGAAGAAGGACTAATTTTGGGAGTCCAGCTGGGGTTGATATGAATTCACGGTATCTGGTAAAACATATAATCAATGCTTTTTATAGAATTGTTGATTTCAAACTTGGGATTATATTTCTAAATATGAAAACTTACTTAAAACCTTAGTTTCTGCATTGCAGAGTGTATAACTAGTGATATTTTTATAAACGTTCATAATTTCTTATGTAATTATTTGTGGATAAATATATTCTGACCTGCAGCAAAGATTGTGTCCAGGTCCTTCAGCACAAATAGTTCCATTAAGGCAGAGGGCCACATTCAGTTCAGGCTCAGCACAACTGCTAATATTTACTTCACAATTCTGGGAGTTGGTGATGGACAGGGAGGCCTGGCATGCTGCGATTCATGTGGTTGCAAAAAGTCAGACACGACTAAGCAACTGAACTGAACCAAACTGATGTACCATTTAGGAAGATGAAATTAAAGTCATATACTGCCTTCCTGCAGAAACCTTCATTCATACAAAGATTGGATATGCAGTCTTAAATCACAAAACAGAGAATCAAATTTGATTATTAGTGTTAATAATAGAAATTGTATTAAAATTATATTTTAGTTAAACTTGCTAAAGAAATCAATATTCAAGCTTATCTGATATTCACTTGCTCTAAAATGCAAATTTCTAGTAATAAATGATTTTTAACTTTTATCACTAGAAATGCTTGTCAAGTGTTTTATTGTAGATTGTTCAGAAAAAATAAACTTTATTAATTTTATTAAATTATGTACTATGTATACAATATCAGGAATTCACTGACCCTTAATCAGTTCAGTTCAGTTCAGTCGCTCAGTCATGTCCAACTCTTTGCGACCCGATGAATCGCAGCACGCCAGGCCTCCCTGTCCATCACTATCTCCCAGAGTTCACTCAGACTCATGTCCATCGAGTCTGTGATGGCATCCAGCCATCTCATCTTTGGTCGCCCCCTTCTCCTCCTGCCCCGAGTCACTCCCAGCATCACAGTCTTTTCCAATGAGTCAACTCTTCTCATGAGGTGGCCAAAGTACTGGAGCTTCAGCTTTAGCATCATTCCTTCCAAAGAAATCCCAGGGTTGACCCTTAATATCTACCATGTATCTCCATTTGCCTGAGCAGTCTCAGTTTAATTCTGCTGTTTTAAGGTAATGGTTAGCTGTGTTTTGTTAAGTCTCAAAGGACTCTCCGGTTTGCTCACACACATAGAATAAGCAATTGATTTATATTCTTCTAAAAAGCACCTATTGACCTAATATTTGCGTTTTTATTCCACTCAGTCTTTTTATCAGAATTAACGTGCATGTACATATTTTCAGCTTTACTGAGTATTTTGTATACTGACAAAATAGCTATAATACATTTAGAGTGTAAATAGATGATTTGATACACATTTAAAAAGATTCCCACTGTGTCACTGATCCTGTTCACAGTATAAACTGCCTTGCTGTGCACACTGTTTACTGAACCCAGGGTAGGCAAGGTGTGAACTAAGAGGCTGCAAGGAGACTCCAGGAGCTGTAGGAACTGCAGACAAGATTATTCTCTCTTGGCTGTCAGGGCAGCCATTACAGCAGACCTGCTATATTCTCTCCTCTCCTCTCCTCTGTGTCCTCACTAACTCAGCGGACACAGTCCTGATGCCACAGTAATGCCACCTCTTTCTAGGTGGAGCTCACATATCCCTACAGAACAAAGTAGCTTGTGAGCAAGCGGTACCGCATGATGTGTATGCACAGTGCTATAAATTATCTCCATTGTTACATAGTCATTATTTACAAAACGTGGCTTGAGAGAACCTGAGCACACCATCTGGCTAATTTGCTCTCTCCCCACACTCCACCCCTCTAGGGTCTCTGTCCTCACAGTCTACATACAAGCTATCTTCTGTGATAGTCCCTTGGTGAGTAACAAGGGGACTGCTGACTCTTGCAGCAGCAGTAGCTATAACAGTCACATTCCCAATGCATAGTAAAACCCAAGGCTAGATATCACCTGGAACTCATATTGCAGTCCTTGCCCTTATGGGCTAGAAGAGACAACAAATGTATGTGCAGTGCCTTTATCTTCCATGTGAAAGTGAAAGTCGCTCAGTCCTGTCCAACTCTTCATGACCCCGTGGACAATACAGTTCATGAAATTCTCCAATCCAGAATATTGGAGTGGGTAGTCTTTCCATTCACCAGGGGATCTACCCAACCCAGGAATCCAACCTGGGTCTCCTGCATTGCAGGTGGATTCTTTACCAACTGATCTATCAGGTAAGCCTTATCTTCCATGGCCAAGTCTAGTTATTACAATTATCTTCAAAGATAATTGCCTATATAAGCATGAGATGGCTTTTTAACATTTTACCCTGAAAAGTAATATTTTTTCTAGAGCTGTCATTAGTTGCCACTTACACTTGCAAACATTTACTGACTTTTATCAAGTGTTAATATAACAATAAAAACTCAAACTGACAAGGCTAATGTGGGAACTGTTATATTCACATTACGTGTCAAATGGAAAAGTTAAAAGTTTGTCAAAATCATCAGAGAGTTTAATTGGTGCCATTTTCAATAAGAAATTGACTGTGAACTTTAATATAAAACTCAGATCATATTTGGAATCCAGATGGTGATCTTTTACATTTACCCAAGTGATAGAGTTAAAAATATGTTTTTATAAATAAGTACCATTCTGATATTTGTTCTACTTTTGCTGAAAATGTAAACTCCTTAAGGATAACCAAGAACACTTAGATTTGGGGCAGATACTGTAGCTATTTTATGTAATGTAAATGCAGGATTCCAAGGGGAATGATATGGAAATGCCATATATCCCACTTAGCCCAACAGCAAGGTATATTTAGAATGACATATTAGAAAGCAATACATAAACTAATTGAGTTATATCTCCAATGGGAAGAAAGAGAAAGGTTTTAGACTGACAAAGTTTTTGCCTCTAGGGTTTATATGAATCTTGTACTAAATTAATTATAAGACTTAATGGGAAATTCAAAACAATTTCTTTTTAGAAAATAATCATCATTTAAAGTTCTTGATCTTTCCTCATTCAAAATTAAGGCAGCCTTTTCTTTTGTTCATCATTATTTGCTTTACTTCCTATACTCTATTTAATATGATAAAGTGATTCCCAAGGAGAATCTATTACTTTTAATTTAGAAAATGATAGGAACAAAAGGCTGGTATATTTACGAAAAGGGGAGTAATTGGGAGAAATGTAACAGATCAGGGCGATCTAGACAACTGAGTTAGTCTCCAATGTTCACTCAACTTGTATTCAAACCCCCAATCCAGGACATGTACAAGAGTGTAAGAGTAATAGAGCAGTGATGTATTCATTGTATACAGCTTATGAAAGTTAGCTCTCTGACAGTTGTGTTGTATCCTGAGGTAAAGATGGTTTAGGTCCAAAACTTTGTTCTGTGATCTCTGAACTTCCCTGAAGGATAGAAAGTTATTGTCCAAGATCATATTCACCATTTCTCTCATCAAATTGTGTTTTCTTCTTAGCTCTGATGCTTTTTAAAAAGTGGGATACTTTCTTCAAATAAGATCATAGAGAAACAATGCATGTTAAACAAGAAATCATGCAATTGTCTATCTGAAGATTGGAAACAAAACATGGTAGCCATTAGAGCCCTACCTCATCCACTGCAAAGACTTATATTTATTATTTTTTTAATTATATGTTTTTACTTGAAGGATAATTGCTTTATAGAACTTTGTTGTTTTCTGTCAAACCTCAACATGAATCAGCCATAGGTATACAGATATCCCTCCTTTTGGAACCTCCCTTCCATGTCCCTCCCCATCCCACCCTTCTAGGTTGATACAGAGCCCCTGTTTGAGTTTCCTGAGCTATACAGCAAATTTCCATTGGCTCTCTATTTTACATATGGTAATATAAGTTTCCGTGTTACACTTTCCATACATCTCACATTCTCCTCCCCTCTCCCCATGTCCATTAGTCTATTCTCTATGTCTGTCTGTCTGTTTCTCATTGCTGCCCTGTAAATAAATTTTTCAGTACCATTTTTCTAGGTTTCACATATATGTGTTAATATACGATATTTATGTTTTTCTTTCTGACTTACTTCACTCTGTATAATAGGCTCTAGGATCATCCACCTCGTTAGAACTGACTCAAATGTGTTCCTTCGTATGACTGAGTAATATTCCACTATGTATATGTACCACTACTTCTTTACCCATTCATCTGTCAATGGACAACTGGGTTGCTTCCATGTTCTAGTTATGTAAATAGTGCTGTAATGAACAATGGGATACATGTGTCTTTTCATCACTGGTTTCTTTGGGGTATATGCCTAGGAGTGGGATTTTTGGGTCATATGGTATTTTTATTCCTGGTTTTTAAAAGAATCTCCATACCATTGTCCATAGTGGCTGTATCAATTTACATTTCCACCAACACTGCAAGAGCATTCCCTTTTCTCAACACCCTCTCCAGCATTTATTGTTTGTAAACTTTTTGATGATGGCCATTCTGACTGGTGTGAGGTGTTATATTATTGTAGCTTTGAATTGCATTTCTTTAATAATGAGCAATATTGAGCATCTTTTCATGTGTTTGTTAGCCATCTGTATGTCTT
Source organism: Capra hircus (assembly GCF_001704415.2). NCBI lineage: Eukaryota > Metazoa > Chordata > Mammalia > Artiodactyla > Bovidae > Capra > Capra hircus. The sequence goes on from NC_030821.1 coordinate 83,676,238, forward strand.
CTTTGGAGAAATATCTTTTTAGGTCATTTTCTCACTTTTTGATTGGGTGGGTTGTTTGTTTTTCTGGTATTGAGTTGTATGAGCTGCTTGTATATTATAGAAATTAATCCTTTGTCAGTTGTTTAATTTGCTATTATTTTCTCCCATTCTGAGGGTTGTCTTTCCAACTTTCTTGTAGTTTCCTTTGTTGTGCAAAAGCTTTTAAGTTTAATCAGGTCCCACTTGTTTACTTTTGTAGCTCCATTACTCTAGGAGGTGGGTCATAGAGGATTTTATTTTGATTTATGTCATTGAATGTTCTGCCTATGTTTTCCCCTAACAGTTTTTCAGTTTCTGGTCTTATATTTAGGTCTTTAATCATTTTGATATCTTTGTGTATGGTGTTAGGAGGCGTTCTAATTTCATTCTTTTATATACAGCTGTCCAGTTTTCCCAACACCATTTATGGAAGAGGCTGTCTTTGCCTCATTGCAAATTCTTGCCTCTTTTGTCAAAAATAAGGTGCCCATATGTGCATGGGTTTATTTATGGGCTTTCTATCTTGTTCCATTGGTCTATATTTCTCTTTTTATGCCAATACCATACTGTCTGTTTTTTTTTTAATTTTTATTTTTACTTTATTTTACTTTACAATACTGTATTGGTTTTGCCATACATTGATATGAATCCACCATGGGTGTACATGCGTTCCCGAACATGAACCCCCCTCCCACCTTCCTCCCCATAACATCTCTCCGGGTCATCCCCATGCACCAGCCCCAAGCATGCTGTATCCTGCATCAGACGTAGACTGGCAATTCGATTCTTACATACTGTCTTGATGATTGTAGCTTTGTAGTATAAACCGAAGTCAGGAAAGTTGATTCTTCCAGCTCCATTCTTCTTTCTCAAGACTGCTTTGGCTATTCAGAGTCTTTTGTGTTTCCATATGAATTGTGAATTTTTTGGTTCCAGTTCTGTGAAAAATACCATTTGTAATCTGATAGGGATCACATTGAACCTGTAGATTGTGTTTGGAGTGATAGTCATTTTCATAATACTGATTCTACCTACTGAGGAACATGACATATCTCTCCATCTGTTTATGTAATCTTTTATTTTTTTTCATCAGTGTTTACATTTTTCTGTGTACAGTTCTTTTGTTTCCTTAGGCAAGTTTATTCTTAGATTTTTTATTCTTTAGGTTGTAATGGTGAATGGAATTGATTCCTTAATCTCTCTTTCTGATATTTTATTGTTAGCATATAGAAATGCAAATGATTCCTCTTTATTGATTTTATATCATCTGACTTTGTTAAATACAGTGATTAGCTTTAGTGATTTTCTGATAGTATCTTTAACTTTTTCTAGGTACAGTATCATGTCATCTGCAAACAGTGAGAGCTTTACTTCTTCTTCTCTGATCTGGATTCCTTTTATTTCTCTTTCTTCTCTGATTGCTGTAGGTAGGACTTCCAAAACTATGCTGAATAATAGTGGTGAAAGTGGCCACCCTTGTCTTGTTACTGATCTTAGGGGGAATGCTTTCAATTTTTCACCATTAAAAATAATGCTTGCCGTAGGCTTATCATATATGACCTTTACTATGTTGAGGTAGGTTCCTTATATGCCCATTTTTTGAAGAGTTTTAATCATAAATGAGTGGTTAATTTTGTCAAAGGCTTTTTCTGCATCTATTGATATTTTCATATGGGTTTTATCTTTTGATTTATTAATGTGGTATATCACATTGATTGATTTGAGTATATTGAAGAATCCTTGTATTCCTGGGATGAACTCAACTTGATCATGGTGTATGAGATGTTAATGTGCTGTTGAATTCTGTGTGCTAAAATTTTGTTGAGGATTTTTGCTTCTATGTTCATAAGTGACATTGACCTGTAGTTTTCTTTTTATGTGTTGTCTTTGTCTGGTTTTGATATCAGGGTGGTGATAGCCTTGTAGAATGAGTTTGGGAATGTTTCTTCCTCTGCAATTTTTTGAAAAGGTTTTAGAAGTGTAGGCGTTAGATCTCTGAATGTTTGTGAAAATCTCATGTGAAGCTATCTGGTCCTGGGCTTTTATTTTGGGGAGATATTTGATCACAGCCTCAATTTCAGTGCTTGTTTTTGGGTTGTTCATAATTTCTATTTCTTCTCAGCTCAGTCTTGAAAGATTGAACTTTAATAAGAATCTGTGCATTTCTTTCATGTTATCCACTTTATTGCCATAGAGTTGCTCATAATAGTTTTATAATCCTTTTTATTTCTGCATTGTCTGTTGTAACCTCTCCTTTTTCATTTCTAATTTTCTTGATTTGGTTCTTCTCTCTTTTTTTCTTGACGAGTTTGGCTAAAAGTTTGCCAATTTTATCTTCTCAAAGAACAAGCTTTTAGTTTTATTAATCTTTACTATTTTTTTTCATTTATTTTTCACTTATTTCTGCTCTGATTTTTATCATGTCTTTCCATCTGCTAACTTTATTTTTTGTTTGTTTTTTCTTATTGTTGTTGTTTTTCTTCTTTTTTCCAGTTATTTTAGGTATAAACTTAGGTTGTCTATTTGATTTTTTTCTTGTTCCTTGAGGTAGGATTATATTGTTATAAACTTCCCTCTTAGAACTGCTTTTGCTGCATCCCATAGATTTTGAGTTGTTGTGTTTTCATTATCATTTGTTTCTAGAATTTTTTTGATTTTCCTTGTGATTTCTTCAGTAACCTGTTGGTTATTTAGAAAAGTATTGCTTAATTTCCACGTGTTTGTGTTTTTACAGCATTTTTTCCCCTTGTAATTGATATTTAGTCTCATAGTGTTGTAGTCTGAAAAGATGCTTGATATCATTTCAATTTTCTTAAATTTATGAGGTTTGATTTGTTACCCAAGATGTGGTCTGTCCTGGAGAATGTTCCATGTGCACTTGAGAAGAAGGTATATTCTGCATTTAGATGGAATGTCCTGAAGATATCAGTGAGATCCATCTCATCTAATGTATCACTCAAAGCTTGTGTTTCCTTATTAATTTTCTGTTTTGATGATCTGTCAATTGACATGAGTGAGCTGTTAAAGTCTCCTGCTATTATTGTGTTACTATAAATTTCTCCTTTTATGTCTGTTGTGTCTGTCTTATGTATTGAGGTTCTCCTATGTTGGGGTCATAGATATTTATGGTTGTTATGTCTTCCTCTTGGATTGAGCCCTTGATCATTATGTAATGTCCTTCCTTATCTCTGCAATATTCTTTATTTTAAGATCTATTTTGTCTGATCTAAGGATGGCTACTCCAGCTTTCTTTTGCTTTCCATTTGCATAGAGTATATTCTTTCATCCTCTCACTTTCAATCTATATGTGTCTTTGGGTCTGACATAGCTTTCTTGTAGACAGTGTATATATGGGTCTTGTTTTTGTATCCATTCAGCCAATCTGTGTCTTTGGTTGAAGCATTTAACTTGTTAACATTTAAAGTAGTTACTGATACGTATGTTCCTATTTCCATTTTCTTAATTGTTTTGGGTTTGATTTTGTAGATCTTTTCCTTCTCTTGTGTTTCTTGACTATATAAATCCCTTTAATATTTGTTGTAAAGCTGGTTTGATGGTAATGAATTATCTTTACTTTTACTTGTCTGCAAAGCTTTTTATTTCTCCATCAATTATGATGAGATCCTTGCTGGATAATCTTGGTTGCAGACTTTTCCCTTTCAGTACTTTAAATATATCCTGCCATTTCCTTATGGCCTGCAGAGTTTCTACTGAAAGATCAGCTGTTAAATGTATGGGATTTTCCTTGTCTGTTGCTTGTGGCTTTTCCCTAGTTGCTTTTAACAGTCTTTGTGTTTAATCCTTGTTAGTTTGATTAATATGTGTCTTGGTGTGTTTCTCCTTGAGTTTCTCCTGTATGGACTCTTTGTGCCTCTTGGACTTGATGGACTATTTTCTTTTCCATGTTGGGGAAATTTTCAAATGTAATCTCTTTGAAAATTTTCTCATAGTTCTTCTTCTCTTCTTCTTCTGAGACACCCGTAATTTGAATGTTGGTGCATTTGTTATTGCCCCAGAGGTCTCTGAGACAATCCTGAATTATTTTCATTATTTTTACTTTATTCTGCTCTTCAGAAGTTATTTCCATCATTTTATATTCAAGCTCAGTGATTTCTCCTAGAATATTTTTAATTTGAGTAATTGTGTTGTTTGTCTCTGTATGTTTATTCTTTCATTTTTATAAGCTTTTTAAATTGATACTTGCATTTTCTCCATTCTGTTTTCAAGGGTTTTGATCATCTTTACTATCATTATTCTGAATTCTTTTGGGGTAATTTTCCTATTTCCTCTTCATTTATTTGGACATCTCTGTTTCTAGCTTGTTCCTTCATTTGTATTTCTCTGGCTTTTCATTATTAAAAAAAAAAAAAATTGTGTTTGAGGTCTCTTTTCCCCAGGCTTCAAGGTTGAGTTCTTTCTTCTTTTTGGCTTCTGTCCCCCTAGGTTTATGCAGTGGTTTTTTGTAAGCTTTGTATAGAGTGAGATTTATGCTGTTTTGTTGTTGTTGCTGTTGTTTTGTTTCTCCTCTGATGGGAAAGGCTGAGTGACATGGTAATCCTATTTGCTGATGATTGGGTTTTTTTTTTTTTAATTTTTAAATTTTTTTTTTAATTTTTAAATTTTAAAATCTTTAATTCTTACATGCATTCCCAAACATGAACCCCCCTCCCACCTCCCTCCCCACAACATCTCTCTGGGTCATCCCCATGCACCAGCCCCAAGCATGCTGCACCCTACGTCAGACATAGACTGGCGATTCAATTCTTACATGACAGTATACATGTTAGAATTCCCATTCTCTCAAATCATCACACCCTCTCCCAATGATTGGGTTTTCATTTTCTTTCTTTGTTGTTTGGAAGAGGTGTCCTGCGCAGGGTATTACTGGTGTCTAAGTGATGCAGTGTCTTATAGTCAAGTGTTTTCTTTTGTGGGTGTTCTCACTATTTGATACTCCATAGGGTTAATTCTTTGTTAGTCTAGGGTCTTGCAATCAGTGCTCCCACTTCAAAAGCTCAGCGTTTAATCAGATTATAAGTAATTTTTCCTAGAGCACACAGCAGCCCAGATGGTAAAAGAATCTATCTGCAATGTTGGAGGCCTGGGTTCAATCCCTGGATGGGGAAGATCACTTAGAGAAGGAAATGGCAACCAACTGCAGCATTCTTGCCTGGAGAATCCCATGGACAGAGGAACCTGGCAAGCTACAGTGCATAGGGTCCCAAACAGTCTGACACAACCAAGCGACACACTCACTTTTCACACAGCAGGTAACTAGCAAAATAGCTGTTCAATTATGTTTCTCCCTCCAGAAGAATCATTTCCTGAGTAGCTCCCACATTTATGGGTATCATCATAGAATGACTCTGTGAAATAATAACTATATTTTACTAATAAAGGAAAGAGACACAAAGGCTTTAAATAAAATATCCAGTTTCACAAAATAGAATGCTGTTTTAGTGCCTGTGCTTGCTTCTTTTACTATGTCACTGTCAGCCAAGAAGAATTTTGAAGAACTTCCCATCAACCAGGAAAACTCATGAGATTCTTATCCACCAAGAATGGTATTAAACTTCAAGTAAACAAAACTTCTCTGAAGATGAGGCATTAGACATAAAACAGTGTGTGTCTATCATATCGAGTTGTTCTCCTGAAGATTTGAAGACTGGTCCTGAGAACATTTACAGGTATTGAGGTTCTCTACATGTACCCATCCCTTGGCATATTCATCCAGTACTTATTTTCTCCTTGTGGTATATGGATCAATTTAATCTCCTCCCATCCCTATACATCCAAAGACACCCATGAATCCTATCAGAAAGGGGGAAGCAGATGGCAGATCATAAACCTCCTAAGCTTTTTGGACAGTGATCATTTTCAAGATTTAGTTGAATGAGGACTCCAGATTGCAGGAGTTTATGATAGCAAGAGATGGGGTGGGGGGAGATGAAAGAAGTTGTGATCTTTATTTTTGTTTGGAGCCAGTGTAGATTCCAAAAAGAAAAAAATCCAAGGGAAAGGTGAGAGACAGAGCACTTAAATCATCAGTATCTGCTGAAATAATGACTCTCAAACCAAGAGAAAAAAGTAAATAGTTTAATTCGTGCAGGACATTCGGTCCTATCCACAAGGACTAAGGGAATATTGTGCTTATTATTCAGTGTTTTGGGCAGGTCCAAATGTCAAGGACTTTTGGAGAGGACCAGACATCCAGTAAGTGCTTTGTATTTCTTTTAAATTACTTTAAATTTAATACAAATTATAAAGATTTACATTCTAGGTTCAATACAGGATACAGTATGCTGGGGGCTGGTGCACTGGGATGACCCAGAGAGATGACATGGGGAGAGAGGTGGGAGGGGGCGTTCAGGATTGGGAACTCATGTACACCCATGGCAGATTTATGTCAATGTATGGCAAAACCAATACAGTATTGTAAAGTAAAATAAAATTAAATAAATACATAATAAAAAATAAAATAAAGCTTTATAGTAATCTTGATCTCATATCTTGAGCTAGTCCACTGTGTATCATATTAACATTGATACTTATCAATGAAATCAATGCATCTGAAACACAGAATTACATTTTTAAATAAGTAAAACAATTAAAGTATAATTTCAATAGAGTTTACCATTTAATTTTTTTTTTCTTTTTTCTGTTCAGGTAAAAAATAAACACACACATTCTCATGAGCAAAAGAAGGCAGGGTCTGTTTCTGCTTTCTTATCCTTCAAGGTAACTAGACTGAAAGAACAAATCAATTTTCATTTTTGCTATCTTCCCCATGGTGATTGAAAAAAAAAGCAGTTTTAAAAGATAAAAAATATGTTTAGGGCTTATGTAGGAAAGTGAAGTCAGCAAGGGCCAAATTATACTTCAAAGAACTATTAATCTTCATCCTCCTTCCCTGGCTTACAGAGTCTTTAGAAGGACTGGGAAACAAAAATAATGTTGCAAAGGCAGTTGGGTGTCCCATGAGTCATTCTCCCTTGCCACCTGAATTTCCTAGAAATAGCCCCACTCTAGATTTTCATAAACTAATATTCTGTCCATGAGTAGAACACTTATAATACAATTCCATAAAGAGAGTCAAAAAATGCCTTATATGCGTATAGGGGTGAAATAACTAGTTTACTTAAGAACATTTTAAATACTAAGTGTGGAGCATTATTCCTTTACAGAGCAAGTAATAGACTCATCATCCTACCTGACACTTCTATTACTATGAATGCCACCTTTAAGATTACTAAAGCCTAATTGATTCATATTTATGGAAAATTACCTTATGCTAATGAGTAGGAATAAGGGCAGAGAAAATGTATCAGCACATTGCATTAAGTTAAACAGGGAGCATCTGTCATTTTAACTGTACTTAGCTCCTGTTTTATAAAAAAGCATAATTAAAATTACCTTCATCAACTTTTCCTTGACATTCTGTTTTAAATATTTTGAGTTACATTTGCTTTCTTATATTTAATAACAGAAAAATAAAAATAACTACCTGCCATGTAGACAAGGATGTAAGAGGCAATCATTTGCCTTCTCTTCACAGCATGTTCTGGAAAACCCACTCTTGCAGTCACAGGTGTAATGATTGATGTCATCAACACAAGCTCCATCATGGAGACAGGGCTTTGACAGGCATTCATCTATATTTACCTCACAATCGATGCCTATATTAGAAGAGACAAGATAAAATGCTAGACTATTTAAATGCAAAACTCCAAAGTTTGTTCATTACACAAAATGTGCCCAAGAAATAAAGATCCCCTCCATTAAAGATAATTTGACATCTTCAAGCAAAAGAAAACAGTTTTTCAAGGTTAAACATTCTTAAGTCTATGAACTTTCAGACTAATTTAAAATGCATGAGGAAAGAAAAATATAAACTTAATCTTCTTAAACGATTGGTTTCTAGAGAACATATTAAGGATATGGATGAAGTAATGAATTTCACTAAGTTGTCACTGTGAATACTAATTCATACCTTTTTAGGTAATGATCCTTATTTGCAGATACTAAAAGTTTGAATCTTTCTATATTGGTCTTAGGAGATCATTTAAAGATTAACTAAGATTTCTGAATGCAATCTAACATTGACTAAATTCTTAGTGTTTTTGAAGACCAAATTTTTTCTTAAAAGATTCAAATAGTTTCGAATAAACAGTTTGAAAGATTATCAGTATTTGTTTGGATATCAGATTTAAGTTTGGGGACATTGCTGTTGGCAGGATGACAGCCATTTCACAAGGTGACATTTTAAGTATTAATTTATATGCCATATCAGAAGTTTGATTTAAGTAGCTATTATTTAGAGTAGTCACACCAAGAGTCTGTGATTTATCGCAAAAGAAACTTCCAATGAACAAAAATATTTCTGGAAATTCTCTCTATAGATAGTTTTTCAGTCAAAATCCTACTATTTAATGGCTACATCTTTTTTTTTCAAATGTAACTGCCACTATCTATATAGAACTTTGAATAGTAAAGATACCATAAAATTAATATATGTACACTGGTCAAATATACATCAATATCTAAAACGTACCACCAAGATTTAGATTTAGTATTTGGATAAAAAAGGCATGACGGACTACAGTAGGTTGCAGTAATAAATTTAAAAATGAACGTGCTTCTTTAAGTTTCAATGACGCATGACACACAGGTTTATTTTTCATATTTCATGATAAAGGGAAGCTACAGATCCGGTCTATGTTACCTTCATGCTAGGACTCAGGTTAATGGAGCATCGCTATCTGGGAGATCATCACCACTGTTGAAGAAGGAAAAGGGTATAACACTGGCTCTTAAATCCATGGTACATGTGTGTGTGTGTGTGCGCGCGCATGTGTACGTGTGTGTTACTCAGTGATTCTGTGACTCTTTTAAACCTATAGTCTGTAGGCTGCCAGACTTGGCTGCCCAAAGAATTCTCCAGGAAAGATTACTGGAGAGGGCAGCCATTCTTTTCTCCAGGGGATCTTCCATACTAACATCTCCTGAGTTGCAGGAGGATTCTTCACCACCTGAGGTACCAGGAAAGACTCTTAAATCCACTACATATATTTAATTTGCCAATCCAAATCACATGGCCAAAGCCAACATAATTGGGATAGGACTTAATTGTATTCTTTAGGAAATGGCATATATTTGTGACAATAGTAAAGTTTAGTGCAGACACAATCATTGAAACTTCTCACTTATGAAGATGATCTATTAGTGCATCATAAGTTTATTGGGATAATAAAGTAAAGCCAAGGTTTCTAGTTGGAGTGAGTGACTGAGAATCACTTAGTTGTTTCTGAAACTTTGCCAGTCCATGGGCTGTAGCATGCCAGGTTCCTTTGTCCGTGGAATTCTAAGAATACCGGAATGGGTGGCCATTTCCTTCTCCAGTAGGCACTGGTGGAAAAGAATCTGCTTGCTAATGCAGGAGATGCCAGAGATTTGGATTAAATCTCTGGGTAGTGAAGATTCCCTGGAGGAGGACATCACAACCCATCCCGGTTTTCTTGCCTGGAGAATCCCATGAGGAGCCCGGCAGGTTACAGTCCATAGGGTCACAAAGAGCTGGACATGCTGAAGCCATTTAACACACATACACACAAAGTAAAACCATGTACTTAAAACAACTAGCCCAGGGCCTTGTACACATTGAATACTTGATTATTATCATTTTCCTGAGAAATATCTTATAATTATGCTATATTAAATAGCTTTTGTAGGTATTTCTAGAAGCATATTCTTCCAATTAAGAAGGTAAGTGAACTGTTCCTCTGCAGGACTGTGTACAGTGCTGGCAAAATCAATGATGAAATTTTCAGTTAAGAGGAAATGATGTATTTTTCTCAGAGGTGGGGGTGAGCAGCAGAATTGTGAGGGTGCATCCAGTACTTTTTGTAGACAGGAGACTCCTCTCTGCGGAAGGCAAGCTGTCTCAGTGTATCTGGTGGACATTATCTTAGCAACTTTTTCACCCAATGCTTTATTCATTAATTAAACTGTAGTTATGCTTTGACTTCCCAACTAGCCTCCAGAGAGAATAAGAATGTAATGATTGATTGACCTGAATGTTTTGGACCTTTAAATGCTTACCTTTTTCATTTTTAATAGCATGGCCCTTCAGTATCATACAAATCAGGTCCTTTTTTTTCACCTTTTAACTTCATCTTGCTCTACCTTCACCCTTGGCTACTCTGCAATAGTTACACTGACTTCCTTGTGTTGCCTTACACACCTTGTTCCTCTTTTTCTAGAACTCTCTTTCCACAGATACTTATGAGTCACTGCTTTATTTATTCAGATCTTTATTCAAATGTCATTTTCTTAAGGAGACTACACTGTTTAAAATTGTATACCCTTCACCCATAATCACCATTATCCTGTTTTATATTCATATTTTCACACTAGCAAGCAATCTCCTTCTAGCATTCTATAAGATTCACTCATTTTTAATTTCCTTTTCCTTTCTTCTCCATTTTAAGCCCTCCTTGAGGTCATGGATTTTATATCTGGTTTAGTATGGCACTCATTGAAATCTATGTTAGATAAACACATTGCTGTTTTTTTTTGTGTGTATGTTTATGTCTTGCATTTCATGTCAGTTTTGGTTGTTCACAGAAATTCCCTGACAGTCTAGTGGTTAGGATTCTGTGCTTTCACTGCTGAAGGTTGCTTTGTGGCCATAGTAATTTATATTTGGAATAATTTTCAATTTTCTGTTCTAAAATGATAGTTCTCAATTTTATTAATAGCATAGGCAACTCCATTCCTAAGCAGAGTAGATGGTTACCTATGGAATTCAGAGACTTTCCATGTCCCTGGCTGGGTCAAAATCCTTTTTACTAGACTACCTCAATACCTGACTCCCTATTGAAAAGAGACACAGAGGTATACAACAGTCTTTTGGACTCTGTGGGAGAGGGTAAGGGTGGGGTGATTTGGGAGAATGACATTGAAACATGTATAATATCATATGTGAAATGAATCACCAGTCTAGGCTCTAAGCATGATACAGGATGCTCAGGGCTGGTGCACTGGGATGACCCAGAGGGATGGTATGGGGAGGAAAGTGGGAGGGGGGTTCAGGATGGGGAAGACATGTACACCCATGGCAGATTCATGTTGATTTATGGCAAAACCAATACAATATTGTAAAGTAATTAGCTTCCAATTGAAATAAATAAATTTATATTAAAAATAATATAATCCTTTTCAGAGATAAGCCATTAACTCATATAAATTGAGAAGCCTACTCAGTAAGATATGTACTTGTATGCACACTGTTATGCCACAAATAATATATGCAAATAAATATTCTATATCTCTCTCTATGTATCGTCACTCTCTTTCTCTAACTCTTCTCCAACGTCTGATCCTTCCTTACTTTCTTTTCAAGACTTCTTCACTCAACTTCTCCCCACTGGTTAGTTTTATATGTTCAGAAGATTTCCAAAATCAATATTCTGATTCCTAATCATTTTATATTTCACATGTATTATCCTAACAAAATATTTTATGGAGTCTTTACTACCTCCTGAAATAAATATTTTCTTCTTAACCTCTGAGTCAATCTTGCCTTTCTTACCATTCCGCTGACATTCTCACTATGCTAGTCCCCTGTTTACAAACCTGGCTGAGTAATAGAATCACCTGTAGAGTTTTCTAAATTACAGCTTCCTAATTCTGAGTCTCTGAGAAGTAGGCCTAAGAAAATACATTAAAAAAGAAAAGTATTTCTAGATATTTCTAAAATACAGGTAGATGTGAGGACCACCTGCTTTTATAAAACTATTTTATAATTAAACACTGTATTTTCTTATATTTTTTTTTATTTTCTTTTTCCTGATAGTTCTGCCTGGAATGTTGTGTCTACATTTCAGCTTATTTAAAACTTGTCTTTAATTCAGATCTTATCAAAATTCTAGCCTATTTAATAAATTTCCACTGATATCAGCTAAGGAAAAAATTAACAACATTTAACAGTTTATATGTAAATTACACTTGAATCATTGTTTTTTTATTATTAGTTATTTGAGAACAGAGATTATACTTGTCTATTTTTACTTTATGCAAAATGTCAAATACAAAACTTTTCAGTTTTCCAATGATCAAATAACCTTATTTCCTGTTGAATATAACCAAATAGTGATAATATTTTAAAAATTATTACAACTTACATAATAAAATATTGTTTATGACTAACCTTATAAAATTAATACAGTCACACAATAATCACACAATTAATGAATTTAGGAGTCAATAAGTGAAAATTAAAATTGCCACTTGTAACCATTTAAAATTGCAAAGTAAAATAGTTAAATAAAAGCTTCTTTAAATCAAGATGAGAATTTTATAACAGGCTATTTTATTATTGACAATACTGAAAAGAATTCAACTGATATATATAATGTTTCCATTTTGGTCATCAGGCAAATGTCATTCTTTAAGGAATAATCCAGGGAAACATATAATATTGTTGTTTCAAAGTATATCAACAAAAAATTATGAAGCATTCAATAAAAGAAAAAAAAAAAAACCTGTCATCAATGGAATGAGACCTAAACATTATACAGAAGTGGAAATTAGAGGAATAACTGCAAATATGACAGATTTGCAAAAATAGTGAAATAGTTGGACATATGAATACCGAATTTGAGAATGAAGTTATTTTTACAATATTTAAATGGAAATGCTAGATAATACAAAGATAAAATATGAAAAAAGTTTCAATTTATATTCCAAATACCATAAAACAAGTGTGATTAGACTATATACTGATCTCAAGAGGTACCCTACATAACTAAATGTTGGATTAGCAGTTGATAACAATGTAATATACCACATACTGGGTTAAGTAAGCATGGGTTAAGCATTTAATAACTCTTTTGCTAACATTCTCATTGTTTGGAAAGATTTTATGGGGATATCATATAGTATGTATGTATTTTCAGCAGCTCTCCAAGGAACATTTGCTGATGCTTTATTTTTCTGCCTATTAGTATGCCAAGATTGGACAGAGGCTTTTAAAATCATTACAATAGTCCTTATTGCTTTGGGTAAAGGACAAGTATCAGTAAATATTTGATGATAAAAATAATAAAGGTAATAATGTTAGTCATTCAGAGAAGTCAATGGCACCCCACTCCAGTACTCTTGCCAGGGAAATTACGGATGAGCCTGGTGGGCTGCAGTCCATGGGGTCGCTAGGAGTCCGACACGACTGAGCGACTTCACTTTCACTTTTCACTTTCATGCATTGGAGAAGGAAATGGCAACCCACTCCAGTGTTCTTGCCTGGAGAATTCCAGGGACAGGGGAGCCTGGTGAGCTGCTGTCTGGGGTCGCACAGAATCGGACACGACTGAAGTGACTTAGCAATGTTACTCATTTGCATCTTGTCTCTCCTCATCTTTTCATACCTTTTGAATAAAAAGAATGGGAGCAGTATACTAACACATATACATGGAATTTAGAAAGATGGCAATGATGACCCTGTATGCAAGACAGCAAAAAAGACACAGATGTGTATAGTGGAATTTTGGACTCAGAGGGAGAGGGAGAGGGTGGGATGATTTGGGAGAATGGCATTGAAACATGTATAGTATCATGTAAGAACCAAATTGCCAGTCTATGTCCGATGCAGGATACAGTATGCTTGGGGCTGGTGCATGGGGATGACCCAGTGAGATATTATGGGGAGGGAGGTGGGAGGGGGTTCATGTTTGGGAATGCGTGTACACCCGTGGTGGATTCATGTCAATGTATGGCAAAACCAATACAGTATTGTAAAGTAAAATAAAGTAAAAACAAAAATTTTAAAAAAAATTAAAAAAAAAGATTTTAAAAAGATAAAAAAAAAAAAAAAAAGAATGGGAGCAACACTTCAATATCAGCTCTGGATTAAATGAGGGAGTCTATCACAAGACTGGGCCATGACAAGAAAGTGCTTCATAGTTCAGTGGAAAATTCATGAAAACAAGTACTATGTCATTAGAAGGAACGTTTGAAGGGGAGATTCAAAATACCCTTGACAAAGGACAAGCAAAACAATATTCCGATCCATGTATATTCCTTCCTTAATATTTGTAAGTCACACAAAATGACTAAGTCTAGAAAGGCATATGAAATGAGGCATGTGTTTAATTAGGCAACTCTGTTGGGAACTTTGGAAAAGTAAGAACATGTTCAAGGTATAGGTAAGCAGTATATATATATAAGTGCAAGCAGATATATGAGGAAAGATTAAAAGTGGAGGATATCAAGTAAAAGGTGTTATCATCTGTAATAGAGCTTCTAAATGAGTCAGAGCCTATTCTAATGTAAAGGCACTCATCATTTCAGAGCTCTTTGTGTTGACTGAAACTAACATGATAAAATATTTTCAGAATTAATGAAATTCACACATACATAATTGAAACAGATTATTCAATCCTTTGCTCATATCATGAAGTAAATAGCTAATTTTTTGAAGCATCGCTCACCTAACAGGTTGTGCTATAGTTAAAACAAACAAAATTTAATTAATTATGTTCAGTACAGTTCAGTTGCTCAGTTGTGGCCAACTCTTTGTGACCCCATGCACACTAGGATTCTACGTCCACTGCCAACTGCCAGAGCTTGTTCAAACTCATGTCCTTCAAGTCAGTGATGCCATCAAACCATCTCATCCTCTGTCGCAACCTTCTCCTCCTGACTTCAATCTTTCCCAGTGTCAGGATCTTTTCAAATGAGTACGCTGTCTGCATTAGGTGGCCAAAGTATTGGAGCTTCAGCTTCAACATCAGTCCTTCCAATGAACACTCAGGACGAATCTCCTTTAGGATGGACTGGTGGATCTCCTTGCAGTCCAAAGGACTCTCAAGAGTTGTCTCCAACACCACATTTAAAAAGCATCAGTTGTTTGGCATTCAGCTTTCTTTATAGCTCTACTCTCACATCCATACATGAGTACTGGAAAAACCATAGCTTTGACTAGGTGGACCTTTTTTGGCTAAGTAATGTCTCTGCTTTTTAATATGCTGTCTAGGTTGCTCATAGCTTTTCTTCCAAGGAGCAAGTATCTTTTAATTTCATGGCTGCAGTCACCATTTGCAATGATTTTGGAGCCCCAAAAAATAAAGCCCGTCACTGTTTACATTGTTTTCACATCTATTTCTATGAAGTAATTGCACTGGATGCCATGATCTTAGTTTTTAAATGTTGAGTTTTAAGTCAGTTTTACCATTCTCCTCTTCCACTTTCATCAAGAGGCTAAGTTTCTCTTTCCCTTCTGCCATAAGGGTAGTGTCTTCTGAATATCTGAGGTTATTGATATTTCTCCCAGCAATCCTGATTCCAGCTTGTGCTTCATCCAGCCTGGCCTTTCACATGGTGTACTCTGGATATAAGATACATATGCTAATCTGTTGTTCCATGTCCAATTCTAATTGTTGCTACTTGACCTGAATACAGATTTCTCAGGAGGCAGGTAAGCTGGTCTGATGTTCCCATCTCTTGAAGTGTTTTCCGCAGATTTTTGTGATCCACAAAGTCAAAGCTTTTAGCTTAGTCAATGAAGCAGACATAGAAGCTTTGTTTTTGTTTTTGCTTTTGTTTTTTCTGGTATTCTCTTGCTTTTTCTATGATCCGATGGATGCTGGCAATTTGATCTCTGGTTACTCTGACTTTTCTAAACCCAGCTTGAAGTTCGTGGTTCATGTACCATTGAACATAGCTTGGAGAATTGTGAGCATTAATTTGTTAGCACATGAGATGAGTGCAATCGTGCAGTAGTTTGAACATTCTTTAGCAATGACTTTCTTTGGGACTAGAATGAAAACTGACATTTAATCATGTATAAAATGATGATTTCTATTTCATACCTCACAGGGCTACTTGAGGATCATGAAGAGTCATGGGATCTTGAAGAATCAGACACAACTGAGTGACTGAACAACAACAGGGTTACTTGAAGTTGTGTGGCTACACAGTTACTATGCTGTAAACACTTTGAATGAAACACTTCAGGAATGAAGAGTCTAAGCTCATCTGAATGAATGCCTCAAACACGACTACAGTTCCAGAAGTCAAACTTCTACACACCACTTTTAAACTCAAAGTATGCTAATTAAGACCATTTATTAAGTTTGATTTTATAGTTTATAACATATAAAGATAAACACATACAATTCTGTTTCTGATTGTGCATAACTTATTCATTCTGCTTCAAAATCATGATTTCACTTCATCTTATATGCACATCTTTTTTTGTTGTTGTTGTTCTGCATGAATTAAAGAATAAGTGTAACTTTCATTCACTGTTACAATTAGCCATAACATAGTTTTATATATCCCTAGTTATTTATATGGAGAAGGCAATGGCACCCCACTCCAGTACTCTTGCCTGGAAAATCCCATGGACAGAGGAGCCTGGTAGGCTGCAGTCCATGGGGTCGCTAAGAGTTGGACACGACTGAGCGACTTCACTTTCACTTTTTACTTTCATGCACTGGAGAAGGAAATGGCAATCCACTCCAGTGTTCTTGCTTGGAGAATTCCAGGGACGGGGGAGCCTGGTGGGCTGCCATCTCTGGGGTCACACAGAGTCGGACATGACTGAAGAGACTTAGCAGCAGCAGCAGCAGCTATTTATAACGATATTTTCAACTCAACTTGCAAGTAGCACTCTTTTATTAGAAGTAAAAGGTTATCCATTAAAAGGTTATCCATCAAACAGGTTATCCATTAAAAGATGGGTGTAATTTCTACTCACTGACATGTTACTGATTTCAATGCATCTTGCAAATAGAAAGCTTAGAAATATCTTTTTTTTAAATATAAATTTATTTATTTTAATTGGAGGTTAATTACTTTACAATATTGTATTGGTTTTGCCATACATCAACGTGAATCCGCCACAGGTATACACATGTTCGCCATCCTGAACCTCCCTCCCACCTCCCTCCCCATACCATCCCTCTGGGTCATCTCAGTGCACAGCCCCAAGCATCCAGTATCATGCATCAAACCTGGACTGGCAATTCGTTTCATATATCTTTAAGAAGAATTGGGTCTAAGCTACTTGCATTTATATTTAATGAATACTTTGATATAATTAAATTCTGAATATAGAATAATTAAATTTAGTACTGTTAATAGGTCAGCATGACTAGTGTAAAAATACTGAAATATTCCTATAACTAGCCACTGACTGTAGTTAGCTTTCCTGGCTACCCTAGCCTCTCTACTGTGGCTGTCCAGGTTTCACCCTCAGCAAGTAAGAAGTGACATGTACACAGGAACATTAAGGTCTGCTTATGTCAACCAATTATTACATGATTGTATTATCACTTCTGAAAAGAAATGTAGCAAATAATTGTTTAAAGTATCTCATATCACTGAAGCCAGATTTAGTTAGTTTTTACTGTTACTAGATTGCAACAATCAAAAAGAACTTTTTCATACTGTTCATGGGGTGCTTAATGCAAGAATACTGAAATGATTTGCCATTCTCTTCTCCAGTGGGCTGAATTTGGTCAGAACCTGACTAGCAGGGACATGCCTTTCAGCCACTCAACGTGGCTGGATGATGTGCCTGGGGCCCTGGTTGTCCCATTTCTGGTCCTTGTGTTCAGTGTTCAAAACTTCACTGGCAGTCCAGTGTCCATCAACATGTGGCCAGGAGTTTAGACAAAGGCCTGCTGGAAGGGCTGTAAAAGGAGTCTAGGGGAGGTTGGAGCTGATGTTGTATGATGCCCAGGAGCAGAGGGGACCATGGCCTTGCTGCTGCCATTGGCCATCTTGGAGCTGACAGGAAGTGATGCACACGAGATGATGACCAAAACTGTCCCCCAGAAAGTTTGTAAGATGCAAAGTGGTTGTCTAGGGCGGCCTTACAAATGTTTGAGAACAGAAGAAAAGTGAAAGGCAAAGAGAAAAGGAAAGATATACCCAACTGAATAAAGAGTTCCAGAGAATAGAAAGGAGAGATAAGAAAGCCTTCCTTTAAAAAAAGGTTAATTACTTTAGAATATTCAATTGGTTTTGCCATGCATCAAGAAAGCCTTCTTAAATGACCAATGAAAAGAAATAAAGGAAAACAACAGAATGGGAAAAATTAGAGATCACTTTAAGAAAATTGGAGATACCAAGGGAAGATTTCATACAAGGGTAGGCACATTAAAGGACAAAAATGGCAAGGACCTAACAGAAGTAGAGCAGATTAAGAAACGATGGCAAGAATACAAAGAAGAACTGTACAAAAAAGCTCTTAATGACCCAGTTAGCCATGATGATATGATCACTCACCTAGAGCCAGACATCCAGGAGAGTGAAGTCAAGTGGGCTTTAGGAAGCATTACTGTGAACAAAGCTAGTAGGGGTGATAGAATTCCAGCTGAACTATTTCAAATATTAGAAGATGATGCTGTTAAAATGATGCACTCATTATGCCAGAAAATTTGGAAAACTCAGCAGTGGCCACAGGACTGGAAAAGGAAGTTCTCATTCCAATACCAAAGAAGGGCAATGCCAAAGAATGCTCAAATTACTGCACTGATTTCACATGCTAGCAAGATTATGCTCAAAATCCTTCAAGCTATGCTTTAGTAATATGTGAACCAAGAATTTCCAGATATGCAAGATGGATTTAGAAAAGACAAAAGAATCAGAGAGCAAGTTGCTAACATCTGTTGGATCACAGAAAAAATAGAGAATTTCTGACAAATATCTACTTTTGCTTCATTGACTCTGCTAAAGCCTTTAACTGTGTGGATCACAACAAACTGGAAAATTCATAAAAAGATGGGAATAGCAGACCAACTTACCTACCTCCTGCAAAACTTGTAGTAGGTCAGGAAGCAAGAGTTAAAAAAAGACATGGAACAATAGACTGGTTCCAAATTGGGAAAGGAGTGTGTCAAAGCTGCATATTTTCATCCTGCTTGTTTAACTTTTATGCAGAAAACATCATGCAAAATGCTGAGCTGGATGAAGCACAAGCTGGAATCATGATTGCTGAGAGAAATATCAACAACCTCAGACAAGCAGATGATACCACTTTAGTGGCGGAAAGTGAAGAGGAACTGCAGAGCTTCTTGATGAAAGCAAAAGAGGATAGTGAAAAACCTGGCTTAAAACACAATATTCAAAAAGCTAGTATCTAACACATATATATGGAATTTAGAAAATGGTAATGACAACCCTGTATGAGAGACAGTAAAAGAGACACAGATTTATAGAACAGTCTTTCGGACTCTGGGAGAGGGAGAGGGTGGGATGATTTGGGAGAATGGCATTGAAACGTGTATAATATCATATATGAAATGAATCGCCAGTCAAGGTTCGATACATGATACTGGATGCTTGGGGCTGGTGCACTGAGACAACCCAGAGGGATGGTATGAGGAGGGAGGAGGGAAGGGTTTCAGGATGGGGAACACATTTATACCTGTGGCAGATTCATGTTGATGTATGGCAAAACCAATACAATATTGTAAAGTAATTAACCTCCAATTAAAATAAATAAATTTATATTAAAAAAACTAATATTGCGATATCCAGTCACTTCATGGCAAATAAATGGGGAAAATATATAAACACTGTCGTGTTTCATTTTCTTTGGCTCTAAAATCAATGCTGATGGTAACTGCAGGTATGAAATTAAAAGCCACTTGATCCTTGGAATATTACCTATTACAAACCTAAACAGTATATTAAAAACAGAGACATTACTTTTACAGCAAAGGTGTGTATAATGAAGGCTATGGTTTTTCCATTAGTCATGTATGGATATGAGAGTTGTATCATAAAGTAGGTTGAATGCCAAAGAATTGACACTTTTGAACTGTGGTACTAGAAAATACTCTTGAGAGTCCCTTAGAGATCAAACCAGTCAGTTCTAAAGGAAATCAATCCTAAAGGAATATTCACTGGAAGGACTGATGGTGAAGACGAAGCTCCAATATTTTGGCCACTTGATGCAAAGAACTGACTCATTGGAAAAGACTCTGACGCTGGGAGTGATTGAGGGCAAGGGCATAAGGGGGTGACAGAGATGAGATGGTTGGATGGCGTCAGTGACTCAATGGTCATGAGTCTGAGCAAACTCAGGGAGATAGTGATGGACAGAGAAGACTGGTGTGCTGCAAAAGAGTCAGACATGACTTGGCTACTGAACAACAACACGACAAAAAGGGCCAGTCAGTCTATCGTCGTTAGTAGTTCAAATTTTACTGCTACGTAGGGAAATGCATCTTAAGCACCTGAAATCTTTCTTTAATAATTCAAAACAAGAAAAGGCAAGATTAAAGGGTCTACAGTTTTTGACTGGAAGTTTACAAACAGAGGTACTTTACAGAGTCCTGGGCTCTGCATGAAATGTGCGGCACTTTGCCAACTATGTTTTCTCATTTCTGACAACTCCATCAAGAACCTGGAGATCAATGAAATGCTTTTTTTTTTTTTTTTTTTGAATGGGCCCTGAAACCAGAATCTTGATTAAATTTTAAAATTTTGTTCATCTTCCAGCCTCTGGGTTGTGGCAGACACTTTGCAACATGAAGACTGATTTAGATCCAGTGAATCAATGAAAGATATCAGAGAGACCCCCTAGGAAAATAAGGCACAGAGACCAGCCTGAGCTCTGAATTGTGACACTTAGGGTAGAAAATAAATGATTCTGTCAGAACTGAAAAAAGGGCCTGGACTTTTATGATTTGGGGATCTGCTTTAGTGAAAGAACACTAAATTGCAAACAAGACCTTAAAAAAGGTGAGGGTGGGATGATGTGAGAGAATAGCACTGAATCATGTATATTGCCATATGTGAAATACATCATCAGTCCAGGTTCTATGACAGGGTGCTCAGGGGCGGTGCACTGGGATGACCCTGAGGGATGGGATGGGGAGGGAGGTAGGAGGAAGGGCCACGATGGGGAACACATGTACATCCATGGCTGATTCATGTCAATGTATGGCAAAACCCACCACAATAATTTAAAGTAATTAGCCTGTATTGGTTTTGCCATACATTGACATGAATCCACCACAGGTGTACATGAGTTCCCAACCCTGAACTCCCCTCCTACCACCCTCCCCATATCGTCTCTCTGGGTCATCCCAGTGCACCAAAGTAAAAAAAAAAAAAAATTAAAAAAATAAATAAATAAAAATAAAAAACAAAACTAAAAATAATTAGCCTCCAATTAAAATTTAAAAAGTTAAAAAAAAATTCTATTAGTAAGTGAAGTGCCCTAAAGTTTAACCTCATTAGTTTCACAATAAATCCATTCCAGTTTTATTGTTCTTAATATTAAGATGCAGAGAAGGCAATGGCACCCACTCCAGTACTCTTGCCTGGAAAATCCCTGGAGGGGCCTGGTGGGCTGCAGTCCATGGGGTCACTAAGAGTCGGACATGACTGAGCAGCTTCACTTTCACTTTTCACTTTCATGCATTGGAGAAGGAAATGGCAACCCACTCCAGTGTTCTTGCCTGGAGAATCCCAGGGACAGGGGAGCCTGGTGGGCTGCCATCTCTGGGGTCGCACAGAGTCTGACACGACTGAAGTGACTTAGCAGCAGCAGCAGCAATATTAAGATGCATGGGAAAAAAAAAGTAATTTATACAATTTCTATTGTTCTTTATATGCCTAATTCTACAATTTACATAAGTGGGAAACACACTTTAAAACTAAGTCATTTTCATCATAGAACTTAAGATCCATGGTTAAAAATATCCAGTGATGGTGTTTTCAGATTAAATATTTCAATGTTGAGAACTTTATTCTAAATGCTTGTTTTAATCCTTAAATCAATAGCAAAGAATTTTCTTTGTATAAAAGGCATAGACTATGGCTTATGAGCTGTGTGTTTGTTTATAATTTGGCAAGACATTCTTGTTTCTAGAGCTGCATTTTAAAAATAATAATGTCTCTAAAATATTTAATTTAAAAATCAGTTAAAATGAAATGTTAAGTGCTGATTACAGTACTTCC
Source organism: Capra hircus (assembly GCF_001704415.2). NCBI lineage: Eukaryota > Metazoa > Chordata > Mammalia > Artiodactyla > Bovidae > Capra > Capra hircus. Next base: position 83,698,234 of record NC_030821.1, read on the forward strand.
CTTCATATTGCAATAAATGACTTGCAAATGAATTTGCTATGGGTTCATTTGATTTACTCTTTAACCAAGCTGTCAAGTCAATGTCATCCACAGAAGACAGATGGGGCATACTGAGAGGTGTCCTGCTGAGAGACTGCATTCTACTTCAACATGTCATGAAAGCAAGCTTCAAAAAGATGCCTTCTGATTTCAAATGACTAGCCCAATGTGTTCTGTAAGAATTAAGAGAGCTTAAAAATGCAAAGATATAGTAGCTTGCCAGTAAGAGTATAGCAAGTGTCTGTTGAGAAGGAAAAAAAAAAAAAGGACTAGAGGGCTTATTTATAATATTATCTAATTTCCCTGATCCACAGAAGTTTCATCATTTTTGATCACAGTGTGCCAGAATTATGTCAACCACAGCTCACAAAGTTACAGAAAATTAATATTCAGCACTCCTTGAGCCAATATAAGCCAGCTCCATTACAATCCTGGGAAGGTACTTTATTGACTGTTACTTAAAGGTTAATCACCGGCTCAATGGACATGAGTTTGAGTAAACTCCTGGAGTTGGTGATGGACAAGGAGGCCTGGCGTGCTGCAGTCCATGTGATTGCAAAGAGTTGGACATGACTGAGAGACTGAACTGAACTGACTTAAGGTTGACCAAGATTTTAGATAACTCGAAATATATACATAATGGAGATGGGGAAGGGCCAGCCGGGTGGATATCTATGACTGTTGGTGTATGGTGATGGTATGAGAAAAATTTGCATAATGTGTGTGCATGGGAAAAGCTCTTCTGAACAGTCACCAACATAGTAACTAACCAACACTGTAATGGGAAGGAGAAATAAAAGGCTGTTGGGGGCAGGATTTTATAGTACCATGAGTGTGAAAGTGATACAAGTCATGCATGTTCCTGTGTGCTTCAGTCATATCCAAATCTTTGCAGCCTTATTGACTGTAGCCCACCAGGCTCCTCTGTCCATGGGATTCTCCAGCCAAGAATACTGGAGTGGTTTGCATGCCCTCCTCCAAGGGATCTCAACCCACGGATCATACCTATGTTTCTTATGTCTCATAGATTGGCAGCTGGATTCTTTACCACTAGAGCCACCTGGGGAGCCCACAAGTCATGCATAAACTAGCTCAAATGTTCAAATAATATTATAGTACTATATAACTGCTACTTTCTGATGGTAGGTATTCTGTAATCTTCCCTTTATGAGATCTTATTTTCTTATATCAACCTTTCACATTTATCACTTTTTTATAAAAAATATATTTTATTGGTTAGACTCTAATAAAAGATAGAATGTATATATTCATGTCCTTTATATTTAGCCAATTTCTTTCCAAAAAGCCGCACCAATTTCCAATGACCATTACTGCTACTTATTCTTGCTTTAATTAAAAATTATTCATGCATTGTTGCTTAGTCTTTTCTTTGTATGTGTTTGTATGTGTATGTGTGTGTCCCTGTGTCACTTAACTTTATATGTGTTTTGCAAAAGTAGCATAGTTTAGGATTTTATTTTGAATCTGCTTCAGCTGACTTCTTCTAAGAGGACAATTTAAAGACATTTATGTCTGTATAAGATTCATTATATTTGGTCCTTTATGACAGTCTTTCTTTCATTTTTGTTCTCTCCTTTTCCCTTCTCTCTCTTTCTCACTTTTGCTGTCCAGATCTTACACTAATCTACGTGGCCCTTGAAAAGCAAGGACTTTTTCTTTTATTTTTGCACCAGACAGAAATATATAACACTTTATGATTTCTGAATGAATGACCTAAGAATTCAAATAATTAATTGTCAATTCTGTCACACAATGAGAATGATTAGAATTAAAGTTTATTCACATTCATGTTAAACAATTTGAATATTGATATAATTTTAATTTTTAGTTATTCCCTAATTTATCTTTGTTAATTGATTAATTTTAATTGGAGGATAATTACTTTACAATATTGTGATGGTTTTTGCCATACATTGACATGAATATATATTTTTTTATTGAAGAATATATGATGTACAATATTATAGTAATTTCAGGTACACGAGCATTGCTATTCAGTGTTTTTACAGATTATGCTGCATTTAAAGTCATTACAAGATGATGGCTACATTTGTCTGTGGAGTACACTATCCTTGTTGCTGATACATTTTATACATAGTAGTTTGTATCTCTTAATCCTATGCCCCTGTCTTGCCCCCTCCTCCCCAAATCTGGTAACCACTAATTTGTTTTCTGTCTCTGTGAGTCTGTTTCTGTTTTGCAATATACATTTGTTTGTATTATACTTTATATTCTACATATAAGTTATATAATACAGTGTTTGTCTTTTTCTGTCTGACATTTCATAAAGCATAATATACTCTTTGTCCATCAATGATGCTCCAAATGGCAGAATCTCATTCTTTTCTATGGCTGAGTAGTATGCTGGCATAACTTTATAATTTTAGAAATAAGAATACCAAATGTAGAGATTTTAATTAAGCGGAATTCTTTCAATTACTCCATTCATCTATCAGATAAAAGTATGATCTTAAACTCCATTTTATGCTCTAAATTATTACTTTGTCTAAAACTATTTTTAAAAAAGTAAATAAATATCTAAATAATATAATTTTGTTTTGTTTAGTGATGAATTTACTTATATCCATGACTGTCCAAGGCTTATTCTAAGAGTTCTTTTTACCACTACATTCAAATTCAAGAATTTGCTACCTGATGGTGGTTTTCTATGTTTCTATTACATTTGCAGGTTTTCTCTTCCAGCAAAGAAAGTCACTTAGCTAACATGTTTTTGGAAACTATAAATGTGAAAATACCTTTATATAGTCTTACAGGTAAATGGAAGTTTGGATCCTATCTATCTGACACCTCATGTCATGTGATCCCATATTACTATTATCAAGGAGGAAGAAAAAACATACTGTGATGATTTAGCTCTTGTGAAATAGCCCTAGTAAAAATAAATTCTAGACAAACTGATGATACAAGAACATGTTCTCATTTTTTCATCCAGTTTCTCATCAAAATAAACCTCAAGTTGATGTAAAGATTGAGAACTTATCAGAACAAGAAATCAGGACAAGTTCCTGCCAAATTTAATGCTGATGTGCTAAAACTTTCACGTAAAATCCTTGTGTTTGAAGACCCAAATCCAGAAGTCCCTAAGGGCAGCATTTCATTTGGTGGCTACTTCTGCATACACTCCTTTGCCTATGGGTGGCTGGTGCTGTTTAAATGGGGATAAAGCAATTATAAATGTTATTTCCAGGCTAGCAGATACAGTAAAATTTGTTATTATTTTCCATTTTCCTTTGGAAAAACGAATTTGAGTGTTTTGTAAAAATAAAAGACATGTAAGAAAGTGATCTATTAGGTAGTGTCTCTTTCTCTGAAGATAGATAGATAGATAGATAGACAGATAGATAGATAGATATTATATGTAGTAGCAACTTATATTGGAGAAGAATCTTGAGAGTCTCTTGAACTGCAAGGAGATCAAACCAGTCCATCCTAAAGGAGATCAGTCCTGAGTGTGCATTGGAAGGACTAGTATTGAAGCTGAAACTCCAAAACTTTGGCCACTTGATGTGAAGAGCTGACTCATTTGAAAAGACCCTGATGCTGGGAAAGATTGAAGGCAGGAGGGGAAGGAAATGACAGAGGATGAGATGGTTGGATGGCATCACTGCCTCAATGGACATGAGTTTGGGTAAACTCTGGGATTTAGTGATGGACAAGGAGGCCTGTTGTGCTGCAGTCTGTGGGGTCACAAAGAGTTGGACACGATTGAGTGACTGAACTGAACTGAGCAGCTTTTATGTATTTAATTCATTAAATATGTTATAATAATTGGTATATTTCATTTTCTGTAAAATATCCATCTTTTGATAGATATATATGGGACAATAGGCTGAAATTATCTCCTTTTGTTTCCTTATAGAACACTTTATGATTTTTCTGTAATGTTTGACTCTCTGCATGTACTACACATGATTGCATTTTATGTGTAAACCTTAAGCAACTAGAAGGGGCTACAGTTCTATGGTAAACTGTAATCTTTACTTCAATATTAAGAAACAGATACACAAAGACACATATCAAAATAAGGTACCAGGGTTTATTTTATCTCCTTTTGAGACCTTACCAATTCTATATCCCATTCACAACAAAAATTTTGTCATTATTTTTGATTATTAACATCTTGCAATTAAAAATATTTTGCTATGCTTTTTAGATCTGCCCTTGTTTCTGCTGCATTGATTCAGTGTAACCACATTGAATTGATTTTGCTTGAATAGCTCACTATAAATATAATGAAAACCCATTATTTCATTTTGCAAAGTAGATTGGATGATAAATTTAATTAGTCATTAGATAATTGCCAACTCCAAATATGTTTTTATAGACACAATTGGTTACATAACGATTCTTTGTGTAATTTCAGTATGAGAAAAATATAAACAAGAATTGTTTAACTTTTTCTTTTAAATTTTGTGTACCATGGCTGTGTTATACTATCTATAGCAACATTCATTTCTAGTAAAAATTTATAGTGCAAATAATCTTGTCATTAAAAAAATATTGTTAATAATACACTCCTTCAAAATAATTTTTCTCTTCAAGAGCTGGATTCACCATCCTTAGGAGTTTAGAATATGTGGTTAATTATTTTTGTGTTCACAATGCACATATGGACATAAGTTAACTTATCAGGATCATTCTAAACAGTGTATTTTAATATTTCTTGCAAAATTTGTAACTCTACATGAATGTGATTATGAGCACAAACATTGTATGTAATGGTACTCACTCAGAATTCTGCTTCTGCCATTTAATTAACTATTATATTAGACCTTAATTTTGCTATAATATATAAACTTGTCATGATATCTGCTTACAAAGTGGTGCTGTAAGATTAACTAGCATGGTGCTGAAAAATACTCATACTTACTGTTATTTTTATAGAATGTTATTAGTTATTATTATCTAGGAATTGAGTGAGAAAATACTATTAATCTCCAGGTGGCAAGAATACACAGAAGAACTGTACAAAAAAGATCGTCACGATCCAGATAATCATGATGATGTGATTACTAATCTAGAGCCAGACATCTTGGAATGTGAAGTCAAGTGGGCCTTAGAAAGCATCACTGTGAACAAAGCTAGTGGAGGTGATGGAATTCCAGTTGAGCTATTTCAAATCCTGAAAGATGATGCTGTGAAAGTACTGCACTCAATATGCCAGCAAGTTTGGAAAACTTAGCAGTGGCCACAGGACTGGAAAAGGTCACTTTTCATTCCAATTCCAAAGAAAGGCAATGCCAAGGAATGCTCAAACTACCGTACAATTGCACTCATCTAACATGCTAGTAAAGAAATGCTCAAAATTCTCCAAGCCAGGCTTCAGCAATACCTGAACCGTGAACTCCCTGATGTTCAAGCTGGTTTTAGAAAAGGCAGAGGAACCAGAGATCAAATTGCCAACATCCCCTGGATCATGGAAAAAGCAAGAGAGTTCCAGAAAAACATCTATTTCTGCTTTGTTGACTCTGCCAAAGCCTTTGACTATATGGATCACAATAAACTGTGGAAAATTCTGAAAGATATGGGAATACCAGACCACCTGACCTGCCCCCTGAGAAATTTGTATGCAGGTCAGGAAGCAACAGTTAGAACTGGACATTGAAGAAGAGACTGGTTCCAAATAGGAAAAGGAGTACGGCAAGGCTGTATATTGTCACCCTGCTTATTTAAATTCTATGCAGAGTGCATCATGAGAAACGCTGGGCTGGAAGAAACACAAGCTGAAATCAAGGTTGCCGGGAGAAATATCAATAACCTCAGATATGCAGATGACTCCACCCTTATGGCAGAAAGTGAAGAGGAACTCAAAAGCCTCTTGATGAAAGTGAAAGAGGAGAGAGAAAAGTTGACTTAAAACTCAACATTCACAAAACTTAGATCATGGCATCTGGTCCCATCACTTCATGGCAAATAGATGGGGAAACAGTGGAAACAGTGTCAGACTATTTTTTTGGACTCCAAAATCACTGCAGATGCTGACTGCAGCCATGAAATTAAAAGACACTTGCTTATTCCTTGGAAGAAATGTTATGACCAACCAGATTGTATATTCAAAAGCAGAGACATTACTTTGCCGACTAAGGTCCATCTAGTCAATGCTATCCTTTTTCCTGTGGTCATGTATGGATGTGAGAGTTGCACTGTGAAGAAGGCTGAGCGCTGAAGAATTGATGCTTTTGAACTGTGGTGTTGAAGAAGACTCTTGAGAGTCCCTTGGACTGCAAGGAGATCTAGCCAGTCCATTCTAAAGGAGATCAACCCTGGGATTTCTTTGGAAGGAATGATACTAAAGCTGAAACTCTGGTACTTTGACCACCTCATGCGAAGAGTTGACTCACTGGAAAAGACTCTAATGCTGGGAACGATTGGGGGCAGGAGGAGAAGGGGTTTACAGAGGATGAGATGGCTGGATGGCATCACTGACTCAATGGACGTGAGTCTGATTGACTCCAGGAGATGGTGATGGACAGGGAGGCCTGGCGTGCTGCAATTCATGGGGTCACAAAGAGTCAGACATGAGTGAGCGACTGAACTGAACTGAACTGAACTGAACTGAACTGATCTTGATAGGAGATTATTAATCTCCTATCTCTTCATCTTGAAATATGAGCCATTACAAATTGAAATAATGAAAGTCAATATCACAACTTTTTTTTTTTTTGGTATTCTGAGAAAGTCACAAAAATAATAATGAATAAATGATGGACTTTGAGAATTCTCCTTGTCTACATTTGATTTAGTGGATTTGTTCCTAGATGGGAACCACTTGATTGAAGGGCATCATTTTGGACTCTTTCATATATTTTATTTTCTCCGTACATTTTATCTATTCCTTCAAAATAGGTTTGTTTGTTTCTTTGTTTTATTTTTCAAGGGAAAGATGGCAAGAACTTTCCCACCTTAAGACTAGCTTTAACATTTGTAATTCTTTTGTTGTGAATGATACTGGATTCTACAGGCTTCTGAAAACTAAAATACGTCTATAGGGTACAGTTCAGTTCAGTGCTTTTTGACCTCATGTACTGCAGCACCCCAGGCCACTCTGTCCATCACCAAATCCCTGAGTTCACTCAAACTCATGCCCATTGAGTCGGTGATTCTCTCCAGCCATCTCATCCTCTGTCGTCCCCTTCTCCTCCTGCCTCCAATCCCTCCCAGCATCAGAATCTTTTCTAACGAATCAACTGTTTCCATGAGGTGGCAAAAGTATTGGGAGTTTCAGCTTTAGCATCAGTCCTTCCAATGAACAACCAGGATTGATCTCCTTTAGAATGGACTGGTTGCATCTCCTTGCAGTCCAAAGGACTCTCAAGAGTCTTCTCCAACACCACAATTCAACAGCATCAATTCTTCAGTGCTTAGCTTTCTTCGAAGTCCAACTGTCACATCCATACATGACTACTGGAAAAACCATAGACTTGGCTAGATGGACCTTTGTTGGGAAAGTAATGTCTCTGCTTTTGAATATACTATCTAGGTTGGTCATAACTTTCCTTCCAAGGAGCAAGAGTCTTTTAATTTCATGGCTGCAATCACCATCTGCAGTGATTTTGGAGCCCCCAAAATAGTCTGACACTGTTTCCACTGTTTCCCCATCTATTTCCCATGAAATCATGATACCAGATGCCATGATCTTAGTTTTCTGAATGTTGAGCTTTAAGCCAAATTTTTCTCTCTCCTCTTTCACTTTCATCAAGAGGCTTTTGAGTTCCTCTTCACTTTCTGCCATAAGGGTGGTGTCATCTGCATAACTGAGGTTATTGATATTTCTCCCGGCTATCTTGATTCTAGCTTGTGCTTCTCCCAGCCCATGATGTACTCCTTTTCCTATTTGGAACCAGTCTCTTGTTCCATGTCCCGTTCTAACTGCTGCTTCCTGACCTGCTTATAGGTTTCTCAAGAGGCAGGACAGGTGGTCTGGTATTCCCATCTCTTTCAGAATTTTCCACAGTTTATTGTGATCCACACAGTCGAAGGCTTTGGCATAGTCAACAAAGCAGAAATAGATGTTTTTCTGGAACTCTCTTGCTTTTTCCATGATCCAGCGGATGTTGGCAATTTGATCTCTGGTTCCTCTGCCTTTCCTAAAACCAGCTTGAGCATCTGGAAGTTCACAGTTCACGTATTGCTGAAGCCAGGGTATAAAACCATAAATAAACTGATATCAGATGTTCTAGTGCAATGAAAAATAAAAAAAAGTGAGTCTATTCAGTAACAACTGCTAGATAACTGCTTAAATATTGTTTGTTTCTTTTCATAACTGACATCGATATATGTCTTTAAATTATCTTTTTTTTTTTTTTCCTACTAAGATCTAGAACAATGCTATCTAATACTGCTGCAACAGGTACATGAAACTATTGATATTTAAATTTAATTTAAAATAAATGTAATTTAAGTTGATTTCCTCATTCACACTGGTCACAGTTTCTCAACAGTCGCATGCAGCTAGTGGCTACTGCGATTGATGAATAACAGAGGTTAGATCACCTCTTTTAACAAAGAATCTTCTCTTAGTACTGATAAAAACCAGTGTGCTTCAACTTACAAAAATAAATAAATAAATAAAAAGTCGTTGTGGACTTTTTTTCTTAATCACATCTTACCATTAAATTTAAATGTCACAGACATGTGTGCCTAGTACAGAGAAAAAGTAAGATCCTCCACCTCCTGTGATGGTCCATGATGTATATCTTGGGAAGGAGGGAGACTTGATACACATACCAACTCCTGGAGGAGCAGAACAACTTTTACCACGTGCTCACATTTATAAATTCTATGAAAAAAAACATTTAAAGCTACTTTCCTGGATGTGAGAATAATTGTAATTAAATTTTTTAATTTTGAAATGCAAATCAAAACCACAATGAGGTACCACTTCACACCAGTCAGAATGGCTGCGATCCAAAAATCTGCAAGCAATAAATGCTGGAGAGGGTGTGGAGAAAAGGGAACCCTCCTACACTGTTGGTGGGAATGCAAACTAGTACAGCCACTATGGAGAACAGTGTGGAGATTCCTTAAAAAATTGCAAATAGAACTACCTTATGACCCAGCAATCCCACTTCTGGGCATACACACCAAGGAAACCAGAATTGAAAGAGACACATGTACCCCAATGTTCATCGCAGCACTGTTTATAATAGCCAGGACATGGAAACAACCTAGATGTCCATCAGCAGATGAATGGATAAGAAAGCTGTGGTACATATACACAATGGAGTATTACTCAGCCGTTAAAAAGAATTCATTTGAATCAGTTCTGATGAGATGGGTGAAACTGGAGCCAATTATACAGAGTGAAGTAAGCCAGAAAGAAAAACACCAATACAGTATACTAACACATATATATGGAATTTAGGAAGATGGCAATGACGACCCTGTATGCAAGACAGGAAAAAAGACACAGATGTATATACCAGACTTTTGGACTCAGAGGGAGAGGGAGAGGGTGGGATGATTTGGGAGAATGGGAATTATAACATGTATACTGTCATGTAAGAATTGAATCGCCAGTCCATGTCTGACGTAGGGTGCAGCTTGCTTGGGGCTGGTGCATGGGGATAACCCAGAGAGATGTTGTGGGGAGGGAGGTGGGAGGGGGGTTCATGCTTGGGAACGCATGTAAGAATTAAAGATTTTAAAATTAAAAAAAAATAAAAAATTAAAATTTAAAGAGAATAATTGTAATTAAAATCAAAGTGTCAAGGTAGAGTTAATTTTAAAGGTTAGTCTCTATTATTATATTGCTCAAATCTAATTATCTACCTTGAATGTTTTTCAACTTTTTGTGACAAATGGAAATAACAATAATAGCTACTCTGCCATCTTTCTACCACCCTTCTATTGAATACCTCACATGTAGCAGGAAGTGAAGAATGGCAGTCAATAGGAATTGGATAATTCTTGTTCACCAGAACTTAAAAGATTAGTGGACAGTCAAGATAGGACCAGAGTCTATATCTTTCACTACAAACCCCAGGATTCTTTCTTCTAAATAATATTTCCTTGATATATCAGCATGAATTGATGTGTTGGGGGCAGTCACAAGAGTCAATCTTAATTTTCAACTCTGTGGGCCATGGATGCCTGTATGTTGGTGGTTTGAAATCAGTCATGATGCTGGGTTTATGTTCACCACAGAAGTCAGAAAACACTATGTATCAGGAGTTTGATTTTTTTTTTTTCTCCCCTTCCTTCCCTGGTTGTCTCAGACAGTAAAGAATCTGCCTGTAATGCAGGAGATCCTGAGTCAGGAGGATTCCCTGGAGATGGGAATAGTACCCAATCCAGTAGTCTTGCTTGGAGAATCCCATGGACAGAGGGGCCTGATGGGCTACAGTCCATGGGGTCACAAAGAGTCAGACTTGACTGAGTGATTAACACTTTCACTTTTCATATTAACCTCTTCAACCCAAGTATTCTCATTCCAGAGCCCTCTATTAGACCTATAGTACTTGAGGAACTGGCTGTAATGAGAAAAATAAACAAGTTCTCCATAAACCATAGGAATTGATGACACTACGTTCAGAAAATCAGTGTTCACATTCCAGCGACCAGGCATCACTAGTGTTTGCATCCACTACTCCACCAGTAGAACTATCATTTGGTCCATTAATGTTAAGGGTGTTTGCTTTATAGTTAACACTGAGACTACTTTCATTAAGATAAAATTGTTTGCTATGAGGACATTATTTAATTAAGGAATGGGATGAATTTTCCTACTATAAGGCAGTAAGAGACAGAAAATAGATGTAAGAGGTTTATCTGATATGCTATTACTTTCCTTTTTCTGTTAAACTGAAGTTCCCTAACAAGGTCATTGTTGATTTTACTATACCTCTGTGTCTGCACATATCATGAGAAAACCATAGATTGAGGTATAGCAATTTTCTTCATTTTATGATTTTTTTCCCTCAAAATAGTGTCAGTAATTCAGTATTTACTATATGATAAAAAATCCACCTTCCAATGCAAGAGACACAAGAAACACAGACTTCATCACTGGGTCAGGAAAATCCCTTGAAGCTGGAAATGGCAACACTCTCCAGTATTTTTGCCAGAAAAATTATATGGACAGAGGTGGGTTACAGTACATCGGAATCACAAAGAGCCAGACACAACTGAGTATGTACAAATGCACACAGACTATTGAGTACTATGATAAATAAATAGGAATAAAGCCATGTAATTTAGAGTTCTCACATTGTTTGATTTTTATTTATTTATTTACTTGAGTAATAGTGTAGATTCAGTCCTTGATGTCCACTAGTGAATCATCTCAAAATACTTTCCAAATAACACCAATTATGGGAGATAATTCTCAGAAAAGTTTTCTAATAACGAGATTTTTCATCCAGTTTTTAGCAAGTAAATCTGTCTCCTGTCCATGTGAATGATATTTTTCAATATTTAGACTTTTTCTTGCACCGTCCTTTCACTTTTTAAATGTAACTGAAACCTCTCACAAGTCCACACTGCTTTCTCCTGATGACAGCAAGATTTTGAAATTTGCTCCAGAAGAAGCTATTCTTTCTTTCTTTTGGTCAGTCTCAAACAGGAAAAAGGGGCTAGCAGTTCCTGTTTTATGTTCAAACCTTTTTTCTAATATCATCATGAAAATAGTTTCCTTTGGAAATAAACATAGACAGGTATACCACCTTCTCCCAACTTTCTTGTATGGTTTTTCCAACAATGATTTGGGGTGAGTTACACATCAAAGTTTCAGACTCTTTTACTTTAAATGATTTTTTAAATTATAGATATATACTCACCAGCTATAAACAGACACCAGATATACACACATTTTCACCTTAGGGAACTAAGCATTGTAAACAATGTTTTACAGAATGCTTCATCATTTATTTATAATTATGATAGATTCTTAGCCATTCCCGTGCTGTATCCTAAACATGCTGTATTTCTTTGATTCTGTGATGTACATATTTCGTACACATTTCCCCCTCTATATGGTGCATAAAGCAATGGTGAGTCTCACAAAAGAGGGCACTTAGATGTGGTGAGGCACAGTGGATTTCATTCAAGTTTCTTCCAATAGAGGAATCTCTCTCTCATTTCTGCCCACTCTTTGTACTGCCCTCTCTCTCATTATTTCTCTTGTTCCTCCTAATCCCTTCAGGGATATTTTGATTCCACTTCCTTTTTATGCAGGTAATTCACGAATACTCATCTGTCATCATTATCTACTTTTTAAGCCTCATGCTCTCAGTTTTGATGACTTCCTTGAAATCTCCTACTCTATTTTACTTTAAAGTTTAAAACAGAGCTTTCCTTCATCATTCCTTCTTTATCAACATCCTACTCTCACCATTCCACAAAGGGAAATTATCTTCTCCATTTCAGAATTTCTTTTCTTTTCTTTTTTTTTTTTAACTGTAAATTGTTTGATGCTCAAACTATTTAGAGATAAATTCCATTTCTAATCCTTTTATGAGACTGCTGCATGAAGCATTATATAACTGCCCCTCTCTTTCTATTCCACTGTCATAAGTCCATATCAAACCGCTATTTACTTTATTATCTAGAAGACTTCTGGTTCCTCTTCAACGTAACTTGTGCTTCACAGGGTCAATTGTCTTTTAGAAACAGTTTCTGTATCACCATTCCCTGGCTCAAAGCCTTTCAATGACTATCCATTACCAAGGGTAAAGAGTAGGGTCCACATTTCTATTTCTGTCAGCATTGCAAAAAGTAAATCAAAATTTATCCTACCAATAATGAACTTTTGTGACATGGGAGCATGAAGATTATTTAGAGTTCACGTTGTTCCTAAACTTGAACACTGTTCACGTTCTCAGAAGGTGTTGGGAGTCTGAGGGGATGCAAGTCACAGGGCAGGGAGCAGGGCATCCAGGATAGTGTAATAGCTCTCCTACTGTTGTTTAGACAATTTGCGTTTAGCAGGAAGGAGGGATGAGAAAGAACAATCTGGAGAGAGTTTCTTGCAAATGTAATTGGAAAAAGTTTAGTCTTGTAAGATCTTTCACAGTTTGAATTCATAGTTGATATATAAAAGATGATACAACCTTATCCTTAATAGAAACATAAAAACATTCTTAGCTTTATTAGCTGTTATAAAAAAATAGCTAATGTGTTAGTGATAAGAACTTTTTAAATTTAAATTGAGATGTCACCATTAATTTTCATATTAATACAATTACATTGCACTTAAGTATTGTTTAACATGGTAATACAGTGCATTTGAGGGAAGTATTAGATTTTCTATATGCAATTAATATGAAATACATTATAGCTTTATATTATTTTATTATAAATAAAATGCAGTTAAATATTGTTACCAATCAAAAATTAATTTATTATGGAAAACAGTACGGGAATTGCTCAGAAAACTGAAAATAGAACAACTATATGATCCACCAATTTAATGCCTGGGTAAAAGCTGGCTTAAAACTCAACATTCAAAAAACAAAAATCATGGAAACTGATATCATTACTTCATGGCAAATAGATAGGGGAAAAAATGGAAACAAAGGCAGACTTTATTTTCTTGGGCTTCAAAATCACTGCAGACAGTGACTACAGACATTAAAATAAAAGATGCTTGCTTCTTGGAAGAAAAGCTATAACAAACCTAGACAGAATATTAAAAAACAGATATCACTTTGTCAACCAAGGTCCACATAGTCAAAGTTATGTTTTTTGTTTTTTTTTTTTTCCCAGTAGTCATGTATGGATGTGAGAGTTGGACCATAAAGAAGGCTTAGAGCTGAGGCATTGATGTTTTTGAACTATGGTGCTGTAAAGACTCTTGAGAGTCCCTTGAACAGCAAAGAGATCAAACCAATCAGCTAAAAGAAATCAGTCCTGAATATTCATTGGAAGGGCTGATGCTGAAGCTCCAATACTTTGGCCAAATGATTCAAAGAGTCAACTCATTGGAAAAGTCCCTGATACTGGGAAAGACTGAGGGCAGAAGAAGAGGGCAACAGAAGGTGAAATGGTTGGATGACATCATTAATTCAAAGGATGTGAGTTTGAGGAAACTCCAGGAGATAGTGTAAAGAAGCTTGGCATGCTACAGTCTATGGGATCACAAAGAATTGGACATGACTGAGTGACTGAACAATATATTCAAAGGGAAGGATCCACTATGTCAAGGAGTTATCTTCAACCCTATGTTCACAGCATTACCATCTAAAGCAATTAAGACATGAAAACAATCTCAGAGTACATCATTGGATGAAAATTGAGGTACACACACACACACACAAACACACTCACACTGAAATATTACTCAGCCATGTGAGGGAATGAAGGAATGAAATCTTGCCACTCACAACAACTTGAATAGACCTAGATGGTATTATGCTAAGTGAAATAGGACATAAAAAGATACGAGCAATGCGATTTCGCTTAATATGTGGGATCTAAAAAACAAATAAGCAAATATAGCAAAACAAAAGTAGAGTTGTAGATACAGAGAACAAAATGGTGGTTTCTGGAGAAGATGGGGTGGTACAATGGGGGAAATGGGTGAAGGAGATTAAGATGCACAGACTTCCAGTTATAAAATAAATATATCACAGTAATGCAATGTACAGAGTAAGCTATAAAGTAAGTAGTGATGTAATACTTTTAAATGTAAAAATAACTTTAAAATAACTTTAACTTTACAATTAGCAACTACAGTTAATTGTGATAATCATCTCCTAATGCATCTAAGTGTCAAATCCCTATGTTTTACACCTGAAACTGATAAAACATTGTATGTCAGTTATATTCCAATTAGAAAAATAGGAAGGAAATCTTGCCATATGCAACAACATGGATGGACCTAAGTGTGTATTAGGCTAGAAATGTCAGACAGAATATTATATAATGAGAAATCTTTGTTTAGTTGCCAAGTCATGTCTGGTTCTTGTGACAGCATGGACTGTAACCTGCCAGGCTCCTTTGCCCATGGGACTTTCCAGGCAAGAACACTGGAGTGAATTGCCATTTCCAACACCAGGGGATCTTCTTGACCCAGGAGTTGAACCCACGTCTCCTACTTGGCTGGTGGATTCTTTACCATTGAGCCACCAGAGAAGTCCAATGTTGAATCTTAGCAAAACACAATCGAATTTAGGGTAAAAGAGATTGGATTTGTGGGTTCCTCAGGGACACACATAGGCACAGAGTAGGAGGAGGGGAAATTGAAGATAGTGGGAAAATATGCACTTCTAGTTATAAGATAAATAAGTACCAGGATGTATTATACAACATGCTGACTAACAGGACTGTAAGCTATATCTGGAAGTTGCTATGGAAGTAAATCCTAAGCATTATCACCACAAGGAAAATTTTTTTTCTCCTTTTTCTTTAATAACTATGGGAGAAAATGTTAAAAAATATTGCAATCATTTCACAATATATGTTAATGAAGTCATTATGTTGTGCACGGAGAAGGCAATGGCAACCCACTCCAGTACTCTTGCCTGGAAAATCCCATGGATGGAGGAGCCTGGTAGGCTGCCTTCCATGAGGTTGCAAAGAGTTGGACATGACTGAGCGACTTCACTTTCACTTTTCACTTTCATGCATTGGAAAAGAAAATGGCAACCCACTCTAGTGTTCTTGCCTGGAGAATCCCAGGGACGGGGGAGCCTGGTGGGCTGCCGTCTATGGGGTCGCACAGAGTTGGACGCGACTGAAGTGACTTAGCAGCAGCAGCATGTTGTACACTTGTATATTACTATATGTCAATTACATTTCAATTAACCTAGAGAAAAAATTTCAGTTCACAAACTGAATTAATTTTCAGTCATTCCTTAGTATCCACAAGGAATTGATTCCAGAACCAACCTCCAAACTCCTTGTAGGTACTGAAATCTGCAGATGCTCAAGTCCCTTATATAAATGGAGTAATTATTTGAATTTCATCCATGGTTTGTTGAATCCAGAATCCACAGGTACAGAATGCTAAGAGTATTACAAACATTCTAACAAATATTACCATACTTAAATGACTACAGTGATAAACAAAAAATGTTTACCTTAAATAGCTACTATTGATTATTTTGCATCACATCACTTTAACTTCACTTTCAGGAGCACAACTTAGCAAAGTCTGAATTAAACACAAATGCTTCCATTCCATATCCAACTTTTATATGATAATGCTTTGTTGGTCTACCTTTTCTGTTTCCGTGAAGACTGTCTTAGTTCAAAAGTTCACTATATCTCAGCTGTAATTTATAAAACCTTTACTTTAGCAAGATCATTTTTGTATTTACACTGAACTCCACAATATTAACTTATTTTCTAAATCCCAAACTACACACACACACACACACACACACACACACACACACACACACACATATACAGTTTAAATGACAAAAAAAATTTATTCTTGCATGTTTCTGAAAGCCAGAAGTCTGAATTGAGTCTTACAAGGCTAAAATAAAAGTATGGATCAGGATTTCTCACAGAGCTTCCAGGAAAGAATTTACTGCTTTCCTATTTTGACTTCTAAAAGCTACAGTATTATTACAGTTGCGACCTCATAAATGCAATCTCTGCTTCTGCTATCAATCTCCTCTCTGATCTACCTCCTTTTTTAATTTAATTTTAATTGAAGAATAGTTGCTTTACAATATCACACTGGTTTCTGTCATAACTCAGCATGAATCAGCCGTAGGTGTAGATCTATCTCCTCCTTTTGAACCTCCCTTCGACCTCCCTCCCTCTCCTACCCCTCTAAGTTGTTACAGAGCCCTGGTTTTAGTTCCTTGAGTCATATGGTGAATTCCCACTGATTATCTATTTTGAATCAGGTTCATATGTTTCCATGGTACTATCTCCCTTCTTCCCATCTTCTTCTTCCCTCCACCCCGCCCATATCCATAGGTCTGTTCTCTGCATCTGCATCTCCATTGTTGCCCTGCAAATAGATTCATTGGTGCCATCTTCCTAGATTCCATTTATATCTGTAAAACACAAGTAATACTTTTACTGTTTACTGCCATATAGCTTTAAAATATTTATTTGTCTGTTTATGAAAAAAAAAAGATAACTATCATAGTGTGAGTGTAATTTAGCCACTGAATCGTGTCCGACTGCAACTCCATAGACCTAGCCCACCAGGCTCCTCTTTCCCAGGAAAGAATATTGAAGTTAGTAGCCATTTTTTTCTCCAAGGGATTTTCCTGATCCACGGGTTGAACCCAGGTCTCCTGTATTGCAGGTGGATTCTTTACCATCTGAGCCACCAGGGAAGCATACTTCTCTTCAAATTGTCTCTACCTCTTAAGTTCACAGTGATCCACTTACAAATGTAACTCTATTCATTCTGCTTATCACTCATTGTAAATGCCTAACGTGACCTAGCTTTTTTTTTTTTTTTAATATAAATTAACTCCCCTTTCCTAGCTTTTCCAAATAGTGAAAGTGTGTTTTCCTTTGAACTCATATGCCATGTTATTTTTGGATAATTCTAAGACACATTAGTATAGTAGTTCCTTTCTTTGTATGGCTGAACAGTTTCCAGGCTAATGGTTCATTTGCTGGTCTCTGATCTCATTAAAACTTCCTTTCAGCAGGTCTGGTACCTGGTACAAATGCTTGTTGCTTTCTCTTTAATGTGTATGGAAATAATGATTTTGAATATGAAAATTTTTATTAGATAATTTGGTGATTTCTCAGAAAATTTTCCCTAAACATTCACTTTACTGCTTCATAGATTTTAAAATGATATCAAAAATTTTAAATGAGTTTCAGAGATTAATCCTATACTTTGATTGTTCAAAATCAGGAATTTATACATTTCAACAGTTGCTCTTGAATTGTAAACAACACTGATCTACTGGTTTGAAAATTTTTTATGAGGGGTTGAAACTGGTTTTACAGTGAAGATTATAAAAGAAAGAAACACTTCTGGGGAAATCTTTTCAGTTGACTGAATTGCTGGGAGATTGAAGATGAATATTTCTAATGATGGGTTGATGTTTTCAGACAATAAACAGACATAGGAGACAGAATTATGACAAATAGTTGTTTCCAATGGAAATTGAGGGAGGAGGTAGCGTAGATCAGGTGTATGAGCTGGAGGATAAATGTCTTAGTTACTCTGATCAAGAGAATTCAGCTGGTGTAGATAGTAAGACCTAGGTAAATGTATATAGAAAAAGAGAAGGAAGAATGATAAATTCAGAAACTGCTGCTGTGGAGCATAGTACAAGTCTATCTAGTGTAAAATCTGTCCTATGACAGTAGCCAATATTTAATGTTCCAAAGAAGGATGAAAGCTCTCAGACTCTACCTAGGTAATTTATTCAATGCTATTTATCAGGTTGGAAATTTCTGTTTCAGTTTTCCATTCAATCATTGAACACCTTGAATCATGCAGTTTGAATATACTTATAGTATTTTCCCCTGGCAGATTTACAAATGGTTTAGTTCCTTTCAGTCGCTCAGTCGTATCTGACCCTTTGTGACCCCATGGACTGCAGCATGTCAGTTTTCCCTGTCTATCACCATCTCCCAGAGTTTGCTCAAACTCATGTCCATTGACTCACTGATGCCATCCAACCATCTCATCCTCTGCTGTCCCCTTCTCCTTCTGCCTTCAATCTTCCCCAGCATCAGGGTCTTTTCAAATGAGTCAGTTCTCCGCATCAGGTGGCCAAAGTATCAGAGCTTCAGCTTCAGCATCAGTCCTTCAAATGAATATTCAGGACTGATTTCCATTACAATTGACTAGCTGGATCTCCTTGCAGTCCAAGGGTCTGTCCAGGGTCCTCTCCAACACCACAGTTCAAAAGCATCAGTTCTTCAGTGCTAACCTTTCTCTATAGTCCAACTCTCACATCCATACATGACTACAGGGAAAACCATAGTTTTGGCTAAACTGAACTTTGTTGGCAAAGTAATGTCTCTGTTTTTTTAATATGCTTCATAGGTTTAATATGCTGCCTAGGTAACAAATGGTATTAACAGACATAAAGGAAGTAGAGCTTTAAAATAATCCTTCTGCATTATTTGTTACCATTAAAATATAACTGTTAGCCACAACAAGTGGAACATATACAAAAGCTGAATGTCATTTTGATGACAAACTTGGGTCACGATAAATTTTATTGAGGAGTCTAGGATCTCATCTGGTGGCTCTTGGGAAAAAAGGGTTTCTAAACTCATTGAGATTGTTGGTAGAATTTAGTTCTGTACACATTTACATTTTCTTACTGGTGTCAGCCATGGCCACTCTTTGGAAGGAAAATTGAATGGCTTCAAATATCACCCTTTCCATTCTTCTGCAAGAACAGATCAAATCCTTTAAATCTCTTTTCCTATTTTTCTCATCATCTGGGGAAAATTTTCTGCTCCTAAAGTGCTCATATAATTAAATTACATTTGTCCAGATAATCTTTATTTCTTCATATAATTTAACCTAATGATTGGAGTACATTTCATTACATTTACAGGTTTCAGTGACATTTAAAAGGAAGAAGATTTTAGTAAGACAATATTTATTGGGAGTCATTCCCAAAATTTTGCTTATCACCGGAACTTAATTTTTATCTACAAAAATTGAGTTTAATCATGATTTTCATAAATTTTTATTGGCTGTAATAAAAGAACTGATGGTTAAAATCAACTGGCATAATAAATAATAACATTGACAAATTATATTTATAAAAAAAGAAGCATATTATATATATATAAGCAAAAAAGCATTATTTCTATATTAATCTAAAATTGTTTGCCTATAGTTTACCACTACTTTTGAACTAAAAAACTATTAGATAAAAATTTCTAACCATATTCACTCATTCTATGGCACTGAATTAACATTAATAGCAAACCTATTCAATGTGACTCTTATTCAGCAAACAAAAACAAATATCTCTTTATCTTCTCTGAGATTACATCTTAGTACTGAGTTACATGTTAAGTAATTAATTTGATAAATACATGTAAAATTAAAACAGTTAAAAATGCCATGAAGGGAATGTGATTAACTTTGTAAAAGCATCCAGTAGAATAATTCTTAAATGTTGAAAGGGCCTTCCCTGAAGAAATAAATATAAGTGGAATCTGGTAAGCATTGTCTAAGAGAGTAGGGAAGGGGAGAGATTTTCAGAAATCTATTTAGGCCTGTTAGACACAGAAATAAGATCAAAATAGCTAGAGAACACAGAATCAGGAGAAATGTGTAGAATATTAGATGAAAGAGTATTTACAACTATTTTAGAACTTGTGAAAGATGACCCAGAGGGATGGTATGGGGAGGGAGGAGGGAGGGGGGTCAGGATGGGGAACACGTGTATACCTGTGGCGGGTTCATGTTGATGTATTGGAAAAAACAATACAATATTGTAAAGTAATTAGCCTCAAATTAAAATAAATAATTTATATTTAAAATAAAATAAAATAAATAAATAAAATAGTAAAAAAATGTTATTAAAGCTTTTTTGAACATAGAGATAATATGTTAGACACTAGCAGTGAAAGCAAAATTTCATGAGTCACAGTGGAGATAAAGGTAAATGAGCTGAAAGGTGATCAAAAAGATGAACCACAAATAATAGAATGTCAGACTAGGTTGATGGTGATAGAGATACAGAGACATGGCTTGTTATGAGATATCTGGTTTATCAAAGATCATTACTGTGTCATGAACTGGATACACTACAAGAGATGAAGAGGCTATTGTGAAAATTTTAGAGATTCATGGTTTACACATCTGGGTAATTTCTGTGCCTTTCATTGATTTGAGTTAAAAACTCAGTCATTTTTAACTTGTTGATATTGAGGTGGTTTGCTAATATGTGAAATAAAATATCTTGATTCCAGCTTGTGCTTCTTCCAGCCCAGCATTTCTCATGATGTACTCTGCATAGAAGTTAAATAAGCAGGGTGACAATATACAGCCTTGATGTACTCCTTTTGGAACCAGTCTGTTGTTCCATGTCCAGTTCTAACTGTTGCTTCCTGACCTGCATGCAGGTTTCTCAAGAGGCAGGTCAGGTGGTCTGGTATTCCCATCTCTTTCAGAATTTTCCACAGTTTATTGTGATCCACACAGTCAAAGGCTTTGGCATAGTCAGTAAAGCAGAAATAGATGTATTTCTGGAACTCCAATACTTTGGCTACCTCATGCAAAATGTTGACTCATTGGAAAAGACTCTGATGCTGGGAGGGATTGGGGCCTGTAGGAGAAGGGGACGACAGAGGATGAGATGGCTGGATGGTATCATCAACTTGATGAAATGAGTTTGGGTGAACTCTGGAGTTGGTGATGGACGGGGAGGCCTGGCATGTTGCAATTCATGGGGTCGCAAAGAGTTGGACACAACTGAGCAACTGAGCTGAACTGAAAATAAGGTGTCGATTTACAAGGGTCTGATATTCAGATAAGAGACAAGGCATTAAGACAATAACATAAATAATGGCATATAAATGGAAATTGTGAAGGGATATAAAATGAGTAAAGCAATGGGCATATGATATTCTTAACCTTCAGGAGATAAAAACAAACAAGAGGTGGTTGAGCCAGCAAAGGAGGAGACAGATCCCCAAAGTGCCAATAGAATGGAGGAAAAGTGTAGTAACATATAGGGTAAGAAGGGAATAGATCCAGAAAAAGAAGTGAACAAACAACCAAGTTAGATGAATAATGAAAAATATGCATAGTTGTGTGTTGTTTTTTTTTTTTTTTTTTTGGTATATGGAGGTAATAGTGAAATCTGAAAGAAGAGCTTCATTGTATAAATGATAGTTGAAATCAAGGACTTCTGGCAATCACCAGAAAACAGAGGAGAGACATGGAACACATTCTTTCCTATAACTTTTAGAAGGAACATGGCCCACCTGAAGACTCATTTTCAAACTTCTAGACACAAGAACTATAAGAGAGAGAGAGAGAGAGAGAGAGAGAGAGAGAAGTATATTATTTTATGTTACCTAGTATGTTCTGCAGAGAAGACGATGGCACCCCACTCCAGTACTCTTGCCTGGAAAATCCCATGGACAGAGGAGCCTGGTAGGCTGCAGTCCATGGGGTCACTAAGAGTTGGGCATGACTGAGTGACTTTCCTTTCACTTTTCACGTTCATGCATTGGAGAAGGAAATGGAAACCCACTCCAATGTTCTTGCTTGGAGAATCCCAGGGACAGGGAAGCCTGGTGGGCCGCCGTCTATGGGGTCACACAGAGTCGGACATGACTGAATGACTTAGCAGCAGCAGCAGTATGTTCTGCATTGTTACAGTAGCTCTAGGACACTCAAACAGAAGATATGGTGCGGAAATAGAGTAGACTTGGAGAGGTAAATGAGAGAATTTTTGTTTCTTGTTTGTTAACATTATTTGAGGAGCTAAGTCATATCTTAGAGGAGCAACCCTATGTCCAAGGAGCTGTGCCTGCACAAGCGCAGGAGGAGCTACTCCACGTTCAAGGTCAGGAGAGGTGGTGGTGAGGAGATACCCCTCTTCCAAGGTAAGGAGCAGCGGCTGCACATTGCTGGAGCAGCCATGAAAAGATACCCCATGTCCAAGATGAGAGAAAACCAAGTAAGACAGTAGGTGCTGCAAGAGGGCATCAGAGGGCAGACACACTGAAATCATAATCACAGAAAACAAGTCAATCTACTCACATGGACCACAGCCCTGTCTAACTCAATGAAACTAAGCCATGCCGTGTGGGGCCACCCAAGATGGGCGGGTCATGGTGGAGAGGTCTGACAGAATGTGGTTCACTGGAGAAGGGAATGGTAAGCCACTTCAGTATTCTTGCCTTGAGAACCCCATGAACAGTATGAAAAGGCAAAATGATAGGATACTGAAAGAGGAACTCCCCAGGTCAGTAGGTGCCCAATATGCTACTGGAGATCAGTGGAGAAATAACTCCAGAAAGAACAAAGGGATGGAGCCAAAGTGAAAACAATACCCAGTTGTGGAAGTGACTGGTGATAGAAGCAAGGCCTGATGCTCGAAAGTGTATTATTGCATAGGAACCTGGAATGTTAGGTCCATGAATTAGGCAAATTGGAAGTGGTCAAACAGGAGATGGCAAGAGTGAACATCAACATTCTAGGAATCAGCGAACTAAAATGGGCTGGAATGGGTGAATTTAACTCAAATGACCGTTATATCTACTACTGTGGGCAGGAATCCCTCAGAAGAAATGGAATAGCCATCATGGTCAATAAAAGAGTCTGAAATGCAGTACTTGGATGCAATCTCAAAAAAGACAGAATGATCACTGTTCATTTCCAAGGCAAGCCATTCACTATCACAGTAATCCAAGTCTATGCCCCAACCAGTAATGCTGAAGAAGCTGAAGTTAAACAGTTCTATGATGACCTACAAGACCTTTTAGAACTAACACCCCAAAACAGATGTCCTTTTCATTATAGGGGACTGGAATGCAAAAGTAGGAAGTGAAGAAACACGGGAGTAACAGGCAAATTTGGCCTTGGAATACAGAAAGCACTGGACATAGCATACACCCTCTTCCAACAACACAGGAGAAGACTCTACACATGGACATCACCAGATGGTCAACACCAAAATGAGATTGATTATATTCTTTGCAGCCAAAGATGGAGAAGCTCTATACAGAGAGCAAAAACAAGACTGGGAGCTGACTGTGGCTCAGATCATGAACTCCTTATTTCCAAATTCAGGCTTAAAATTGAAGAAAGTAGGGAAAACCACTAGGCCATTCAGGTATGACTTAAATCAAATCCATTATGATTACACAGTGGCAGTGAGAAATAGATTTAAAGGACACAATGTGATAGATAGAGTGCCTGGTGAACTATGGATGGAGGTTCGTGACACTGTGCAGGAGACAGGGATCAAGACCATCCCCGTGGAAAAGAAATGCAAAAGCAAAATGGCTGCCTGGAGAGGCCTTGCAAATAGCTGTGAAAAGAAGAGAAGCAAAAAGCAAAGGAGAAAAGGAAAGATATAAGCATGTGAATGCAGAGTTCCAAAGAATAGAAAGAAGAGATAAGAAAGCCTTCCTCAGGGATCAATGCAAAAACACAGAGGAAAACAACAGAATGGGAAAGACTAGAAATCTCTTCAAGAACATTAGAGATACCAAGGGAATATTTCATACAAAGATGGGCTTGATAAAGGACATAAATTGTACAGACCTAACAGAAACAGTACAAAAAAAATCTTCACGACCCAGATAATCATGATGGTGTGATCACTAATCTAGAGCCAGACATCTTGGAATGTGAAGTCAAGTGGGCCTTAAATAGCATCACTATGAACAAAGCTAGTGGAGGTGATGGAATTCCAGTTGAGCTCTTTCAAATCCTGAAAGATGATGCTGTGAAAGTGCTACACTCAATATGACACCAAGTTTGGAAAACTTAGCAGTGGCCACAGGACTGGAAAAGGTCACTTTTCATTCCAATCCCAAAGAAAGGCAATGCAAAAGAATGCTTAAACTACCACACAATTGCACTCATCTCACATGCTAGTAAAGTAATGCTCAAAATTCTCCAAGCCAGGCTTCAGCAATACGTGAACCGTGAAATCCCTGATGTTCAGGCTGGTTTTAGAAAAGGCAGAGTAACCAGACAGCAAATTGCCACCATCCGCTGGATCATCAAAAAAGCAAGAGAGTTCCAGAAACCATCTATTTCTGCTTTATTGACTATGCCAAAGCCTTTGACTGTGTGGATCACAGTAAACTGTGGAAAATTCTGAAAGAGATGGGAATACCAGACCACCTGACCTGCCTCTTGAGAAATCTGTATGCAGGTCAGGAAGCAACAGTTCAAACTGGACATGGAACAACAGACTGGTTCCAAATAGGAAAAGGAGTAGGTCAAGGCTGTATATTGTCACCCTGCTTATTTAACTTCTATGCAGAGTACCTCATGAGAAATGCTGGACTGGAAGAAGCACAAGCTGGAATCAAGATTGCCGGGAGAAATATCAATAACTTCAGATATGCAGAGGACACCACCCTTATGGCAGGAAGTGAAGAGGAGCTAAAAAGCCTCTTGATGAAAGTGAAAGAGGAGAGCAAAAAAGTTGGCTTAAAGCTCAACATTCAGAAAACGAAGGTCATGGCATCCGGTCCCATCACTTCATGGGAAATAGATGGGGAAAGAGTGGAAACAATGTCAGACTACTTTTTAGGGCTCCAAAATCACTGCAGATGGTGACTGTAGCCATGAAATTAAAAGACGCTTACGCCTTGGAAGAAAAGTTATGATCAACCTAGATAGTATATTCAAATGAAGAGGCATTACTTCATCGACTAAGGTCCATCTAGTCAAGGCTATGGTTTTTCCTGTGGTCATGTATGGATGTGAGAGTTGGACTGTGAAGAAAGCTGAGCACCGAAGAATTGATGCTTTTGAACTGTGGTGTTGGAGAAGACTCTTGAGAGTCCCTTGGATTGCAAGGAGATCCAACCAGTCCATTCTGAAGGAGATCAGCCCTGGGATTTCTTTGGAAGGAATGATGCTAAAGCTGAAGCTCCAGTACTTTGGCCACCTCATGCGAAGTGTTGACTCATTGGAAAAGACTCTGATGCTGGGAGGGATTGGGGACAGGAGGAGAAGCGGATGACCAAGGATGAGGTGGCTGGATGGCATCACAGACTAAATGGCTGTGAGTCTGAGTGAACTCCAGAGATGGTGATGGACAGGGAGGCCTGGCGGGCTACAATTTTGGGGTCGCGAAGAGTTGGACACATCTGAGCAACTGAACTGAACTGAACTAACTGAAGTCATATCTCACTCTTTATGACCCTATGTAGCCTGCCAGGGTACTCATGGAATTCTCCAGACATGAATACTAAAATAGTTTGCCATGCCCTCCTTTAGGAGATCTTCCTGACCCAGGGATCCAACCCATTTCTCTTATATCTCCAGCATTGGCAGTCAGGTTATTTACCCCTTGCACCACTTGGGAAGTCCTTTTTGAGAGGAGAGAGACACAAAATGTCTTATACCAAAAATTTGTAGAGTTCACCTGTGTAATTATTTCCCTGCTATATCTCCTAAGTATTTTTTGCTCAGTCATCTCTGACTTTTTGAAAGCCCATGGACAGGAGTCCACCAGGCTCCTCTGTCCATGGAATTCTGCAGACAAGAATATTAGAATGAGTAGCCATTCTTTTCTCCAGGGGGTCTTCCCAGCCCAGGGATCGAATCCTGGTATCCTACATTGCAGGTGGATTACGTACCATTTGAGTCACTAGGGAAGCCCTCCTAAATCTCCTAAAGAACTTCTTTAGAAATGTTTCAGATACTCACTTTACCCAGCCTCACAAATGCTGTAGTAGTAAAGAATCTGTCTGCCAATGCTGGAGACACAAGAAACACAAGTTCGGTCTCTGGATTAGTATGATCCCTTGGAGTAGGAAATGGCAACCTTCTCCAATATTCTTGCCTGAAAAATTCCATGGACAGAGGAACCTTGTGGGCTACAGTTCTTGTGGCTGTAAAGAGTTGGACATGAATAAGCAGGCATACATGCACACACACACACTCACTTTATCTGGGCTTTTAAACTTTGGATGCCCTTGACTCTGTCACTGAGCCTCTTTGTTTAGCAATCAATATCTGTTTCCTTCTGAAACATTTTCCTCTAGAAATAAAGGCTTTATGGGGAAATCTTATAATTCTTTCTTTGTCTATTTAGACTACCAAAACAACATACCAGATACAGGGTGGCTCAAAAAGCAGAAATATAAATACAATTTTATTTATATTTCTGGACTGAAAGTGTGAAATTAAGATCCCAATAGGGTCAGGTCTGATAAGATCTGTCCTCCTGGCTTGCAGATCACTGCCGTCATGCTGTGTCTCAACAAGGCAGAGAGAGATAGAAAGAGAGATCAAGCTCTTTAGTGGCTCCTGTAAGTGTTCTAATCCTTTATGAGGGTGAAACAAATGGCCTCATCTAAACCTAATTATTTCCCAAAGGCTTCTTCTTCAAACACTTTCATATTTGGAATTCAGGCTTCAAAATATTAAATCTGAGGAAATATAGTGGATTCTATAGCATACTATTGTGCCATGCTTAAATTCCTAGTTCTCCTTCGCATGTGCTTTAATGTAAGACAAATACATTCAATGTACAAGTAGATGCAATAATAAGATAAATTATTTCAAAATTACTTTTTTATGACTTTTTATTTGAGTACAGTTGTTTTACAGTGTGGTGTTAGTTTATGCTATATAGCAAAGTGAATCAGCTATACATACACATATATCCACTCTTTTTGGATTTCCTTCCGATTTAGGTCACCATAGAACACTGAGTAGAGTTCTCTGTTCTTTGTAGTAGATTCTCTTTAGTTATCTATGTTATGCATAGTAGTGTATATGTGTCAGTGGCAAACTTTCAGTTCATCTCAACACACTTCCACCCCTCTATCCATATGTCCATTCTCTATATCTTTGTTTCTATTTCTGCTTTTCAAGTAAGTTCACCTGTATGATTTTTCTAGATTGCATATGTATAAGCAATATTATGTGATATATATATATATATATATGTGATATATATTTTTTTTCTCTTTCTGACTTACTTAATTCTGTGTGACAGTCTCTAGGTTCATTCATGTCTCTGTAAATTGCACAATATAACTCTTTATGGCTGAATAATATTCCATTACTCAACATCTTCTTTATCCACTCATCTATTGATGGAAATTTAAGTTATTTCCATCTCCAAACTATATATTTATAGCCTGTATAGGCTGTATATAATGTTGCAAGTAACATTGGGGAGTGTGTATCTTTTTGAATTATGGTTTTCTCTGAGTATATACCCAGGAGTGGGGCTTACGGGTATTTTATTATTATTATTATTATTATTATTATTATTACTTATTTTTTAAGGAGCTTCATCATTGTTTTCTTTAGAGGTTGATGATTTACATTCCCATCAACAGTGTAAGAGGATTCCCTTTTCTCCACATGCTGTCCAACATTTATTGTGTATAGATTTTTTGATGATGTCCATTCAGATCGATGTAATATTTGGTCACAGATAACACCTGATCACAGATAACACCTGATCACAGATGATACCTAATTGTAGTTTTGATTTGCATTTTTCTCATAATTAGTGATGTTGAGCATGCTTTCATGTGTTTGTTGGCCACCTGCATGTCTTTGGAGAAATGTCTATTTAGGTCTTCTGTCCATTTGATTGGGTTATTTGTGTTTTGATGTTGAGCAACATCAGCTCTTTGTATATTTTGGAGCTCACTCACTTATCAGTTGCTCCATTTGCAAATATTTTTGCCCATTCTGAAGGGTGGATTTTTGTCTTGTTTATTATTTCCTTGGCTGTGCAAAAGATTTTAAGTTTAATTAGATCTCACTTTTTAATTTTTATTTTGTTTTCATTACTCTAGGAGGTGGGTCAAAAATATCTTCCTGCAATTTATGTCAAAGAGCATTCTGCTTATGTTTTCTTCTGAGCGTTTTATGGTGTAAAACCTTGTATTTAGGTCTCTTATCTACTTAGAGTTTATTTTTGCTTATGGTGTTAAAGAGTGTTCAGTTTCATTCATTTACATGTAGTTGTCCAGTTTTCCCAGCACTACTTATTGAAGAGACCGACATAAAAAAACATATATACATATATATATATATATACACACATACACACATATGTATTATACCTTACATCTACCTATATATAATATATATTAGAATAAATACATAAATAATGAATTATATTAAGCATACATAAATAAATATGTATTTATTGATGAAGTAACTGTATAGAGTTAAGCTCAAATACAAGTGCATGACTGTTTACATATTGAATTTAAATTGAAATACCAGACCCAGGAAGTATCAAATTTTTATTATATTTTTATGAACACTATTGATGCTTCCATTTTGAGATAATTCCTTAAAAATGCATGAATCAAAAGTTAATACATAGAACTAAAATTTTAAAAGTGGCACATACATTTACAGTGGAAGATTTTAAAAATCCTTTTCCAAATTGAAGGAAAAGTGTATGATGAAATCAATAAAGATTTAGAAGATTTGAACAATTTATTAACCAAATCATTCTAACTGATATTTATAGAGCAGTATAACTAGAAACTACATAGGATACATTGCTTTCAATTGAACATATAACATACACAAATGTAGACACCGAAGTTGAAGATATAGCAAAAAAATAAAAACAAAAAACCTGAAATTATACTGGAGTGGGGAGGAGGGGGCTATGAGTACAGAAAAGGAAAAACATAAAAAGGAGAACAGAGTCTTGTAGACTCATGAGAAGACGGTTGTAGATGTTGTTCAGTCACTAAGTCATGTCTGACTCCAGGTGATCCCACTGACTTCAGCACGCCAGGCTTCCCTGTCCCTCACTCTCTCCTGAAATTTTCCATAACTCCTATCCATTGAGTCAATGACACCATTCAACCATCTCATCCTCTATTGCCCCCTTCTCCTCCTGCCTTCAATCTTTTCCAGCATCAGGGTCTCTTCTAATGAGTCAGCTCTTCACATCAGGTGGTGAAAGTATTGGAGCTTCAGCATCAGTCCTTCCAATGAATATTCAGGGTTGATTTGCTTCAGGATTGGATGGTTTGATCTTGTAGACCTAGGGGCTCTCAAGAGTATTCTCTAAAACCACAGTTCAAAAGCATCAATTCTTCAGCACTCAGCTTTCTTCATGGTCCAAATCTCATATCTGTACAAGACTATTGGGAAAACCATAACGTTGACATTATGGACCTTTGTCAGCAAAGTGATGTCTCTGCCTTTTAATATACTGTCTAAATTTGTCTTAGCTTTCCTTCCAAGGAGCAAGTATCTTTTAATTTCATGACTTCAGTCATTCTCCACAGAGATTTTGGAGCCCAAGAAAATAAAATCTGTCACAGCTTCCACTTTTTCCCCTTCTATTTGCCATGAAGTGATGGGATCAGATACATGATCTTAGTTTTTGAATGTTGAGTTTTAAGAGAGCTTTTTCATTATCCTCTTTCATTCTCCCCATTCGCCTTCTTTATCAAGAGGCTTCTTAGTTCCTCTTCATTTTCTGTCATTAGAGGTATAACATCTGCATATGTGAGGTTTTGATACTTCTTCAGGCACTCTTGATTCCACCCTGATTCATCCAGCTTGGCATTTATCATGATGCACTCTGTATACAGATTAATTAAGCAGTATGATAAAATACAGCCCTGCCACTTTCCTAATTTTAAACCAGTCCATTGGTCTATGCCCAATTATTACTATTGCTTCTTGACCGCATAAAGGTTTCTTGGGAGACATGTAAATTGTCTGATATGCCTAACTTTTAAAGAATTGTCCACAGTTTGTTGTGATCCACACAATCAAAAATTTTAGCATAGTCAGTGAGACAAAAAATAGATTTTTTTTTCCTGAGATTCTCTTACTTTCTCCATCATCCAGTGAATGTTGGCAGTTTGATTTTTGTTTCCTTTGACTTTTATAAACCCTACTTGTAGAACTGGACATGGAACAACAGACTGGTTCCAAATAGGAAAAGGAGTACGGCAAGGCTGTATATTGTCACCCTGCTTATTTAACTTCTATGCAGAGTATATCATGAGAAATGCTGGGCTGGAAGAAACACAAGCTGGAATCAGGATTGCCGGGAGAAATATCAATAACCTCAGATATGCAGATGACACCACCCTTATGGCAGAAAGTGAAGAGGAGCTAAAAAGCCTCTTGATGAAAGTGAAAGAGGAGAGCGAAAAAGTTGGCTTAAAGCTCAACATTCAGAAAACGAAGATCATGGCATCTGGTCCCATCACTTCATGGGAAATAGATGGGGAAACAGTAGAAACAGTGTAAGACTTTATTTATTTATTTTTTGGGGGGCTCCAAAATCACTGCAGATGGTGACTGCAGCCATGAAATTAAAAGACTCTAACTTCTTGGAAGAAAAGTTATGACCAACCTAGACAGTATATTCAAAAGCAGAGACATTACTTTGCTGACTAAGGCCCATCTAGTCAAGGCTATGGTTTTTCCTGTGGTCATGTATGGATGTGAGAGTTGGACTGTGAAGAAGGCTGAGAGCTGAAGAATTGATACTTTTGAACTGTGGTGTTGGAGAAGACTCTTGAGAGTCCCTTGGACTGCAAGGACATTCAACCAGTCCATTCTGAAGGAGATCAACCTGGGATTTCTTTGGAAGGAATGATGCTAAAGCTGAAGCTCCAGTACTTTGGCCACCTCATGAGAAGAGTTGACTCATTGGAAAAGTCTCTGATGCTGGGAGGGATTGGGGGCAGGAAAAGAAGGGGACGACCGAGGATGAGATGGCTGGATAGCATCACAGACTCGATGGACATGAGTCTGAGTGAACTCTGGGAGATGGTGATGGACAGGGAGGCCTGATGTGCTGAGATTCATGGGGTGCAATTCATGTGGTCGCAAAGACTCAGACAAGAATGAACGACTGAACTGAACTGAACCGTACATCTGGAAATTCTTGGTTCACATACTGCTTAATCCTAGCTTGAAGGATTTTAAGCATAACCTTTTTAGTATATGAAATCAGCACAGTTTTACAGTTGTTTGAATATTCTTCTGCAGTGTTCAAGAATATAATGCATGCATCCTTGGAGTGCTAGAAAAAATCAGGGAACAGAAATATTTTGTTAAAAAAATAATAGCCCAGCACGCAGCCATAGCTGGCAACAGTGCCTCTCCATGGGCACCAAAGAGACTCTCACTTTGGTAGATTAGTCCTGCTCACTAGCACATGCACAATAGTCATGGTCAAAACTCACAGCCAGCCACTGGTGTCAAAATTACCTACCAGCTTGTTCTCAGTTATTGTAACCCAACCACATAAGAAGTTGAACACATAAGGACATAACTGGTATAACTGTATCTGATGACCAGAGAGTATGACACTGGACTGCACAAGATAACTTCTACATAATGCTAATTTTTCAAGACTAGATGACATAACTGATATACATACTACATAGAAACTAACACAGAGATTTAGGCAAAATGAAGTCATTGAAGTACCTTCTAAATGAAGGATCAATATATAACCTCGAGGGGTGAGGGTGGGGAATAAGTGAAACAGAGAAGCAATGAAAGCATCCTAAAAGTACTCATTGAACTCAAGTCAAGATTGGCAAACTTGAAGAACTTCAACAAAGAATTAGAAAATATATTTTAAAAAACCAGCATTAAATAATACAACAATTGATATTAGAAAGATGCTAGACAAAATCAGCAGCAGATTAGACGATTCAGAAGAATGGATCAGCTATCTGGAGAATAATGTAGTGGAAATCATCCAATGAAAACAGCAAAATCTATTTGAAGAAATAATGGCTGAAAACTTCCCTAACACGGTGAAGGAAAAAGGCATTTAAGTTATGGAATTATAGGAAGTCTTAAACAAGAGAACACAGACTCAGACCAAGATACATTATAATTAAAATGTCAAAAGTGAAATTAAAAGAAAATATTAAAACCAGTGAGAGGAAAGATCTACTTATATACTAAATAATTGCCATAAATTATTTATCTGACTTTTTGTCATAAATTTCAAACACCAGAAAGCACTGCCATAGTATAATCAATTACAGAGAAAATACTGGAAAAAAAATAACAGAAAACTTTAAATCAAAAATACTCTACAAAGTTTTCATTCCAAACTGAAGAAGAAATAAAGATTTTCCCAGGTAAACATAAAGTAAACAAGTCCATCACAATTAAACTGGCTTTACAAATATGTAAAAGAGACTTCTTTAAAAAGAAAAGGCCATAACAAGAAACAAGGAAACTATGGGGAAAAAAAAAATATATATTAAAGGCTAGCACATAGTGGATCATACACTTACAAAGCTAATGTGAAGAAAGGTAAAATACAAAGGTGGTAAAATTATCTATATCTGTTATAGAAAAGTGATACATAAAATAGATGGATGTAAAATATAAGGTCAAAAACATAAAATGTAGGGGAGGAGTACTTTATACTTTTTGCATTAAAAAAAAAAATCAAATGCATTTTAAATGTGCTCAAACTAGAGTGCCCATCAACTTAAAATAGTCTACAATATACAAAGATCATTACGTATGAAGCACACAATAACCACACACCAAAACTTTTACAGATACACAAAAAATAAAGAGAAATGTATATAAACCTAACATTAAAGAAAGTCATCAAATCATAAGGGAAGCGAACTAGAAAGAAGAGTGTCAAAATGAAACTACTAAACAACCAGAAAACAGCAAAATGTTAGTGAGTACATACATTTTAATAAGTATTTTACTTGCAAATGGACTAAATGCTCCCTCCAATCAAAAGACATGGATTTGCTTAATATAATGAAAAAAGGCCACAGATATGCTGCCTACAAGAGATTCACTTCAAATTTAAAGGCACACATAGACTGAAAATGGGAGATAGGAAAAGCATTCTATGCCAGTGAAAATAAAAAGAAGACTGGAATAGCAATGTTTATATCAGACAAAATAGATTTTAAATCAAAGTCTGTGAAAAGAGACAAAGAAGAATAATACATAATGGTTAAGGGATTCAGAGGATGTAACACTTGAAAATACATGCCAGATATAGAAGCACCTAAACTGCAAGGAGATCCAACCAGTCCATTCTGAAGGAGATCAACTCTGGGATTTCTTTGGAAGGAATGATGCTGAAGCTGAAACTCCAGTACTTTGGCCACCTCATGAGAAGAGTTGACTCATTGGAAAAGACTCTGATTCTGGGAGGGATTGAGGGCAGGAGGAGAAGGGGATGACAGAGGATGAGATGGCTGGATGGCATCACTGACTCGATGGACGTGAGTCTGAGTGAACTCCAGGAGATGGTGATGGACGGGGAGGCCTGGCATGCTGCGATTCATGGGATCGCAAAGAGTCAGACACAACTGAGGACTGAACTGAACTGAACTGAACTGAAACTCTTACAGCAAAGATTAGTAGATATAAAAGAGTTTTGCCAAGAGAACACACTGGTCATAACAAACACCCTCTTTAAACAACAGAAGCAGTCAGCAATAGCAAGACCAAGAGCTGACTGTGGCTCAGATAATGAACTCCTTGTTGCCAAATTCAGACTTAAATTGAAAAAAAAAGTAGAACATTCAGGTATGACCTAAATGAAATCCCTTATGATTATACTGTGGAAGGGACAAATAGATTCAAAGAATTAGATCTGCCAGACAGAATGCCTGAGGAAGTATGGACAGAGATTCATGACACTGTACAAGAAGCAGTGATCAAGACTATCCCCAAGAAAAATAAGTGCAAAAAAGCAAAATGTTTGTCTGAGAAGGCCTTACAAATAACTCAGAAAAGAAGGGAAGCTAAAGGCAGAGAAGAAAAGGAAAGCTATACCTATTTGAATGCAGAATTCTAAAGAATAGCAAGGAGAGATAAGAAAGTTGTCCTCAGTTATCAAAGCAAAATAATACAGGAAAACAATAGACTAGAATGTGAAAGACTAGAGATCCCTTCAAGAACATTAGAGATTCCAAAGGAACATTTCATAAAAAGATTGGCACAATAAAGGACAGAAATGGTATGAACCTCATAGAAGCAGAAAAGATTTAGAAGAGATGGAAAGAATACACAGAAGAACTATACAAAAAAGATCTTGACCCTGATAGCCACAAAGGTGTGATCACTCGCCTAGAGCCAGACATCCTGGAATGTGAAGTCAATGTGGCCTTAGGAAGCATTACTAAGAATAAAGCTAGTGAAGGTGATGGAATTCCAGTTGAGCTATTTCAAATTCTAAAAGATGATAAAGTGTTGTACTCAATATATCAGTAAATTTGGAAAACTCAGCCATGGTCACAGGACTGGAAAAGGTCAGCTTTCATTTAGATCTCAAAGAAGGGTAATGCCAAAGAATGTTCAAACTACCACACAAACGCACTCATCTCATCTCATCTCACATGCAAGCAAAGCAGTGCTCAAAATTCTCCAAGTCAGGCTTCAGCAGTACATGAATCGTGAACTTCCAGATATTCAAGTTGGAGTTGGATTTAGAAAGGGCAGAGGAACCAGAGATCAAATTGCCAACATCCACTGGATCATTGATAAAGCAAGGCAGTTCCAGAAAACAACAACAACAACAACAAAAAAACAACTATTTCTGCTTTATTGACTATGCCAAAGCCTTTGACTATATGGATTTAAAAAAAAAAAAAAAACAATGTGGAAAATTCTTCAAGAGATGAGAATATCAGACCACCTAACCTGCCTCCTGAGAAATCTGTATGCAGGTCAGGAAGCAACAGTTAGAGCTGGACATAGAAAAACATATTGGTACCAAATTGGAAAAGGCATTTGTCAATGCTGTATATTGTCACTCTGCTTATTTAACTTATATGCAGAATACATAATGCAAAGTATCAGACTGGATGAAGCACAAGCTGGAATCAAGATTGTCAGAAGAAATATGAATAACCTCAGATATGCAGATGACACCATCTTATGGAAGAAAGTAAAGAGGGACTATAACTAAAGAGTATCTTGATGAAAATGAAAGAGTAGAGTGTAGAAACTGGCTTAAAACACAACATTCAAAAGTCAAAGATCATGGTGTCTGGTCCCATCACTTCATGGCAATTATATGGGGAGACAATGGAAACAGTGACAGACTATTTTCTTGGGCCCCAAAGTCACTGAATGTGGTGGCTGCAGCCATGAAATTAAAAGAAGTTTGCTCCTTGGAAGAAAAACTATGACCAAGCTAGACAATATACTAAAAAGCAGAAACCTTGCCTACAAAGGTTCATCTAGTGAAATGTAGGTCTTTTTCAGTAGTCATGTATGGATGTGAGAGTTGGACTATAAAGAAAGTTGAGATGGAAGAATTGATGCTCTTGAACTTTGGTGTTGGAGAAGACTCCTGAGAGTCCCTTGGACTGCAAGGAGACCAAACCAGTCAACCCTAAAGGAAGTCAATCCTGAATATTCATTGGAAGGACTTATGCTGAAGCTGAAACGCCAATACTTTGGCCACTTGAAGAGAAGAACTAACTCATTGGAAAAGACCCTGATGCCGAGAAAGATTGAAGGCAGGAGGAGAAACGGACGACAGAACATGAGATGGTTGGATGCCATCACCAACTCAATGGACTTGAGTTTGAGCAGGCTCCTGGAGTTGGTGATGGACAGGAAAGACTGGCATGCTGCAGTCCACGTGATCACAAATAGTAGGACACGCCTGAGCGACTGGACTGAAGTGAACTGATGTCTTTTACACTAGCACTCACATAAAGAATTAAATAATAGAGAAATGTTGCTTGTTCCGAAATACCTCACTAAGCTTATTAAGTTCCCTGAAAAAAGTTACCATCCCAGGATCCTGAGGCGGTCATAGCTACTATTTGTTATAAATAATTTGTTTTCACTCCATTAACGTTGCTAATAAGTGGAGATGAATGGTAAAAATAATTGCTAACAATTTGAAGTTTTCGCAGATTTGGTAACCAACCTATTAGAGAAAGCAGAAAAAAGACATATTAGGCTTTCCTTGAGAGGCCTGGTGGCCTCAAAATGTCTGCCCCCAACTTTTACCTTTTAATCTTGAACTTTCCAGCTCCCCTTTCCTGTAACATAAAAGAAGCCTGAATTATATTGCCAATTAATATGGTTCTTCAGCACACTAATCTGTCATCTTTCTGGTTTGATGAATTTCTCATTAAATTTGTTATTCCTTGCCCCAACACCTTGTCTCTCAGCTCATTGAGTTGTGTGGAAGCCGTAGTAACTTGGACTTGGTAACAGCTGGAATGGGGGAGGGAGGCTTTCACTGAGTTGGAGTAGAAATAATGCAAAATAGTCACAATCTGTTACAGATAAGTTTAAGTTTCTTATTAAGTAATCACCTGCAGACAAGTTTTATAATGCATCAGCAGAAAACAAGTTGACATTTATTTTGATCTAATTTTATTACAGTATTACATTTAGCAAACTGCTTAGATTTTATAATCCAGTATTTCATTGCTCATGAAAATACCTGACATCAGTCTTTCAAGACTATAACATTTAATCACATCTTTCTCATGTATATTTATTTATTTATTTATTTATGTATTTTTTGTCTTTTTAAATTTGTATTTTATATTGGAATATAATTGATCAACAGTGTTGTGTTAGTTTCAAGCATACAGCAAAATGATTCAGTTTTACATATACATGTGTCTACTTTTTTTCAAATTCTTTTCCCATTTAGTTTATTTTATTTATTTATTTTTTGCAGTATAGACATATCTCTTTTTTTTTAAATTTTTTAAATGTTAAAATCTTTAATTCTTACATGCGTTCCCAAACATGAACCCCCCTCCCACCTCCCTCCCCACAACATCTCTCTGGGTCATCCCCGTGCACCAGCCCCAAGCATGCTGTATCCTGCGTCAGACATAGACTGGCGATTCAATTCTTACATGATAGTATACATGTTAGAATGCCATTCTCCCAAATCATCCCACCCTCTCCCTCTCCCTCTGAGTCCAAAAGTCCGGTATACACATCTGTGTCTTTTTTCCTATCTTGCATACAGGGTCATCATTGCCATCTTCCTAAATTCCATATATATGTGTTAGTATACTGTATTGGTGTTTTTCTTTCTGGCTTACTTCACTCTGTATAATTGGCTCCAGTTCCATCCATCTCATCAGAACTGATTCAAATGAATTCTTTTTAACGGCTGAGTAATACTCCATTGTGTATATGTACCACAGCTTTCTTATCCATTCATCTGCTGATGGACATCTAGGTTGTTTCCATGTGCTGGCTATTATAAACAGTGCTGCGATGAACATTGGGGTACATGTGTCTCTTTCAATTCTGGTTTCCTCGGTGTGTATGCCCAGAAGTGGGATTGCTGGGTCATAAGGTAGTTCTATTTGCAATTTTTTAAGGAATCTCCACACTGTTCTCCATAGTGGCTGTACTAGTTTGCATTCCCACCAACAGTGTAGGAGGGTCCCCTTTTCTCCACACCCTCTCCAGCATTTATTGCTTGCAGATTTTTGGATCGCAGCCATTCTGACTGGTGTGAAGTGGTACCTCATTGTGGTTTTGATTTGCATTTCTCTAATAATGAGTGATGTTGAGCATCTTTTCATGTGTTTGTT
The DNA here is from genome assembly GCF_001704415.2 of Capra hircus. Taxonomy (NCBI): domain Eukaryota; kingdom Metazoa; phylum Chordata; class Mammalia; order Artiodactyla; family Bovidae; genus Capra; species Capra hircus. Next base: position 83,736,424 of record NC_030821.1, read on the forward strand.
GGCCATCCGTATGTCTTCTTTGGAGAAATGTCTATTTAGTTCTTTGGCCCATTTTTTGATTGGGTCATTTATTTTTCTGGAATTGAGCTGCATAAGTTGCTTGTATATTTTTGAGATTAGTTGTTTGTCAGTTGCTTCATTTGCTATTATTTTCTCCCACTCCGAAGGCTGTCTTTTCACCTTGCTTATATTTTCCTTTGTTGTGCAGAAGCTTTTAATTTTAATTAGGTCCCCTTTGTTTATTTTTGCTTTTATTTCCAGAATTCTGGGAGGTGGATCATAGAGGATCCTGCTGTGATTTATGTCTGAGAGTGTTTTGCCTATGTTCTCCTCTAGGAGTTTTATAGTTTCTGATCTTACATTTAGATCTTTAATCCATTTTGAGTTTATTTTTGTGTGCGGTGTTAGAAAGTGATCTAGTTTCATCTCATGTATATTTAGAATTTTCTTACAAAGTAGCCACTTAAAAAAAATTGGCTCTTTTTCTTTTGGGGATGGCTTAATTCAAGCCTTTTCTACTTGATGAATTTCATTCTAAGGGCATCAGAAGTTCTGATTTTCTCTCAAACTTCGGGATCTGTTTCTCCCACCCGAATTGCTTGGAAGCCACATTTTACAAAGTAGAAATATAAAAGTGAATAACTCATCAAGTTTTTCTTTTTCTTCTTAACATATCAATATAGGCCATGTTTCTCTATGGTTTATTATTTATTCAAAAAGCTTTAAGATATTTAAAGCGATCTAATTTTCCTTCCTCAATGAAGAAACATTAAATGTGCTCAAAAGACTTATGGTTAGAATCCCTTTATTCCAAAGTTGCATTTTCCATTATTTTAAATTACAATTTTTGGTGCTAGATTTCTAACATTGAGCACTATTATCAAATTGTATTTATAGTTTTACATTATAGTAAAATATTACATTTGTATACAATATATCTTTAAACATTCAAACTGATTTTTTAATGATAAATTCTATTATAAATATTTTAAAATGGCTCTACTGTACTGAGTATGTAAATTTTCCTATTTCAATAAAATTGGCAGATGGTGAACATAAGTAAAATACAAAAAGGAAATGATTTTAAAATGAAATGAAAACCTCACTCCATCATTAATTAATGTTTACATAATGGGTTTGTCATTTTCACATTCACATTCCAGAAATTTATATCTATGCCTGAATAAGTAGATGAGTTTTCTCTTTTGATAGAAGATTTGGAAGAAGTTTTGCAAAGGAAGGAATATTTGGTAGAGGAGAAGTATCTACTATCAATAAGTAATTAATAATGTAGCAGTCATTTAAAAAGTGTCAATCAAATTCAGATGTTCAAGTGGAGGCATAGGAACATTAGAGACCACATGCTACATTTTATTTTCAGCTTTAAATGACTGATTTCCTAGGATTTTGTGATTAAAAGTTTATGGAGTATTTGTTGGTTGGTTTGTATTTATCTTAAGTTTCTGCAAAGTGAGTTATATGGACAAGAAAATGCCACACCTGAATTTCAGTCTCAAATTTGTTATGAGCATTTTGACGTCAGGCATCTTATTTAAATTTGGCTTATCTCCTTAACTGTAAGCTGGAAATAATGCCTAATAGTTTACTAAGACATCATGTGACAGATGCTTTTAAGCCTGACCTGCAACAGGAGTCACAGACTTCCCTCTCCTCCTACTTTTCTCAGACAGCAGTCAAGTTGACTTGTGACATGTGGACCAAAACCTTGTCCATGTATATGGTTGTCAATGAAATCTGAAGACTTTCTCTCCCTTCCCTTAATGAGGCTCTGTAAGTAGATCTTTACAAATCCCTTTCTCCTTAATGAGATTATTTGAAGGCAGGAGCTATTTCTTAGATATGAATTGCATCGTTATATTATGTGGTCCAATATTGACTTACTGAAGTGAGGTTTTTTTTTAGTCACTGTAACTTTTGTAGTAGTCCCTTGTTTGAGTTTCCAGAAAATTCCTAATCCATGCACAAAATTAGGTTTTTGAAAACATTAATTCAGACTAAGTAGTTTGTAATTATTTGTGTGTATTTCTTGGTCTTTTATCTCCAATTAACAATTGTCACACAATGAATTTTCATTAGACAACTGACATCATTAGACAATCTTCACTAAAATCATCATTAACTTTGATTTCATTTCTTTACTAAAACCCTGTGGTTAATTAAAATTCTTGTGTACATTTTTCTAGGAAAATTAAACAATATAACATTATAACATTTTATTATGGGTGCATAATAGTGTGTTCTTATATTTCTTATATCAAAAGTTTGACTTCTCAGTTATGATTTTATCAAAAAATAAATTCATTTTTATATTTAATATAATATTTCCCTTCTCCACTTAGATTCAATAAGGAATCTGTCCTATGACTTCTAAATTGAAGAGAAAAAAAAATCTCTTGCTTGATAAATGTGAACTAAAATAAATCCATGAAAAAAAAATCCACTCTCAGTTGTTTTTATTCACTTTATTCACTTTGATTTTACCACAAAATGTGATTGTCAATCTTATCTCATTTTCTTTTCCAACATTTTTTGTTAAATTGAAATACAGTTGATTTACAATGTTATGCTAATTTCTGCCCTACAGGAAGGTGATTCAGTTACACATATATATTCTTTTCCATTATGATTTGTCATAAGATATTAAATATAGTTCCCTGTGCTATTTCAGCAGGACACTGTTGTTCATTCATTCTATATGTAATGGTTGGCATCTGCTAATCCCAAACTCCCAAGCCTTCCCTCCCCCACCCCTCCTCTCCCTTGGCAACCACGATTCTGTTCTCTATTTCTGTGCATCTTCAAGACATGTTTTGAGCATCTTGTCTACATATAGAACAAATCATATTGAGAAAATCTGTGTCCTCATGAAATTTTACCTGGGAGACCTACAAGTGTCAGCTATGATAATAAATGGAAAAAGTGCAAACTAAAGTCAAGTCTGAGAAAACCAAAAGGCTAATGTAAAGGAGAAAGTGACTAAGGGATACTTCACAGTAAATAGTTCTCTTAAAAGAGGTAAAATATTGGTTGAGACCCAAAGGAAGAGAAGCAACTGGCCATATGCTGTTAAGAGGGCAGCACATTTTCTAAAGAACACATGATGAACAAAGTACCAAATGGAAAATGGCATATTAGAAAACAGTAATATGCTTGAAAGCAGGGCATATGCAGTCGACTGAGAGAAGAAGATAATAGTTTAATATAAAATTGAGAGACAGAGCAGATTGTATAAGACCTTGAGAGCTAGGTTAAGGATTTTTTATCTTATTCTAAGAAGCCTACTGAGTTCTTGCCGGGGTCCAGCCCCAGTGGATCCAGGGTGATTCGAAGGGGAGACGGAGTAGGCGAAGAAAAAACTTATTTATTTATTAATAAAAGATTAGATTAGGAAGAAATAGTGGAGTAGGAAAATTAAGTGGAGAAAAGAGGCTGAATAACTTGGTTTACTTGGAAAGCCAATAAAGTTCCAGACAAGGAGCTTGCACCATCTACGGTAGGCCACCAGTGTCCATTTGAATATTGGAGAGTGCCCCGCCTTGGGCTCTCTCTTTTATGGATCTTAGAAGCCAGGACAAGTAAGTAGACATGGCGAGCCTCCATGCTGCCCTGAATTCAGGGAATTCAGCCTGAAATTAGAGTAAAGAGGAGACACGGGGGAAACAAGTCCTTCCAATGACTGGCCCAGCCTCTATTGTCTAGAAAGGCCTTTTATACCTTTTTGATTGTACATAGAGATCAATGGGTAATACAAAGTTATGCAGTATTAGCAGCCCAAACTCTTATCAAAACCAGGCTTTTCTCTGTGCATAGCTAATTGTATACACAAGTCTTAGGTGATTTACATCATCTTCCAGCCAAAAGGGCCAATTAATATTTTACAGCCTTTTTTTCTGATAAGGGTTTGTCAACCAGAAGACTTATTTGTGTTGATCTTCCCAAAGTCTGGTGCCACTCTCAGAAACCACTAAATAAAGTTACATTCTTACATAGCAAAGATACAGCAATTTATAACAAGTAAAAGGAGTACAGTGATTTATAACAAAAGAAAAGTAATTAACTCAAAATCAAAACTACTATATATCCTTTTCCATATCCCGTTTACATTGATTAACATCCTCCCAGGTGCCTAAAAGATAAAGAATATGGAGGCCTGGCAGCAATCATTGAGTCAACAGTTAAAACCCGTCACCAATATGATTTTTAGCTCTTTAGAAAAGGCTCTGTATCTTTAAGATGCTTTAAGCTTTGTGCATTTCGCTGTTGGGGGGCTGTAAGCGAATTCACAAGCTGTAAGAGGTCAGGAGGAACCTGTTAGGCAAGCTAGAGAGCTATCAGAGGGGTTTGACTGAAACATCCCTTTCAAATGCAGAAGACTAAAGCCCTGATTTGACTTTTTCCAGAGAATATCAGAAGAGTGGAAAAGCAGTCAGATTCTTATTTTGGGGGGTACATGTTCAGGAAATACCAGGGGGAAAACCTGAGGTCTGATTAGCCTTGCCATCAGAGCTCTGTCGCATGACCTTGTCATGGGTGGAATTCCTCACACTGGCTTCCGGCAAGTTATTCCAAGGAGAGAGTTATAAGGTCTGCTTTTGCTATAGAATGAGTCTGTAAAGAATGGATTGCAGAAAGGCAAGGATGGAGGTAGGGAGACAGACTGAGAACATCTCTTCATTAAACCAGGGGAGAATTCATCAATCCAGGAGGGCAATTGGAAAGAACTGTGGGGTTTGTGAAACTCACTGAAGTGACAAAAACACCATATATCCAAATTGTGCAGGCTTGAATATATGTTTAAACACTTTGTAAGTAAGTAAATATAATCATATTTACAATCAAATATAATAATATGTATTTTTGTTAAGATTGCAGGTGTTATCTTCTAAAAATGACTATAAGAATTAAGCCAGAAAGAAAAACACCAGTACAGTATACAAACGCATACATATGGAACTTAGAAAGATGGTAATGATAACCCTGTATGCGAGACAGCAAAAGAGACACAGATGTATAAAACAGTCTTTTGGACTCTGTGGGAGAGGGAGAGGGTGGGATGATTTTGGAGAACGGCATTGAAACATGTATAATATCATATAAGAAATGAATCGCCAGTCCAGGTTTGATGCAGGATACAGGATGCTTGGGGCTGGTGCACTGGGATGATCCAGAGGGATGGTATGGGGAGGAAGGTGGGAGGGGATTCAGACGGAATTGAGATGTTATTTGCCTTAGCCAGAAAGTTCTGATGTTTTTCATTCTAAATGTATTCTCATAGAGACTCTAGGGCGTATTTTGAGGAGCACGCCATGCTTAGATAAAATTACTTTTCCCTAGCTCTTCCCAGAATGCTTTTCACACACACACACACACACACACACACACACACACACATCCCATGTACCTCTTTTGTAAATATTAGATGTGCATGACTATTGAAGGTAAATGTTTCTAAATTATCAGAACCAGCATATATTTTCTTTTAGGTATGAATTAATATCATGTTCATATATATAATCTCTTAGCTAGAATTTAAAAGCAAAAACAAAAAAACTTTAGGATACAAGAATGCCAGTTTTCTTCTAATCTTCCTCCTTAGAGAGGTTAAACAGGCAAAAGAACTGTTCTGAGTTGCTAAGTAAAGGTATAACTACATAGACTCGCACAGAGACCAGATGCTGTGAATGCAAACACTACCGCAGTGTGAAAAGCTCTGAACAATGTTACAGTTATGACCTTGCTTTGTTTTATTCCTCTTTGGAAGAGGTGAGATTTTATGAGTGTAACCATTTTCCTAAATAGAAATATCTCTTGGGAAATTTAAATCCCAACTGTTTCAAGGCAGAAAGGCATTTCCATTATGCCTCTAAAAGACAAGGAAGTCAAGTGATGACAAACAAGGAGCATGAAAAACCAGTGAAATGCCATTAAAATGAGCAGTGGGCTGAAAAGTGAATTTATAAGTTTTCTTCTGGAAGTAGAGAATTAGAACAGCACAGCAAATGTAGGGACCAGCGGTATGTTGGACAATGAATCTCGTTTTCATAGTCCTCTGAAACTTTGGTGGTAGCAAGTTCAAAGGTGTGTCATGGACAGGTAAATAGCACAAATAAGTGCAGCTGATGATTCAGGTAAAATGTGGAGACTGTGTCCCATCTCAAGGCAGCAGCCTCCTCCTCCTCACAGCCAGCCAATATTTTTGAAAATGAAAATATATGCCCAACATTTTCAGGACTTCTGTGTTTTTGGTTTTTTAATAAGAAAAGCAAATTTAAGAGTATTATGCCTTAATCTAATTGTAAAATGTCATATATATGTGTGTGTGTGTGTTTGTGTGTGTGTGTGTGTGTGTGTGGGTGTGTGTGTTTATAAATCATACAATGCAATCAAACAGAATGGGACTCAACCTGTTGGTCACATCAGAAAGGTGCATAATAATTAAATGGTGGAAAGTCATGGTATAAGAAGTCAAAACCCATATCTTCTGAAGATAGAAAAACTGACTCACTGAAGATGTCTTGTTTGGGATAAGGTTCAGTACAGTCTTGTCTTTAGCATAACCCAAGGCTGAAGTGGAGGGGGTGGAAAAAGAGATCATCTCTTATGTGTCTTCTGCCTCTGGGGAGAAGTACTTGGCTCTCCTGTACTAAGAGATGAGAAAATAGTGGCTATTTCATCTTTACTTAATGCTCGCCTGCTGCTGATTGTTAGGTGAAATTCAGAGTTTCAGCTTTGTCAAGACGGAGACTGGGAGCAAACACAGGAAAGCTTGAGTTCTCCCAGGCTAGAACATGAGTAGTTTAGTCTATCCCATGTACACTTTTCAGTACCTAGACAAGCAGTCATGTTGCAGAAGCTCAGCATAGAGCCCTAGAAGAATGGCTGGAACTTGGAGTTCAGAGACTTACCTGCTAATTTATGTCTTGATAAAGATGCTCCCTATGATTAGACGTGCATTATTCACTTGTTGGGAACTTATGAAAATGACTTAGAGGAAAAAAAAAAGATAATTAAGAAAGTCATGTAACAGAAAGTCTCAGAGAGAAAGAATAAGGAACTAAAATAAAACAATGATATTTATTACCCATTAAAGGGTCAGATAGAAAAATCCTTTCAAAACATAGGAGACACGTTTTTATTATCTATGCATTATACTGGTATTGGGATTATTGGGTTTCAGATTTCAAATTGCTAATGTCTTCCAAGATCTGTGCTTTGTAATGGATCATATTTCTATTTCTCTCTTTAAAAGTTAGATTTAATTGGACTGGTAGTACTTCTATACTTTGATTAAAAAAAAATACCTTTATAATTTCTTTAAATCTGCTTATGTTCTATAGAACCACAGAACATTTCCATTAAAGGAAGGCATCTATTACAGATGAAAACTACTGACTTCCTAGAGATGCCAGAAATTTTCCACTCCTTGATAGACTAGGAAAATACTTCTACCAGAGAGGGCTTATAGCACACTTTATTTTATGTGGCTGTGGGGTTATAGCCTCATTCCCCAGTTTCTAGTTGGTAGATTCCTTTATCAAAAAGGCAGAATTTTAAGTACGCTGGATTCTGTTTCCTTCTTTTTCTAATCAGTTAGGAAAAATCTGTTCTTTAATGGCAGTGTCTCATATTGATGGCAAGGGTTTCCATGCTTCCAAAAGTAAGAAATACTGTTCATACTGGGGCTTTGGGCTACTTCCTTGGATTCCTGCTCTGTTGATATTAAGTCCATTGTCTTAGTTTGGACTCTGCTGAAATCAAAACCTGAGTTCATAATTCAGTTCCACTGCTGGGCATATACACCAAGGAAACCAGAATTGAAAGAGACACGTGTACTCCAATGTTCATCACAGCACTGTTTATAATAGCCAGGACATGCAAGCAATCTAGATGTCCATCAGCAGATGAATGGATAAGAAAACTGTGGTACATATACACAATGGAGCATTACTCAGCCATTAAAAAGAATACATTTGAATCAGTTCTAATGAGGTGGATGAAACTGGAGCCAATTATACAGAGTGAAGTAAGCCAGAAAGAAAAACACCAATACAGTATACTAACACATATATATGGAATTTAGAAAGATGGTAATGATAACCCTCTATGTGAGACAGCAAAACAGACACAGATGTATAGAATAGTCTTTTGGACTCTGTGGGAGAGGGCAAGGGTGAGATGATTTGGGAGAATGGCATTGAAACATGTATATTATCATATGTGAAATGAATCGCCAATCCAGGTTTGATGCATGATACTGGTTGCTTGGTGCTGGTGCACTGGGATGACCCAGAAGGATGGTATGGGGAGAGAGGTGGGAGGAGAGTTCAGGATTGGGAATGCATGTACACCCGTGGTGGATTCATGTCACTGTATGGCAATACCAATACAATATTGTAATGTAATTAACCTCCAATTAAAATACATAAATTTATACCAAAAAAAAAGAAGAAAAAAATCAATTTATTAAGCAAGGCACCTCAGGAAGTAAAAAGGAGGAATTTAAGGGGGCAAAGTGTATAATCAGACCAGAGAATGATTCAAAGTCAGCAGAAGCAGCCCTAGTGATGGGGACATGACTGCATATTAAACTTTTAAGAAGTGAATGATGTATATCCAGGATTATTTACCAGAAAAGAAGGTGGTTACACTATCTATAAACTGCCTTCCATCTCTTGTTCTTTGAAGGGTATCTTCAGGGCACTGACTTACTGTGTTTTGCAAGTGGGCTAAGCTGGCTTCATAGCGTAGGAAAAGATCCTGGATTTCGAGCAGAAACTATATCTCTTAACTTGGACAAACATCTCATTATTCCTAATGGCTCACTTCATAAGCTGCTGAAGTTGGAGGCTGGCTGAGATGCCATGACCTGGTGTCCAGAGGAAATAGCTATGCTTACATTCCAGAAATACAGCTGCATGACCTCCCTTTCTTCATGTGTACTTTGATCTTCGCTGTTCAGTTGACTGCAGTCCCTACAAGAAGCTGGCCTTGTAATTTCATTCCATTCCCAATTCTTTCCACTGTTTACAATGAGATATTGGTAGCATTATAATGTTCTCACCTTGAAACATGGTTATAGGTTCTTCAAACTGGCTTAACCAGAAATCCCTGTACTTTCATGAACAAACCTGAAGCCCTTACAAAGTATACAGTTTTCTGGTCAAGCCAGTTTGAATAAACCTATAACCCATGTTATAGGTGAGAACATTATAATACTCTCAATCTCCCATTGCACTCTGATGAAGACCAGATTATATAGAATTTCTCTAAGCTGAATTACTCTGCAAAATATCAGATGAACACATTTTTGGAACATAAAAATTGCTGTCCTGGAAAACTAAATATAAGTGAACAGTGACCTATAAATATCTGAAAATTAATATGCTATTAATAGGCAGTATGCAATATCAACCATTATTTTAGCATATTATTTTGTAAGATAAAAATATTAACTGTTTTATGATTGCTATATATTACATAAAGACCAACAATAATAAGGTCACTGGGCTCAGTATTCTATTGGTATGCTTTCAGAAAGATTTACTAAGGGTTAATGATAATACAAAAGAATTATATTTTTTATTTTATGTCACTTTAAGACATTATATAGGACTGTTTAATTTGTAATATTAAATCAAATTATATCATTCATGAATTTAGAATTGTTTTTGTGTACTTGCATGTGTATACATTTAATTCAAAATGAGTCAGGTTTGTGGATTTTTCTCTTTCTTGGAATGTTTTTCCACAGTATCAATAAATCAACATTATAAAAATGATACTTTATTTCCTATTGATTACTGATATTTTAAAAGTTTTAAAATTTATTTATTATAGTTTATTTACAATAAAATGTAAAAAAAATCTATTTTAATGGTATTATGGGAAGAAAATAAAGAGAAAATACTTAACATAAATCTATAATAACCAAAGTCATGTGCATTAGTATGAAAAAAAAGAAACTGATTAAAATTAAACAATCAAATTACTTGAAGTGTGAAATATTATTTCACTTTAAAAATCTTTGAGTGCCTTTAATGTCCTAGCACTTTTCTAGCACTCAGATACAACAAGGAGCAAGAAGTAGATAATATCCTTTCTCAAAGGGATTCAATTCTAGTAAGACAATATAAAGTAGATTATCAGTTAACTGATATAAAGATAAGGGGGCTTCACAGGTGGCACTAGTGGTAAAGAGCCTGCCTGCCAATACAGGAGACATAAAAGATGTAGATACTATCCCTGGGTCTGGAATTTATCCTGGAGGAGGGCACGGCAACCTACTCCAGTATTCTTGCCTGGAAAATCACATGGACAAGAGGAGCCTGGCGGGCTGTAGTCTACAAAGTCACATGGAGTTGGGTATGACTGAAGCAACTTAGCACACCTGCACACAGACAAGACACTGATAATCACTGTGATGGGAAAAAAGCAGGTGAATAGAGTGCCATATTATTTCATATAGTGTGGACAAGTCTCCAGAGAGACTCACACTTGGGACACAATGAAATCACTGAGAAAAATGCTCATATATGATGGAGTCATTCATTACCAGATGGAACAGCAGGAGGTCAATTTAGGTGAAAACCAAGAGGATGAAGTAGAAACTGGGTTGGAAAGGTGGCCAGGAACTACGTAGGATATACTAGGACAAAGTAAAGAATGTGTGTTATATTCAAAGCATTTTGTAAAATCATGGATTTTGAATTGGGAGTAAAAGGATCCATTTCATATTTTAAAATGACCACTCTGGGTATTTAAAGGGGTACACATTTTAATATGACAAAAATGGAGCTTGGAAATAAGGTGTTATGGTTTAGGCAAGAAGTGATGGTGGCCTAGACTAGGGTGATTGCAATGCTGGTTGTGAGAAGTGGTTACATTTAAGTTTATTTTGAAGTCACAGCCAACAGGATCTGCTGATGGATTTCATGGGATGTATAAACAAAGAGCGAAGAATAACTCTATACTTTTAGCCTGAAAACTTGAACTATGACACCATCCGCTGAGACAAAAACAGGGTGAAACAGGGCTGAGCTGACTCCTCAGTTCTGAGAGATCCTTTAGAGGTATCAGATGGAAATCTGAGAAGAAAAATTGAGTGATTATTTAAGTATATGTGTTTAGAGTACAGGGGAGAGTCCAAAACTCAGGAAAAAAAAATTGTTAATCATCAGTATTTGAATGATATTTAAACAGAAACCTGGGTGGAATCCCTTAGAATATGACTGTATTTAGAGGAAGGAGATAAAGAGTGAATTCCTGATCAGGCACAGGATTCATCAAAGGAGACAAAAATCAGTGAAGAAATTGTAGAAACATGGGATCTAAGATCTAGAAATGGTTTAAGTGGAGGGAATGTACAAAATGCTACTAAAAGTATGACAAAGACAAGGAAGGGGAATTTGCCTTTGAATTTGTCTATGTGTGCAAGTTGGTCACCTCCAATGTGAAGAGCTTCATTTTAGTCTTGGTATTAAAAGCAAGACTGGGAATAAGTTTGAAGAGAATGGACAGTTACGAAGTGATATTCAAGACAGAGAACAGATTTGATATCCTGCTTAAAACATAGAAATGTATAGTTTAATAGAAGTATAAAAAGGGAGAAATTCAAAAATGAAATGAGAAAAAGGTAAATATTAATATTTATATGATGGTAGTAGTTACATAGTATGAAACAAAGATTTTACCTTGCAGAAAATAATTGCAGGATGAATACCTTTAATGATAGGCAATAATGGACAGAAGCAATTTACCAGTAGAAAGGATAACCACCAACAGGAGCATGGAAATCTGAATGTATGAGTGCAGTGTATAAGCACAAATCTCTGTAGGATGCTAGCTGTTAGTAGGAAAAAAAGAAATTCTCTTCTTATCACTTTACTTCCTCAGGAATATGAAAGACAAAAACTTAAACTGGAATTTAAGTAAAGGGAATATTGATGGGAACTTTACAACAGAAGAGAGAGAGAGGGGAAAAAAAAAAAAGGCTACAATGCTGGGAAATTGGATTGATTAGGGAGAAACAGTATCTGTTAGAAGTATGAAGGGCTCTCTTGAAGGCTATCATCAGGAAGTCAAGGCAAGAGGATCCAGAAAATGAATGTGAGTGTGTGCATGTGTGTGTGTTTACATATATGTGTGTTTTTTCTCCTGTTTTATGCAACCTGTGTGAATGAACAATATATGGGAAGTTGAGACTGACTTCAGGATAGAAGTGTTTTGAGGTGACTTTATGGAAGGAGACAGAGTTACAATAATGTAAGGTAGTCGTCATAATTGCGAGCCACAGAATTAGGTTGGGGGAAAAGAGAGAGAATTATTCCGTGGGAGGAGGAAGCAAAAAGGAATTTGAAAAGAGCACTGAGGAGCAAGAACTCTCCGGAGACTTGTGAGTTTCCTACTCACCTCTTCAGCCAATGTCACATCAACCCCACCTTCATTGTTTTGCTTTTTTCCTCCTGCAACTTTTGTCCTTTTTTTGCTCTGCTTGGCCCTGTGCTAGAGATGCATTGATCTGGTTCTTTTCCCAAAGTTCCACTAACAGATAATTACTTTGTATCTGAAGTAATTTAAAGCACATTAGAAGAAAAAAGAAAAAAACTTGAATAAAGCACATTCAAGAAAAAACTTGAATATATACTCCTAAAACATCTTGGCTGCTTCTTGTTATCAGAACTCTCTACTGGTCTTAAGGTTATAGTTTACTGAAACCTTGTAAAACAATTTTTCCAGGTGCATCCTTATCCCCACCTCCATTTTATTTACCCTCCTTCCCAGGAAAACCAATAAAAGGCAAAAGGCCATCTGTGTGTGTGTATGTGTCCTCAGTCATATCTGACTCTTTGCAACACTCTGGATTGTAGCCTGCCTGGCTCCTCTGATCATGAGGTTTTCGAAGCAAGACTATTGGAGTGGGTTGCCTTTTCCTCAGGCTATCTTCCTGACCCAGGGATTTAACTTACATCTCCTGCATTTGTAGGTGGCTTCTTTGCTACTTAGCCACTTGAGAAGCCCCCTATATGTATCTACCAATACATGAATGGCATTTCAATCTTAAACAAAACCAGTGTTTTCAAGGCTTTTCCTGATTTGTCTGTTTAAATTCAACTCCACAACTTAACCTTATCCCATACCCTTATAATTGCTTTACTGCATAATTTCCCCTTATGGCAACTAGTGTATCTGCTCTATACCATGTTAAGTTACAGTCTTTCCCTGGTGGCTCAGACGGTAAATAATGCATCTGCAATGCAGGAGACCTGTGTTTGATCCCTGGGTTGGGGATGTTCCCTGGAGGAGGGCATGGCAACCCACTCTAATATTCTTGCCTGGAGAGTCAGACACAACTGAGTGACTAAGCACAACATATTTGAGAGATATATATGTATATATATATATATGTATATATATGGATATTCTCTTTCAAATATATTTATAATATGTAAATATAATTTCATATATAGTATAAATTAATTATATATGTGGTTTTATATATATATATATGAAAGTGAAAGTCACTCAGTTGTGTCCGACTCTTTGCGACCCCATGGAATATAGAGTCCATGAAATTCTCCAGGCCAGAATAATGAAGTGGGTAGCCATTCCCTTCTCCAGGGGATCTTCCCAACCCAGGGATCGAACCTGGGTCTCCTGAATTGCAGGTAGATCCTTTACCATCTGAGCTTCCAGGGTTTATGTGAGCATTGTTCCAAAATAGCTTGAGACCCCATGATAACTGAAAATACAAAGTATTTCAGATCCCAATGAATCAAAGAGAAGTTAAAGTTTTCTCATTAAAAATAAAAAGGGGATATAATTTGATTCATCAATGATTAATAAAATGATATTTCATTCAGTGATACACTTTACTATTTATATTTCATTTGATGTTCATCTTTCATGAATATTTATTGAACATGTATGAGGTGTGGACATTTCTCATCATCTCTGCTGGGCAGTGCTAATCTATCTCACTCTAATTTGTCACCTGGATCAAAACTTTCAGATGTCTCTCTGCTTCTATTATTGAGACTCTCTAGTTCATTCTCCACATAAGAATCAGCCATTTTACAAACATGTAAATTAAAACAAAACTTTATATTCAGTCTCACTCTCTCCTCAAACTATTGCTCCATTTCTTATTTCCCTCTTAAAAGTAATTAAAAAAATCTTTTAATAAACTGTGTATATTCATCCTAGCAATTTTATCACATTTTTTCTTGTATCTACCTCAGACAGGCTTTTACACCCTCCACTCCAGCAAAATTGCTTCCTTGACTGTCACCAATGACTCTTTTATTGCTAATGCCAATGGTAAATATGTAGTTTTTATTTACTTGATGTAATAATAATATTTGACAACGTTAATCACTACCTCTGCTTGAAATTATTCACAAGTCTTTACATGTGAGCCTACCCAGCACCACAGCTGTGTATTTGGACTCTTGCATGTATGTTTCAATTGGAGACCACCTCATACAGCCCGATGTGCACACAGCTTCTCCACTGGGGTTTTTGACAACATCTTAAATTTTGAAAATTCTTGGAACTACAGCTTGCACCGAAATAGGTTGTGAAAAGAGAAACACATAATGAATTAATCCTTTAAACTTTAGGGTAAATTTAAAATATCAAAACAATGTGTTATATCAAATAGCTTTGTGAACATGTTCCTCGATCACATTAAGCTCAGTGTGTCATTTCTTATTTTCACACTGTTAGCAGCGGTAGCAGCTGCACCGACAGCAAGGAGATTGGTATCACTAGTTGGATACCCAAGCGCAAGTCTCTATCATTTGGAAGATGAAGGGCAATATGAAATTTAGAAAAAGATACTTCAATAGCCAAAATGTACTGCTTCTTACTTATATAATAACATCTGTAGATTGTAGTTTAATCTTTCTTTTAGCTTCAGCTAAATCTTCTGTGCTTGTAACAATCGTTACCAAGGTAACAATCTGTTATTCCCCAGGAAAGACACCTGTATGTGTTTCGTTCAAGTGACAATTTCCTCTTGCTTTTTGTTCACTTACTCACTGGAAATGCTTGAAATGCTTCTAGTTCTTTATCAGTTTTGCTTTTTAGTATCATTTGTACTTGCGTAATTTTGTGTTTTTTTTTCACTCTTAAGAATATGGAAAAAAAAATGTGTTAGTTGCTCAGTTGTGTCCGACCCTTTGTGACCCCATGGTGTGTAGCTCACCAGGCTCTTTTGTCCATTGAGTTCTCCAGGCAAGAATTCTGGAGTGGACTGCCATTCCCTTATCCAGGGGATCTTCCCGACTCAGGGATCAAACCCAGGTCTCTTTCATTGCAGGCTGATTAATTACTGTCTGAGCCACCAGGGAAGCCCATGAGAGTATAGAATCGAGTGTTAGATGCGCTTACCCCACCTCCCCCCACCCCGCCCTTTCAGAAAAGGAATACAAAATCTCAGTGGTGTAGAATTCAGATATTAACAAATTATGATTTGAGATTTGTATGCATTCTTGCTGGGCCCACATAATTAACATTGGTATGCCGAAACAATACATCTTTTTGTATTTCATAAATGCAAATTTTCAGCAGAAATTAGAGGGCTAAGGCTCTTTCTAAGTTCCTTGATTATTTCTGCATTTTATTTTTGGATATAATTTATTCTATTCAAATTGGAATGAATGATATTGACATAACTGACTCCAATGCGTGTTATTCTTCTGGAACTTTAAATGCAGAAGGGCTCTCTGGTTGATTTCTAGCATATAAGTGTATTTAAAAGAGCTAATCTTACATATTTTTTTTCCTTTTTTAATATAATTTTTTAAGTGACATTTGTGTAATGGATATAACTACTATCTATCTTAATAGATTATTCATACAGTATTTTTTAATGAACTGCAAGCATATAAAAACACTTCAATTTAACTTCAAAAAAGAATAAGAATGTAAAAGACATTAATATATAATTCATAGATTTCTGAGTCTTTGGTGAATTTTAGATTAAAAAGCATAATTTTTGCTTTTACTAATTTCTTTTATAAAAGATAAAAAGTCCCTTGACCCTTCTGCCACACTTACATGGGACAGGTTAGTTCAGGTTTTGCAGAGTACATATGGGAGTATCAGTCATTTACAATAAACATGTTAATATAGGCAGAGTGGATTGAAATTCAACTGAACCACCAGGAGCACAGAGGCAGATGTATCTACATGTCCTGTTGACACAATTTTCCCCTTCAGGACAAAGTGAGTTTTCACATTTGTTTATATTAAGTTCACAGAAAGTTCCATGATAACTAGGTTCACAATTACATAAAAATCTAGGAAAAAAATGGAAATAATGTAACAACAAAAAGTATGCCATTACATGTGTAGTTCATATATATGTCAGACAGTTTATGTAAGTGGAAACACTTCTAATTTTATTTCTTTTCTTTGAAGAAAACACAATTTTCTTTAAAAATTATTGATTTATTTGGCTGCACCAGGTCTTAGTTGCAGCATGTAGGGTCTAATTCTCCAGGCAGGGATTGAACCTTGGCCCCCTACATTGGAAGTGTGCAGTTCCAGTCACTGGATTATCATGACAATCCCCTACAATTCACTTTTGTTGGTTCAAAACCTTTGGAGTTCCCCAAGTAAAACTGAAACTGGCCACATACACAGAGAACAAGAATAAACTAACAAATAAGGGGCAGACTACCCAGTGAAAGGTTGTTGTTGAATTACAACATCGGGATTCTTGGCCCCTGAAGGAGAAGAATTCAATCCAGGGCCAGAGATGAGGCTTGATCACTCAGAGCTTTTGTGTAACAAAGTTTTATTAAAGTATAAAGGAGATAGAGAAAGCTTCTGACATAGGCATACGAAGGGGGCAGAAAGGATACCCCCCTGCTAGTCTTTAGCTGGATGTTATATAGTTACCAGCAGTCTGTTAATGAAACAAAGGAATGTCTCAAAACTTAGAATGGCACCAGGCCCCTTACCCATAAGATGTACTTTGGGATAATCTTGGCTCCAAATGGTTTATCTTGGGCCATAAAAGAATTAACTTGAATCTTGAAGAAAGGCAGAGCACCATACAAATAGTGTCATTTACATAGATTAGAGGAACAATATCAGAGTATAGTTCAGTTCAGTTCAGTCGCTCAGTCGTGTCCGACTCTTTGTGACCCCTTGAATCGCAGCACGCCAGGCCTCCCTGTCCATCACCATCTCCCAGAGTTCACTCAGACTCACGTCCATCGAGTCACTGATGCTATCCAGCCATCTCATCCTCTGTCGTCCCCTTGTCCTCCTGCCCCCAATCTCTCCCAGCATCAGAGTCTTTTCCAATGAGTCAACACTTTGCATGAAATGACAAAGTACTGGAGCTTCAGCTTCAGCATCATTTTTCCAAAGAAATCCCAGGGCTGATCTCCTTCAGAATGGACTGGTTGGATCTCCTTGCAGTCCAAGGGACTCTCAAGAGTCTTCTCCAACACCACAGTTCAAAAGTATCAATTCTTCAGCTTTCAGCCTTCTTCACAGTCCAACTCTCACATCCATACATGACCACAGGAAAAACCATAGCCTTGACTGGATGGACCTTAGTCGGCCAAGTAATGTCTCTGCTTTTGAATATAATATCTAGGTTGGTCATAACTATCGGAGTATAACATACTGGTTTATCAAGAAGGTTCTGAGCCAAAAGGCGAAACCGACTTGCAGACAGAGTTTGGGGTAAATGCATAGTATGTTAGTATAGCTTAAGATAAACATTTCCATAAGAAAAAGGCATTGGTTAACTTCAGGTGGAACCAGGAGTCATGGAAACACAGAATTTTAAGAGAAACCTCCTTTTAAATTTGTATAGAGAAGGAAAAAGTTATTGCTAGTTTGTTTTCTCCTGCCGCTTAAGGGAGATAAAAATGTCTGACATTTGCAGGCTATTTCCTCCATTTGGAGACCCCTGGCCTTTCTGCCTGTTACCGTCTCACCAGATCAGTAGGTGTCATGAACTTAAATAACAGGCTTGTGTTAGGCAGCCACAAGACAGAGCTTATACAGAGGCCTTAAGGAAGGTCTGGCATGTGTACCATCCAGATGGTCTCAGTAACACATCATACCAAGACTGCATCCTTGATGTGGCTCTTAGCATGGGAATGGTGACAGTATGCACATTTCAAGGAGGGGGAGGGAGTGAGGAGTCTCCCATGGCCCAGGACCAGTTAATGAGTCAACAGAAAGTCAAGATCTCTTGATGACCACCTCTAACAATCTTTTAGATATTTTACTCCTTAACGGTTCTATATGAATGTATTTGGAAAAATAATTACCAAAATTTGATAAGTATTATTGAGATTTATTTGGTACTTACATTTATTTCATTATTATATAAGCATCAGCTTTAACTATATCCTATACTGAGAATTGAAATTATAGATTGGATGACAATTCTTCCTAATACTAAAGCCCTTCTGGTTAAATTTTTTAAAAGTCCTTTTAGCAAAAACTATTTCATTAGTGCTTAATGAGAGTGGCAGATGTTGGAGAAATCATTTGTTTTCACTGCTGCTGCTGCTGCTGCTGCTAAGTCGCTTCAGTCCTGTCCGACTCTGTGCGACCCCATAGACGGCAGCCCACTAGGCTCCTCTGTCCCTGGGATTCTCCAGGCAAGAATACTGGAGTGGGTTGCCATCACTGATTAGATATCAAATTCAAAGTGTCATGAACTTAAGAGAGCAAGTGACTTTCAAACACCTTGGTACTGAGAGTGGTTTCCAGAAATTTCATCTGAATGCTGTTTCAATATTCAGTTGTTCCCTCTTTATCTTATATATCAGATTTGATAACACTGAGTTGCTGAATTCAGATTTGTCCTCCATCTCATTTGGAAGTGTTTCTTTGTTCTTAGGTGGATTTTTTTTTTCTATGGATTCAGATTCTGTCTCAATTGACTCGACTTATTTCCTCTGTTGTCTAAACTGTGGCAGCTACAAATATAAATATACATACCTTGCATTTATTCTCAGTCTCTTCTTGGCTATTGTGCTAAACAAATGTATGGTTAAGCACCTAATCAGTCTATCTACTTGCCAGAAGGGAGAAGACCGATGTTGCAGAGATGAATTGTGACTAGTGTATGTGTACATGGAATAACATCATTCAGGGTAACACCCAAATAATTGATGATAAACCAATAATGATGTTAAGAAAAAAGAAGATAATTTAATCTTCCATAATTTAACTTCTATATTCATAAAAATATTAATGAAAAATTGAACTAATTTCCATAGATAAAATTAAATAGAAAAGTGTACTTAGCGAATCAATATTTATATAGCTGTGAATGTTCCCCTTTTTGTAAAAGACTAGATAAAAAGCTTTACCGAGCTTTCTTTCAATGCTTTTGAGACAGATTTTATATTCCAAAGCTGTAAAGGAATTCTTTTTAATTAATTTTGTTGTTGTTGTTGTTCAGTCACTAAGTCATTCACGACTCTTTGCAACCCTACGGATTGCAACATGCCAGGATGATTTGTCCTCCACTGTTTCTCAGATTTTTCTCATTCACGTCCATTGAGTCAGTGATGCCATCTTACTATGTTGTCCTCTGCTGCTCCCTTCTTTTGCTTTCAGTCCTTCTCAGCATCAGGGGCTTCTCCAATGAGTCAGCTCTTGGCATCAGGTGGCCAAAGTATTGGAGCTTCAACACCAGTTATTCCAATGGATATTCAGGGTTGATTTCATTTAAGATTGACTTGTTTGATCTGCTTGCTTTCCTAGGGACTCTCAAGAGTCTTCTCCAGCGCAATAATATGAAAGCATTGATTCTTCAGTACTCAGCCTTATTTATGGCCAACTCTCACATCCATATGTGACTAGCTTTGATTATACAGACCTTAGTCAGTAAAGTGATATCTCTTCTTTTAATATGCTGTCTAGGTTTGTCATAGCTTTCCTTCCAAGGAGCAAGTGTCTTTTAATTTCATGATCACAGGCACTGTCCTTAGTGATCTTGGAGTCCAAGAAAATAAAACCTGTCACTGTTTCCACTTTTTCACTTTGTTTGCCATGAAGTAATGGGACCTGATGCCATGATCTTCATTTTTTTTTTTTAATGTTGAGTTTCACGCCAGATTATATACATATATATATAATTTTTTCTCTCTCTCCTCTTTCACCCTCAAGAGGCTCTTCACTTACTCTTCACTTTTGACCTTTGGAGTATTATCTGCATATCTCAAGTTGTTGATATTTCTACTGGAAATCTTTTTTTTTTAATTTTAATTGGAGGCTAATTACTTTACAATATTGTATTGGTTTTGCCATACATCAACAAGAAATCTTTATTCTAGCTTGTGATTCATCCAGCCTGGCATTTTGTGTGATGGGAATATACATCTTTGTCAGCTTCTTTCCCAATTTTGATCCAGTCAGTTGTTCCATGTCCAAATTAAACTGTTCATTCTTGACCTTCATACAGATTTCCCAGGAGACAAGCAAGGTGGCCTGGTACTCTCATTTTTTAAAGTATTTTCCATAGCTTGTGGTGATCCACACAGACAAAAGCTTTAGCATAGTCAATGAAGTAGACGTATATTTTTTTTTTCAGAATTCCCTTTCTTTCTCTATGATCCAACAAATATTGGTAATTTGATATCTGATTCTTCTGCCTTGTATAAGCCGAGTTTGTACTATTAAGTTATGACATAATGATAATATCAAGGAAAAACGTAACCACAAGAAATCTAGCATGACCAAGGTCCCAATTCATCACACATTTACTGACTAAGTTCATGTACCCAGATTCAGGTGCTAATAGCTTTGTTTTCTTTCTTTGAGTCTCATAGGCTATTTAGGCATGTGGGCATGTAACCAAGGAGAGTAAGGAAATGCCGGTAGAGATAGGCGTGTGATCATATAAAAATAGAGGTAACTTCTAGAGAAGGTGAAAGAAAAGATTTTACCAATTAATTATGAAGTAAGAGTAGGGTCTTTGCATCCATTGGATAGAAGGCATTAAAATTGCATGTGTGCTGGCATGCTGGTGTAAAACAGAACTGTACTTTTGAAGAGTTCTCAGTGTCGCAGGGAAATGAGTGTAATCACTTTTGCAGGGTGACTTAAATCTTGTTGCTGTTACTCTCTGAAGTTATGTTCCAATAGGGACAAATTTTTTTTTCTGTCTCCACTATCTCAATATTATCTTCCAATTTGTAAAGAATCTTGTAAATGCTTACTAAAATCAAGATATATTTTTAACAATATTGTTTTTTATTGCTGTTGTGGGTTCTCAGTGGAATTGTGATGACTTCAAGGTTTCTCACAGTAGGTCAGGGATGGGCACAGTTTCCTCAGACATGACAGTTAAAGGTAAGTTTAAGAAATTATTTTCTCTTACTGATAGATTTCAAAATGTTGTAATATGGCAAAATATATAAGATAATGACTTTGACCTCAATTTATACTTTGTTGCAAATATTTAGGAGAATTCTATCATACTTCCAAAAGTCGAAAACTCTAGTTTGTAGATATTTGAAGTTATAAGACATCTTTCTTCTCAATGATATAATTATAATAATGACCATTGGTTTTCTCAATCTAATCTAAATAACAATTGATTTATTAAAATTATAGAATTTCCTCTCTCTCTCATTTCAGTTCAGTTCAGTCACTCAGTCGTGTCTTTCTCTTTGCAACCCCATGAACCACAGCATGCCAGGCTGCCCTGCCCATCACCAAAGGCCGAAGTCCACCCAAACTCATGTCCATTGAGTCAGTGATGTGATCCAACCATCTCATCCTCTGTCATCCCCTTCTCCTCCTACCCTCAATCTTTCCCAATATCAGGGTCTTTTCAAATGAGTCAGCTCTTTGCATCAGGTGCCCAAAATATTGCAGTTTCAGCTTCAGCATCAGTCCTTCCAATGAACACCCAGGACTGATCTCCTTTAGGATGGACTGGTTTGATCTCCTTGCAGTCAAAAGGACTCTCAAGAGTCTTCTCCCACACCACAGCTCAAAAGCATTAATTCTTCTGTGTTCAGATTTCTTTATAGTCCAACTCTCACATTCATACATGACCACTGGAAAAACCATAGCCTTGACTTGATGGACCTTTGTTGACAAAGTAATGTCTCTGCTTTTGAATATGCTATCTAGGTTGGTCAGTGTCCTTCCAAGGAGTAAGAGTCTTTTAATTACATGGCTGCAGTCATCACATGCAGTGATCTTGGAGCCCCCAAAAATACAGTTAGTCACTGTTTCCAATGTTTCCCCATCTATTTCCCATGAAATGATGGGACCAGAGGCCATGATCTTCGTTTTCTGAATGTTGAGCTTTAAGCCAACGTTTTCACTGTCCTCTTTCATTTTCATGAAGAAAGAGGCTCTTTAGTTCTTCACTTTCTGCCATAAGGGTGGTGTCATCTGCATATCTGAGGTTATTGATATTTCTCCTGGCAATCTCGATTCCAGCTTGTGCTTCATCTAGCCCAGAGTTTCTCGTGATGTACTCTGCATATAAGTACATAAGCAGGATGACAATATACAGCCTTGACCTACTCCTTTTCCTATTTGGAACCAGCCAGTTTTTCTATGTCTAGCTCTAACTGTTGATTCCTGACCTGCATATAGGTTTCTCAAGAGGTATGTCAGGTGGTCTGATATTCCCATCTCTTTCAGAATTTTCCACAGTTTATTGTGATTAGCACAGTCAAAGGCTTTGGCATAGTCAATAAAGCAGAAATCGATGTTTTTTCTGGAACACTCTTGCTTTTTCCATTATCCAGCTGATGTTGCCAATTTGATCTCTGGTTCCTCTGCCTTTTCTAAAACCAGCTGACTTCAGGATATACTACAAAGCCACAGTGATCAAGACAGTGTGGTACTGACACAAAGACAGAAATATAGATCAATGGAACAAACTAGATAGCCCAGAGATAAATCCACACACCTATGGACACCTTATCTTCAACAAAGGAGGAAAGAATATACAATGGATTAAAGACAATCTCTTTAACAAGTGATGCTGGGAAAACTGGTCAACCACTTGTAAAAGGATGAAACTATATCACTTTCTAACACCATATACAAAAATAAACTCAAAATGGATTAAAGATCTAAACATAAGAACAGAAACTATAAAACTCCTAGAGGAGAACATAGGCAAAATACTCTGCGACATAAATCACAGCAGGATCCTCTATGATCCACCTCCCAGAATCCTGGAAATAAAACAAAAGTAAATAAATGGAACCTAAGTAAAATTAAAAGCTTCTACACAACAAAGGAAACTATAAGCAAGGTTAAAGACAGCCTTCAGAATGGGAGATAATGATAGCAAATGAAGCAGCTGACAAACAACTAATCTCAAAAACATACAATCAACCCCTGCAGCTCAATTCCAGAAAAATAAACTACCCAATCAAAACATGGGCCAAAGAACTAAATAGACATTTCTCCAAAGAAGACAAACAGATGGCTAACAAACACATGAAATGGTGCTCAACATCACTCATTGTCAGAGAAATGCAAATTAAAACCACAATGTAGTACCATTTCACGCCAGTCAGAAAGGCTGTGATCCAAAAGTCTACAAGCAATAAATGCTGGAGAGGGTGTGGAGAAAAGGGAACCCTCTTACACTGTTGTTGGGAATGCAAACTATTACAGCCACTATGAAGAACACTGCGGAGATTCCTTAAAAAACTGGAAATAGAACTGCCTTATAACCCAGCAATCCCACTGCTAGTCATACACACTGAGGAAACCAGAATTGAAAGAGACATGTGTACCCCAATGTTCATTGCAGCACTGTTTATAATAGCCAGGGCATGGAAACAACCTAGATGTCCATCAGCAGATGAATGGATAACAAAGCTTAGTATTATTCAGCCATTGAAAAGAATACATTTGAATCATTTCTAATGAGGTGGATGAAAGTGAAGCCGATTATACAGAGTCAAGTAAGCCAGAAAGAAAAACATCAATACACTATACTAATGCATATATATGGAATTTAGAAAGATGGCAATAATAACCCTGTATGCGAGACAGCAAAAGAGTCACAGATGTATAGAACAGTCTTTTGGACTCTGTGGGAGAGGGTGAGGGTGGAATGATTTGGGAGAATGGCATTGAAACATGTATAATATCATATAAGAAATGAATCACCAGTCTAGGCTCTATGCAGGGTGCAGGATGCTTGGGGTTGGTGCACTGGGATGACTCGGACGGATGGTGTGGGTCGGGGGGAGGTGCGAGGGGGTTCAGGATTGGGAACACGTGTACCCCCATGGTGGATTCATGTTGATGTGTGGCAAAACCAATACAATATTGTAAAGCAAATAATAATAATAATAAATTAAATTTAAAAATAAATAAATAAATAAAACCAGCTTGAACATGTGGATGTTCACAGTTCAGGTATTGCTGAAGCCTGGCTTGGAGCATTTTGACCATAACTTTACTAGCGTGTGAGGTGAGTGCAATTGTGCAGTAGTTTGAGCATTCTTTGGCATTGCCTTTCTTTGGGATTTGAATGAAAACTGATTTTTTCTTGTCCTGTGGCCACTGCAGAGTTTTCCAAATTTGCTGGCATATTGAGTGTAGCACTTTCACAGCATCATCTTTCAGGATTCGAAATAGCTCAACTGGAATTCCATCACCTCCACTAGCTTTGTTTGTAGTGATACTTCCTAAGGCCCACTTGACTTTGAATTCCAGGATGTCTGGCTCTAGGTGAGTGTGATCACACCATTATTATTAACTGGGTCGTGAAGATCTTTTTTGTACAGCTCTTCTGTACAAAAAAAGCTATTCTTGCCATCTCTTCTTAATATCTTCTGCTTCTGTCAGGTCCATACCATTTCTGTCCTTTATTGAGCCTATCTTTGCATGAAGTATTTGCTTGGTAGCTCTAATTTTCTTGAAGAGATCTCTAGTTTTTCCCATTCTATTGTTTTCCTCTATTTCTTTGCATTGATCACTGAGGAAGGCTTTCTTATCTCTCCTTGCTATTATTTTGAACTCTGCATTCAGAAGCTTATATCTTTCCTTTTCTCCTTTGCTTTTCTCTTGTCTTCTTTTCATAGCTATTTGTAAGGTCTCTTCAGACAGCCATTTTCCTTTTTTGTATTTCTTTTTCTTGAGGAAGGTCTCATTTAGTTCTCTCATTTTGAAAATGAAGTAATATCCATATCCTCTGTCTTTTGTCACCCAAATTTAATTTTCTGTGATGACAGAAATGTTCCTGTGTGGTTTCATTATCAAATTAGTACCCTAGAATCGGGAGATTTCATTGAACTTAAAATAGGAGATATTCTCCATCAGTGGTCCTAACTGAATCAAGCATCTCTACATAATTTTCCAAATGGTGCTTTTCCAGATTATCATGTATTCTGCATGTATTGGATGACATTTGACTGTTATGAAAAGTTTTTCATTTTCTTGTGTTCACTTATTCTGTTGGTCATTTATTCAGTTATTGATTTGTCACTATATTTATTCATGATTTTCATTTTATTCAATTAATCAAATTTAGTTCCTGAGTGTAATTATTGGTAAAGAACCCACCTGCAATGCAGGAGACTGAATGAGACTTGAGTTTGATCCCTGATTTGGGAAGATCCTCTGCAGAAGAGCCTGGAAACCCACTCTAATATTCTTGCTGGAGAATTCCATGGACAGAGGATTCTGGCAGGCTACAGTCCATAGGATCCCAAAGAGTCAGACATGACTGAAGCAATTTAGCATGCATGCATATAAATAAAATGTAAGCACTCATGCATACATATAAATACTTAACTGTGTGCCTGAATATGAATATTCATGCATATATGTTCTTTTCTATATTTTTGCATATGTTTGTGTATATATACATGTAGGCTTATAACACACACACACACACAAACACACGCATATACACACATAGGCAAACCAATGGTAACTCAGATGGTAATGAATCTTCCTGTGATGCAGGAGACCCAGGTTCAATTCCTGAGTTGGGACAATCCCCTGGAAAACAGACTGCCTACCCACTCCAGTATTCTTGCCTGGAGAATCTCATGGAGAGAGGAGTCTGGTGGGCTACAGTCTTGGGGTCACAAAGAGTTGGACATGACTGAGTAACCAAGCATGCATATTAAAAATATCCTATTTCAAAGAAGCAATTATGATCATGAAGCATGTAATATATTTTTGATGAAATAGAAGTTTCCAATGTAAAGATAAGGCTTTTATTTAAAAAGTTTCAGTGGAACTAAAGCAGATTATCAATATTTTGAACGTCATTTAAAAATTATTTTAATTTGCAAGTAACACATAAATTTCTACTTATATTTTCGATATACTTTTCTGATCATTAAAATGCATTTTTAAGAGGTGACTTCTGAAGAAAATTTGATACATTAAAATCAAGATGAAACAAAAAAGAGTGATTGTAATTTATATACAGTGATATTGCCATAAAAAAAAAAAAGGATGAAAAAGTACAATATAGTCACAGGGGCACATAGCCCAAAGATGAATCTGCTTTACATTCTTATATTTTATTTTTATCTTATTTCAGATGAGAAAGAAATTAATAAGCAGAAGAATTATCTTTATGTTCTAGAAAATTGGCATTTTAATATATAGCCACTACTTTGATTTGGAGAAGTAAATGGCAACACACTCCATGCCTGGAGAATTCCATAGACAGAAGAACCTGGCCGGCTACAGTCCATGGGGTCACAAAGGATCAGACATGACCGAGCGACTAACACACACAACATTGATTAAATCATATTACAAGAGCTGAAACATATTGTAGAGTTTTTACCAAGAGTTTTGATTTTATTTTTTAAATTGTTTTTAATTTTTATTGAAATATAGATAACAGCAGAATATTATTCAGCCATAAAAAAGAGTGTAATAATGCCATTTGCAGCAACGTGAATGGACCTAGAGATTATCATACTGAGTGAAGTAAGTCATACAAAGATAAATATCATATAATATTGCTAATATGTAGAATCTAAAAAATTACATAGATAAACTTATTTATAAAACAGAAATGGACCAACAAACATAGAAAACAAACTCATGGCTACTGAAGGTGAAAGGAGAAAAGGGATAAATTAGGAGTTTGGGAATAACATATATACACAGCTATACTCTTGCCTGGAAAATCCCATGGATGGAGGAGCCTGATAGGCTACACCCCATGGGGTCACAAAAAGTCGGACACGACTGAGAGAATTCGCTTCACTTCATGTATAAAATAGACAACCAGCAAATACCTACTGTATAGAACAGGGAATGATATTCAGTATCTTGTAATAACCTATAATTAAAGAGAATCTAGAAAAAAAAGTTTTGGTTTTAAAATAATTTTGTAATATTGATTTGATCTATATTTCTCTCAATTTATTATTTTATTAAAACCTGTAGTCAAACACAAAAATAAATAAGTATCAAATATTGTTGGTGAAACTTTACAATAAGAACTTCTTGAGTGAGTGCTAAGCCACTTTATGTGTGCCTGACTGTAGCCCAGCAGGCCCCTCTGTCCATGGAATTCTCTAGGCTAGAATACTGGAGTGGGTTGCCATGCCCTTCTCCAGGGGATCTTCCTGATCCAGGGATTTAACCAGCTTCTCTTGTGTCTCCTGCATTGGCAGGCAGGTTCTTTACCACTAGCACCACCTGGATAAAGATTCTTGTATTGAAGTTTAAAATTATTTAATCAGTTATGAAACCAAATTAAAATATTAACTAAAGTATTTAACTGTTAAACTCATGAACATTACACACTGTGTATGTATATAATACACATATACATACATCTATAATGATTGGGCTATAATAACACCAGCCAGGCATTTGGAAAAAATTCTTCTTCTCTATTCTTTGAATGGAGCTGCCACTGTTACTGTAATTGTTCTGATGAATTCTCCATTTAGCTATATATTTTCAATAGTTTGATATTATGTTTAATATAATACTTTTCAATAGTTTTATATAATATTTAGTTAGTGACCTAAGTGAACTGATGAGTATAGCTTAAAAATACATTAATTCTGTTGTATAACAAATATATGCCATTAGGTTTCAGAAAATGTCAATTCCTGTATCTAGTTTTGCAGTGACTTCGTATGGCAAATGAATTGGGGCTATTATTAATATGCTTTCATATATTAAGGAATTAATCTTTTGTAGCTTGATAGCTCATTTATTTTTGGTACTTAGTAATATCCATTGTCTGTATATATTACAATTATTTATCCATTCATTTACTGATGGACATTTTGGCTACTTCCAAGTTTGGCAATTATGAATAAAACCACTGTAAGCATCTATTAGCATCTATATGAGTGGAATATAAGTTTCCAGTCATTTGGGCAAATACCAAGTAGTGTGATTGTTGTATTATATTGTAAGTTTTGTAAGAAACTACTAAACTGTTTTCCAAAGTGGCTCCCATTGCTTCCTTTACCAGAATGAAATTGCTTGGGTTTTTTAATGTCTTGGGTTTTAAAATTTCTTCTGTTTGTTACACTATCACCTTCCAAAGATATCTCTAAATACAACCAGCATTTGGCTGGCATACCAACATTACCTTCCCTAACTTTCTGAACTCTGGACAGGTCCTTTGAAAAAAGATGCTGGCAGTGTGCAGGGCACCACTTATCTGGTAATCAAGAGCCATATCCAGAAATCACAAATATCCATTTCAAGCCTGAAGAGGCTTGAAATTTCAATTATAGTTCGGTCAAAATATTGTATTGGCAGCTGTTTTTCCTATACATGAGTCAAGCTTGAGGATTAATATGCACAAAAACTCTTCAGCAATCTGCATGTTGTGCTGTCAGCTTGCTCACCAGTAGTACTTGGCTATTTTCCATCAAGATTTTTACAGTTTTCTCAGTTTGGGAAACAATTTGCTGTCATAAGATACATTGAAGGGTCAACATCAAACCTGTAATCAAGTCAGCTCTCTATAAATGAATTCATCATTCTTGTTGTCATGGACCCAAAATGTGGTTCTCTTTAAAGCAGAGGGCATTTTGAGTGGCTTCCCCCCTGTATCTCTTTGAGATCTTATATCGGAATTGGGAAAGTGGTCTTTATGGGGCATATAATGAATTCATATGAAAAATATTCATTTGGATTTATAAGTTCATTTTGATTCTACTATATATTTCATCTCAGTCTCTGCCTCAGAAGTATCTCTCAGATCTCCTGCAGGGCAAACTGGAAATGCTAGGCAATCACTATCCCATGCTTCAATCTATAAATAATTGGACCTATAGGAAAATGGACCTATTTTCCATGTGCTAATCCTGGATCCTGTTTAGTTCATAACATTTTCTTTTTAATATTATTCTTAATTCTCCTCCACATTTCCAGGCCAGAACCTTCCCACGGGAAGAGATTACTTATTTCCCCCACACTTTCAGGGTTGGCCATGAGTCTTTTTTGAACAGTAATCTATAGGTAAAGAGGAAGGGTGCTATTTCTGATCCAAGGGCTTAAGAGGCTTTCCATATTTCTAATTGTTTTCTTGAACCTTTGTTTTTTCATGAGAAGAATATGGTAGTCAAAAGAGAATGAGAGAAATTTGTAGTGGAACCTTTTCAGCTGATGTAACAGATTTACAAACACTCCTTCCCCATCAGCTATGTCCCTGAGAAATCTGGGTGAACCCAATGATATTAGTAAAATGTCATAAGACCACAGATTTGAAAATAATCATAAATCACTGTTAATTTTTAATATGGAGTTTTCAATCTTTGGAAAATGACAACAGCAAATCAACAAGGCTTGGATAAAACTTTGTTGACAGGAGATAGATATGGCTAAGTTTTGCAAATTTCTGAGTTCATCTTAACTTCCCTACTTAGAGAGGCAAATACTCCTCTGTGACTTAGGGAATCTGTACTTCTCATCATATAAGCCTTCCTTTAAATGCCTCTGAAAAAGTGGATATATAAGCTGGTGTCAGTTTTCCCTGCATTCTATCAAGCACTTCTCATTGGTTCCAGAGCATGTGTTAGATTCCACTTTTGGTGATGAGAGATGGAAACACTTAACTGAAGACAGACTATAATCTGAATAAATAGTATCAAATCTCAGAAATACACATCCTCCCAAAACTGGGGGGGAAAATGAGCTTATATGCCTACCTTACATCCATCACAGACACACACATACACAGATACACAATATTCAGGTAGATGAAGATTTAAATATAAAGGGCAGGACTTTAAATATCTTAAAAGGTAGTATAAGAAACATCTTTTTGTTATAAGGTAAACATTTTAAAATATGTTTGAGCAAGCCATACACAAACAAAATGGCTAATTTAATTACATTAAAATTAAGTCTTATTACTCAAAATCTTCATAAACAAGGTGAAATGCTAACTCATAATCAGAAGAAGATATTTTCATTAGTACATACAACTAAGAGAATATAAAGTTTCTTATAAATCAATAAGAAGAGAACAAGAATAGGCATAAGGCATAAAAATGCATTTCTGGAAAAGAAATGAAATATATTGCAATGTAAGGAAAAGTGCTCAGTCTCATAAGCATCATGGCAAAACAGGAAAACTATGAGGAGTTACGATTCATACACAGCAGAGGAGTCCAAACAGAACATTGTGACACAGCGAAAAGGAACATCTATTCACTTCTGTCAAGGGTGTGAACGTTTCATTTTCGAAGTGAACTGGGAAAACAACAACAACAACTGTAACAGAGTAAGTGTGAAAGTGTCTACCCATTGTCGAACTATTCTCTGGATAGGATACCTACGGTGACACTGAGACTTGGTGCACTATTTGAAAACCTCAATAGTATTATTATTTCTAAAAAATAAAAGACAGATAACCCAAATATCCACAACCAAGAGAATTATGAATGCTGTTGGCATATATTTAAATGGAATATTCTACAATAGTTAAAAATGAGCATGAACTAACAGGTGCATGAACCAACAGATAATGCTGAAATGCCAACTTCAACAGAATGAATTATTTCAGAAGGCTCATGGCAACCCACTCCAGTATTCTTGCCTGGAGAATCCCATAGACAGAGGAGCCTGGTGGGCTACAGTCCACAGTGTCACAAAGAGTCGGACATGACTGAGCGACTTCACACACATATATACAATATTACCTCAGGTAATAAGCAAACTAAAGAGTGTTTTTTTCAGGCATACATATAAACAGTTAAATTATGTATACTAAAATCAGGGGAAATAAACATAAATTCAGGATATTCAATGTAATAGGGTGGAAGAGTGAAGAGTGCATGCTTGATAAGTCACTTTAGTTGTGTGTGACTCTTTGTTACCCTATAGACCATTCAGTTCAGTTCAGTTCAGTGACTCATTTGTGTCTGACTCTTTGAGACCCCATGAATTGCAGGACACCAGGCCTCCCTGTCCGTCACCCAGTCCCGAAGTTCACTCAGACTCATGTCCATCAAGTCGATGATGCCATCCAGCCATCTCATCCTCTGTAGTCCCCTTCTCGTCCTGCCCTCAAACCCTCCCAGCATCAGCAGTCTTTTCCAATGAGTTAACTCTTTGCATGAGGTGGCGAAATGACTGGAGTTTCAGCTTTAACATCATTCCTTCCAAAGAACACCCAGGACTGATCTCCTTTAGAATGGACTGGTTGGATCTCCTTGCAGTCCAAGAGAATCTCAAGAGTCTTCTCCAGCACCATAGACCAAAAGCATCAATTCTTTGGTGCTCAGCTTTCTTCACAGTCCAACTCTCACGTTCATACATGACCACTGGAAAAACCATAACCTTGACTAGACGGATCTTTTTAGGCAAAGTAATGTCTCTGCTTTTGAATATGCTATCTAGGTTGGTCACACCTTTCCTTCCAAGGAGTAAGGGTCTTTTATTTTATTTTTATACATATAAAATATTTATTGGTGTATCGTTGATGAACAATGTTTTATTAGTTTCAGTTGTACAGCAATATGATTCAGTTATACATGGCTGCAATCACCATCTGCAGTGATTTTGGAGCCCCCCAAAAATAAAGTCTGACACTGTTTCCACTGTCTCTCCATCTATTTCCCATGAAGTGATGGGACCAGGTGCCATGATCTTAGTTTTCTGAATGTTGCGCTTTAACCATTACCTGAGGACAAACACAAGTGTATCAACAATGTTCTGTTTCTTAAGTTGAATAATGGGTACATGTATCTTTATTATCTGTTACATCTTACATATAAAGTAATTGATTCAGAAAAAAATGTAGCTGCTAACCTATCTGTCAGATCTACAGAGTTTCCATTATTTTTGCAAGGTTTAGAGAAACACTGTTTCACAGAGAGGTTCAAAAAATCTAGGTCTGCAAATATTCATTATAAACAAATACTTCATAACTCCATTGATACAAAATTTTCAAGTCAAAATTTAAATAATCAAATTGTTAATAAGCAGAAGAATATTATTGTTAGCATATTGTTAACAATAAGCATATTACTGTTAATATGCCAATAATATACATTGGCATATGTATACATATATATACATCAACATGTATCTAAATGTGTTTTGGTTTTATCTACCTGAAATTGTTTACCTCATCTTTATGGTCACCACAGTTCTGACAAAGAATCAGAGCACCCATTCATGTTAATTTCACCGTGTTCACCTTTAAATCCTGCAAAGACAGGTAAGATAGGTAGAGATGAGCAATCTTCACTTTCAGTTCAGTTCAGTTCAGTTGCTCAGTCGTGTCCGACTCTTTGCGACTCCATGAATCACAGCACTCCAGGCCTCCCTGTCCATCACCAACTCCCGGAGTTTACTCAAACTCACATCGGAATCAGTAGTAAAGACTCTGAAGAATAGTCTCATGGTGGAAGTTTTTTATTGTTTTATTGGGAAAACACCTCATCGCTGGCTTGTCCTACAACTCCGTTACACTTAAAGTCTGAATAAAATTATGCTAGCTTCTAATTAACGGGTTCAAATGAAAGAATCAGGAGAAAACTACTAAATTTCCTGTGGGAACAGAATTAATGCTAATGCCATTGTTGTTTTAAGTTCTTTAAGAAATTAAACAAAAAATAATTAAAATAATTTGGAAAGCAAATGAATTAATGTGATGACCAATATTAAAGTAAAATTGAGCTTTAATGATTAGACGGATTCAAAATAGTTAGCAAATGAAGCATATTATTTCATTGCTTTTCATATTAGAGTGATTCAAAGAAAGCAAATTATTTTGATTCATAGATAAATAATCAGCCATCCATTTAAACCCATCCAAGTTCTATTTTAAAAAAGTGAAAACAAAACTAAAATTATAGTTTTACAAAAAAGTCAGTTGTAATAAATTCAACACAATTGTGTCATAAAAAATTGGCATTACATCACTATTTAAAATACATTAAATATTTTAATATTTATGATGACAATGTAAACACTTTTTTCCATGGTTATAGAATAATGTGTAGAATAACTAGGTATATATATGTATACTTATTTTGTTGCCAATATTTTTTCTATACTCTTTATAAACTTTATGAAACAAGACAATTTTCTTTTCTTTTACTATTTCAGTGCTAGAAGTAAGCACCAGATAATTGAAGTGATACTACTCAGATTTTTTAATTTGAGAAGCAGAAAGCCATTCAAGCTACTCTAAGATAACTTTATTAGTGGCATTCACAGAGTGGGATTGGAATTGAAAAATAAGGGAAAGAGAGGGTGAATAGGCTAAACACAAATGGTCATCTTCTTCTTATGCTGCTGCTAAATCACTTCAGTCGTGTCGGACTCTGTGCGACCCCATAGACGGCAGCCCATTAGGCTCCCCTGTCCCTGGGATTCTCCAGGCGAGAACACTGGAGTGGGTTGCCATTTCCTTCTCCAATGCATGAAAATGAAAAGTGAAAGTGAAGTCGCTCAGTCATGTATGACTCTGTGCGACCCCATGGACTGCAGCCTACCAGGCTCCTCCACCCATGGGATTTTCCAGGTAAGAGTACTGGAGTGGGTTGCCATTGCCTAGTCCGTTTCTTCCTATAGTATCTTATCATATAGTTTCTCCTCATTCTATCTGCAAATATCTCTTCACGTTCAAAGTTTCAAATCTTTTGTAAATATTGACATGTGGATGACACAGCACAGTTTCCCTTGTCTCTTATCTCTGCATCATGACCTTTCATCTTCAGTCTCTACTGTTGAGTGGAAAATTCTCTCCATATTTCCTCACTTAATCCCCATGAAAGAACCTGGGACTATCTGGCTTAATATTTTCACATCACACCTTGCCACAAGCCATTGCCATTCTCTGTGGTGTTTGTCATAAGGTCAAAAGTCAAAATTGCTTCCGATTAGAGTTGGGAAAGTTGAAATATGACTTCCACTTTAATAGGAGATTATATGAAAACCTAAAATAACTTAATCCAAAAGGAGACAAGTGAAAAGAACAAAGTACAAATACAACAAGTAGAAAACAAATATCAAGATGATTTATTAAAGCCATATATAGCAACAATTACACTAAATATGATTTTTTAAACAGTTTCAATTAAAAGGCAGAAACAAACAGACTAAAAAAAGTAGCGCTGACTACATGATGCTTCTCATTAATTGACAATGCCAAAGCCTTTGACTTTGCATCACAATAAAATGTGGAAAATTCTGAAAGAGATGGGAATACTAGACCATCTGACCTGCCTCTTGAGAAACCTGTATGCAGATCAGGAAGCAACAGTTAGACTGGACATGGAGCAACAGACTGGTTCCAAATAGGAAAAGGGGTACATCAAGCTGTATATTGTCACCCTGCTTATTTAACTTATATGCAGAGTACATCATGAGAAACTCTGGGCTGGAAGAAACACAAGCTGGAATCAAGATAGCCAGGAGAAATATCAATAACCTGAGATATTCAGATGACACCACCCTTATATCAGAAAGTCAAGGGGAACTAAAAAGCCTCTTGCTGAAAATGAAAGAGGATAGTGAAAAATTTCCCTTAAAGCTCAACATTCAGAAAATGAAGATCATAGCATCTGATCCCATCTCTTCATGGCAAATAGATGGCGAGACAGTGGAAACAGTGTCAGACTTTATTTTGGGGGGCTCCAAAATCACTGCAGGTGGTGATTGCAGCCATAAAACTAAAAGATGCTTACTCCTTGGAAGAAAAGTTATGATCAACCTACATAGTATATTCATAAGCAGAGACATTTCTTTGCCAATAAAGGTTTGTCTAACCAAGGCTATGGTTTTTCCAGTGGTCGTGTATGGATGTGAGTTGAACTCTGAAGAAAGCTGAGTGCCAAAGAATTGATTCTTTTGATCTGTGGTGTTGGAGAAGACTCTTAAGAGTCTCTTGGGATCCAAGGAAATCCAACCAGTCCATTTTAAAGGAGATCACTCCTGGGTTTTCTTTGGAAGGAATGATGCTAAAACTGAAACCCCAACACTTTGGCCACCTGATATGAACAGTTGACTCATTGGAAAAGTCTCTGATGCTGGGAGGAATTGGGAGCAGGAGGAGAAGGGGACAACAGAGGATGAGATGGCTGGATGGCATTACCAACGTGATGGACATGAGCTGGGTGAACTCTGGGAGTTAGTGATGGACAGGGAGGCCTGGCGTGCTGCAATTCATGGGATCGCAAAGAGCTGGACATGCCTGAGTGACTGAACTGAACTGACATCATATGTAAAAGAAAGTACCTTGACATTTAGAGACAACAGTAGGTTGAAATAGAACAATGGAACAAAGATACCCCATGAAACATTAGTAAGAAACCTGGAATGTCTATTTGACTGGCACACCCATGTAGTCTTCAGAAAAGCATTAGTATTAATTTTTGCTGGTTTTTCTTTCTCAATTATCAAATGTTTCAATTAAACTCTGAATTTCTATGCTTGTAAGTTTATTCTTGCTGTTGATTTTTCATCTTTAGCAACCAGAACAAAATTTTGTTATAAATTATTTTTTCTAAGATATTATGGTTCTCCTAATTTTAGATGAAGAAGTTATTATTCCAATGCACTTCAACATAATTCATCAATCACTACTACTGTTATATTTAAATTGTATATATCAGAGTACAGCTATAATAAATGTTATTTCCTTAAATATTTCATTGTGGTTATTTTTTTTTCCATCTTAAAGATACAGAAAGTTGAACGGGTTCCACCATTTCTACTTTGAGCTTAACTAGTACTATCTGGGAGACAGGGCGTTTTGACACTAAGCTGTTTCTTAGAAATGTTCTTTTGAGGCACTGGAACTTAGGGTCACTGGTCAGCCAGAGTACTGCTGTGTGCCTCCCTAAGTTCAGCAAGGCTGATTAATCAGACCATTCAGAACCTGGGAACTTAGCTCATAGGATACATTGTTTTCCATGATTTTGCCTTATTCATTTAGTTTGACATTTCTGAGATGGAACTTTGTTACCAAATAGCAACATATGTCAATGAATTGAGGAAATGAGATTACTGAAATGCAGTAGACAGTGGGGAAAAAAAAATGTAGATGTGGATTTCATTTAAAATAAGCCAAAGCTTTGCAGATATACTTAGTTCCAAATTAAATTTCCCATCGTCATTGGGTTTAGAAGTTAATATATGTTTATGTGAAGGGTACTTGCTATGAATACATGAAGTGACAGCTAAAAGTCTGTCAAAACTTAAAATAATTGAATTAATTCTATGCTATTCCTCTTCTATGTATCCCTCTCCAAATCTATTCAGCTAAATCTATTTTATTAACTGCAGTTCTTTACACACAAGTAATGAACAATCCTCAAACAAATGTTCTCTTGATCTTTTTCTTATACTGTTTTGCCTGTGACTATTGTAGCAAATGTATGTGAATAGTTAATAAATGCCATTTTTTACATTTAATTTAATTACTAAACTTCTGCTCCAACCCAGAATTTATTCAATGTAGATTACAGATATAGTACTTTAACCACTTAACATTTTATCATCTCTAAAAATTGTAGCCTTTTCATACTTTATTCTCTGGAAGGGGTGGCATAGAATGAAGTATACTAACAATGCTGCTGTTGCTGCTAAGTCTCTTCAGTCATGCCAGACTCTGTGCGACCCCATAGATGGCAGCCCACCAGGCTCCCCCGTCCCTAGGATTCTCCAGGCAAGAACACTGGAGTGGGTTGCCATTTCCTTCTCCAATGCATGAAAGTGAAAAGTGAAAAGGAAGTCGCTCAGTCATGTCTGACTCTTTGCGACCCCATGGACTGCAGCCTACCAGGCTCCTCCATCCATGAGATTTTCCAGGCAAGAGTACTGGAGCGGGTTGCCATTGTCTTCTCCAATACTAACAATAGATAGGTTTTAACAAAATTTTTTCAGGAAGAATTTTATCATTCAGAGCTATATTTGATAATGATCACATTGGAAATCTTATAGGCTGGAGTAATTAGAAATGAAGTAATTGTGAAAAATTAGAGTGTATCTTCCGTCCATTCAAACAAGGTAATGTAAAAATCATACATTAAAAAAGAAAGTATTAAAATAAATAAATGACTTATAAAAACACTATAAATTTTTTTCTTAATAAAAATTTGAATCTCCTTGGATTTTAAAACTTAATGGAAGTAAAAAGAGAGCTGTATCTCTTGGCAAGTTAGAAAATATTTTAAATTTTTTTCTTTTTGTTTTATAATTATACAATATTAATATTTTGGAAGAAAAGTTATGACCAACCTAGATAGCATATTCAAAAGCAAAGACATTACTTTGCCAACAAAGGTCCGTCTAGTCAAGGCTGTTGCTTTTCCAGTAGTCATGTATAGGTGTGAGAGTTGGACTGTGAAGAAGGCTGAGTGCCAAAGAATTGATGCTTTTGAACTGTGGTATTGGAGAAGACTCTTGAGAGTCCATTCAGTCCATTCTGAAGGAGATCAGCCCAGGAATTTCTTTGGAAGGAATGATGCTAAAGCTGAAACTCCAGTACTCTGGCCACCTCATGCAAAGAGCTGACTCATTGAAAAAGACTCTGATGCTGGGAGGGATTGGGGGGAGGAGGAGAAGGGGATGACCAAGGATGAGATGCCTGGATGGCATCACTGACTCGATGGATGTGAGTCTGGGTGAACTCCGGGAGTTGGTGATAGACAGGGAGGCCTGGCGTGCTGCGATTCATGGGGTTGCAAAGAGTCGGACACGACTGAGAGACTGACCTGAACTGAACTGAACTGAATATTTTCTTTAAAATTGACCAATATTACAAAATCGTTGCCAATTCAACTTTAAAAACAATGACATATAAAAAGATAAAACTAGTATTTTCAAAGGCCTTAATAAGCTTTTTACCATGATTTTATGTTATGTCTCCTTCCTCCTGAACCCCCTCCCTCCCACCTTCCTTCCCACTCCAGTCCTTTAGTTTGTCACAGAGCACAGACTGTAGGTTCCCTGTTTCATACACCAAACTTCCACTGGGTGTCTATTTTATATATGATAATGAATATATTTCAATGCTAATTTGAGGATGATTGCTTTACAATGTTTTGCTGGTTTCTGCCATACATTAATATGAATCGGCCATATGTATACCTATATCTGTCTCCTTTCTCCTGAACCTCTCTGCCACCAAATTCTCTTACTTAACCAGTTCTTTCCCTTCAGAGTGTTCATTATGCATTACTTTTGGTCAAATACAATATAAACAAAAATGCTAGTTTTGAGAAGAAATGGGATTTATCAATAGCTTAACTAGGAAGAATGCCAGATAGTTTGCACAACTGGAGAAAATATTACCGGAACTTCCAGGACATGCTATTTCACACAACTTTCCCTCCTCCTGCAAATAGATAGATCCCCACGTGAAGGGAACATGGTGTTGGCTGCACCAATTGAAACACTGGCAGAAAAAGAAAACTGCTTTCAGGCAAGGATGGCACTACTCCAGACCTGTGTCCACATCTGATCAACTATAATTCCCAAAGACATAAGGTTTGCTATGTGTCTCAGCTTGGATTCTTTCAAAATAAGAATGGAAGTAAATCATTTGCATGCAGTTACCACAGTTGAGGTCCCAGGGATTATTGCAGGGGAGTGCGAAATTAAAATATGGAAGAGATTGGTTTTATAAGAAGGTTATTGCTGTGAACCTAAGGCTCCAGTCTGGCAGAAAGACTGTTAAAGATCTTATGCCACATAACTTAGAGTTGTCACAGTCAGCAAGAAAGCTGGGGTATATACCCCCAAACCCTCTTTGCTTGTGCATACTCTGTCTTAAATGGGAAATCACTGAATATATCGTATTAATACTTTAATGGTTAATTAAGTTATGTGTCTCTTTGCATGTGTGTGCCATGTTTAAGTTCACCAGAACCTCTCTCAAGACTTGACACATGATAGGAAATCAATATATGTTTGTTCACTCGGTCAATAAAGAATGACTTTTTTAGATATCTAAGATATTATCAAACTTACTGTTGCAAGATTGTTGTGTGTTGCATACATAGAATAGTTTACAGAATATATATATGTGTGTGTGTGTGTGTGTATATGTATATACATATATACATATAATTTTTCTTGTTCAGTTGCCAAGTCATGTCCAACTCTTTATTACACAATGGACTGCAGCATGCCAGGCTTCTCTGTCTTCCACTATCTCCCAGAGTTTTCTCAAATTCATGTCCATTGAGTTAGTGATACTATCTAACCATCTCATGTCATCTCCTCCTTTCGCCTTCAATCAGGGTCTTTTCCAGTGAGTTGGCTCTTTGCACCAGGTAGTCAAAGTATTGAAGCTTCAGCTACACCAACGGTTCTTCCAGTGAATATCCAGAATTAATTTCTTTTAGGATTGACTGGTTTTATCCCCTTGCAGTCCAAGGAAATTTCAAGTGTCTTTTCTAGCACAATTTGAAACTATCATTTCTTTGATGCTCAATCTTCTTTAGGGTCCACACATGGCTATAGAAACATTGCTTTGCCTATACAGATGTTTTGGGCAAAATGATGTCTCTGCTTTTTAATATTCTTTCTAGGTTCATCATATATTTCCTAAAAGGAGCAGATGTCTTTTTATTTCATGGTTGCAGTCACTGTCCACAGTGATTTTGGAACTCAAGAAGATAAAATTTGTCACCTCTTTCAATATTTCTGATTCTATTTTTCATGAAGTGATGGGACCAGATGTCATGATTTTAGTTTATTTTTTATGCTGAGTTTCAAGCCAGCTTTTTCTCTCTCCTCTTTAACCCTAATCAAGAAGCTCTTTAATTCTTCTTCAAAGTTATTAATGTTTCTCCTGGCAGTCTTGATTCCAGCTTGTGATATATCCAGCCCAACATTTTACATGAGGTACTCTGCATAGAAGTTAAATAAGCTGGGTGACAATACACAGTCTTGTTGTACTCCTTTCCCAATTTTGAATAAGTCAATTGTTTCATGCTAAGTTGTAACTTTTGCTTCTTGACCTGTATACATGTTTCTCAGGAGATAAGTAAGGTGGTCTGGTACTCCCATCTCTTTAAGAATTTTCCACAGTTTTTTATGATCCATATAGTCAAAGGCATTAGTGTAGTTAATGAAACAGAAGTTCACATTTTTCTTGAACTCTCTTGTTCTTCCCATGATCCAAAGAATGTTGTCAATTTGATCTCTGTTATCTCAGAATTTTCTAAACCTGGCTTGTATATCTGAAAGTTCTTGGTTCATGGAGTGCTGAAGTCTAGCTTGAATGATTTTGAGTACAAATTTGCTAGCATGAGAAATCTGCACAACTATAAGGAAATGACAACCCACTCCAGTATTCTTGCTTGGAGAATCCCATGCCTGTCGGGCTACAGTCCATGGAGTCACAAAGATCAGAAATGACTGAGCAGCTAATACACATATGGTGATTAGAACATTCTTTGGCACTGCCCTTCTTTGGGACTGGAATTAAAACTGACTTTTTCCATTCCTGTAGTGCTGCTGACTTTACCAAATTTGCTGATATATTGAGTGCAACTCTTCAACAACATCACCATTTAGAATTTTAAATAGCTCAGCTGGAATTCTGTAACCTCAAACCTAGGTTTGTTC
The DNA here is from genome assembly GCF_001704415.2 of Capra hircus. Lineage (NCBI taxonomy): Eukaryota > Metazoa > Chordata > Mammalia > Artiodactyla > Bovidae > Capra > Capra hircus. The sequence goes on from NC_030821.1 coordinate 83,777,467, forward strand.
ATAGAAATGCTTCCTAAGGCCCACGTGACTTCACACACCAGGATATCTGGCTCTAGGTAAGTGACCACACCATCGTAGTTATCTGGGTCATTAAGACTTCGCATAGTTCTTCTGTGTATTCTTGTCTCCTCTTCTTCATCCCTTCTTCTTCTGTTAAGTCTTTACCCTTTGTCTCCTTAATCATGACCATCCTTGCATAAAAGTTTCCCTTAATATCCAGTTTTCTTGAAGAGATCTTTCACATTCAATTGTTTTCCTCTATTTCTTTGCATTGTTCATTTAACAAAGCCTTCTTATCTCTCCTTCCTTGCTATTTTCTGGAACTCCATGTTCAGTTGGGTATATTCTTCCCTTTCTCTCTTGCCTTTTGCTTCTTTTCTTTTCTTAGTTATTTATAAAGCCTCCTCAGAGAAATACTCTGCCTCCTTGCATTTCTTTTTCCCTGGGATGGTTTCAGTCATTGCCTCCTGTACAATTTTATGAACCTCTATCCATAATTCTTCAGGCACTCTGTCTACCAGAGCTAATCCTTTAAAAGTATCTGTTACCTCTAATGTATAATCATAAGGGATTTGATTAAGGTTATAACTGAATGGCTTAGTGGTTTTCTCTACTTCAAATTAAGCCTGCATTTTCCAATAAGGAGTTGATGAACTGTACCACAGTCAGCTCCAAGTCTTGTTTTTGCTCACTCTTTAGAGATTTTCCATCTTTGGCTGCAAAGAACCAATCTTATTCCACTGTTCACCACATGGTCCTGTCCATGTGTAGAAACATCTCTTGGGTTGTTGCAAAAGGTTATTTGCTATCACCAGTGGTTTCTCTTGACAAAATCCTGTTAGCTTTTGCCCTACTTCCTTTTGTACTCCAAGCCTATACGTGCCTGTTATTCCAGGTATCTCTTGACTTTTGACATTTACCTTCCAATTCCTTATGGAGAAGTGGACATCTTTTAGGTCTTATAAGTTTTCATAGAACCAGTCAACTTCAGCTTCTTCAGCATCAGTGTTTGGAGCACAAACTTGGATTACTGTGATATTGAATGGTTTGCTTTGGAAATGAACCAATATCATTCTGCATTTTTTGAGACTCAAATAAATTACTGTATTTCAGACTCTTTTGTTGACTATGAGGGTTACTCCATTTCTTCAAAGGGATTCTTGCCCACAGTAGTAGATACAATGGTTATCTGAATTAAATTCACCCATTCCCCTACATTCCCATTCACTGATTTCTAAGATGTCAGTGTTCAGTTTTGCCATCTTGTATTTGATCATATCCAATTTACCTTGATTAATGGACCTAACATTCCAGGTTCATATGCAGTATTGTTCTTTATAGCATTTGGCTTTACTTTCACTACTAGACACATCCACAATGGAGTGTCATTTCTTCTTTGACCCAGCTCCTCAACCTTTCTGGAGCTATTAATAATTTCCCTCTGCTCCTCCTGTATATTATATTGGACAACTTCCAACCTGGAAGGGTCATCTTCCAGTGTTATAACTTTTTGCCTTCCATACTGTCCATGGGGTTCTGCAGACAAGAATACTGGAGTGGGTTGCCATTTACTTCTCCAGTGGACCACGTTTTGTCAGAACTCTTCACTATGATCTGTTTGTCTTGGGTGGCCCTGCATGGCATGGTGCATTGAGTTATTGGTTCATTGAGTTATACAAGCCCCTTCATGGTAACAAGGCTGTGATCCACAAAGGGGGAAAAGATATGCAGTATAAAATAGATTTTGAGATGTGCAAATTGATTGCCCACTAAATCACCAAAGGTATCATCATTGAAGGACCAAAAATAAACCTCATTTGTCACTAAGAGTCTTAAAAAAATTATGTCCTTTTATGATACGCTATTTTTATTTAAGCAATGATTTTCTTAATTGGAAGGTAATTACTTTACAGTGTTGTGTTGTTTTATGCCATAACACAATATGAACCATCCATAGCTATCCACGTCTCCACCCTCTTGAACCTTCCTCCCATCCTACTCCTCTAATTTGTTACAGAGTTCCTTGTGTTATACAGCAACTTCCCAATAGCTATCTATTTTACATATGGTAATGTATGTGTTTTGGTGCTACTTTCTCAATTCTTCCCATGATCTCCTTTCCCCATGTGTCCACACATCTGTTCTCTATGTCTACATCTCTATTCCTGCCTTTCAAATAGGTTTACTAGTAACATTTCTCTAGATTTCAAATATGTGCATTATTATACAATATTTGTTTTTCTCTTTTTGACTTTCTTCACTGTTTAACAAGTTTTAAGCTAATCCAATTCACTATAGCTCCCTCAAAATATTTCCTTTTCCTGACTTAGTAATATTCCATTCCATATATGTACCAAAGCTTCTTTATCCACTCATCTGTTGATGGACTTCTAGTTTGCTTCCATGTCTTAGCCATTGTAATTAGTGCTACAGTGAACATTGGGGTACATGTACTTTTTTGAATTATGTTTTTCTCAGGATATATGGCCTGGAGAAGGCAATGGCAACCCACTCCAGTACTCTTGCCTGGAAAATCTCATGGACAGAGGAGTCTGGTGAGCTGCAGTTCATGTGGTTGCTAAGAGTTGGACACGACTGAACGACTACACTTTCACTTTTCACTTTCATGCATTGGAGAAGGAAATGGCAACACACTCCAGTGTTCTTGCCTGGAGAATCTCAGGGACGGTGAAGCCTGGTGGGGTGTCATCTATGGGGTTGCACAGAGTTGGACATGACTGATGCCACTTAGCAGCAGCAGCAGCAGCAGCAGGGTATATGGCCATTGGTTGGATTGCTGAGTCAGCATTGATATTTTTAATCAGATACTTTTTTGAACAAATATTATATATAAAACAGACCTGTGTTGAATCACAGTTAAATTCTTCTCTGTCTACCTAGTTTGCACTGCTGCTGCTGCTGCTGTTGCTGCTGAGTCGCTTCAGTCGTGTCCGACTCTGTGCGATCCCATAGATGGCAGCCCACCAGGCTTCCCTGTCCCTGGGATTCTCCAGGCAAGAACACTGGAGTGGGTTGCCATTTCCTTCTCCAGTGCACCTTATTAGAAAATGTTTAATGTTCATAGGGACCAAATTAATTCAACTCCTTTCTAACAGAATGCAGAAATATTGCCCTTAATTACTCTGGCAAAACATGATCACAATATTTCTGGTGCTTTACTACAGTAGCTTACATTTGATATTGGACCAAAATGGATTGGGTTGTAATTTTGAGTACAAGTTTCAACCACACAAACCACAATAGTTTACTGGCCAAGAATTGAATTAGCATAAATCAAAGTAATACTGTTTTTTTTTTTTTTTTTTTTTTTTTTTGTATCAGCCATTCAGTTTGTGGGATTTAGGTTCCCGGATCAGAGATTGAATCCCAGGCTCTCAAGCAATGAACACAGAGTTCTAACGACTGAACATCCAGAGCATTCCCAACTTCAAGGTAAATTTTAATGCTATTTATATTAGCTGTGTGATTTTATTTATACTTATATTGAAATTGTGATAAAAATTTATATACTGATTAAAATTTTTGAAAAAGTTTCAGAAATATTTATGCTGAACTCCCAGACTTTCAACTTTGCACATCTTTTCTCAAGATCGTATCATATTCCATTCTCTTGACAAATACCAACAACTTGTCTAAAGTTCTAGTGCAACTTCCAAGTCCCGTCTAATGGTAATGTTAACTCTTGGGATTTTTTGTGGTTCTTCATATTAGTACTTCAAAAATAGAATTTAATCAGAATATTTTCTTTAAAAATAGAATGATGGTTTGATATAGACTATATTTTAAATAACTATAAAATTAAATCAGGGCACAGTGTCTAAAATATGCTATAGTCAATCCCTTGTTAATACTCTAAAGTAGTTTCCTAAAGTAATAATGCAGACTTTAGCTTTTGATCTGCTATTAATGCATTTATGAATTGAAAATAAATTATTAAAAAATGCCATTTGAAAAAAACACACCCACACCCATCTTGTAGAAAATTACCTCTGGTGAAAATAAAGTGGCTACGTTGAAATAGAAGAACCATACTGCTGCAACTCAACTGTTACTTATATTCTGAGAATCTGTAGTAGGTTAAATATCGCAGAATAATTCTGCTAAATAAAGTAGCTCTTTCTCTGCTATTGTATATATATATACTTTTAAAAGCTTCACCCTTGATCTTTGTTAAAGGGAAAAGTATTCTATTATCTGCTTCATAGCTACTACTACTACTACTACTATCAGAACGTCTGTGTTCCCATCACATTTTGTTCTGCCTCTACGTTCCTGCTTCATTCCTGAAAATGTTTGTTTATATGCCCTATATATTCCTGTTATATGCTCTATAGCATGCATGCGTACTCTTTAGTCATATACAACTCTTAGCATATGCCATTTTTACAAAAAGAGTTACTAATGGATTTCCAGATTCTAGTTCTATTTCATCTGAAGGCCCAGAAATTTCTGCCATGTACACAGGTTCATGAACATGCCTCTGCATCATAACAGATTATTTTATGTCATAAGGAAGTCTTAGAGCACTTGCAAAAATTAAGTGATATTACTTTGACCAAGATACCCAATGAATGGATAGTAGTCTAAACTGGGCTTTTGAGACAGAAGAGTAAATGTACTTTGTCTTATCTTTAAAGGAATCTTATTATAATAAAGTCAGTAAAAGGAAAGCAATATGAACCAATAAGTGATTATTAGAAAATAAACATCAGTTGCAGACATATACACACAGTGTGGTTATTGTATTATGTTTATGATATACACCAGACCACCTGACCTGCTGCCTGAGAAACCTGTACGCAGGTCAAAAAGCAGCAGTTAGAATCATACATGGAAAGATGAACTGGTTCAAAATTGGGAAAGAAGTAACTCAAGGCTGTATACTGTCATCCTGCTTATTTAATTTATATACAGAACACATCATGTAGAATGCCAGGCTTGATGAAACACAAGATTGAATCAAGATTGTTGGGAGAAATATTAATAATCGCAGATATACAGATGACACCACCTTAATGGCAGAAAGCAAAGAGGAACTAAATAGCCTCTTGATGAAGGTGAAAGAGGAGAGTAAAAAAGCTGGCTTAAAACTCATCATTCAGAAAACTAAGATCATGGCATCTGGTTCCGTCACTTCATGGTAAATGGATGGGGAAAAAAGGAAACAGTGAGAATTTTCTTTTTCTTGGGTTCCAAAATCACTTCAGACATTGAGACTGTTGCTCCTTGGAAGAAAATATATGAAAAACCTAGATAGGGAATTAAAAGACAGAGACATCACGTTGCTAATAAAAGGCCCATCTAGTCCAAGCCATGGTTTTCCAGGGATGTGAGAGTTGGGCCATAAAGAAGGCTGCGAGCCAAAGAATTGATGCTTTTGAATTGTGGTGTTGGAGAAGACTTCTGAGAGTCCCTTGGACTACAGGGGGATCAAGTAAGTCAATGCTAAAGGAAATCAGTCCTGAATATTCACTGGAAGGAATGAATGCTGAAGCTGAAGCTCCAATAGTTTGGCCACTTGACATGAAAGAGCCAACTCATTCAAGAAGACCCTGATGCTAAGAAAGATTGAGGGCAGGAGGAGAAGGGGATGACAGAGGTTGAGATGATTGGATGGCATACTGTGCTTCACCCTGTTTGTGACACCAAATGTCTTGCTGTTCACACTGTCTGCACTGTTCACTGAACCCAGGGTAAGTAAGGTACAAGCTAACAGCCCAGAAGAAGATGCAAGAAGTCATAGAAACTGCAGATACATTTATTCTCTTCTGGGTGCCACAGAAGCCATAACAGTATGCACACTATATTCTTTCTTCTGTGGCTGACCTAAGGGACAGAGCCATGATGCAGCAGTACTTCCCATCACTTTATGGGTGGAGCTCGTGCAGGCATGCCACACACAAATTCCATGATCAAGCGAGTACCTCATGATGCATATGAACAATGCTGCAAGTGATCTCAGCAGTTACATTGTCATTATTTACAAATGTAGGGTGAAAAAGCCTCAACATGCCATCTTGGCTAAGTTGCTCTCTTCACACAGGTGGTATCATCAACTCAATAGATATGAGTTTGAGCAAACTCGGGGAAATAGTGAAGGAAAGGGAAACCTGGTGTGCTGCAGTCCATGGGGTCACAAAGAGTCAGACACTGCTGAGCAACTTAACAACAAAAACGACACATTCCACTTATGCCGAAAAAAGACTGATTTTTTAGCAAAAACATCTTAATGAAATTGGTAATAGATTTATTTGCATACCCAGCAGCACAAGAGCAGTAAACTTTTCCCCAGACCTCCTGCAAATTAATCAATTCTCCTTCAGTTACAACTGAAGAGAGCTCAATCAATTATCTTTGATGATAATAAATTAAGTTATTGAATAATATGACCTAGGAAGCCAGAAGCTGTCTGGTTTCAGTTGCGGCTGGGTTCAGGGATTTCTGTGATGACCTTTAATCTGCCCATTCTCTGTCTCTTACATGGCCTCTCTCTTATGATAAAAAGTAGCCACAAAAGTAAAATTAGTTTAGCAACGAAGAAGAAATAAATGATCTATATAAATAACTCCAGGGAAAAGACACAGTTCAGTTCAGTTGCACAGTCATGTCCGAATCTTTGTGATCCCATGGACTGCAGCACAGCAGGTTTCCCTGTAACACCAACTGCCGGAGCTTGCTCAAACTCAAGTTTGAGTCCATCAAGTCCGTGATAATATCCAACCATTTCAGCCACTGGCTTCCTCTTCTCTTCCTACGTTCAGTCTTGTCCAGCATCAGGGTCTTTTCCAGCGACTGACTTCTTCGTATCAGGTGGCCAAAATATTGGAGTTTCAGCTTCAACATCAGTCCTTTCCATGAATATTCAGATTATATTCACTTAAGATTAACTGGTTTGATCTCCTTGCAGTCCAAGGTGCTCGCAGGAGTCTTCAGCAACACACAGTTCAAAAGCATCAGTTCTTCAGCCTTCAGCTTTCTTTACAGTCCAACTCTCACATCCATACATGACTGCCAGAAAAACCATAGCCTTAACTAGACAGACCTTTATTTGCAAAGTTATGTCTCTGCTTTTTAATATGCTGTCTAGGTTGGTCATAGCTATTCTTCCAAGGAGTACACATTTTTAAATTTCATGGCCGTAGTCACCATCTGCAGTGATTTTGGAACTCAAGAAAATAAATATCTCACTGTTTCCATTATTTCTATATCTATTTGCCATGAAATGATGGGAACAGATGACATGATCTTCATTTTATGAATGTTGAGCTTTAAGCCAACTTTTTCACTCTCCTCTTTCACTTTCATCAAGAGGCACTTTAGTTCTTCACTTTTTGCCATAAGGGTGGTGTCATTTGCATATCTGAGGTTATTGATTTTCTCTTGGCAATCTTGATTTCAGCTTGTGTGCTTCATTCATCCAGACATTTTTTGAGATATACAAATATATTGAAATATATCCCTGCATATAAATAAAATAAGCACGGTGACAATATATAGCCTTGACATACTCCTTTCCCGATTTGGAATTGTCTGCTGTTCAATTCAAACTGTTGCTTCTTGACCTACATATAGATTTCTCAGGAGGCAGGTAAGGTGGTCTGGTATTTCCATCCCTTGAAGAGTTTTCCACAGTTTGCTCTGATTTACACAGGCAAAGGCTTTGGTGTAGCCAGTAAAGCACAAGTAGATGTCTTTCTGGAACTCTCTTGCTTTTTCGATGGTCCAGTGGCTGTTCGCAATTTGATCTGTGGTTACTCTCCCTTTTATAAATCCAGCTTGAACATTTGGAAGTTCATGATTCATGTACTGTTGAAGCCTGGCTTGGAGAATTTTAAGCATTACTTTACTAACGTGTGAGATGAGTGCAATTGTGCATCAGTTTGAACATTCTTTAGCATTGTCTTTCTTTGTGAATGGAATGAAAACTGACCTTTTCCAGTCCTCTGCAGTCCACTGCTGAGTTTTCCAAATTTACTGGCATGTTGAGTACAGCACTTTCACAGGTCCATCTTTTAGGATTTGAAATAGCTCAATTGGAATTCCATCACCTCCACTAGCTTTGTTCATAGTGATGCTTCCTAAGGCCCACTAGACTTCATATTCCAGGATGTCTGGCTCCATGTGCGTGATCACACCATCGTGATTATCTGAGTCAGGAAGATTTTTTTTTGTACACAGTTTTTCTGTGTATTCTTGCCACGTCTTCTTAACCTCTTCTGCTGCTGTTAGGTCCATACCATTCTGTCCTTTATTGAGCTCGTGTTGCATGAAAGGTTCCCTTGGTATCACTAATTTTCTTGAAGAGATCTCTAGTTTTTCCCATTCTATTGTTTTCCTCTATTTCTTTGCGTTGATCACTGATGTACTGAAATCAAGCATGTCACATTGTTTGACAAGGGTCACTGAATAGATTGTAGGGGTTATAGTACTGATGGCAAATTTTTCCAGTATAAAAGGGTGGACACAGTCATACAAATTGTCCAGGGATGGAAGATTCATGACAAAGAGCTACATTCATTCATGGATCATTCACAGCTGAAATTAAAGTTTAAGAAATGTGAACATACTATTCCAAATTTATTCTTTACATTTTCAATGTAATTACTAAATGTAACATATATGTGGCATATTCTCATTTATAACAGAGTTGATAAATTATACATGTTTTTAAAACATTGTTTGCCTAATTTCCTGAGACAACTTTATATGTGTGTGTGTGTGTGTGTATATATATATATATATATGTATATATAACTGCTTAACTGACCTCATTGCCTGAAGTAAAATTTAAGAAACATTTGGTGAATTTCTACCATAGTTATTTAGCTGAGACATATCTCAAAATAACAGTGATGTCAGTTGCAATTTTAGCAACTACTAATCCTGAATTACCAATTGAGATCATTCCTTAATTATTTCTTTTGTGTAAAATAATTTACAGATGGAAACAGTGTTTATAAGCCTGAGATGATATTTAATTCAATGTCTTTAACAACATGTGATTCTTTAAACCAAAGGAGTTGTTTATCACAAATGAACCTTTTTGTTAAGTAACTGTTTCTGTTTGAATGTTTACAGAACTAAAACCAACCAACCAAACAAACAAAAACACTTTTCTATTAATATATGAATAATGTGGGAAAACTGAAGAGAAATCAAACAAATGATAAAAAATACTTACATGCTTGTATGTCACAAAATATGAATAAGTCTCTTTCAAAATTCTCTTGGAAATTTTGGTTTCAAAGAAATTTTAGTTAAATATTTTCAGTCAAACTAGTCTTGTTCTGCTCCTAAGAGCAGGAGGAAGGATTCTAACTTGGTAGGAAAAAGGGTTTTGCACATGAAGTACTATTCAAATAAGGGATATGGATAGATAATAAAGAAACCGGCAGACTGAGTAAATGCAAGGATTGTGGATCACCTGGCTGAGTGTGAGTCAATTTTACATTATTTGCAGGTTGAAGGGGAGAGTTGATGTCAGTGTGTGGGCAGGTAGAGCTCTGAAATGTGAGTTAATGTACCATCAGCAAATAGCACACCATGAGACAAGACAGGAGGCACCAGAAAAACTGTTTTTAAGGGAAAATTTCCTTTACTCATAGTTTAAATATTTAAGATACGTTTTAAAAAAATGTTATGTTGCTGAAAGAGCTAACTTGTTCCTTGTTTGTGATAAGTAATACCTTGCTTTAAAAAAAAAAAAAAGAAAAATTGAAATGGACAGGAGGAAAAGAAAGAGGAGGGGGGGGAAGGAAAGAGGAGACAGGGATAAAGACAGAAAGAAAGGAAGGAAGGAAGAAATAAAGCAAACTCATGTTTAGAGAATTCTATATTAATAAATGGGCTTCCCTGGTGGCTGAGTGATAAAGAATCTGCCTGCAATTCAAAAGCCCCAGGAGATGTGGGTTCAATCTCTGTGTCAGGAATATCCCTTGGAGGAGGGCATGGACATCCACTCCAGTATTCTTGCCTGGAGAAACATATGGACAGATGAGAAGGTGGGATACAGTCACAAAGAGTTGTATACCACTGAAGAGACTTCATTTCAGGTCAGTTCATTCACTTAGTCCTGTCTGACTCTTTGCAACCCCATGGACTGCAGCATGCCAGGCTTCCCTGTAAATCACCAGCTCCCAGACCTTGCTCAAACTCATGCCCATCGAGTTAGTGATGACATCCAACCATCTCATCCACTGGAATCCCTTTCTCCCCCTGCCTTCAATGTTTCCCAGCATCAGGGTCTTTTCAAATGAGTCAGCACTTCTCATCAGGTGGCCAAAATATTGGAGTTTCAGCTTCAGCAGCTGTCCTTCCAATGGACATTCAGGACTGATTTCCTTTAGGATTGACTGGTTTGATCTCCTTACAGTCCAAGGGACTCTCAAGAGTCTTATCCAACACCACAATTCAAAAGCATCAATTCTTTGGCACTCAGCTTTCTTTATAGTCCTACTCTCACATCCATACATGACTGCTGGAAACTATAGCTTTGAATATATGAGCCTTTGTCCACAAAATAATGTCTCTGCTTTTTAATATGCTGTGGAGGTTTGTCATATCTTTTCTTCCAAAGAGTAAGCGATTTTTAATTGCATGGCTGCAGTCACCATTTGCAGTGATTTTGCAGCCCAAGAAAATAAGACTTGTCACTGCTTCTGCATCTATTTGCCATGAAGTGATAGGACTGGATGCCATATCTTCATTTTTTGAAAGTTTAGTTTTAAGCTAGCTTTTTCACTCTCTTTCACTTTCATCAAGAGAGTCTAGTTCCTCTTTGCTTTCTGCCATAAGGGTGGTGTCATCTTCAAATCTGAGGTTATTGATATTTCTCTTGGCAGTATTGATTCCAGCTTTTGCTTTATCCATGCTTACATTTTGCATTATGTACTCTGCATATAAATTAAATAAGCAAGATGATAATATAAAACCTTCACATACTCCTTTCCAAATTTGGAACCAGTTCATTGTTCTATGTCCAGTTCTATCTGTTTCTTCTTGACCTGCATGGTGGTTTCTCAGGATGCAGGTAAGGTGATCTGATATTCCCTTCTCTTTAAGAATTTTCCACAGTTTTCTTTTCTTTTTCTTTCTTTTTTTTTTTTGTGATTTACACAGACAAAGGCTTTGGCATAATCAATAAAGTAGAAGTCTATATTTTTCTGGAATTCTCTAGCTTTTTCTATGATGCAATGGATGTTGGTAATTTGATTTCTGCTTCCTTTGCCTTTTCTCAATTCAGCTTGAATATCTGGAAGTTCTCAGTTTACCTATGTTGAAGGCTGACTTGGAGAAACTTGAGCATTTCTTTGCTAGCATGTGAGATGAGTGCAATTGTGCAGTAGTTTGAGCATTCTTTGGCATTGCCTTTCTTTGTGATTGGAATGAAAACTGATCTTTTCCTGTCCTGTATCCACTGCTGAGTTTTCCAAATTTCCTGGCATATTGAGTGCAGCACTTTCACAGTATCATCTTTTAGGATTTGAAATAGCTCAGCTGGAATTCCATCATCTCCAGTAGCTTTGTTCATAGTGATGCTTACTAAGGCCCACTTTACTTTGCACTCCAGGAGGTCTGGCTCTAGGTGAGTAATCACACCATTGTGGTTATCTGTGTCATTAGTGCACATATTAACAAATACAGAGGATTCCAGTTCATGACGTTGACTTCTAAATAGATATTGTACTCTTCAAAACAAAAACTAAAATGAACAGGGAGTAAGATTAATTGAGGCATAATTGACTAATAAAGTGTTTACTAGTTGAATAAGATTAAATCCAGTCAAAAAAGTGCCACTGGATTTTATAGCTATTTTCTTTTCGATTTGGTAATGTACAGAATGATATTGCTACCATGTAGAATATAAAGTGAATATTTCTTTGTAAGGTATGTTTGCATAAGGCAAACTTTACTAATGAAACAATTAATACCTTTGAAATACAAAAATATGTTTAGAATATATTGTTTCCCTTAAGAATGTGTAGAAAGACTTGACGTTTTTATTTTTCTTTCTAAAAAAAATAATAACATTGTTTTGGTGACTCTCCATCCTACTTTGCCTTGACAGTCCTGACTTAAGTCTATTGTTTTCCTATAATTATTTGTAAGGTACTTATTCACTTGCCAAATTTCTATGGTACTCTCCCATTCATCTTTGATTATCTCCTATGACTCAATAAAATTGCATATTTTCCAGAAAAAGTGATACTATCACTTACTCGCTAATCATGCAAGTGATTTAACTCACTCTAAACTGGCTATGATTTTCCAGTGGTCATGTACGGATGTGAGAATTGGACTGTGAAGAAAGCTGAGCACCAAAGAATTGATGCTTCTAAACTGTAGTGTTGGAGTAGACTCTTGAGAGTCCCTTGGACTGCAAGGAGATCCAACCAGTCCATTCTGAAGGAGATCAGCCCTGGGATTTCTTTAGAGGGAATGACACTGAAGCTGAAACTCCAGTACTTTGGCCACCTCATGCAAAGAGTTGACTCATTGGAAAAGACTCTGATGCTGGGAGGGATTCGGGGCAGGAGAAGAAGGGGACGATAGAGGAAGAGATGGCTGGATGGCATCATTGACTCGATGGACGTGGGTCTGAGTGAACTCTGGGAGTTGATGATGGACAGGGATTCATGGGGTTGCAAAGAGTCGGACACGACTGAGTGAATGAACTGAACTGAATGGAAAGTGTATTTGCCATAAACTTTAAAAATTCATCACATATACTATCTTTTATTGTGAATATTTGAATGGCTTATTTCCATTTGTAAGTTCTGTTTTCTTGATGTGTAGGAAAAGTGAAGTTGCTCAGTCTTGTCTGACTCATTGTGACCCCATGGACTGTAGCCTACCAAGCTCCTCCCTCCGTGGGATTCCCCAGGCAAGAGTACTGGAGTGGGTTGCCATTTCCTTCTCCAGGGGATCTTCCTGACGCAGGGATTGGACCCCAGTTTTCCTGCATTCCAGGCAGACGCTTTAATCTCTGATCCACCAGGGAAGCCCTTCTATGTGTAGGAGTATCAGAATATCCATACTCTCATATACTTAATTGCTGAAAATACTGTAAAAACTGATTAATGAAACTTCTTTACTTAGAATCATATAGATTTGAGCTTACTGAATTTGGTAAAGTAAGAAATTTGCTGTAAAGATTAAATGAGACAATGAATGCAATGTGTATATAAACCCTGATGGCAACAATGCCCAGTCTTCCACAGTGGATACTAGGTGCTGTCACAGAGTTGTAAAAAAGCATGTTTTACCCTGTTTATGCCTAAGTAAATTATTATGCCTCTCAGTAATGAGCACTGCTTCAATTTCTAGTGGTACTTTTCAGTTGTCAAATCACATCTTATTTGTGACAACTGCCCAATATATTATCCAATGTAATACTTCCAACAAAACTTTTAAATAAGCAGAAGAGCTATTATTACTGTCTATTCATAGATGAGAGTTAGATGTACAAAGTGGCCTATACAAAGTCAGATGGTAGCAAACCTGAGCTCTGACAGCCAGATCTCTTCCTCCCACTTTCTCTCTTTTTATTTTCTTTTTTGCAGGTTTCAAATTCATTATAAGATGATTCAAATTTTTTTGTGAAATAATATTCAAATTTGGCATAATCAAATCTCAATAAATAGCTTCAGTGCATTTATTTTACTTGAAATAGATTTACCCTTAAGGGGAAAGTGAAAGTGAAGTCTCTCAGTCGTGTCCAAGTCTTTTGTTACCCCATGGACAGTAGTAGCCTACCAGGTTCCTGCGTCCACAGGATTTTCCAAGCTAGAGCACTGCAGTGGGTTGCCATTTCCTTCTCCAGGGGATCTTCCTGGCCTGGGAATTGAACCCAGGTCTCCTGCTTTGCAGGCAGATTATTTAACAACTGATCCTCTAGGAAAGCTTCCTTAGAGAGAGAATCAAGAATTCGGTGGGATAACATATATTGGATTCCTTCTAAGCATGAGCAGCATTTCAGTTCTTAAATGCTGATTTAGAATACCAAAGTTATAAATAGAAAATAATGTTATTGTTTTGAAATAGGAAAAAAGACTGTTCAGTAAATAAACTCACTAGCTTAAAAAGTTTTAGTAGATGCCAATCTGAATAATAACCATTCTATATGCTCACTTTACTATAAATATTGATACCCAGTGACTAGATATTGTTCAGCAACATTTATCTATGTTTGAACTGGTTTTACATAGGTATACCAGCTTTTTAGGTTATAATTTTATAAATACAAATCTAAAAACATATAAATTTAAAAGAATATCTTCTTAAAAAAATAGCTCACTTAATTTTTTTATAGCCATTACTTATATACAAAATAAAATCCCAACCAAAACTAGCAGGTGAAAAAGAAATGATAAGACTATGAATAAAAATAATAGTGCTTATTTCTTTAATGTCTTAAAAAATTGAGGGAATAGGAAAAGAAAGAAATAAAAATATAAACTAGTTAATAAAGTCATTTGATGTTTACTTTATTGCTATATTCATTCACTTATTTTTCTATCCATTTAGTTATAGAATCAATGGTACCATTAACATAGCTATGTTAATAATGAATCCTAACCTGGTCGCTACTATTGTCTTAACCACAGTAATCATCAAAATGGAAAAATATTTAGCTCACACAAACTGGAAATATTTGTTTCAAATAAAATATTTATTTTATTAGTAAATATTGAAATTAGAAAACTGGATAAACATTACTGTGGTGAATAACATGAAAATATTAAGATGTAAAAACACACCGGTGAGACAGTCTGGAACCTGAGATCCTTTGCTACAATGCTTATACCTGGACAAACATCTCCTCAAGCAACAAATATAAAGACATTATAAGCAACTAATGTCTTTATATTTTTATATAGCAACTAAAGTTTAGTTATAAGCAACTAAACTGCACACATATGCAGTTGAAAAAATTATGAACAAAAAGACCAAAGCCAACTGCCTCTTCTGAGGTATCTGGAGCAAAAGCAAGGTGCTGCACCTGAACCTTGCACATAGCACCACCAAGAGGGTGGACAAACCACCTAAACATTCCCTCTGACCTGACATTCTGATCTGCCTCCAGCCTGACTCCATTTAAGTGACCAACTTGCCTCACTTCAGTGAGCAAGAAGGTCACCTGTTACTTGTTTTTACCATAGCAGAAGTCCCAGTAAAGCCTTGCCTGGCCTCTTATCAATTTCTATTGATTAAAGAGTCTAAGGACCCAAGTTGGCAACATGAGAATATTGATATGCGTGGAATGAGTAGATGGAGTTGGCCTAAAAATTTACAGTAGGACAAGACTGAGAAAAACAGCAACATCAATGATGAAACTTTTTTTAGCTTCCCATCCTGGAAGATATTCAGCTTTTATTGTTGTTTTTATATACTTTTATAACACAACCAGATTGTTACATAATAGAAAATGGACTAAATTAGGGAAAGGTAAATAGCATGAAAATCATTTAGGAAACTATTACTAATAAGAGATGAAAAGAGCCTAAACAATGTAATTAATAAGGTATGCTAAATTTAAAATATATTTCTGATGAAGGCTTGAGAAGACTTGATTATAAGCTGATGAGGCAGAGTGGGTAATGGGGAAGATTCTGTGAATTTTAAGTTCAGTGTTGAAGAGAAAATAGTGCCATCAGGTAAGGTGAGGAAGGGCAGTGATTGTGAGGGAGAAGTGGACAGGGTACTGATGCTTAATACACAGTAACTTAAATTGACTGCATGATTTAAGATGCTGTCCTATATGCAATAAGAAATTCCCATAATGGGACTCCGTGGAAAAATAAAAGCTTGTGATAAAAATTCAAAGGCTATTTGAACGCTATTAGCAGGAATAATTTAACATTAATCAACTTTTGCATTGACCTATTTTTTTTTTACTAAATTACTGAGTTAATTTATTAGAAATACAAAATTTGCCACTTTGCATCATTTGATACATTCTTCAATATTTTGTGAAATCTTTGAATGAAAAAGAATAAGTAGGATAGAACCCTATTAGTTTGATTACCTAACAAGCCGTTGATTTAGAAGAAATGAATCTTTTTTTAAATTCTATTTTTATTTAGAATGAAGAGCATATTACTAAGTATGTATTTTATGAGAATTCAAGAATTTATATTTTATTGTTAATAGGAAAGGATCTTTTCTAACTAGTCCATTCAGCCTTGTGCATACATGCATGCATGCTAAGTCACTTCAGTCATGTCCAGCTCATAGCTCTCCAGGCTCCACTGTCCATGAGATTCTCACTGGAGTGGGCTGCCATGTCCTCCTCCAGGGGACCTTCCTGACTCAGGGATCAGATCTGTGTCTCCAGGATTGTCAGGCAAATTCTTTACACCTGAGCCACCTGGGAAGCCTTATCAAGCTTTACTATGTGTGTATATATGATATACACTTTATTATTTTGGAAGCATACTATTTTTATCTGTTTATGGATAGAATCTATACACAATTTATCTATACTGGAAGAATATTGTATATTTTTAAGCAATACACATTTTATGTAAATGAATTATTTGTCTATTTCCTTGGTATAATCCAATTTAAATTATCTGTTTCCAATATTCTATGACTTCATCTCCTGCTTTTTGTAAGAAGACAACTGATAAATGTTGGTTTTCATAGTTATTGAATTCAAGGTGTTCCCTAGGTAGGTCAGCAGCTCTGAAAAATAATACCAGGTTTATTCAAGATTCAGAGTTTCCTTATTACAGAGTAAGAAGCAGTAGTGTCAGCCAAGCAGAAGCAGAAGACGCACTGGGTCAGATAAGTTTAGCTTAGTTCAATCGCTCAGTCCTGTCTGACTCTTTGCGATCCCATGGACTGCAGCATGCCAGGCGCCACCAACTCCCAGAGTTTACTCAAATTCATAAGATGCACTGGGTCAGTCCTCCCATATATTCACTCAGAAACTGAAGCAACTATGATGAAACTCGTGATGTGTTTGGAAACAAACCTAAGTTTATATCGTAAATCTGGGATTAGAAAACCAGAGCCAATCGTGTACCTCCCAGGCAATAAGAGCAGTTGCACAAGCACTTTTGCCATTGTGTTTATAACATGGAAACCATAAGAATGGAGCAGTTACCACTGAGACAAATGATCAATTTGTAGTAGTTTTTACTGAGCTACAAAAATTAATCTTAAAAATTACTTTAGTAATCATTTGAATAAGGTGCAATAAAATACAAAAAAAAAAAAAAAAAAAGGACAACTGAAGTTGCTATCCTGTGAGTTTACTTGTTAATTCAGGAATATGGCTAATGCTATAAACATGAGGAACATGAACACCTATATGACTCATACTTAAGCAAAAGTGCTTTTAATTAAATATATAAATTTAACATTTAAAAATTTTTGTATTTTATATTTCATTTTTTGCTTTGATGGCACATGTGTGTATGTAAAAACAGAAATAAGTATAAATTATGGCCCTTGTTTTTTTCCCAAAATAGAACCTGTGGACAAGTCAATGTAAAATCTGCTTTTGAATATAATTTTCTACATATTAGATATATTTATGGTTACAGCATGTGCATATGCACTTATATATAATGGTTATATTATGTTCAAATCATATTCAAATAACTCTTGAAAAATACATATACAGCTTTTTATGTATAGCTTGAGAAGCAATAAAAACTAATATATTTAAGTATTTTTGTTTCAAGTGCCATTTGAATAGGAAGTGGGTACGTAGAATACAAAAGAAGATGCAAAGTGTTACTTAAAAGAACTAAAGCACTGTGATGTGGAGTTTAAGCCAGTTTATCAATATTTTGAGAGTAATTCCTAAATGTGCAATATATCAGATATTTTATAGGGAGAAATATTTTAAACTTCAAATTTAGTAAACATCAGATTTTAAGCCTCAGAACGAAACTGAGAGAGAAACCAAAAGCCAAAGCATTTTTCTATACTTAGTAAATGTACTATAAGCAAGTAGGAAATGAATAAGTTTATTTTTGGGACTAGCATGATAATAAATTCTATATCTGTTACCATATGTATACTAATTTCCAATCATACACTCTTAGTTCCAGAATGCATACATAAGATGCAATTAATTATGAACAGCAGCACAATTTCAGTTAGTCAATATAAAAATTATATGAAAAGAAACCTATTTAAGAAGAAAGCTAGAGACATAATACTTAAAGATATATGACTTTATTAAAATTTAAGGTTTTTGAATATATCCTTTTTTAAAATCTAGGAGGTACCTATATTTTCTGTTTTTTTAATTTTTGAAGGAGATGTGAGATTATAAAAATAAATAAGAGAAATTAGAGATTAAGAAGAGAGAAAAATGGAGAAGGAAGGGGAGGCAAATGTCTTCTTAGAGATGTTGAAATGGAAATCTGAGTTCTTGTTCGCAGAGCCAAAGGATGAACTTTGCAAATACTCACACGCACGAGGATGCTCCAGTTTCATTGAGAAGCTTAATGTTGGCTGTTCCATTTAGCCCATGCCTGATTATGTGAGATAATGCTATCGTAACTGGCATTCTATAAATAAACAGAGTGGTAGGGTTTTGAAATTAAATAAATAAATAAACAGGTGGCAGTATATAACCATCAGAGAAAGAGATGCACAATTCTAATGATCACCAAGGTTAGAGAGACAGTCGGGGTCCCAGATTATCAGGGGAACTATGGAGACAATAGAAGATACTATCTCTTGGGGCAAAATATTTTGGATAAATCAAGAATAAGGCTGAGGGCAGCACTGTAGCTAAAAATGATGAGCCCTTGCCAAGTTTTCAGACCTCAGATTCAGTGATTACAGGACAAGCTATGTGCCCAGGAGAGAACAGTCTACAATACGACTGTAATATATTGACTGTTGACTCTGTAACTACATTTATGAGAAAGAATGACAAATATTTTAGGAATGTTGGACTCGATTTCAATTTGTCCCTGATCTCTAGGTTTCTGAAACTGTGTTGCCCTGATGGTAGATTGGGGGATATGAGAGCAAATTAACAAAGGTGTCTGTCTCAGGTAGTCACATTGGTCCTCTGGTTCCAGCTATCATTTCCCAAGTCCCTGAATATTTGCTTGAAATAGGGTTGAAATTTTAGTTGGTAGAACTCTCGTATCACTTCTTTGCTTAGGTATTAGAAGTGTAGAGAATGAAAACTGCAAGCCTTTCAAACTTTCTCTTCATTTAAACTTCCATTCTGTAGCCAGTACTATAAGTTAAAAGCAACACAACACCTTTGGGGAAAGCAGAGATGGCACCAGCCCTGAGAACGAAAGGAGGGTCCACTATCATTCTCCACTCTATTCACCGCATTGAGCCCTACAGAAAAACAACAACAACAACAACAACAACAACAACAACAAACTTCACCTTGAAGATAGCAGAGTTAAACCAAGTAGTAGCTTAATTGCTGCTGTTCAGCAGATAGGGCACATTTCATCCATCAGATTAACACTGGCTCAGATACATGATACACGGCCAAGACCAAGGAAAATTGCTATTCCTATCAGGTAGGCAGGTCAGAAACTGTGTATTCATTTGGAACAGAAAACAGTATACATTTAAAGTCTTATCTCAAGGCTAAGCTATCTTATACACTCTCCATAATAATATAATGTGAAGGAAGGCAGACTGTCTGGGCTTTCTGCAGACTGTCATTTTGATCCACTATCTGATGATGTTATTTATTATTATTATATTTATTAAATTGATGAATAATGATGGCAAGTATGATGAAGACCTTGAGAAGATACATGTGCTCTGAGTGGTGAGAGAATAACCCTATGAAGATGAGGGTCCTGTCACTCAAAGGAGGTTCCTGAGTTTCCTAGAGATCCAGTGATCTGGAGCATGCCCAAACATGCCATCCAACTTAAAGACAGATTACTGCCTCTTTACCTCATGCAATGAAGATAAACTATTCTATATTATACCATGCACCACTAAAAAGGAAGTGAAACACTTGGTTGGCCTCTGGATCTAATAGCAAAAATATTGCTCTGATCTATTCGCCTAGGGATATAGATGTTGGAGGGTTTGAATGAGTCCCAGAGCAGAACACTTGACAATATGTTCAGGCTGAAGTGCAAAAAGGCTTGCCTTTTGCACCATGAGACTTAACAGACTCTGTAGGTTGAGAGTGGTGGTTTAGTTGTTAAGTTGTGTCTGACCCTTGTGAGCACATAGACTGCAGCCTGTCAGGCTTCTCTTTCCATGGGATATACAAGATATGAGTACTGAAGGAGGTTGTCATTTCCTTCTTCTGGGGATCTTCCTGACCCACGGACTGAACCTGGGTCTTCTGCATTGTAGGCAGATTCTTTACTAGCTTAGCCACCAGGGAAGTCAAGTAGGATTAGAAGTGTTAGTGGTATTAGTGATGACAAAATGTATCTTATAAAGTTTATGGCAAGCTCTAGGAGGTGAATTATAACACAGACTCTAGGTTAGAGCAAGACGAGAGAGACTCTAATTGATATTATAGAGAATATAAAGTGAATGGGGAAGGGTAAGAGGAAGTATATTAGTTATGGTCTGTGGACCGGATGCAGGAGTAGGTTTATAAATTCATCTTAAGAAGTTTTATTTTATTATTTATTCCAGGGAAAGAAAGTTAACCAGACTTCTAAAGAAGTGTCTTACAGAAATAATAAGAAGCAAATATCTGAGGGTGGAAGGTATGGGTTTCATCTCTATCATTTATCTTTACAGGGAGGTGCAGTTGATATATACAAAAAGTTGTACACCTTTGATAAGTATGTCTTAACGAGTTTGTACATATGCATACACCTGTGATATCATCACCATTATCAAAGTAGAAATATCCATACCCCCCTAAATTTTCTTGAGTTTTTTTTTACTGTGTTTTGTAATAAAAACACTTAAGATTCAATCTCTTGACACATTTTAAAGTACATAATAACTATATCATTAACTGCATGTACCAGGGAATTTTTTCCAACCTGGGACTGCAGTCCTCATTTCCCCAGCTCCTGCTAATATGAGTGGGTGACATTTATGTGAATTTCTGACAGTTTCTTGGGAAATGGATGCCTGATGATTTATTGATGCAGGGACAAAAATGGTAAGCCCCTGTACCTCAAACTAAGACAACTGCACTGGGCCATCTCTGCTCTAGAATGTCCAGTGGGATTGCAGAGGCTCCATGTCTTTGCATGGCAATTCATCCCCTGCTTATGCCCAATTCTGCATCTTTTATTTTCCTTCAGCTATTTTGTTTTTCAAAAATCTTAATGTGATATACATAATGCATATATAACTAGTACAAAAGTTATGAACAAGAACACTGCACATATATCAACAGCACTCCACAATAAACCTCCAGTATGGCTATTTCTATCTCAGAATTTGATCCTGAGGAATTGAGCCTGTGATACTTTCAACAGGAGTGAATCCCAAATGCTTCCATTTTACTTGTAGAACGACATACATGCAAGAGCACAAAAATATGTGTTCGAAGTTCTTCTCTGCTTCATTGTCAACAGTGGCATAAAGAAAATCAAAAGAACATAAATAACATTATGTTTACTGGATCTTAAATAAACAATTTAAAAAATGATACAGCTTGCATGTAACATTGAAAATTATTCGTTTTTAAATGGTATGCTATAACATCAGTTCAGTTCGGTTCAGTCACTCAGTCATGTCTGACTCATTGGGAACCATGGACTGCAGCACATCAGGCCTTCCTGTCCATCACCAACGCCCAGAGTTTACTCAAACTTATGTCCATTAAGTCGGTGATGCCACCCAACCATCTCATCCTCTCTCGTCCCCTTCTCCTCTTACCTTAAATCTTACCTAGCATCAGGGTTTTTTCAAATGAGTCAGTTCTTTGCAAAATATTGGAGTTTCATCTTCAGCATCAGTCCTTCAAATGAACATTCAGGACTGATCTCCTTTAGGATGGACTGGTTGGATCTCACTGCAGTCCAAGGGACTCTCAAGAATCTTCTCCAACACCACAGCTCAAAAGCATCAATTGATCAATGTTCAGCTTTCTTTATAGTCCAACTCTGACATCCATACATGACAACTGGAAAAACCATAGCCTTGATTAGGTGGACTTTTGTTGGCAAAATAATGTCTTTGCTTTTTAATACACTATCTAGGTTGGTCATAACTTTTCTTCCAAGGAGTAAGCATCTTTTCATTTCATGGCTACAGTCACCATCTGCAATGATTTTGGAGCTCAAAAAGAAAAATAAAGTCTGTCACCATTTCCACTGTTCCTCCTTCTATTTGCCATGAAATAATGGGTCCAGATGCCATGATCTATGTTTTCTGAATGTTGAGCTTTAAGCCACCGTTTTTACTCTCCTCTTTCACTTTCATCAAGAGGCTCTTTATTTCTTCTTCACTTTCTCCCATAAGGATGGTGTCATCTGCATATCTGAGGTTATTGATATTTCTCCCAGAAATCTTGATTCCAGCTTGTGCTTCATCCAGCCCAGCATTTTGCATGATGTACTCTGCATATAAGTTAAATAAACAGGGTGACGGTATACAGCCTTGATGTACTTTTTTTCCTATTGGAATCAGTCTGTTGTTCCATGTCCAGTTTTAACTGTTGCTTCCTAATCTGCATACAGATTTCTCAAGAGGCAGGTCAGGTTGTCTGGTATTCCCATCTCTCTCAGAATTTTCCCTGTTTCTTGTGATCCACACAGACAAAGGCTTTGGCATAGTCAATAAATCAGAAATAGATGCTTTTCTGGAACTCTCTTGCTTTTTCCATGATCCAGCGGATGTTGGCAATTTGATCTCTGGTTCCTCTGCTTTCTCTAAAAACAGCTTGAGCACCTGGAAGTTCTTGGTTCACGTATTGTTGAAGCCTGGTTTGGAGAATTTTGAGCATTACTTTACTAGCGTGTGAGATGAGTGCAACTGTGCGGTAGTTTGAGCATTCTTTGGCATTGCCTTTCTTTGGGATTGGAATTAAAACTGACCTTTTCCAGTCCTGTGGCCACTGCTGAGTTTTCCATATTTGCTGACATATTAAGTGCAGTCCTTTCACAGCATCATCTTTTAGGATTTGAAAGAGCTCAACTGGAATTCTATCACCCCCATTAGCTTTATTCATATCGATGCTTCCTAAGGCTCACTTGACTTCACATTCCAGGATGTCTGGTTCTTGGTGAATGGTCACACCATTGTGATCAATCTGGGTAATGAAGACCTTTTTTTGTACAGTTCTTCCATGTATTCTTGCCACTTCTTGATATCTTCTTCTTCTGTTTGGTCCATATCATTTCTGTCCTTTATTGAGCCTATCTTTGCATGAAACATTTAAAGTGTTTAATTTTATAAACATATAAACTGTTTAATTTGATTTCATTACTGTCATAATGTTTGTATATATGTACTTCCATATATGTAAGAAAGTTTATAAGCTTAAAAAAAGTATAAAGGCAAGTGGAATGAAACATATGCTCAGAGTATCTGATGTTTTGGATTCAAGTTCTTTATTATATTATTAATAGCTGTATAAATTGGAGCAGGTTGTTTCTCAGTCTCAGGGCATAAAAACTGAGACAAGAAAAAATATTTTTCAAGTACAGACTGAGTTAGTTACTACCTGTTACACATTGAAAAACATATCTGGAATATAGTGGGCACCTTGATTAAGACCAGTATTATTTCATATTAATATATCAATTTTTCACTTTTTCATTTAGAAAGCTGATTTAAAATTTAACATTCAAAAAACTAAGTTCATGGTATCTGGCCCATCACTTCATGGCAAATAAGTGGGGAAAAATGGAAACAGTGACAGACTTTGTGTTTTGGGGCTCCAAAATCACTGTGGATGGTGACTGCAGTGATAAAATTAAAAGACACTTGCTCCTTGGAAGAAAAGCTATGAGAAGCTTACTATTATTGTTCAGTCACTTAGTCATGTTCGACACTTTGTGATCCCATGGATTGCAGCACACCTGGTTTCCCTGTCCTTCACCATCTCCCAGAACTTGCTTTAACTCTTGTCTATTGAGTCGGTGATGCCATCAAATCATCTCATCCTCTGTTGTCCCCTTCTCTTCCTCCCTTCAGTCTTTCCCAGCATCAAGGTCTCTTCCAATTAGTCATCTCTTCTTATCAGGTAGCCAAAGTATTGGAGCTTCAGCTTAAGCGTCAGTCCCTCAAAATAATATTCAGGATTTATTTCTTTAGGACTGACTGGTTTTATCTCCTTGTAGTTCAAAGGACTCTCAAGAGTTGTCTCCAACATCACCGTTTAAAAGCATCGATTTTTCACTGCTCATCCTTTTTTATGGTCCAATTCTCACATGCATGCATGACTACTGGAAAAACCATAGCTAGACAGTATATTAAAAAGCAGAGACATCACTTTGCCTACAAAGGTCCTTACAGTCAAAGCTATGGTTTTTCCAATAGGCATGTATGGATGTAAGAATTGGACCATTAAGAAGCCTGAGCACTGAAGAATTAATGCTTTCAAACTGTAGTGCGGGAATACACTCTTGAAAGTTCCTCGAGCTGCAAGGAGATAAAATCAGTCAAATCTAAAGCATATCGACTCTGAATATTCTTTGGAATGACTGATGCTGAAGCTGAAGCTCTAATATTTTGGCTACCTGATGGCAAGAAACAACTCATTGGAAAAGATCCTGATGTTGGGCAAGATTGCGGGCAGGAGGAAAAAGGAGCAACAGAGGATGAGGTGTTTGGATGGCATTACTAACTCCGTAGAGATTGGTTTGAACAAATTTTGGGAGATAATGAAGGACAGGGAAGCCCCCTGGGCTGCAGTCCATGTGGTCACAAGTGTCAGACACTACTAAGTGACTGAACAACATATTGAGTAGCGGGTTGGGTAGGAGATCAAAATAATTATTTTATTAATATAATTATGTATCAGAAACTTTCATTTAGAGCATATACTAATCTTAAAATCAAACAACTCCCCGCCCCCTCCCCACAGTGGCTTACTTTTCATCCTAATTTCAAATCCTCTTTTTATTTTATGACATTGGTTATCAGCCCATGGTTCTTATTTATTATTTGTTCTGTTTCATCTTTTTCATGCAGATATTCATGTATGCATGGTATTTGTCCATACAAAAAGTTATTTCATTATCTTTAGATCTCCTCATTGTCTACATGAAGTGATGCTATTCAATCATTTTAGTGTCATTCATTTTTCCTTGACAGGGCATCTCCAAGATTGAGTGACATCAATGGTCTCATCCATTCATCCATCAGTTGACTTTCTGCTTAGTGTGGCATTATTGCTATAGTGATGATATGGATATGCTCATCCTTTTTTTTTTTTTTTTCTTTCTTTCTTGTTCTCTATATCAAGAAGAGATCTGCTACACCAGAGAAAAACTGAGCAGCTGCATCACCGAAAAGTCCCCATTTCACTTCAGGTTTCTGTTGCAATAAACTTTACACAAATCCTGAGCTTCCCAGAATAGCAACTCTTTAGTGCAGCTGACCTACAATGATGGAAGAGATTCTGGCCTCTAGCCCTCATACATCTAAAATAGAAGATACAATTAGTGCTTCTCCAGGATCATCACCATTATGCTGAAAATATTTTTAGAAGGTAGCTGTGTAGTTTTGTTTACTATTAAATTTTTAACCTTATCCTTTCATATTATATCTTTTTATGGTCCTGGTATTTTAGGCAGGGTGATGATATATTATTTATTTTTTGCCAGGGCTGATGCAGTCTTCTTTTTTCTTTTAGTTTGTTGTTCACTTAAAAAGGACATAGGGAAATTAACTTAAATAATTATGATGAATTTGTCTTCTTAGTATTTTCAGCCTGCTATGTAATTAGTAATTTCATGGAGATAAGCTTGGTTTCAGTTTTACAATGAATGTCAGGTATTTATTATATTAAAAGTGTTCATTATTTCTTCACATATGCTTAACAGTAAGGCATCTTACTTCTTATAAAATGATTCAGAGGTTCTCTTCTGTAAATATTTTGTATAATGGCAACAACGATTTAATTTCCTTTGTGAATGCCTTCACAAGAGAGTGAAAGTCAAGTTAAGTAATCATAGTACACTAGTTGTATAGTAGGTGTGATAGACAAAATTTTGATAAATGTGGTATAGAAGACTGGAAAATTGACCATATCAAGTTGCTGAAAGAGCAATTTGTCTTTCAGAAATTTCATGTTAGTAAAGAATATCGTGTATATTCTGTTTTGAATGCCAGGAATGCATAAGGTAACAATCAATATGTACTCATTCATTTTCCAACAAATAAGAAAATGTACTCTTAATTTTGGGTACTATATTGTTGCGCTTAATTTCTTCCAGATTTCCTAAAGATAATGTTTAAAATTGAATAATGTCAACTGTATAAACACTATGTCTATGTCACATATAGTATTAAACCTCAAAACATCTAGTAATGTATTACTGTCAATGCAACTAGAAGGCAAAATTGTGAATTAATGAAATTGTGTGGTTGGATCACATTATCCAGTCATCCCAGGCATTTATGCTGTTACCCAGGCTATCAATCTGGCTAAGGTCCTGACCTTTGCAGCATTCTCTCCCCATCAGATCTTTATGTGTCTGCTCCATTTCTCTAGGAATTTATTCAGGGCCTGAAAAATTAATATAGTATACTAAATAATAAATAAAATAAAATGTTTATAACTTTCTCACATATTTTCACTTTAATAAAATTCTTCAACCTCTTCATTGAAAGGTGGGTGGGTGCATTTGAAGTAAGCCAGTCAATGTGTCAACGTTTTTATAGATAATGACTATCTCATTGTTCAGTCACTCAGTCATGTCTGACTCTTTGCGACCCCATGGACTGCAGCACACCAGGGTTCCCTACTCTTCACTATTTCCTAGAATTTGCTCAAACTCATGTCCATTGAGTTGGTGATGCCATCCAACCATATCATCCTCAGTTGCCCTCTTCTTCTGCCCTCGATCTTGCCCAGAATCAGGGTCTTTGCTAATGAGTCAGCTCTTTGCATCAGGTAGACAAATTATAGGATCTTCAGCTTCAACATTAGTCCTTCCAATTAATATTTAGATTTGTTTTCTTTTATGATTGACTCATTTCATCTTCTTGCTGTCCAAGGGACTCACAGGAGAGTTTTCTAGCCACAGAGTCAAAAGCATCAATTATTCAGCACTCAGCCATTTTATGGTTCAACTCACATGTCTGTACATGACTACTGGAAAAATCAAAGCTTTGACTATAGGGATTTTGTCAGCAAAGTAGGGTCTCTGCTTTTTAATATGCTATCTAGGTTTATCACAGCTTTTCTTCCAAAAAGCAAGCATCTTTTAGTTTCATGACTTCAGTCACCATCCACAGTGATTTCGGAGCTCACGTAAATAATTCCAGTCAGTTTCCCTATTTCCCCATCTCTTTGCTAAAACGTAATGGGACAAGATACCATGACCTTAGATTCTGAAGTTCTAAGCCAGCATTTTCACTCTTCTCTTTCACCTACATCAAGAAGCTCTCTAGCTTCTCTTTGCTTTCTGGAATTCAAGTGATGTCATTTGCATGTCAAAGGTTTTTTACATTTCTGCCAGCAATCTTGATTCCAGATTCTAATTCACCCAGCTTGGCATTTCACATGATGTTCTTTGCATGTATATTAAAGAAGCAGAATGACATCGTACAGCCTTGACATAATCCTTTCCTAGTTTTGAACCATTGTTCCATGTCCGGTTCTAACTGCTGCTTCTTGATTTGCATACAGTTTTCTTAGAAGGCAGGTAAGGTGGTCTGGTATTCTCATCTCTTTAAGAATTTTCCACAGTTTGTTGTGATCCACACAGTCAAAGGCAGTCAGTGGAGCAGAAATAGATGTTA
Organism: Capra hircus; assembly: GCF_001704415.2. Classification (NCBI taxonomy): domain Eukaryota; kingdom Metazoa; phylum Chordata; class Mammalia; order Artiodactyla; family Bovidae; genus Capra; species Capra hircus. The sequence continues at coordinate 83,805,343 of NC_030821.1, forward strand.
TTTCTGGAATTATCTTGCTTTTTCTATGATCCAACAGATGTTGGCAATTTGATCCCTGGTTCCTCTGCCTTTTCTAAAACCAGCTTGTACATCTGGAACTTCTTGGTTCATGTACTATTGAAGCCTAGCTTGAAGGATTTTGAGCATTACCTTATTAGCATGTGAGATGAGCACAATTTTGCAGTGCTTCAACATTCTTTGGCATGCCCTTCTTTTTTTTTTTTTTTTTTTTTAGTTTTTTTTTTTTAATTTAATTTTTTTTTATTTTTTAAATTTTAAAATCTTTAATTCTTACATGCGTTCCCAAACATGAACCCCCCTCCCACCTCCCTCCCCACAACATCTCTCTGGGTCATCCCCATGCACCAGCCCCAAGCATGCTGCACCCTACGTCAGACATGGACTGGCGATTCAATTCTTACATGACAGTATACATGTTAGAATTCCCATTCTTCCAAATTATCCCACCCTCTCCCTCTCCCTCTGAGTCCAAAAGTCCGTTATACACATCTGTGTCTTTTTTTCCTGTCTTGCCTACAGGGTCGTCATTGCCATCTTCCTAAATTCCATATATATGTGTTAGTATACTGTATTGGTGTTTTTCTTTCTGGCTTACTTCACTCTGTATAATTGGCTCCAGTTTCATCCATCTCATCAGAACTGATTCAAATGAATTCTTTTGGATTGCAATGAAAACTTACCTTTTCCAGTTCTGTGGCCATTCCCAAATCTTTCATATTTGCTGGTGTATTGATTGCAGCACTTTCACTTTAATGACACCAGGATTTGAAATAGCTTAGCTGGAATTTCATCACCTCTGATAGTTTTTTTTCGCAGAAATTCTTCCTGCTGCCTACTTGACTTCCCACTCCAAGATTTCTGGCTCTAGGTGAGTGATCTTGGCATCATGGCTATCCAAGGCCATTAAGACCTTTTTTTTTTTTTTTGTACAGTTTTTCTGTGCATTCTTGCCACTTCTTGATAATATATTCTACTTCTGTTAGGTCCATATCATTTCTGTTCTTTATTTTGCCCATCTTTGCATAAAATATTCCCTTGGTATTTCTAATTTTCTTGAAGAGATTTCTAATATTTCCCATTCTTTTAATTTTTTTTCCTTGATTAAGTTCCATTGTCCATTAAAAAAGGTATTCTTATCTCTCTTTGCTATTATTTGGAACTCTGCATTCAGATGGGTAAATCTTTCCCTTTCTCCTTTGCCTTTCATTTCTCTTCTTTTTTTCAGCTGTGTACAAGGCTCTTCAGATAAACTGTTTTCCCTTCTTGTATTTCTTCTCCTGGGAATGGTTTTGGACACTGCTACTTGAACAGCTTTGAACCTCTGTCTATAGTTCTTCACGTTCTTTATCAGATCTGAACACTTGAATCTCCTTGTCACTTGATTTAGGTCATATCTGGTCTAGTCATTTTCCCTACTTACTTCAATTTAAGCCTGAAATTTGGAATAAGGAGCTCATGACCTGAGCCACAGTCAGCTCCAGGTCTTGTTTCTGCTGAGTATATAGAAATTCTCCATCTTCAGTTGCAAAGAATATAATCAATCTGATTTCACTGTTGATCATCTGGTGATGTGCATGTGTAGAATCATCTCTTGTGTTGTTAGAAGCAGGTGTTTGCTATGATCAGGGTGTTTTCTTGGCAAAACTCTGTTAGCCTTTGCCCTGATTCATTTTGTACTCCAAGGCCAAACTTCCTGTAACTCCAGGTCTCTCTTGACTTCCTAATTTTGTATTTCAGTCGCTCATGATAAAAAAAAAGGGCATCTTTCTTGTGTTAGTTATAGGCCTTGTAGATGTTCATAGAGCTGTTCAACTTCTTCTTTGGCATTAGTGGTTGGGACATAGAATAGGATTACTGTGATATTCACAACATCTGTGGAAAATTCTTCAAGAGATGGGAATACTAGACCACCTTATCTGCCTCCTGAGAAATCTGTATGCAAGTCAAGAAGCAACAGATAGAACTGGACATGAAACAATGAACTGGTTCCAAATTGGGAAAGGAGTACGTCAAGGCTATGGTTTTTCCAGTAGTCAGTATGGATGTTTGAGTTGGACTATAAAGAAAGCTGAGCACCAAAAAATTGATGCTTTTGAGCTGTGGTGTTGGAGAAGACTTTTGAGAGTCCCTTGGACTGAAACGAGATCCCACCAGTCCATCCTAAAGGAGATCAGTGCTGGGTGTTCATTGGAAGGACTGATGTTGAAGCTGAAACTCCAATATTTTGGCCACCTGATGTGAAGAGCTGACTCATTTGAAAAGACTGATGCTGGGAAAGATTGAGGGCAGGAGGAGAAAGGGATGACGGTGGATGAGATTGTTGGATGTTGTCACAAACTCAATAGACATGGGTTTCAGTAAACTCTGGGAGTTGGTGATGGAAAGGAGGCCTGGTGTATTGTCATTCATGGGGTCACAAAGAGTCAGACATGCCTGAGCAACTGAACTGAACTGAAAACTAAACATTCAAAAAGCAAAGATCATGGCATCAAGTCCAATCAGTTTATGGCAAGTAGATGGGGAAACAATGGAAACAGTGAAAGAGTTTATTTACTTGGGCTCCAAAATCAGTGTAGGTCGAGACTGCACACATGGAATTAAAAGACACTTGCTCCTTGAAAGAAAAGTCATGACCAGCATAGACAGCATATCAAAAACCAGAGACATTGCTATGCCAACAAAGGTCCGTCTAGTCAAAGCTACGGTTTTTCACTAGTCATGTATGGGTGTGAGGGCTGGACTATAAAGAAAGCTGAGCACCAAAGAATTGATGCTTTTGAATTGTGGTGTTGGATATGACTCTTGAGAGACCCTTGGGCTGCAAGGAGATCCAACCAGTCCATCCTAATGGAAATCAGTCATGAGTATTCATTGGAAGGACTGATAGTCAAACTGAAACTCTAATACTTTGGCCACCTGAAGTGAAGATTGGAAAAGACTCTGATGCTAGAGAGATGGAATGCAGGAGGTGAAGGGGAAAACAGAGAATGAGATAGTTATATGGCATCACCAAATCGATAGTCATGAGTATGAGCAGTCTCCAGGGGTTTGTGTTTGACAGAGAAGCCTGTCATGCTGCAGTCCATGGGGTCTCAAATAGTTGGACACCATTGAGCAAATGAACTGAACTGTGACATTTGACAGTTTGCCTTGAAAATGAACCAAATGTTTTCTGTTGCATTTGAAATTGCACCCAAGTGTTGCATTTTGGTCTCTTTTGTTCACTATAAGGCTACTGCATTACTTCTAAAGAATTCTTGCCCACAGTAATATAGAGTGGTCATCTGAATTAATTCACCCATTCCCAACATTTGGGAGCTGTTTTTACCCCAGGTATTATGTCCGTTTTATTTGAAATAAACAATTATTCTAATCTTTATGACAATCTCAGTTTACTGTTTTTCAATTTTCATTATATTATAAAGTTATAAAAATTCACAGATCCACAATTGAGCATTCACATTTGGTGTCTTCTATTGATATTGCTTGAGAAGGCAATGGCAACCCACTCCAGTACTCTTGCCTGGAAAATCCCATGGGCAGAGGAGCCTGGTAGGCTGCAGTCCATGGGGTTGCTAAGAGTCTGAGATGACTGAGCAACTTCATTTTCACTTTTCACTTTCATGCATGGGAGAAGGAAATGGCAACCCACTCCAGTGTTCTTGCCTGGAGAATCTCAGGGACGGGGGAGCTAGGTGGGATTCCATCTATGGGGTCGCATAGAGTCAGAATGAAGCAACTTAGCAGGAGCAGTATCAGTATTGATATTACAATGATTTAAATATGGGCTCAAATTTACAGCTGTAAATTTTACTTGGTTATTTTATTCTATATTTTAGATGCTACAAAGTACAATGTTAATTAATTCTAATTGCTTTTTTGACTATTTATCATTTTATTACCCAATTATAGCCCAATGTTATTAAGAAAGAGGGTATACCCAAGCTATTTGAAACTCTTTTAGAATCCTTGCCTAACGATATTTTCCCATTATTTCTTGTAAAAGAACAATTCTCTTTAGATGAAGTATATCATTCCCAAATATTTCTTTACAGTTTAATTTATATAGTGTCTATTTATAATAAATGTTTCACTATGGCCTTGTGTTCTTTCTTAATTTTAAAAGTCATATATGTTATTTTCAGTTCAGTTCAGTTCAGTCGCTCAGTCGTGTCCTACCTCTTTGCGACCCCATGAATCGCAGCACGCCAGGCCTCCCTGTCTGTCATCATCTCCTAAAGTTCACCCAGACTCACGTCCATTGAGTCCGTGATGCCATCCAGCCATCTCATCCTCGGTCGTCCCCTTCTCATCCTGCCCCCAATCCCTCCCAGCATCAGAGTCTTTTCCAATGAGTCAACTCTTCTCATGAGGTGGCCAAAGTACTGGAGTTTCAGCTTTAGTATCATTCCTTCCAAAGAAATCCCAGGGTTGATCTCCTTCAGAATGGACTGGTTGGATCTATTTGCAGTCCAAGGGACTCTCAAGAGTCTTCTCCAACACCACAGTTCAAAAGCATCAATTCTTCGGTGCTCAGCCTTCTTCACGGTCCAACTCTCACATCCATACATGATCACTGGAAAAACCATAGCCTTGACTAGACGGACTTTAGTGGGCAAAGTAATGTCTCTGCTTTTGAATATGCTAACTAGGTAGGTCATAACTTTTCTTCCAAGGAGTAAGCGTCTTTTAATTTCATGGCTGAAATCACCATCTGCACTGATTTTGGAGCCCAAAAACATAAAGTCTGCCACTGTTTCTACTGTTTCCCCATCTATTTCCCATGAACTGATGGGACCGGATGCCATAATCTTCATTTTCTGAATGTTGAGCTTTAGGCCAACTTTTTCACTCTCCTCTTTCACTTTCATCAAGAGGCTTTTTAGCTCTTCTTCACTTTCTGCCATAAGAGTGGTGGCATCTGCATATCTGAGGTTATTGATATTTCTTCTGGCAATCTTGATTCCAGCTTGTGTTTCTTCCAGCCCAGCATTTCTCATGATGTACACTGCATATAATATAAATAAGCAGGGTGAAAATATACAGCCTTGATGTACTCCTTTTCCTATTTGGAACCAGTCTGTTGTTCCATGTCCAGTTCTAACTGTTGCTTCCTGACCTGCATACAGATTTCTCAAGAGGCAGGTCAGGTGGTCTGGTATTCCCATCTCTTTCAGAATTTTCCACAGTTTATTGAGGTCCACACAGTCAAACGCTTTGGCATAATCAATAAGTCAGAAATATATGTTTTTCTGGTACTCTCTCGCTTTTTCCATGATCCAGCGGATGTTGGCAATTTGATCTCTGGTTCCTCTGCCTTTTCTAAAACCAGCTTGAACGTCAGGGAGTTCACGGTTCACGTATTGCTGAAGCCTGGCCTGGAGAATTTTGAGCATTACTTTACTAGCATGGGAGATGAGTGCAATTGTGCGGCAGTTTGAGCATTCGTTGGCATTGACTTTCTTTGGAATTGGAATGAAAACGGACCTTTTCCAGTCCTGTGGCCACTGCTGAGTTTTACAAACTTGGTGTCATATTGAGTGCAGCACTTTCACAGCATCATCTTTCAGGATTTGAAACAGCTCAACTGGAATTCCATCACCTCCACTAGCTTTGTTCTCAGTGATGCTTTCTAAGGCCCACTTGACTTCACATTCCAAAATGTCTGGCTCAAGATTAGTGATCACATCATCATGACTATCTGGATCGTGAAGCTCTTTTTTGTACAGTTATTACATGTATTCTTGCCACCTCTTCTTAATAACTTCTGCTTCTGTTTTTTCCATACCATTTCTGTCCTTTATCGAGCCCACCTTTGTATGAAATGTTTCCTTGGTATCTCTAATTTTCTTGACGAGATCTGTAGTCTTTCCCAATCTGTTGTTTTCCTCTATTTCCTTGCATTGATCGCTGAAGAAGGCTTTCTTGTCTCTTCTTGATATTCTATGGAACTCTGCATTTAGATGCCTATATATTTCCTTTTCTCCTTTGCTTTTCGCCTCTCTTCTCTTCACAGCTCTTTGTAAGGCCTCCCCAGACAGCCATTTTGCATTTTTGCATTTATTTTCCATGGGGATGGTTTTGATCCCTGTCTCCTGTACAATGTCATGAACTTCATTCCATAGTTTATTAGACACTCTATCTATCAGATCTAGGCCCTTAAATCTATTTCTCACTTCCACTGTATAATCATAAGGGATTTGATTTAGGTCATACCTGAATGGTCTAGCGGTTTTCCCTACTTTCTTCAATTTAAGTTTGAATTTGGCAATAAGGAGTTCATGATCTTAGCCACAGTCAGCTCCTGGTCTTGTTTTTGTTGACAGTATAGAGCTTCTCCATCTTTGGCTGCATAGAATATAATCAATCTGATTTTGGTGTTGACCATCTGGTGATGTCCATGTGTAGAGTCTTCTCTTGTGTTGTTGGAAGAGGGTTTACTCTGTTTGCTATGACCAGTGCATTTTCTTGGCAAAACTCTATTAGTCTTTGCCCTGCTTCATTCCGCATTCCAAGGCCAAATTTACCTGTTACTCCAGGTGTTTCTTGACTTCCTACTTTTGCATCCCAGTCCCCTAGAAAGAAAAGGACATCTTTTTTGCATGCTATTTCTAAAATGTCTTGTAGGTCTTCATAAAACTGTTTAACTTCAGCTTCTTCAGCATTACTCATTGGGGCATAGACTTGGATAACTGTGATGTTGAATGGCTTGCCTTGGAGATGAACAGAGATCATTCTGTCGTTTATGAGATTGCATCCAAGTACTGCATTTCGGACTCTCCTGTTGACCATGATGGCCACTCCATTTCTTCTGAGGGATTCCTGCCCGCAGTAGTAGATATAATGGTCATCTGAGTTAAATTCACCCATTCCAGTCCTATTTAGTTCACTGACTCCTAGAATGTTGACATTCACCCTTGCCAATCTCTTGTTTGAGCGCTTCCAATTTGCCTTGATTCATGGACTTGACATTCCAGGTTCCTATGCAATATTTCTCTTTACAACATTGGATCTTGCTTCTATCACCAGTCACATCCACAACTGGATATCGTTTTTATTTTGGCTCCATCCCTTCGTTCTTTATGTAGTTATTTCTCCTCTGATCTCCAGTAGCATATTGGGCACCTAATGACCTGGGGAGTTCCTCTTTCAGTATCCTATCATGTTGCCTTTTCATACGGTTCATGGGGTTCTCAAGGCAAGAATACTGAAGTGGCTTGCCATTCCCTTCTCCACTGGACCACGTTCTGTCAGACCTCTCCACCATGACCCGCCCATCTTGGGTTGCCCCGCAGGCATGGCTTGGTTTCATTGAGTTAGTAAGGCTGTGGTCCTAGTGTGATTAAATTGACTAGTTTTCTGTGAGTATGGTTTATTAACTTACACTTTGCTTTTGCTTTTTTTATTTTTTTGCTTTTGCTTTTTGGTAAACATCTCAAGATGTATAAAACCATTGACATTTTGTATCTTAAAAAAAAAAAAGCTACTGCTTTTCAATGTCAGAATGAATCTTGATAAATTTTGACATTATGATATGCTAATATACTGGCATTAGCAAGTGAGACTGAACTTTTATTGCGGGATATGTGACAATAATGTAGGGATTGAATGTCTAAAGTTTAAGTATAGTCTGCTACCAAAGGATAGTATAAAGTTCATTATTACAGTTCTACATCTCACAAAATTAGGCTGAAAAGTTCTAAAGGTAAAAAAGGGCTTTTGACCATGCTGACTAATAACATTAGAGATAGAAACATAGAATAGAGAAAATTAAAATTTGTGGATTTTCTTCCATGCAAAACACCATATTTGAGACATATATGTGATGTTTTGACAAGAATGGAAATTAAGCACCACTCATCTTAATTTAAAGCTTATGAAATTGATCTTCAGTGATGACCCTAAATTGCTCAAGAACACAGGGCTAAAAAGACAGGCTCCATTTTATGTAAAAAGAAAAACTATGCAATAGATGGAGATAATACAGGGAAAAAAAAAAAGATGAAGCAATCTTGCGTTTGATGATGAATTTTAGACACAACACCACAAGTACAATATATTAAAAATGATTAAGTTTGAGTTCATTAAAATTAAAAATGTCTGCTTTGAAAAAAAATTCATCAGGAATATGAAAAGGCAAAACACTGATTGAGATGCAGTGCAAAATATTTTTCTGATAAAAGATTTACTTCTAAAATGAGCAAAAAACTCATTGAACAGCTCAATATAAAAATGAGTTTTGGTACTTTATCAAAATATTGAGCAAATAATAAATAATGAAGATATACAAATGACAGATATAGATATATATATGAAAAAATGCTCAGCACCATATGACATTGGAATTCCACATGAAATGATAATGAAATACCCCTACACTTATTAGAATGACAAATTCAGATTACTGATAAAGCCTAATGCTGGCAGGAACTGGCAGCAACAGGAGTTCACTTCATTGCTGTTCAAATGCAAAATCTAACAATTGCTTTGAAAGACAATCTAGCAGATGTCACAAAGCTCAATGTACATAGCTTATCATAAGATCCAGTAATCATATTCCTAGATATTTATTCAAAGTTGAGAAATCTATGCACACACATAAAAACCTGCTCATAGATCTTCACAGACTCATTGGAAAAGACTCTGATGCTGAGAGGGATTGGGGGCAGGAGGAGAAGGGGATGACAGAGGAAGAGATGGCTGGATGGCATCACTGACTTGATGGACGTGAGCCTGAGTGAACTCTGGGGGTTGGTGATGGACAGGGAGGCCTGGTATGCTGCGATTCATGGGGTCACAAATAGTCAGACACTACTGAGCGACTGAATTGAACTGAATCATAATTGTCATTATTGAAGTCAACCAAGTTGTCCTTCAATAAGTTGATGGATAAAAAGAAGAAAAAAAAAAAGAGTATTACCCAGCAATAAAAATAAATGAGCTATAAAGATACTGGTGTTGCCTGGTTGCTAAGCTCTACCCTATTCTTCGCAAACACATGGAGTGTAGCCATCAGGCTACTCGGTCAATGAGATTTCCCAGGTGAGAATACAGGAGTGGGTTGCCAATTTCCTTCTCCGGGGGATTTTCATGACCCAGGGATGGAACCCACATATCTTGTATCCACTGCACTGGCAAGCAGATTCTTTACCACTGAGCCACCTGGGAATCCACAAAGATACAGAGGAACCATAAGTGCATATTGATAAGTGAAAGAAGACAGTTTTAAAAATACTACATAATATGATATAATGCATGATATTCTGGAAAAGGTCAAACTATAAACACAGTAACAAGGTTAGTGTTTCCAGGGCCCTGAGAGAGGAGAGGACGAACAGGTGGCATACAGAGCATTTTTAAGAGTTTATATGGAACTCTGTATCTTTTACACAAATTCTGTAATCCTGTAACTAATTTTTACATAAATTATATATAAAAATGTACTCAGAGAAAAAAGTCAAGACTAGGCTCCACTGTCCATAGAATTCTCCAGACAAGAATACTCGAGTGGGTTGCCATTTCCTTCTCCAGGTGATCTTCCTTACCCAGGGTTTGAACCCAGGCCTCCTGCATTGCAGGCAGATTCTTTACCATCTGAGGTACTAGGGAAGCCCACATCTTGTACTGGAATTGAACCCAGACCAATATATGTTTTCTGAAAATACAATAGTTCAAGCTGAATGTTAACAGAGAAGAAATAATCTACCCAGTAAGGATACATTAAAAAAAAGAAAGAGGAAACCATGTGGAGATAGATAAAAATTAATAGAGAGAATGTGGAATTCTCATAACAAATGAGCAAAAATATAGATTCTGAGAACAATTTCGACTTCATTCAGTTAAGAAGGGTTAGACAAGGAAAAAAATCTTATTTTCAAAAAATCTCACTTTAAAGTATTTTCTAAAAGAAGATACTTTGGATCATCCCATACTTTAAATGAAATTAATAAAAATAATTTTCAGTGACTATAAGTCTATGCTAGAGGAGAGATCTACTAATTGAAAAACATAAACCAAAGGTCCAATGGAATTCTCAAACATAAGTAAGTGTGTGGAAATCAGGACAACAATATTTAGTAGTTATACAAAATATACAACATTCCAAGCCTAAATTTTTTAAATGGCTAGGTATATGTGCATTTCTTTATTATAACATTAATTGAATAATAAAGTCATTAGTTTATTTATTTACTTACAAACTTTCACTGGGTGTTTTGTAGCATGCAGGAAGCTTAGTGTACACTAGCATTTTAATGAAAGATAATGCATTTGCATAAGCCAATAATACAAATGGACATAAAATAAACAGATAAAACAAAAATGCAATTACAAATCGTAATAACAATAGGAAGAAAAGAATACATGAGACCTTGGATTTGGTAGTTAGAGACATTTCTTTTAGACCATTTAAACTTATATCCAAGTCACAGAGGTCTTGAAGACAAGCAAAATCACTTGATGCATTTGAAACACTGAAAGAATACATGGATTGGTGCTAAAAAATATAAAATATGATATAATATATATCTTGCAATGCACGAGACCCCAGTTCAATTCCTGGGTTAGAGAGATCCCCTGGAGAATGGATAAGCTGCATAGTCTGGTATTCGTGGGCTTTCCTAGTGGCCCAGAAGGTATAGATTCTGCCTGCAATGAGGGAAACCTGGATTCAGTCCCTCGGTTGGGAAGATCCCCTTCCAGAGAGCTAGACATGACTGAGAGACTATGTATAGCACAGTACAATATACATTATATGTTATATAATATATTCATTGTACATTCATTATGTAATATATAACATACATATATGTGTGTGTGTGTGTGTGTGTATAATTTCACATAATTGCAATTATATGTTGGACTCCCCTAGTGGCTGAGACCGTATAAAATCTGCCTGTAATGTGAGAGACCTGGATACTATCCCTGGATTGGGAAGATCCCCTGGAGGAAGGCATGGCAACCCACTCCAGGACTTTTGCCTGGAGACTCTCCATGGACAGAGGAACCTGGGGGGCTACAGTTCATGGGGTTGCAGAGTCAGACACAACAGAGTGACTAAGTACAGCATATTTTATGTATGATATATATTATATAAATGCTTCTCAGGTGGCACAGTTGTAAAGAACCCTGCCAATGCAGGAGATATAAGAGGCCCAGGTTCAAATCGTGGGTCAGAAAGATCTCCCGACAACCCACTCCGGTAAAACTGCTTGGAAATTCTCATGTATAGAGGAGCTGGTGGGCTATAGTCCACAGGGTCACAAAGAGTGGGACATGATTGAAGAGACTTAGCATGCATGCCCTTTAAATGGGGCGTGAGTTCTGTATAATATACATTCAGTTCAGTTCAGTCGCTCAGTCGTGTCTGACTCTTTGCGACCCAATGAATCACAGCACGCAAGGTTTCCCTGTCCATCATCAACTCCCAGAATTCATCCAGACTCATGTCCATCGAGTTGGTGATGCATCCAGCCATCTCATTCTCTGCTGTCCCCTTCTCCTCCTGCCCCCAATCCCTCCCAGCACCAAGGTCTTTTCCAATGAGTCAACTCTTCGCATGAGGTGGCCAAAGTATTGGTTTCAGCTTTAGCATCAGTCCCTACAATGAACACCCAGGACTGATCTGTAGCAGGGACTGTTGGATCTCCTTGCAGTCCAAGGGACTCTCAAGAGCAGTCTTCAACACCAAGTTCAAAAGCATCAATTCTTCTGTGCCCAAATTTCTTCACAGTCCAACTCTCACATCCATACATTACCACTGGAAAAACCATAGACTGGACTAGATGGAACTTTGTTGGCAAAGTAATGTCTGTGCTTTTTAATATGCTATGTAGGTTGGTCATAACATTCCTTCCAAGGAGTAAGAGTCTTTTAATATCATGGCTGAAATCACCATCTGCAGTGACTTTGGAGCCCCCCCCCCAAAAAGTAAGACACTGTTTCCCCATCTATTTCCCATGAAGTGATGGGACCGGATGCTGTGATCTTCGTTTTCTGAATGCTGAGTTTAAAGTCAAAATTTTCACTCTCCACTTTCACTTTCATCAAGAGGCTTTTTAGTTCCTCTTCACTTTCTGCCATTAGAGTGGTGTCATCTGCATATCAGAGGTTATTAATATTTCTCCCAGCAATCTTGATTCCAGCTTGTGCTTCTTCCAGCCCAGCGTTTCTCATGACGTACTCTGCATAGAAGTTAAATAAGCAGGGTGACAATATACAGCCTTGATGTACTCCTTTTCCTATTTGGAACCAGTCTGTTGTTCTATGTCCAGTTCTAACTGTTGCTTCCTGACCTGCATACAGATTTCTCAAGAGGCAGGTCAGGTGGTCTGATATTACCGTCTCTTTCAGAATTTTCCAGTTTATTGTGATCCACACAGTCAAAGGCTTTGGCATAATCAATAAAGCAGAAATATATGTTTTTTTTTTTTTTCTGGAATGCTATTGCTTTTTCAAACACCCAGTGGATGTTAACAATTTGATCTCTGGTTCCACTGCCTTCTCTAAAACCAGCTTGAACATGTGAAATTTAATGGTTCACATATTGCTGAAGCCTGGCTTGGAGAATTTTGAGCATTACTTAAATACCGTGTGAGATGAGTGCAATTGTGTCATAGTTTGAGCATTTTTTGACATTGCCATTCTTTGAGATTGGAATGAAAACCGACCTTTTCCAGTCCTGTGGCCAATACTGTTTTCCAAATTTGCTGGCATATTGAGTGCAACACTCTCACAGCATCATGTTTCAGGATTTGAAATAGCTCAACTGGAATCCCATCACCTCCACTAACTTTGTTCGTAGTGATGCTTCCTAAGGCACACTTGACTTCACATTCCAGGATATCTGGCTCTAGGTGAGCAATCACACCATTGTGATTATCTGGGTCATGAAGATCTTTGTACACTTCTTCTGTGTATTCTTGCCATCTCTTAATATTTTCTGCTTCTGTTAAGTCCATACCATTTCTGTCCTTTATCGAGCCCATCTTTGCATGAAATATTCCCTTCGTATCTCTAATTTTCTTGAAGAGATCTCCAGTCTTTCCAATTCTGTTGTTTTCCATTATGACTTTGCACTGACTGTGGAGGAAGGCTTTCTTATCTCTCCTTGCTATTTTTTGGAACTCTGCATTCAGATGCTTATATCTTTCCTTTTCTCCTTTGCTTTTCACTTCTCTTCTTTTCACAGCTCTTTGCAAGGCCTCCCCAGACAGCCATTTTGCTTTTTTGCATTTCTTTTCCATTGGGATGGTCTTAATCCCTGTCTCCTGTACAATATCACAAACTTCCATTAATAGTTCATCAGGCACCTGGCCATTACATTTAATTAAAATTATATATAATCATTACATACAATATATGTTACATAATATTATATGTGACAATGTACATTAATATTACACATAATTGTTACTTATAACTATGTGCATATAATAATTGTATAGTATATCACATATGATATATGCACTACATAATCATATATATTATGTTAATGACTAATTACATATAAATATATATAAGCATATATAATGATCTAATTTGATCTCTGGTTCCTCTCCCTTTTCTAAAACCAGCTTGAACATCTGGAAGTTCACGGTTCATGTATTTCTGAAGCCTGACTTGGAGAATTTTGAGCATTACTTTATCAGTGTGTGAGATGAGTGCAATTGTGAGGTAGTTTGAGCATTCTTTGGCATTGCCTTTCTTTGGGATTGGAATGAAAACTGACCTTTTCCAGTCCTGTGGCCACTGCTGAGTTTTCCAAATTTGCAGGCATATTGAGTGCAGCACTTTCACAGCATTATCTTTCAGGATTTGAAATAGCTCAACTGGAATTCCATCACCTCCACTGCTTTGTTCATAGTGATGCTTTCTAAGGCCCATTTGACTTCACATTCCAGGATGTCTGGCGCAGTTGAGTGATCATACCATCGTGATTATCTTGTTTGTGAAGATCTTTTTTGCACAGTTTTGTGTATTCTTGCCACCTCTTCTTAATATCTTCTACTTCTGTTAGGTCCATACCATTTCTGTCATTTACCGAGCCCATCTTTGCATGAAATGTTCCCTTGATGTCTCTAAATTTTCTTGAAGAGATCTATAATCTTTCCCATTCTGTTGTTTGTCTCTATTTCTTTACATAGAGTTGTTCAAGCTGGTTTTAGAAAAGGCAGAGGAACCAGAGATCTAATTGCCAACATTCGCTGGGTCATTGAAAAAGAAGACAGTTCCAGAAAAACATGAATTTCTTCTTTATTGACTATTCCGAAGCCTTTAACAGAGTGGATTACAATAAACTATGGAAATTTCAGAAAGATATGGGAATACCAGACCACCTGACCTGCCTCTTGAGAAATCTATATGCAGGTCAGGAAGCAACAGTTTGAAATGGACATGGAACAACAGACTGGCTCCAAATAGGAAAAGGAGTACGCCAAGGCTGTATATTGGCCCCCTGCTTATTTATCTTTTATGCAGAGTACATCATGAGAAACGATGGACTGGAAGAAACACAAGCTAGAATCAAGATTGCTGGGAGAAATATCAATAACCTCAGATATGCAGATGACATCATCCTTATGGCAGAAAGTGAAGAGGAACTAAAAAGCCTCTTGATGAAAGTGAAAGAGGAAAGTGAAAATTTTGACTTAAAACTCAACACTCAGAAAACGAAGATCATGGCATCCGGTCCCATCACTTCATGGAAAATAGATGGGGAAACAGTGGAAACAGTGTCAGACTCTAATTTTTTTTTTTTTTTTTTTGGCTCCAAATCACTCCAGATGGTGACTTCATCCAGGAAATTAAAAGACGCTTGAAAGTGAAAGAAGAGAGTGAAAAAGTTGGCTTAAAGCTCAACATTCAGAAAACGAAGATCATGGCAACTGGTATCATGACTTCATGGGAAATAGAGGGGGAAACACTGCAAACAGTGTCAGACTTTATTTTGGGGGGCTCCAAAATCACTGCAGATGGTGACTGCATCCATGAAATTAAAAGGCTCTTACTTCTTAGAAGGAAAGTTATGACCAACCTAGATAGCATATTGAAAGCAGAGACATTACTTTGCCAACAATGGTCCATTTAGTCAAGGTTATGGTTTTTCCAGTGATCATGTATGGATGTGAGAGTTGGACTGTGAAGAAAGGTGAGTGCCAAAGAAGTGAACCTTTTGAACTGTGGTGTTGGAGAAGACTCTTGAGAGTCCCTTGGACTGCAAGGAGATCCAACCAGTCCATTCTGAAGATCAGCCCTGGGATTTCTTTGGAAGGAATGATGCTAAAGCTGAAAGTCCAGTACTTTGGCCACCTCTTGTGAAGAGTTGACTCATTGGAAAAGACTCTGATGCTGGGAGGGATTGGGGGCAGGAGTAGAAGGGGACCACCGAGGATGAGATGGCTGGATGGCATCACTGACTCGATGGAGGTGAGTCTGAGTGAACTCTGGGAGTTGGTGATGGACAGGGAGGCCTGGTGTGCTGCGATTCATGGGGTCGCAAAGAGTCGGACATGACTGAGCACCTGAACTAAACTGAACTGAACTCCTTGGAAGGAAAGTTATGACAAACCTAGATAGCATATTGAAAAGCAGAGACATGACTTTGCCAACAAAAGTCCATCTAGTTAAGGCTATGGTTTTTCCAGTGGTCATGTATGGATGTGAGAGTTGGACTGTGAAGAAACGTGAGTGCTGAATAATTGATATGTTTGAACTGCGGTGTTGGAGAAGACTCTGAGAGTCCCTTAGACTGCCAGGAGATCCAACCAGTCCATTCTAAATGAGATCAGACTTGAGTGTTCTTTGAAAGGAATGATGCTAACGCTGAAACTCCAATATTTTGGCCACCTCATGTGAAGAGTTGGCTCATTGGAAAAGACTCTGATGCTGGGAGGGATTGGGAACAGGAGGAAAAGGGGGCGACAGAGGATGAGATGGCTGGATGGCATCACCAACTCAATGGGCGTGAGCTTGAGTCAACTCCTGGAGTTGGTGATGGACAGGGAGGCCTGGCATGCTGCAATTCATGGGATCACAAAAGTTGGACATGTCTGAGTGACTGAATTGAACCGAACTGGATGATTTAATTATGTGTAATTTTAATTATAGTAATTTTATGATATTAATTATCACTCTATATATAACATGTAATTATTACATGTATAATTAAATCCTAAAATTATAAACACATGAATAGATGCTTCTGTAATATATATAATATATACATCATTAAAAAGCAAGTGTTTCTGCTTAAATAAATTAATGTTTAATTGAAAGCTATTTTGATAGCCATTTATATTAATTTTTCAATTCTTCTAGCACATGCTAAAATAATAGTTGTTCTCTCAAACATGGTGTAAAATTAGGATTAATGATGTACCACTATATCACAAGCATCCTAACTTTTTGGATAGTGTAAAGAAATATAGAGACATGTTTGAAACTTTAGTATGATTTGAAAGTGAAAGTGAAGTCACTCAGTCGTGTCTGACTCTTTATGACCCCTTGTAGCCCATCAGGCTCCTCCATTCATGGGATTTTCCAGGCAAGAGTGCTGGAGTGGATTGCCATTTCCTTCTCCAGGGGATCTTCCCAACCCAGGAAACAAACCCGGGTCTCCCACATTGCAGGCAGATGCTTTACCGTCTGAGCCACAAGGGAAGCCCGTTAGTATGATTTATTTGAACCCAAAATGTCACTTTTCATAAGATTTGTATTTAACTTTTTAAATATTTCAAGTGGTTTCAAACTATAGTGTTGCTCAAGAAAAAAAAATTAGAATGCAAACATGATGTGTAAAACTTTTGAAAAAGTAGATAAGCCTCTAAAAGTTAGGTATTTTTACAGAATTGATCTCATATGCCATTCATTGATTATAATTTACTTGAAAAGTCAAGGTTAAATATGAAGAATATACTGCAAAGGCTATATACTTTGCAGTCTCTGATAAAAGAAAGCATATATTTTCCATGAAGAGGTTTTTTTTTTTTTTTAATATACTGAAGTCAAGAAAAAAAATTATGTGTATGACTTTTTATATAGGACATTGGGAAATATAACAGGCCATGGCTATGTTTGAGGCTGTGTTAGAGACACAGAAATGTTTGAATGGGCACCTTTTAAACAGATTTTGCCTGAAATCTGAAAGCATAATGTGACATGGTAAATGTGTGAAAAAAATTTTTTTGACTAGCTCAAATCATATAGTCTAGAAAAGTGTCTAGAAATAAACTGTGGAATGGATACCTAACATAAATGTAAGCCTTTTCTACATATCAGCTGTCATTAATTTAGAAACTGATATATTTCAGGGTGTGAATTTGAAAAATCAAGGTTATTTAATCAAATAAAGATGTGAAATAATTAATTTGATAAAAATTACTTAAATTTTGTTAAATATTTTAACATTCTGTAGGCACCTAAATGTGGAGATGTGTTTTCCTTACCCATTTCAGATAAACTTTTTTTAAAAAACTTTATCTTCAGAGTAAAATGTCTGTATATTTAATACAATAAGGTATATTCTGAAATAGGTATATTATCTGAAAAGTTTATTTTCCTATATTTTGGATGATAAGCAATACTCCTTTAGAACATGAAGAACAAAGCCATGTCAATGTCTATGCTTATTTGGGAAGAAATAACCTGCTATGAAACAAAGCTAACAATACATACTCCTAGCTACTTGAAGCAAAAAATTGACTATGCCAAACCCTTTGACAGTGTGGATCACAATAAACTGGAAAATTCTGAAAGAGATAGGAATACCAGACCACCTGACCTGCCTCTTGAGATATCTGTATGTAGGTCAGGAAGCAACAGTTAGAACTGAACATGGAAAAACACACTGGTTCTAAATAGGAAAAGGAGTACGTCAAGGCTGCATATTGTCACCCTGCTTATTTAACTTATATTCAGAGTACATCATGAGAAACATTGGGCTGGAAGAAGCACAAGCTGGAATCAAGACTGCTGGGAAAAATATCAGTAACCTCAGATATGCAGATGACACCACCCTTATGGCAGAAAATGAAGAGGAACTAAAAAGCCTCTTGATGAAAGTGAAAGTGGAGAGTGAAAAAGTTGGCCTAAAGCTCAACATTCAGAAAATGAAGATCATGGCCTCGGTCCCATCACTTCATGGGAAATAGATGGGAAAACAGTAGAAACAGTGTCAGACATTGTTTTGGGGGGCTCCAAAATCACTGCAGATGGTGACTGCAGCCATGAAATTAAAAGACGCTTACTCCTTGGGAGAAAAGTTATGACCAACCTAGATAGTATATTCAAAAGCAGAGACATTACTTTGTCGACTAAGGTCCATCTAGTCAAGGCTATGGTTTTTCCAGTGATCATGTATGGATGTGAGAGTTGGACTGCGAAGAAGGCTGAGCACCGAAGAATTGATGCTTTTGAGCTGTGGTTTTGGAGAAGACTCTTGAGAGTCCCTAGGACTGCAAATAGATCCAACCAGTCCATTCTGAAGGAGATCAGCCCTGGGATTTCTTCAGAAGGAATGATGCTAAAGCTGAAAGTCCAGTACTTTGGCCACCTCATGCGAAGTTGACTCACTGGAAAAGACTCTGATGCTGGGAGGGACTGGGGGCTCGAGAAGAAAGGGTGAGAGAGGATGAGATGGCTGGATGGCATCACTGACTCGATGGAGGTGAGTCTGAGTGAACTCTGGGAGTTGGTGATGGACATGGAGGCCTGGCGTGCTGCGATTCATGGGATCGTATAGAGTCGAACATGACTGAGAGACTGAACTGAACTGAACTGAACTGAAGCTACATGAAGTTATTGATTGATTTACATGATTAATCATAAGAAATTAAACAATTTTATATAAGAAATATAGATATAAAGTTTTTATCATTAAATTTATGTTGAGAATCCCTAGTATATGAAAAAGCAGATCACTGAACAGCTATTTTAAAATCTGAGTTTGTCAAGAATCGCTGGGGACAATTAGAATCAACAGAAAGTGTTAAGAGTTCTGAAGGAAGAGGTCTTAAATTATATATCAGTTTTGTCAACAACATCTCTTTGGAGAATCAATTGATCTACATAACTTTTGATTTTTCATATAGGAAAAATGAATAATATCTGTACATCATCTGGGTGCAGTTACAATAAAAAATCAAATTAGAAACTTTCTGCAAAATCCTTTGCTAAATGAATAAATTTGTTTTTCCTTCTAAAAGGAGAATGTGTTGGTGGTTTTTAACAGTTTATTCAGATATTATTACAAAAATAGTTTCTAAAAATCCAATAAATAGCCAGAGAAAAGGTGTAAATGAATTATGAAAGAAATTCTCTGGGTCAATGGATATGTTCTATACGTAGATTTTCACAGTACTTAGATTTTCAGAATCAAAATACACAGAATTTAGATTTTCATAGAATTTACACAGGTATAAGTAATTGTGAAACTCTTTATATAAGATCTTTATATTTTACTATATGCAAACTACCTTAAGAAAATAAAAAGTCTTAAAAAAATAAATGTGTGCCTTATCAGAAGGATGTTTCTTTAAAAATACTGATCCCCATGCACAAAAATAGCAATAATAAATAAAACAATAAGAGAAAATAGGGTAATTAGAAAAATAAGGAAAATGCCTAGACTTTGTTACTTGATTATATCATTTTTAATAAAACCATGATATTCTGATTAATCATTTTTTCAGAAAAGAGAAAATAATGATTTTTCATTAAAGAAAATTGACATTTACATTTTCACCTTTTTGTGCAACAGTGTATTGCCTTTTTAATCCACAGTTCAATAAAATGCAATATTAGTAGCAAAACCCATCATCCTGAATTTACATTTTGTGCCTCTCTTATGCATTGCTCTCATGTGCAACATCAAATCTGAGGTAAGAGATAGCTGATAGTTTTCCAGTGGAGCATTTCTGAATGTATCTGGATTATTTTATTTTGTTTTACATTTTTCTGTAAATTGTAATTTTATAATTTCTAGGGCTTTATAAGAAAAAAGTGATTATTTTCAATTAAAAAAATCTTAAAGGACAAGAATACAAATCAAACTGATTCTAAGACAATAATACATTTAATCTAGACTTTTGCTAGGGTTCTATATGAAATGAGATGATGTAACACTCAAATATTGTTTCCTACTTTTTAAAATCTGGCTTCCCTCATAACTCAGTTGGTAAAAAAATCTGTCTGCAATGCAGGAGACCTGGATTCGATTCCTTGGTCAGGAAGATCCCCAGGAGAAGGAAATGCCAACCCATTCCAGTATTCTTGCCTGTAGAATCCCATGAACAGAGGATAGCAACTAAACCACCATCACTTTTTAAAACAGTATAAATAACATTTAAACATGTTACTACACAACTTTATGCATAAAATTGAAGAAATTTTACTCATGACTATGTTAAATTATAAAATTCTGTGGTATTAGGATTGTGAGAAATGTTTTAATATTTGTACTCAGAGAGAGTTGCATCCTAAGAATACAGATGTAATTTGAATTGCATCTCCCTAAAGGACCACGGAATCCTCAGCATCTCAAATACAGCCTTCTGTGGAAATGGGGTCTCTAGAGAAGTCATCAAGCTGAAGGGAGACCATTAGTGTGAGGCTTTAATCCAATATCACTGATATTCTTATAAGAAGTAGGGCCTTGAGGAGAGAACTAGACAAGTCCAATAAATGAACACAAGAAGAATACCATGTGGAGAAGCAGGTAGAGACTAGGGTGACAGAGCAGAAGCTACAGAACACCAACTATTGCCCTAGAAAACTAATACAGAGGGTATATGGGAGACTTTTAGATGGGAAACACCAAGACCGATTCATTCTGAAAAAAAAAAAATATCATGGGGCCAGATAAAACAATCTTCCCTTCCTACTTTTCATTCCAGGTTCATGAGGTAAGAAGTTTATTTATTTATTCAAAAGTTGCTCGAATATATTTTTAGCTTATCAGAATTCTTCAAATAATACAATACCATGCAACAAGTAAAAAAATTTTCTTTCCCTTCCTTGTGTTATCCTTACCAAAACATAACTTTACTCAGTAAATCTTAATGCCTGTATTTGTCTCTTCAGTCACTCAGTCATGTCTGATTCTTCGCAACCCAATGGGCTACAGCACACCAATCTTCCCTGTCCTTTACATTTGCCAGAGTTTGTTCAAACTCATGTCCATTACAGTGATGCCATCTAACTATCTCATCCTTTGTCATCTTTTCCTCTTCCTGCGCTCAATCTTTCCCAGCATAAGGATCTTTTCCAATGAGTAAGCTCTTTACATCAGGTGACCAATGTATTCAAACTTTGGTTTCAGCATCAGTCCTTCCGAAGAATATTCAGGGTTTATTTTCTTTAGGATTGATTGGCTTGATTGCTTTGCATTCAAAGGGGCTCTTCAGAGCTTTCTCAAACACCACAGTTTAAAAGCATCAATTCTTCGGTGCTCACTGTTCTTTATGGTCCAAGTATCACATCCACTGGAAAAATAAATAATAGCTTTGACTATATAGACCTTGGTCCAAAAAGTAATGTTTCTGCACTTTAATATCCTGTGTACATTTCTCATGACTTTTCTTCCAAACAGAAAATCTTTTTAATTCATGGCTGTAATCACCATCTGCAGTGATTTTAGAGCACAAGAAAATAAATTCTCTCACTGTTTTCATTGTTTCCCAATCTATTTGCCATGAAGTGATGAGACTGGATGACATATCTTTGCTTTTTGGTTGTTGAGTTTTAAACCAGATTTTCCACTCTCCTCTTTCACCTTCATCAGGAGGCTCTTTAGTTTCACTTTGTTTTCTTCCATAAGCTTAGTGTCATCTACATATCTGAGATTATTGATATTTCTCCTGGCAGTCTTGATTCCAGCTTGTGCTTCATCCAGCCTGACATTTCTCATGATATACTCTGCACAGAAGTTAAATAAGCAGGGTGAAAATATACAGCCTTCATGAACTTATTTCCCAACTTGGAGCCAGTTCATTGTTTCATGTCTGGTTATAACTGTTGCTTCTTGACTGTCATACAGATTTCTCAGAAGACAGGCAAGGTGATCTGGTACTTCCATCTCTTTAAGAATTTCCCACAGGTTGTGATCCAAAAAACCAAGAGCTTAGCATAGTCAATGAAGCAGAAGGTGATTTTTTTCCTGAAATTCTCTTGCTTTTCTCTGTGATCCAGTGGATGTGGGCAATTTGATTTCTGGTTCCTCTGCCTTTTCTAAATTCAGCTTGAAGATCTGGGAGTTCTCAGTTCACATACTGGTAAAGCTTAGCTTGGAGAATTCTGAGCATTATGTAAAGTCGTAATTGATTATATTATATATTCATCTGTCAAAGACAGTGTACTTGCTTCTTGAGGTATGTTTTGTTTTTGTTTTATTATTATTATTTTTTAATGAAACTGAAATTATGTGAGGTTTCAACTCTTCCATTGAAAGAAGATAACTATTTAATCTTTCATAACTTTCTTAGAACTGTAGGAGTGGCTGCCCTGCCTTGGTAGTTGTGAGATCAGTCAGTTCAGTTCAGTTTAGTCGCTCAGTCACGTCTGACTCTTTGCGACCCCATGAATCGCAGCACGCCAGGCCTCCCTCTCCATCACCAACTCCTGGAGTTCACTGAGACTCGTGTGCATCAAGTCAGTGATGCCATCCAGCCATCTCATCCTCTGTCATCCCCTTCTCCTCCTGCCCCCAATCCCTCACAGCATTGGGGTTTTTTCCAATATGTCAACTCTTCGCATGAGGTGGCCAAAGTACTGGAGTTTCAGCTTTAGCCTCAGTCCATCCAATGAACACCCAGGACTGATCTCTAGCATGGACTGGTTGGATCTCCTTGCAGTCCAAGGGACTCTCAAGAGTTTTCTCCAACACCACAGTTCAAAAGCATCAATTCTTCGGCACTCAGCTTTCTTCACAGTCCAACTCTCACATCCATACATGACCACTGGAAAAACCATAGACTGGACTAGATGAACATTTGTTGGCAAAGTAATGTCTCTGCTTTTCAATATGCTATCTAGGTTGGCCATAACTTTCCTTCCAAGAAGTAAGCATCTTTTAATTTCATGGATGCAGTCACCATCTGCAGTGATTTTGGAGCACCCCCCCAAAAAAAAAATCTGACACTGTTTCCATTGTTTCCCCATCTATTTCCCATGAAGTGATGAGACCAGATGCCATGATCTTAGTTTTCTGAATGTTGAGCTTTAAGTTGTGGGATACAGAGTGGCAATACATATACTATTTTATATTCACATCAAGACCAGTTGACAGTAATCTCAAACCACAGAGTTGGAGTCACATGGACCTTGGTCTGATATTTAGATTCACTGCTTTCTAACACTGTGATTTTGGTTAAATTACTGAAAACATCAAAATCTTATTTCTCTCATCCATAAAGTGGGCATATCTAAGCCTCACAAAATATTTTGTTGTATCACAAATTAATATGAAAAATATGCACCTGATACAGATAGTCTCATTAATGGCTTGTGTGAATGTAATATTAAATTTATCCAAAAGATAATTTGATAAAAATTGTCCAGACCTTGAATGTTGATACACTTCAATTCATCAATTTTACTTCTAGGAATTTATTGTATAAATCTACAGATGTATGCTTGTTAAAAGGTACATATAAATAATTCCTTCAAACAACAGTTTATAATTGCTTCCAAGAAGTAAGCATCTTTTAATTTCATGGATGCAGTCACCATCTGCAGTGATTTTGGAGATTTTGGAGATAATGATTTTAAAATTGCCTATGTGGTCATTATGCTATATCCATAAATTAAAATCTGGTGTAGTTATCCAAAAAGGAGGTGAAATATTCACATATAAACCTACATTTTGTTCAAACTCTGTGATTTGTAAAGGAAAACTTTTCCATCTGCTAGTGGTGTTTGCTGTTGCCTAGATTAAAAATATGTTACTGTTTTATATTTATATTAGTACTTATTGTACTTTTATTTTAGCATCTTATGCTCTTATGTGTAAATTAAGCAAAGAAAAAAAAGAAAAAAAAATCTCTAGTAATTCACCACAATTTGGAAGTCCTTTTTTCAGTTATTTCAACTATAGCTTTTAGTAAAGCAATTATTTTTGAATAAAAATAAATAAATTAAAAATAACATATCCTTATAAAAATGC
Source organism: Capra hircus (assembly GCF_001704415.2). Taxonomy (NCBI): domain Eukaryota; kingdom Metazoa; phylum Chordata; class Mammalia; order Artiodactyla; family Bovidae; genus Capra; species Capra hircus. Next base: position 83,829,521 of record NC_030821.1, read on the forward strand.
AAAATATTTTAATTCAAAGCACTTCATAATTTAGGGCACATAGAACAAACTTGCATGAATTGTATCCTGAGAAAAAATTATTACAGTCAACTCAGGACAATGCTTCAAGTTTTCTGCAAGTCTACACTGTTGTGTCCATAGGAAAAGTAAGCCAAAGAATCAAAAATAATGCTAGTTATACAGGCAGTATAAGTGCCAGATGCTATTGGCAAAACATGCTCCAGAGTGTGACATCTGGGTGCAATAGCTTCCATACTGAGCTCCATCTGTAGCTAAAGCTGTTGACTCTGCTTTGGGGAAAGAAAAATCAGAAATAAAGAAGGCAGTTAAATTTTGAACTGTGCCAGAGATAGCACAAGGAGGATGCTGTCAGCATTCAAATTACATCCCTAGCCCAACTTGCTTTTTAATATCTTGAAACTGTGTAAACACTAAACCGTATTCATTACAGTTGTTTAGAGATTAGTACATCAGATGAGCGGGTGGGCTTACCTTGTTGAGTATGGCAGAGTAGAAGGATGTGCGCTCATCTTCTCCTATGAGAACAGCAAATACGCAACCAGCTTCTGAAGAACCATCTACAGGAGGATGTTACAAACCACAAAAAATAGATATTCTATGCCCAAGGACAAAGAAGAAGCCTTGATAAGACAGTAGGAAAGGTGCCAGAGACTCTTGGAGGACACACAAATAAACTTATGTGCACCAGCACCCAGGGGAAAGGAGTAGTGACCTCCACAAGAGATGGTGTCATACATTCCTGTGAGTGTTTGAAGGTCTCCTGTGGAGACGTGGATCATGATTGACCTACTGCAGGGACAGGGGCACTCACAGAAGCAGTCCTAGGAGGCATGGCATGTTGGCATATATCCTCTTAGAGGAGGTCACCATTAGCCCAACCATAGAACCTGTAGTCCTACCACAGAGATTGCAGACTTTAGGACTGGGCCAACACAGGCAGAATAACTAACATGGAGGGACCACAGTCCCACCCACTAGCAGAAAATTGGATTAGATATATACTGAGCATATCCCTGCCCACCCACGTCCAGTCCCTCTGATCAGGAAGCTTGTACAAGTCTCTTATCCTCATCCATCACAGAGAAGAGAGAGGAAGCAAGAACTACAATTCCATGGCCTCCAGAACAAAAACCAAAATCACAGAAAACTAACCAAAATGATCACCTGGATCACGGCTTTGAGTAATTCAATGAAGCTATGAGCCATGCTATGCAAAGCCACCAAAGACGGATGGATCATGGTAGAGCATTCTGACAAAACACAGTCCATTGCAGAAGAAAATGGCAAACCACTTCAGGATTGTTGCCTTGAGAACCCAATTAACAATATGAAAGCACAAATATATATGACAATGGAAGGTGAGACCCCAGGTCTGTAGGTGTCCAATATGCTACAGGGGAAGAGCAGGAGAATAGCTCCAGAAAGAATGAGGAGGCTGGGCTAAAGTAGAAACATCACCCAGTGCTGTAAAGAATAACATATTGCATAGGAACCTGGAATGTTAGGTCCATGAATCAAAGCAAATTGGATGTGATCAAGCAGGAGATGGCAAGACATTGATGTCAATGGCATTGACATTTTAGGAATCAGTAAACTAAAATGGATGGGAATGGGTGAATTTAATTCAGATGGCCATTATATCTACTACTATGGGCAAGAATAACTTAGATGAAATGGAGTAGCCCTCAAAAGACTAAAGAGTCTGAAATGTAGACTTGGTTGCAACTTCAAAAATCACAGAATGTTCTTGATTTGTCTCCAAGACAAACCATTCAACATTAAAATAATCCAAGACTATGGCACAACTGCTAATGCCACGGAACCTGGGGTTAAAGGAATCTATGAAGACTTACGAGAACTTTTAGAACTAACACCAAAAAGCAATCTCTTATTAATCATGGGGAATTGGAATGAAAATGTAAGAAAGTCGAGTGATACCTGGAGTAACAAGCAAGTTTGGATTTGGGGAACAAAACAGAGCAGGACAAAGGCTAACTGTTATCCCAGAAGAACACATTGGTCATAGAAAACACCCTCTTTCAACAACAAAAGAGATGACTCTACACACGGACATCATCAGATGAACAATACTGAAATCAGATTGATTACATTCTTAGCAGTTGAAGATTGTGAATCTCTACACAATCAGCAAAAATAATACTGTGAATGGACTATGGCACAGATGATCAGCTCCTTATTTCAAATTCAGGCTTAAATTGAAGAAAGTAGGCAAAAATACTAGGCCATTCAGGGTTGATCTAAATAAAATCCTTTATGATTATTCAGTGGAAATGACACATAGATTCAAGGAATTAGACTAATAGAATGCCCAAAGAATTATGGACAGGGGTTTTAACATTGTACAGGAAGCAATGACCAAAACCATCCCAAACAAAAAGAAATGCAAGAAGGCAAAATGGTTGTCTGAGGAGGCCTTACAAATAGCTAAATAATAGGAGAGGAAAAAACAGACAAAGGAGAAAGAGAAAGACATATCCAGCTGAATTCAGAGTTCCAGAGTAAGAACTCTTATTCTCAAGGAGGGGTAAGATAACCTTGTGAAGTGAGAAAGAAAAAGAAATAGAAGAAAGCAATAGAATGGGAAAGACTAAAGATCTCCTCAAGAAAATTGGAGACATCAAGGGAATACTTCATGCAAAATGGGTACAATAAAGGACAGAAATGGTAAAGACCTAACAGAAGCAGAAGAGATTAAGCTGAAGGATTGTAACAATTGGAAGAGTATTTATTCAAGGAAAATTGCTAAATCTCATAAGCCTGTCAACTTTGTGATTGTTTATCTTGTACTTTCCTCCCTCCTTCTTCCAAGCTCTGTAAAGTATCAGAGAACCAACTGCATTACAATTAAGACATCTGTGAAATCAATGGCCTAATAGCTATTAGGCGAGGCAGGGGCAGAAGAGGTTTGGAACTCAAATAAAAGGCTCTCCCCAGGGAATTTTACCAATAAAATTGATCTGGCAACTGTCTGAATATTTCAGGCTTATGGATAGACTGTATTTCACCTGAATCAGAGCTCACTCTTTTTAAAAACCCTACATAAAGTGCCTTTGTTAACACTATCAGAGATGATTGCTTACCACTGCAATTGCTTCAGGTGTTGATTTCAGTTGAGGCTGATTAAATTCTGACCAATATACTAAAAAGGTAGGGAATGAGATACTCATAGAGGTATTAGATACATTCCTGGGAAAGTAGAAAATGATACAACAAGAAAGTTTGTGCACTGGCCTAAGAAAGGCATGAGAAAACCTTAATCTCCTAGACTCACTGAAAGCAAGAATTCAGTAATATAACAGAACTGTAAATTGTCTGAGGCATTTTGAATGCATGCCTCGCCACACACACACACACAGTCTCTCAGTAAAGGCTGGGAGAGTTGCTGATTCAAGGACAAATTTTGAAAATCTTTTAAATCTCTAGATAACTACTATGTTAGCTAAGCAGAAACCTCAATAGTTACATATGACAAAAATAAATAATTTATACTATTCTAGAAAAAATCACTAAATAATAGCAAAAAATAACTACAAAGCAAACAGCAGTAACAACAAATAGTAACAACTGGGAAGAAGCAGAATTTTATTTCCAGATTTGTCACATTGTATTATTTAAATAGCTGTGTTTATTAAAAAAAATGATAAGTTGTACAAACACAGAAAAGTATACTCCCATACACAGGAAGAACAATAAATAAAACTATTCTTGAGGGAAACCAGGATATTAGACTGGACAAAGCTATTAAATCAACCATAATAAATATATTCAAAGAAAAATAGAAACCAAATCCAAATAATTAGGGGAAATATGATTGATATCTTTCCAAGTTGAGAATATCAGTAAAGAGATAAAAATTATGAGAAAGAGACACTTTATAATTGAAAAGTACAAAACATAAAATTAAGAAATATCTAATACAATATTGTAATTAGCCTCAAATTAAAATAAATACATTTATATAAAAAAATAAAAAGAACCCCATGTCCTATTCAAAAAAAAAAAAAAAGCAATCACTAGAGAAGCATAACATTAGATTTAAGGTGGCAGAAAAAGGAAGTAGTGAATTTGAAAAATGAATCATTATTATTATTGCTGAAGATATTACAGAAAGCAAAGGAAAAAAAAAAAAAAAGAAGAGTAAGATACCTGTAGGACATCATCAAATACATTAGCATAGATATATGAAAGTTCCAAAATTAGAAGAAATAGAGAAAAAGACAAGTAAAATATGCAAAGAAATAAAATTTAAAGCTTTCCAAATTTGATGAAAAATATTAATGTATATGCCCATGAAGTTCAATAATCTGCAAGTAATCTAGACTCAAAGGGATAAAAGTCTAATCACATGATACTGAACCTGTTGAACACAAACAGAATTTTGGTAGCATCAAGAGAAAAGAGATATATGTACAGGGTATCTTCAGTCAGATTAATAACTATTGGCCAAAACCATGTAGATCAGATGTATTTCAAGTGCTGAAAGAAAGAGACTGTAAAACAAGGATTCTATGTCCTTGAAAGTTATATTTTAAATTAAAGGAAAAATTAAGACATTCCCTGATTTAAAAAAGAACTTAGAGAGTTCATCAGTTGTAGACTTGCCCTATATTAAATGGTAAAGGGAGTTCTTTAAGATAAAAAGAAAAGAAAGTAGACAGTAACAAGAATTTATGTACAAAAATAAACAGCACTGGAAATAGTGATAATAAGGCAAACATTAAAGAGTATAAAAGTAACTTTGCTTATTACTTTTGTTTTTTGTTAATCCTATTTAAAAGACAGTAAATGAAAAATAATTATAAGATTGCATTGAGGGATTTATAACTTATAACAGCCTACAGAAGGAGGGAGAGAATGGAACAATAGCAGACAAAAGTTTTAATACGCTGTTGAAATTAAATTGGTATTAATATTATGAAGTTTTAAGAGGTTAATTGTAATCTACAAGACAATCACTAAGAAAATACATTAAAAAAGATACATAGCAAAAGTAAAAAAGAAGTTAAATTAAAGATACCAGAAAATACCTAGCACAAAAGAAGGCAACAATGGGGAGATGGAGGGGAAAAAATGAACTGTCACATATGAAAAAAAGAAATATAAAACATACATACGTGCATATATATATACACCCTATTTTATTATGTCAGTTCAGCTCAGTTTAGTCACTCAGCCGTGTTCAAGTCTGTGATCCATGGATTGTAGCACACAAGGCTTCCCTGTCCGTCACCCACTACAGTAGTTTGCTCAAAGTATGTCGAGAGTGTGAAGCCACTCAACCTTTTCATCCTCTGTCCCACATTCTTCTTCCTTGAAACTTTCACAGCATCAAAGTCTATGCCAAAAAGTCAGTTCTTTACATCAGGTGGCCAAAGTATTGGAGCTTCAGCTTCAGCATCAGTCCTTCCAATGAATATTCAGAGTTCATTTCCTTTATGATTGACTGGTTTGATTTCCGTGCATGCCAAGGGACTCTCAAGAGTCTTCCACAACACCACAGTTCAAAAACATTAGTTCTTTGATGATCATTCTTATTCATCGTCCAACTCTCAAATCCATATACTACTACTGGAAAAACCATAGCTTTGACTGGATGGACCTTTGTTGGCAAAGTAATGCCTCTGCTTTTTAATATGCTGTCTAGCTCAGTCACAGCTTTTCTTCCAAGAAGAGTATCTTTTATTTTCATGGCTTCAGTCACCATCTGAAGTGATTTTGTAGCACAAGAAAATAAAGTCTCTCACTGTTACCATTGTTTTCCCATCTATTTGCCACGAAGTGATGGGACCAGATACCATGATTTTTGCTTTTTGAATGTTGAGTTTTAAGTCAGCTTTTCCACTCTCTTTCACTTTCATCAAGAGACTGTGAAGGTCCTCTTCATTTTCTACCATATGGGTTGTGTCATCTGCATATCTAAGGTTATCAATGTATGGCAAAAACCACTACAATATTGTAAAGTAATTAGCTTCCAATTATAATAAAAAAAATTAAAAAAAAAAAGGTTATCGATATATCTCCCAGCAACTTTGATTCCAGCTTGTGCTTCATCCAGCATAGCATTTTGCGTGATGTACTCTGCATATAAATTAAATAATCAGGGTGTCAATATACAGCATTGACATACTCCTTTTTCAATTTGGAAACAATCCATTGTTTAATGTCTGATTCTAAGTCTTGCTTCTTGATCTGAATATGGATTTCTCAGGAGGCAGGTAAGGCCTTCTGGTATTCTCATCTCTTTAAGCGTTTTCCACAGTTTGTTGGGATCCACACAGTCAACGGCTTTGGTATATTGAATAAAGCAGAACCAGATATTTTCTGGAACTCTCTTGCTTTTTGGATGATCCAAAGGAGGTTGGCAATTTGATTTCTGGTTCCTGTGCCTTTTCTAAATCCAACTTGAGCATCTGGAATATCTCGGTTCCTGTACTCTTAAAGTTTAGCTTGGAGAACTTTCAGCATTACTTTACTAGCGTGTGAGATGAGTGCAATTGTGCAGTAATTTGAGCATTCTCTGGCATTGCCTTTCTTTGGGATTGGATTGAACACTGACCTTTTCCAGTCCTGTAGCCACTGCTGAATTTTCCAAATTTGCTGACATATTGAGTGCATCACTTTCACAGCATCTTCTTTAGGTTTAAAATAACTCAGCTGGAATCCCATCACCTCCACTATCTTTGTTTGTAGTGTTGCTTCCGAAAGTTCATTTGACTTCACACTCCAGGACACCTAGCTCTAGGTTAGTGATCATACCATTGTGGTTATCTGGTTCATGAAGATATTTTTTGCCTAATTCTTCTGTGTATTCTTGCTACCTCTTTTTAATACCATCTGCTTCTATTAGGTCCATACCATTTTATCCTTTATTGCACCCATCTTTGCACAAAATGTTCCTTTGATATCTCAAATATTCCTTAAGAGATCTCTAGTCTTTGAATTCTATTGTTTTCTTATACTTCTTTGAATTGATCACTTAGCAAGGATTTGTTTGTTTTAAATTTTTCCTTGCTGTTCTTTGGAACTCTGAATTCAGATGGATATAGCTTTCCTTTTCTCCTTTGCCTTTCTCTTCTCTTCTTTTCTCAGCTATTTGTAAGGCTTCCACAACAACCATTTTTACTTTTTGCATTTGATTTTCTTTGGTATGGTTTTGATCATGGCCTCCTATATAATGTTGGGAATGTCCATTCATAGTTCTTTAGACACTCTATCAAATATAATCCCTTGAATCTACTTGTCCTTTCTACTGTATAATCATAAGGGATTTGATTAAGGCCATACCTGAATGGTCTAGTGATTTCCCATATTTTTTCTATTTAAGTCTGAATTTTGCAGGAATGAGTTCCTGATCTAAGCCACAGTCAACTGCCAGTTTTGTTTTGCTGACTGTATAGAGCTCCATCTTCAGCTGCAAATAATATAATCAATATGATTTCGTTATTGACCATCTGGTGATATCCATGCTTAAACTTGTATCTTGTGCTGCTGAAAGAGGGCATTTGCTATGACCAGCATGTTCTCATAACAAAACTCTGATAGCCTTTGTCCTGCTTCATTCTGTACTCCAAGGCCAAGCTTGCCTGTTACTCCAGGTCACTCTTGACTTCCTACTTTTGCATTCCAGGTCTATATGATGAAAATGATATCTTTTTTTGATGTTAGTTCTAGAAGTTATTGTAGGTCTTCATAGAATCATTGAACTTCAGCTTCTCTGGCATTAGTAGATGGGGCATAGAGTTGGATTACTGTGATATTGAATGGTTTGCCATGGAATCAGATGTCATTCTGTCATTTTTGAGACTGCACCCAAGTACTGAATTTCAGACTCTTTGTGGACTTTGAGGGCCACTCTATTTCTTCTAAGGAGTTCTTGCCCACAGTAGTAGATTTAATGGTTAACTGAATTAAATTCACCCATTCTGATATAATTGAGTTCACTGACTCCTAAAATGTCAATTTTCAGTCTTGCCATCTGTTTGGCCACTCCCTGTTTACCTTGATTCACGGATCTAGCATTCCTGGTTCCTATGCAGTATTTTTCTTTATAGCATCAGACTTTATTTCCATCACCAGTCACAGTGACAACTAGGCATTTTACTGATTATATCAGTAATCACTGCAGATGTAAATTGATAAATAATCTAACAAAAAGGTAGAGGGTGGGAGAATATCTTTTAAAAAATAGTCTAATTGTATGCTAACTAGAAGAGATAAATTTAACATTCAAAAACACAAATAAATTAAAAATAAAAGGATAGAAAAGTATATACTATGCAATCAATAATCATCAGAGATGAGTCAGCTATAATAGTATCAGGCAAAAAAGACTTTAAGACAAAAAAAAATGTACTCAAGACAAAGGAAAATACTTGCAATCAAAAATATGTATATCTATCTGTGCTGCTGCTGCTAAGTCGCTTCAGGCTTGTCCGACTCTGTGTGACCCCACAGAGGGCAGCCCACCAGGGTCCCCCGTCAAGGGATTCTCCAGGCAAGAACGCTGGAGTGGGTTGCCATTTCCTTCTCCAATGCATGAAAGTGAAAAGTGAAATTGAAGTCGCTCAGTTGTGTCCAACTCTCAGGAATCCCACGGACTGCAGCCTACCAGGCTCCCCCATCCAGGGGATTTTCCAGGCAAGAATACTGGAGTGGGTTGCCATTGCCTCTTCCATATCCATCTGTAAGATCGAACAATTACTATCATGCACACACCTAAAAGTGGAGCCTGAATCTTATGAAGCATAATAAGATATTGAAAGAATAAGTAAACAATTCAACAATAATAATTGTAAAGTTCAATATCCTATTTTGGTAATGGATAAGACGTCTTGACAGGAGAAAAAAAGGATATAGAATGATGGACCAACTTATACCCACCAGGACTGAAAGAGAAGCTATGTGACATTTTATTCAACAATAATATGTATGTATAGAATATTCTCCATTATAGATCATACGTTAGGTCATAAAATAAGGTTTAGTAAATTCAAAAAGACTAAATTCATACAAATTGTGTTTTCTGACCACAATAAATAAAAATTGAAATTAATATCAAAAGGAAATTTCTGGAATTCACAAATATGTGAAAATTAATTGTCATACTTGTAAATAATCAGTGAGCCAAAGAAGAAATCATATTGGAAATTAGATAATATTCTGAGATGAATAAAAACAAACACACAAAATAACAAAAAAACATAAATTGCTGCTAAAGCAGTGTTTAGAGTAAAATTTATATATTTGTATATACTGGCATTTCAAAAGAATAGAGATTTTTAAATCAGTAATGTTGCCATCCAACTTAAGAACTAGAAAAATGAAATGAAGCCCAGAACCAGAAGAAGAAGATAATGAGATTAATGGAATAGAGAACAAGAAGAAACTGGTAAAAATAATGAAACTCCAATTTTGTTCTCTCAAAATATAGACACTGAATTAGATTGACCAGGAGAAAAATAAAGAAATTTAAATTACTATAATTAGAAATAAAAAAAAAAACATTAGTAATACAACATAAGAAGAAATTGACACACGCATATTTTTGGTGGGATTGTGAATAGTGTGTCTCTTTGAAAATACTTTGTAACTACCCTCTAAAAATAAAACATAAAGTTATCAGACAATCCAAGAATTCTACTGCTAGCTAAATACTCAAAGAATTGGAAATATATGGACATACACATATTTGGTCATAATAATTTAAAAAGTAGGCAATCTAAATGTCTATAAGATGAAGATAAGATAAATAAATGCATTATAATTATATGATGCAATACTATTGGCTATAAAAAGAAATGAAATACTGCAACATAAACCTTGAAAACACTATGCTAAACGTGATAAACTAGTCACAAAAGACCACTTATTACATGATGTTACATGCATGTTTACAATCATAAGGACTAGACACAATCAGAAAGCTCACTTCAACTGGATTTCTATTTTTAAACTGAGAAGAAGGTGCAGCTCTACTATTTTGGAAATGCAATCAGTAATCTTTCAAAAATCTGAAGCATGGTAAAATGACTAAGAGTGCTTGTGTTAATTTGAAGTGATGTCTTCTGGTACATTTATAGATTTAAGTCTTTAAGCATTCGCAAGTAGTGATGTCAGAGTTTCTAGAAAGACTGTTTCTTAAATATTAAAATAAAGTATATATATATTTTTTCTTAATTTAAATTTATTTATTTTAATTGGAGGGTAATTAAAATAAAGTATATTTTAATTAAGCCATATTGACTTTGTTCTTTTTTTTTAAAGATATTTAGGATCTCTGTATCAAACGGCAGTATTTTACCTTAAATAAAAGAATTTATATTACCATGTTGCATAATAAATTAATATTTGAGTATTCTTATTTTGCTCCCCACATGGCTCAGTGGTAAAGATTCTGCCTGCTAAACAGGAGATGAAGTTTTGATCCCTGGGTCAGGAAGATTCCCTGGAGAAGGAAATGGTAACCTACCCCAGTATTCTTGCCTGGGAAATCCCATGGACAGAGGGCCCTGGCAGGATACAGTTCATGGATTTGCAAAAAGTCAGACATTACTTAGTGATTAAACAAAAAATTCTCATTCTGCTGATTGACATTATGAAAATAAAGACAAATAGTTGGGCAAACACAAGTGATAATTTTCACATGCACACACACACACAGAGACACACACACACACCTCTGTCCTCCCTTCATCAGTGAGACTATATTTTGGAAAAGCAGCTAAGTCCAAGATCCCCAGAAGCTGCCTGGGAATTAGAAGTTAGTTCTACAGCTATATATTGCTGTTCTCCTGTTAAGCATTTCAGTTGACAATATCACAGAACATCAAAATGAAAAAGTTTACTCTGTGACCTTGATGAATCATAACAAGAATAAGTCTACTTCATAAACATATCCAAATATGGACAAAAACATTAACATTTTCTAAACATAAAAATGGTAAACATTCTCTTATCATGGCTATTATGAAGGATTACTACCTCTGTAAACACATTGGCTTTCCACTCTGTCTAGTATGCCATCACTTTACATAAGATTTATTATGAATCCAATCATATAATACTTCCCACTCCTGACAACATCCTATCCAGGCCAAAACCACACTTTCTTAAGACATCCTAAAATTATGTGTCACAAGCTCAAACTTCTAAGGCCTTTGCAGTACCCTTTTACTGAGATGCCACGTGGATACACATCCTGTGTGTTTACCATTACAGAGATTTACAGACTCAACTCTTTCAACCTCAGGTGTCTATGTTCCTACAGGTATTCTTCTGGAGGCAACTGACTGTGTAAGAGCACACACACACACATTCATAAATAAATTAACATTAGGAACTAAAGAGAGAGTTGAATGTTTAAAAGCATATCTTAGAGACTGAAAAAATATCCTAGGAAATTAATATTATATACTTTATGTTGTAATTAATAGAGCTATTTAAAAAAATAAAATAAAGTGATTACTATGAAAAGTTTATTGTTCCATAACCTAACAAAAGTTGATTCTTTTTCCCACTACCTAGATGGATAGACAGAAATTTTAATCTGTGATGATATATCAATTAAAATAATTGATAATATCATAAAAATAACTCTGGGGTTTTACATTTTATGTATTTTAATTTAATGTCAACTAGACAATCTATGACATTCAGAAGTTTTCTATATTACCAAAGTTATTCATCATTTCATTGAAATGTATATCAATTTGAAGCTATTTCAGAATTATCTTATAATGAAATAAAGTGACTAGAATTGACCAGTTTAAATCTTAAATCCCATTTCAGTTATTAAACTTTAGGGATATTTCTAAAAACTTTTATGTACATGAGATGATCATAAGATAAAAGACAGTTTTTTTTTTTTGATAAAAGACAGTTTATGAGTTATCTTTGAGGACATCTTGAAATCATTTTTATCTCTGGAAATATAATCATTCAAGTATATTTGCATTTAATTAATTCTGCTTCTGTGACAACAAGAAAAGCATTCTAGCTACAATACATCTGATTTTGCATCTAGAGGAACCTAGTGTACCCAAAAGAATTCAAAATATAAAAGTGATTTACAAATATATATCTGATTATTTATCTTTTGAATAACAACAGTGGCTACTCAGAATTTCTATTTAATTTCTACACACTTATCTAAAAATCAATTAATAATACAACAGGAGTAAGGCTTCCCTAGTGTCACAGATAGTATAGAAACTGTCTGCAATACGGGAGACCTGGATTCAATCCCTGGGTTGGTAATATCCCCTGGAGGAGGGGGCATGGCAACCCACTGCAGTATTCTTGCCTGGAGGATCCCTGTGGACAGAGGAAGCTGATGGGCTACAGCCCATGGGGTCACAAAAAGTCTGACATGACTAAGTGATTAAGCACAGCGAATGGAAAATGTGGATAGTAAATGTTATAAAATTTAACAATAATTTAACTAAAATAACCTAAACTTATAATTGGTTTATAGGAAATAAATTGAAGTTAATTCAGCAGATCAGATCTACTAAGGACACATACCGTGGCACTCATTTTGCATAGAATGACCCCAAACAATGCTGAAATGATGAAATGACAAAGGTGTGTCTTGAAGAAGTATGAATATTTTTAAGATGCGTCACATCTGGACATTGCATTTCCAAGTCAAAATTTGTTTATTCCTTTTTTAACTTGGCATTTGAACTTTGAATAACAGACCACCTTACCTGCCTCCTGAGAAATCTGTACATCAGTCAAGAAGCAACATTCAGACCAAGACATGAAACAGGAAAGCTGAGGGCCAAAGAATGGATGCTTTTGAACTGTGTTGGAGAAGACTCTTGAGAGTCCTTTGAACTGCAAGATCAAACCAGTCAATCCTGAAGGAAATCAGTCTGAATACTCATTGGAAGGACTGATGCTAAAGCTGAAATTACAATACTATGGCCACCTGATGTGAATAACTGACTCATTGCAAAAGACCCTGATGCTGGAAAAGATTGAAGTCAGGAGGAGAAGGGGATGACTGAGTATGAGATATTGGATGGCATCACCAACTTGATGAACATAAATTTGAGCAAGCACTGAGAGTTGGTGATGGACAGGTAGGACTGACGTGCTACAGTCTGTGGGGTCACAAATTGTCGGACCTGACTGAGAGACTGAACTAACTGATTTGCAAGTTTTAAATGAATGTGATGCTTTCTTGTCAGGAAATTGTTCTTCATCTTGGTACCATTATTTTAATTAATTGGTGTAAAGTGAAAATAATGTCTGGATGTATTCCAAAGACATTATGAGCTCCAAATAATTTTGTGAAGAAACAATAAATATATTACTCACTGATAGCCATTATCAAGGTCAATGCAGGTGCAATTGTTCTCATAGGGATTCATTTTGCAGTCATTGGAGTCTAGTTCACAAAAGTTTCCTTTCCAACCAGAAAGGCACACGCACTTATAGTTCTAAGGGAATTTGAAAACTATGCATCCATTAGGTATTCCTTATTGCCACTGGTTGTTTTGATCTCTTATGAATTTATGAGGTTTTCAGTTTTTATAGAATGCCAATCCTTGCCAAATTCTCTTTATCATAGTTTTAAAACTACATGAACAGTATTCTCTGGTATCTAATTAAATACAAATGAGTGTTTCTGTATTAAGCTCACAATGAGAACTAATGGCCTTAGTAAATGTTAATGTAAAATACTGCCTTTTTAATATGAATGCTGCTGCTGCTAAGTCACTTCAGTCGTGTCCAACTCCGTGTGACCCCATAGACAGCAGCCGACCAGGCTCCTCTGTCCCTGATATTCTCTAGGCAAGAATACTGGAGTAGGTTACATTTCCTTCTCCAAGGCATGAAAGTGAAAAGTGAAAGTGAAGTCATTCAGTCGTGTCTGACTCTTCGCGACCCAATGGACCGTAGCCTACCAGGCTCTTCCATCCATGGGATTTTCCTGGCAAGAGTACTGGAGTGAGTTGCCATTTCTCTCTCCAAATATGAATGCTAATAATCGTATAAAGCTAGATAACTAAATATTGTATTTGACAACTACCTTATGAATTTAAAAAATAACTACAACGTAATAATCCTTTGAGAATTACTTTACTAGCATGTGAGATGAGTCCAATTGTGCGGTAGTTTCAGCACTCTTTTGCACTTCCTTTCTTTGGAATTGGAATGAAAACTGACCTTTTCCAGTCCTGTGGTCACTGCTGAGTTGTCCAAATTTGCTGAAATATTGAGTGCAGCACTTTCACAGCATCATCTTTCAGGATTTGAAAGAGCCCAACTGGAATTCCATCACCTCCACTAGCTTTATTCGTAGTGATGCTTTCTAAGGACCACTTGACTTCACATACCAAGATGTCTGGCTCTAGATTAGTGATCACATCATCATGATTATCTGGGGCATGAAGCTCTTATTTGTACAGTTCTTCCTTGTATTCTTGCCATCTCTTCTTAATATCATCTGCTCCTGTTAAGCCATACCATTCTGTCCTTTATCGAGCCCATCTTTGCATGAAATTTTCCCTTGGTATCTCTAATTTTCTTGAAGAGATCTCTAGTCTTTCCCATTCTGTTGTTTTCCTCAATTTCTTTGCATTGATCACTGAAGAAAGCTTTCTTATCTCTTCTTGCTATTCTTTGGAACTCTGCATTCAGATGCTTATGTTTCCTTTTCTTCTTTGCTTTTCGCCTTTCTTCTTTTTCCAGCTATTTGCAAGCCCTCCCCAGACAGCCATTTTGCTTTTTTGCATTTCTTTTCCATGGGGATGGTCTTGATCCCTGTCTCCTGTACAGCGTCACGAACCTCAATCCATAGTTCATCAGGCACTCTATCTATCAGATCTAGGCCCTTAAATCTATTTCTCACTTCCACTGTATAATCATAAGGCATATGATTTAGGTTATACCTGAAAGGTAAAGCGGGTTTCCCTACTTTCTTCCATTTAAGTCTGAATTTGGCAATAAAGAGTTCATGATCTGAGCCACAGTGAGCTCCTGGTCTTGTTTTTGTTGACTGTATACAGCTTCTCCATCTTTGGCTGCAAAGAATACACTCAATCTGATTTTGGTGTTGACCATCTGGTGATGTCCATGTGTAGAGTCTTCTCTTGTGTTGGTGGAAGAGGGTGTTTGCTATGACCAATGCATTTTCTTGACAAAACGCTTTTAGTCTTTGCCCTGCTTCATTCCTTATTCCAAGGCCAAATTTGCCTGTTACTCCAGGTGTTGCTTGACTTCCTACTTTTCCATTCCAGTTCCCTATAAAATGAAAAGGACATCTTTTTTGGGTGTTAGTTCTAAAAGGTCTTGTAGGTCTTCATAAAACCATTCAACCTCAGTTTCTTCAGCATTACTGGTTGGGGCATAGACTTGGATAACTGTGATATTGAATGGTTTGCCTTGGAGACGAACAGAGATCATTCTGTCGTTTTTGAGATTGCATCAAAGTACTGCATTTCGGACTCTTTTGTTGACCATGATGGCCACTCCATTTCTTCTGAGGGATTCCTGCCCGCAGTAGTAGATATAATGGTCATCTGAGTTAAATTCACCCATTCCAGTCCATTTTAGTTCGCTGATTCCTAAAATGTCAACGTTCACCCTTGCCATCATCTCCTTTGACCACTTCCAATTTGCCTTGATTCATGGACCTGACATTCCAGGTTCCTATGCAATATTGCTCTTTACAGCATCAGATCTTGCT
Source organism: Capra hircus (assembly GCF_001704415.2). NCBI lineage: Eukaryota > Metazoa > Chordata > Mammalia > Artiodactyla > Bovidae > Capra > Capra hircus. The sequence continues at coordinate 83,845,260 of NC_030821.1, forward strand.
TCTATCACCAGTCACATCCACAACTGGCTATTGTTTTTGCTTTGGCGCCATCCCTTCATTCTTTCTGGAGTTATTCTCCACTGATCTCCAGTAGCAGTGTTAGGTGTTATTTTTGTCTGCTTTCAGTACAGTAACCACTGGCCATGTGTCATTATTGAAATGTGCCTAGTCTCAATTGAGGTGGGGTATAAGTATAAAATACACATTGGATTTTGACTATTTAGTTTAAAAAGAATAAAATTACCTCATTAATAATTTTACTATATTAGATAAAATGCTAATAATTTGGATATAAAGAGTTAAAACATAATTATATTAATAAAATTAATTTCACCTGTTTCTTTGAACTGTTTTTTTAAATGTGAACTTCACATTTTAATATTTCAGAAAATGTGTTTCACGCACATGGATTTTAAGACATTTTTATTGGGCAGAGCTGTGTCAGATGATGACAGCCCAACTTCTCCAATTGGGAATGGGATTAAGTCTACCTGGCTCTTTTAACACATAAGAGAAGTTAGAGCTCCCCAAGATTGGAATTCTTGAATTGGGAGCTCCCCAATTCAATTTCTGGTTTAATATGTTCTTGCATCTTGAGTAGGACTAACACTCAGTGAATGTTTAATACCTGTTGGTTGAACAATGGAAAACAATAAATGTGATAGGAAAAATAACATCATATGAAGTTAGTATTCAAAACAGACTTCAAAAGGATTCTATATCTTTACTGTATAGAGGTAGATAGGAAATTTGTTTCAAACATTACAATCAAATAAGTTTATTAACTAGAAAAACACATACATTCATGCTCTATGTAGATGCATTTAGGTTACAGTTGTCTATGTCTGAGTAGTTTCCACTGAAAACTACTTTAGTTGTCAGCTGCTTGTGAAAAGCAGAGAGATGAGAGTGGCCACTCTGCTGATGCCAGGCCTTGCTCCTGAACAAGGGTTCATTCTCCACTCAGAGCTCTCACTAACAGTGCTAAAGGTTTCCTGGATTTTAGCAACAATTTTTTTCATGCATTCTGCTTCTCACTCTGTTAACTTTCTCAATGAGTTTTGTAACATTTGGAAAGTTTTCATTGATTGTGCTACTTATTTTTTTTCCCTTTTCTTTTTGTAAGTATTACAAAGAACACTTACATGAAAATTGAAGATAATGATTATATTTTGTAAATGCTATTTTAGATGGAGGCAATTCAATAGGAAAGACAAGCAACCACTTAGAAACTGGAGAACCATAATTCAATCTAGTGATAGACACAAGGGCAGGGCAGGATATGTGACATAGGCATGTCACCCATGGACCAAGTGAGGTTCCCTTTCAGCTCAGTTCACTCCCTCAGTGGCGTCCGACTTTTTGCCACCCCATGAATCGCAGCATGCCAGGCCTCCCTGTCCATCAACAACTCCTGGAGTTCACTCAGACGCACATCCATCAAGTCAGAGATGCCATCTAGCCATCTCATCCTCTGTTGTCCCCTTCGCTTCATGCCCCCAATCTCTCACAGCATCAGAGTCTTTTCCAATGAGTCAACTCTTTGCATGAGGTGGCCAAAGTACTGGAGCTTCAGCTTTAGCATCATTCCTTCCAAAGAAATCTCAGGGCTGATCTTCTTCAGAATGGACTGGTTGGATCTCCTTGCAGTCCAAGGGACTCTCAAGAGTCTTCTCCAACACCACAGTTCCAAAGCATCAATTCTTTGGTGCTCAGCCTTCTTCACAGTCCAACTCTCACATCCATACATGACCACAGGAAAAACCATAGCCTTGACTAGACGGACCTTAGTCAGCAAAGTAATGTCTCTGCTTTTGAATATGCTATCTAGGTTAGTCATAACTTTTCTTCCAAGGAGTAAGCGTCTTTTAATTTCATGGCTGCAGTCACCATCTGCAGTGATTTGGGAGACCACAACAATAAAGTCTGACACTGTTTCCACTGTTTCCCCATCTATTTCCCATGAAGGGATGGGGCCAGATGCCACGATCTTCGTTTTCTGAATGTTGAGCTTTAAGCCAACTTTTTCACTCTCTTCTTTCACTTTCATCAAGAGGCTTTTTAGTTCCTCTTCACTTTCTGCCATAAGGGTGGTGTCATCTGCCTATCTGAGTTTATTAATATTTTTCCCAGCAACCTTGATTCCAGCTTGTGTTTCTTCCAGTCTAGCGTTTCTCATGATGTACTCTGCATATAAGTTAAATAAGCAGGGTGACAATATACAGCCTTGACGTACTCCTTTTTCTATTTGGAACCAGTCTGTTGTTCCATGTCCAGTTCTAACTGTTGCTTCCTGACCTGCATACAGATTTCTCAAGAGGCAGGTCAGGTGGTCTGGTATTCCCATCTTCATTCACTTTTTAAGAGGTGTCAGTTGTTTCCATAAAGACAAATGCATGTGTTTACTGATAATTTTTATTTTGACTTTTCAGTAATAATTTGACACAAATTAGATGAATGAGTCAAAAAGCCAGTTAGGCTTCTTTCCCATTAAAGCTATATAGTTCTTATAAGCAAACATATATATTTTTAGAAGCAAACATTCATTGGTATTTTTAGTGATTTAATTCACAAACTGGGCTTCCCTGGTAATCTTGTTGGTAAGGAATCTACCTGCAATTCAGAAGACTCCAATTCAATTCTTATTTTGGGAAGATCGACTGGAGAAGGGTTAGGCTACCCACTACAGTATTCTTGAGTTTCTGTGGTGACTCAAACAGTAAAGAATCCACCTGCAATGTTGGAGACATGGGTTCGATATCTGAGTTGGGAAAATTCTCTGGAAAAGGAAACAGGATACGCACTCCAGTATTCTGGCCTGGAGAATTCCATGGACACAGGATCCTGGTGTGGTCCACGTGGTCACAAAGAGTCGATACCACTCAACTTTCACTAATACAGAATAGTATATTATCACCCATTTAATGCTCTAATTATTATTTTTACCAGATATCAAAGCAGTGATCTCCACATAAGATGGAATCTGTATGAAATAGAAGCATAAATGATAAAGGAAATATACATTTTCTAATAGTAAACATGGAAAAATATAAATGTTAAAAAAATAAAAATAAATATTAACTAGAATTAAGCAAGTTTGAGTGTTTCTATGCACCTGTGGTTTACTTGATTCAGAAGCATTAATCTGAACTTAAAATTCTTAGTGTACAGCACTTTCTGAATCAATATTGTAGTTAATTAATTCTGGTAACTTAATATTCAAAATTGACAAACTTTTTTTAAAATTATATTACCTTGACATTCAATAATCATATGACAATATCTCAAGTTACTTTTGCTGAAGAGTAAAATGTATTTTATTTTATTTTTATATAAATCAATTTATTTTAATTGGAGTTTAATTACTTTACAATATTGTACTACTTTTGCCATACATCAACATGAATCTGCCACAGGTATACACGTGTTCCCCATCCTGAACCCCCTCCCTCCCCATACCATCCCTCTGGGTCATCCCAGTGCACAAGCCCCAAGCATCAAGTATCATGCATCAAACCTGTACTGGCGATTCGTTTCATATATGATATTATACGTGTTTCAGTGCCATTCTCCGAAACCATCTCACCTTCTCCCTTTCCCACAGAGTCCAAAAGACTGTTCTATACATCTGTGTCTCTTTTGCTGTCTCACACACAGGTTTATCATTATCATCTTTCTAAAGTCCATATGTATGCATTAGTATACTGTATTGGTGTTTTTCTTTCTGGCTTACTTCACTCTGTATAATTGGCTCCAGTTTCATCCACCTCATTAGAACTGATCCAAATGTATGCTTTTTAATGGCTGAATAATACTCCATTGTGTATATTTACCACAGCTTTGTTATACATTCATCTGCTGATGGACATCTATGTTGCTTCCATGTCCTGGCTATTATAAACATTGCTGCAATGAACGTTGGGGGCACATGTGTCTCTTTCATTTCTGGTTTCCTTGGTGTTTATGCCCAGCAGTGACATTGCTGGCTCATAAGACAGATCTGTTTCCAGTTTTTTAAGGAATCTCCACACTGTTCTCCATACTGGCTATACTAGTTTGCATTCCTACCAACAGTGTAAGAGGGTTCCCTTTGCTCCACACCCTCTCCAGCATTTATTTGTTGTAGACTTTTGGATCACAGCCATTCCGACTGGCGTGAAATGGTACCTCATTGTGGTTTTGATTTGCATTTCTCTGATAATGAGTGATGTTGAGAATCTTTTCATGTGTTGGTTGGCCATCTGTATGTCTTCTTTGGAGAAATGTCCATTTAGTTCTTTGGCCCATTTTTTGATTGGGTCGTTTACTTTTCTGGAATTGAGCTGCAGGAGTTGCTTATATTTTTGAGATTAGTTGTTTGTCAGTTCCTTCATTTGCTATTATTTTCTCCCATTCTGAAGGCTGTCTTTTCACCTTGCTTACAGTTTCCTTTGTTGTGCAGAAGCTTTTAATTTTAATTAGGTCCCATTTATTTATTTATTTTTTTATTTCCAATATTCTGGGAGGTGGGTAATAGAGGATCTTGCTGTGATGTATGTCAGAGAGAGTTTTGCCTATGTTCTCCTCTAGGAGTTTTATAGTTTCTGGTCTTATGCTTAGATCTTTAATCCATTTTGAGTTTATTTTTGTGTATGGTGTTAGAAAGTGTTCTAGTTTTATTCTTTTACAAGTGGTTGATTGGTTTTCCCAACACCACATTTTAAGGAGATTGTCTTTTCTCCATTGTATATTCTTGCCTTCTGTGTCAAAGATAAGGTGTTCATGGGTGCATGGGTTTATCTCTGGGCTTTCTTTCTTCTTTCTGGTTCTTCTTTCTCAAGATTGCTTTGTATATTCGAGGTTTTTTGTATTTCTATACAAATTGTGAAATTATTTGTTCTAGCTCTGTGAAAAATACCACTGGTAGCTTGATAGGGATTGCATTGAATCTATAGATTTGTTTAGATAGTATACTCATTTTCACTATATTGATTCTTCTGATCCATGAACATGGTATATTTTACCATCTATTAGTGTCTTTTATTTCTTTTTCCAGTGTTTTATAGTTTTCTATATATAGGTCTTTAGTTTCTTTAGGTAGATTTCCTAAGTATTTTATTCTTTTTGTTGCAATGGTGAATGGAATTGTTTCCTTAAATCCTCTTTCTATTTTCTCATTATTAGTGTATAGGAATGCAAGGGATTTCTCTGTGTTTATTTTATATCCTGCAACTTTGCTATATCCATTGATTATCTCTGTTAATTTTCTGGTGGAGTCTTTAAGGTTTTCTATGTAGAAGATCATGTAATCCAAACAGTGTGAGTTTTATTTCTTCTTTTCCAATTTGGATTCCTTTTATTTATTTTTCTGCTCTGATTGCTGTGGCCAAAACTTCCAAAAGTATATTGGATAGTAATGGTGAAAGTGGGCACCCTTGTCTTGTTACAATACAGGCATACCTCAAGAAACAAGAAAAAAAGTCAAATAAATAACCTAACTTTACACCTAAAGTAACTAGAAAAGGAAGAAATGAAAAACCCCAGGGTTAGTAGAAGGAAAGAAATCTTAAAAATTAGGGCAGAAATAAATGCAAAGGAAACAAAAGAGAACATAGTAAAAATCAACAAAGCCAAAAGCTGGTTCTTTGACAAGATAAATAAAATTGACAGACCATTAGCCAGACTCATCAAGAAACAAAGGGAGAAAAATCAAATCTATAAAATTAGAAATGAAAATGGAGAGATCACAACTGACAACACAGAAATAAAAAGGATCATAAAACACTACTGTCAGCAATTATATGCCAATAAAATGGACAACGTGAAAGAAATGGACAAATTCTTAGAAAAGTACAACTTTCCAAAACTGAACCAGGAAGAACTAGAAAATCTTAACAGACCCATCACAAGCACAGAAATTGAAACTGTAATCTGAAATCTTCCAGCAAACAAAAGCCCAGGTGCAGATGGATTCACAGCTGAATTCTACCAAAAATTTCGAGAAGAGCTAACACCTATCCAACTCAAACTCTTCCAGAAAATTGCAGAGGAAGGTAAACTTCCAAACTCATTCTATGAGGCGACCATCACCCTAATACCAAAACCTGACTAAGATGTCACAAAAAAAGAAAACTACAGGCCAATATCACTGATGAACATAGACGCAAAATCCTTAACAAAATTTTAGCAATCAGAATCCAACAATGCATTAAAAAGGTCATACACCATGACCAAGTGGGCTTTATTCCAGGGATGCAAGGATTCTTCAATATCCACAAAATCAATCAATGTAATACACCACATTAACAAACTGAAAAATAAAAGCCATATGATTATCTCAATAGATGCAGAGAAAGCCTTTGACAAAATTCAACATCCTTTTATGATAAAACCTCTCCAGAAGAAAAGAATAGAAGGAACATATCTCAACATAATAATAGCTGTATATTTGTAAAATGTATTTTTAAAAGCAGTTACTAAAGAGAATAAAGGTTTGCATAACCTGTGAAGTTAGCACAACATTAGTTTTACTTCTTAATGAAAAGTAGACATCCTTCTTCAGGTCAAATTCAGATAAAACCATTTTCATAGTTTGAAACTACATAGTCAGAGATAGGAAAGATAGAAGATAATAAAAGATAACACAAATCCAACTCAGTGAATTACATAGCCAGTGATACAAAAGTCAAATTGATCTAGTTTGATAGGTATAATAACCACCTATCTATAAATAGATACCTTTATGTAGAAATTTCTATGTAGCTCTACTATATAACACACCCTGTATAATTTTCTGCATGTAACTATGTAGCAGTAACTTAGTTTTTCATATCATAAGCTAGATATTTTAAATCTTGGTGATCAGTGACAAATGTGCAATGGTAAGAAGAAGTGAAGTTGCTAAGTTATGTGCAACTCTTTGTGATCCCATGGACTGTAGCCAACCAGGCTCCTCCATCCATGGAGTTTTCCAGACAAGAGTACAAGAGTGGGTTGCCATTTCCATCTCCAGTGGATCTTCCTGATCCAAGGATCGCACACAGGAGTCCTGCATTGCAGTCAGATGGTTTATCCTGTGAGTCGCCAGGAAAGCCCACAGTTAAGGTTAGAATAATGTTTAATTTTGAAGTGTGAGAGAAGACATGTGAACACAAGCTTTGTGACTTATTAAATATCTAGATATGTCTGATATATTGAACTTCTATTGCTGTGTAGCAAAATACTATACATTTAGCAGCTTTAAATGTAAATTTGCTGTTTCCCAATTTTTGCAAGTTGATGTCCAGATACAGGTTGGTTGAGTCCTTTACTTTAAGTCTCACTGGGCTAAAAACAAGGTATTGACTGGGGTTATGATCTCATCTGAGGCTTGAGGTCCTTTTCCAAACATTGGTTGTCAGCAAAATTCACTGCATTTTGGCCCTAGGGCTTGGATCTGGTCACTTGCTAGGGAAGGACAGCTCTCACATCCAAAGACTATCATGTCTTTTGCACATAGCATCATCTACTTAAAGCACAGTCGGGTGGTTCAGTCCTTCAAGGCCATTAGAGGAGTACCTGCTGTTGTATCTTGTCTCCCTAAAAATCCAGCTAATTAAGCAGAGCCTATCCAGGATAATTTTATATTTTATAAATCAAAGTCAATTGATTAGAGACCTTAATTACATCTGCACAATGTGTTTTTCAATAAGAAGTAACATAAATGGGAGTATTATGCCATTATATTCACAGCAGAGTAGGTTTTACAGGCCATGTGCAATAGGACATGGAAATCTTGAGCCGTTTTATCATTCTGACTACTACATTTGCTAATCTGCATAATTTACCAAAGCAAACTATTTAAGTTATCTTAGCTTCAGGCACCTTCATACCTAAAGTGCCAGTACTATATACCTCATAAGCTTATTTTGAATATTGCATGCAATAATGACTATAACATACATGATCTAGTTACAAATAATCACCACTAAGCAATAATGGCCATTCTCTCCAGCCATGCCAGACGATATCTGACAAGGTCAAGGGGTAACTTACAACAACTACTACAACTGGACCAAAATTATCCATTTCTACATCATTTCTTTGTATAAACACTTTTTTTTAATTATTTCATTTCATTATGTTTCATTATTTTATCTCATTCTCTAAAAATATTTTGGCTACTTTTCACTATTTTTGCATTATTACTTTGTATGAATCTGCCAAAAGATAATTATTATCAGACTAGGAAAACAAAGAAGAAAGAGAATCCAGCAATCTGTCAATTACAAAGCACAAACTTAGAGGATGTGGGCAAATTTCAGATAATATAAATTAGTAATATTGATCAAGAAGTAGTAGAAAATCTCTCTAAATAAGTAGACATTTTAAAATGAACCAAATGAAGAAGAGTGAAGTTACGTTTACACAGAGTGTAGTAAAATTGCTTCCAATTATTTAATTATTTTATGTCATAATGGTGCAGAAAACAGAAAAAACAAAAAACAAAAAACAGAACACTATTCAACTTATATTTTGAGACTGAGAAAACAAAGATACCAAAATATGGCAGGTATATAGCAACAAATGGAAACTCAGCCAATTTCTAGTGAACAGCAACAACAAAAAAAGTAAAATAAAAAGAAATACATAATTGACTGTAACAATATCTTCAATATTTGTTTTGTTATTAGCTCGTAATTTGCTTTGTTTTTGATTTTACTCACAGAAATAGAAACATGCTTCAACACAACAAACTATTAAAGAAGGGGAAAATGGTTTAATCATTCCAGGTTCAGAAAAATGTATTATGTAATTCAACACACGTTTATAAAAATTCTTTTATCAAATGAAAACTTTTTCAAGAATGCCCTTATATTAATAAGAGCTACTTACCAAAGAAACAAGCAATCAAAAAATTCTGCCTAACCTCATTTTACCAAAAACAACTAGAGAAACTGAGTAAAATACATAGATAAATGATTGAATTCTGAAAAGATAAACCAAGGAAGATTGCATTCCCTAAATTCTGGAGAAAAGGGAAGCAAACTAAGGCAAGATCAGGCTTGCCCCTTCTTTTAAAGCCAGGGTATTTTCATTCTTAAATTCTGGTAAACAGAAGTAGCTGTAGCTTTTTATAGCTCCCCAGAATGGAAATGTGCATATGTATATGGATATTCACTTTTGTCAAGGAGAGAAGTCCATGAAGAGAGGAAGGAAGAAACGTGCCCAAATGTTGATGAGCAATCTATTGGAGACATTTGTTCCCTAGGGTGAAACTACCCAGTGCAAGCAGAAAGCCTCTAAAGTGAACAGCAAAGATTAAGTATTCATATCTCCCAGGAAAAGAAGAGTTTGGAGATTAGGGCCTTTAAGAGGGACTGTTCCTGCTGTATACTTCTGACTTTCATTGAAACCTCAAAGGGCCACAGTCTAGAAGCAAAATAAACCAGAAAAAGTCTCAGGCCAGATCATGCTAAAACTCTACTCAACATTTCAGTTGAGGTTATCTACATGTATTCTGTTGCCATGCCAAAGAAATAAAATGCTCTTTGGGGGAAGTTAAAATTAGAAGAAATTTTTCAATGTTTGATATAAAAAAAATTGCTATTCAATAAAAATTAAATAAATGCTAATGACCAAAATTCGAGATAAAAACACATGGCAGAAATAGATTATTTAGATATTGTGTTAGTGAATATTTTGAAATGACCAAGACTAATATAAACACTATAAACATGCTATAAAAAGTCAAAGAAGTTCTGTGATTTGACAAAAATTATACTTGAAATTTAATAATTTATTTCATTCTTTAAATAAAATTTTAGGAGAGGATTAGTAGTAAACATCCAGATTAAAGTATAAAAAGACAAAATGATAGAGAAGTCAGAAAAAATAAGCTATCAAATATGGGAAGCAAAAGAACTAGCAAATCTTTAATTGAATATTAAAGAGTGAGGAATGAGAAACAAATATGAGCAATATTTGAAAAATTACTAATAGAGAAAGTGTTACTTATTCAGTCATCTCTGACTCTTTTCAATTCCATGGAATGTGGGCTGCCAGGTTCCTCTCTCATAATATCATACAGGGGGGTGGTGACAAAAACCATACTAAAGAAAAAGAAAGGCAAAATGGTTGTCTGAGCAGGCCTTATAAATAGTTAAGAAAAGAAGTGAAAGCCCAGGGAGAAAGGGAAAAATATACCCAAATGAATGCAGAGTTTCAGAGAATAGCAAAGAGATAAAAGAAGCCTTCTTAAGTAAACAATGAAAAGAAATAGAGGAAAACAATGGAATGGGAAAGACTAGAGATCTCTTCAAGAAAATTGGAGATACAAAAGGAATATTTCATGCAAAGATGAACAAAATAAAGGACAGAAACAATATGGACCTAACAGAAGCAGAAGAGATTAAGAAAAGGTGGCAAGAATACACGTAAGAACTATACATAAAGATCTTAATGACCCACATAACCACAATGGTGTGATCACTCACCTAGAGCCAGATGTCTTGGAGTGTGAAGTCAAGTGGGCCTTAGGAAGCATTACTATGAACAAAGCTAGTGGAAGTGTTGGAATTTCAGTTGAGCTATTTCCAATCCTAAAAGATGATGGTATGAAAGTGCTGCACTCAATATGCCAGCAAATTTGGAAAACTCACCAGCAGCCACAAAACTGGAAAAAGTCAGATCTCATTCCAATCACAAAGAAAGGCAGAGAATATTCAAACTAGCATATAATTGTGCTCATTTCACATGCTAGGAAAATAATTCTCAAAATCCTTTAAGATCGACTTCAACAGTATGTGAAACAAGAACGTCCAGATGTACAAATTGGGTTTAGAAAAGGCAGAGGAATCAGAGATCAAGTTGCCAACATCCACTGGATCATAGAAAAAGCAAAGGAACTCCAGAAAAACAAACAAACAAACAAACACAAAACAAAACATCTACTTCTGTTTCATTGACTGTGCTAAAGCCTTTGACTCTGTGGATCAGAACAAACTGTGAAAAATTCTTAAAGAAATGAGAATACCAGACAATCCTACCTGCCTCCTGAGAAACCTGTATGCAGGTCAAGAAACAGCAGTTAGAACAGGACATGGAACAACACACTGGTTCAAAATTGGGAAAGGATTATATCAAGGCTGTATACTGCCATCCTTCTTATTTGATTTCTTTGTAGAGTACATCAAGAAAATGTAAGGCAGGATAAAGCTTGAGTTAGTATCAAGCTTGCCAGGAAAAATGTCAACCACCTCAGGTACGTAGATGACAATACTCTAACAGAAAGTAAAGAGGAACTAAAAAGCCTCTTGATGAAGATGAAAAAGGACAGTGAAAAAGCTGGCTTAAAATTCAACACTCTAAAAACTAAGATCCTAGCATCCAGTCCCATCATGTCATGGCAAATAGATGGGGAAGAAAATGGAAACAATGACAGATTTTGTTTTCTTGGCTCCCAAATCACTGTGGATGTTGACTGCAGCTCTGAAATTAAAAGACACTTGCTCCTTGGAAGGAAAACTACGACAAACATAGACAGAGTATTAAAAAGCAGAGAGATCACTTTGCTGACAATGATCTGTATAGTCAAATCTATGATTTTTCCAGTAATCATGTACAAGTACAATATTTGGACTAGGAAGAAGGCTGAATGCGGAAGAACTGATACTTTCAAATTTGGCATCTTGGAGAAAACTCTTGAGAGTCCTGTGGACTGCAAGTAGATCAAATCAGCCAATCCTAAAGGAAATCAACTCTGAACAGGGGACAACAGAAGATGAGGTGGTTGGATGGCATCACTGACTCAATGGGCATGAATTTGTTCAAACTCCAGAAGACAGAGAAGGGCAATGAGGCCTGGTGTGCTGCAGTTCACTGGGTCACAAAGATTCAGAGTTGACTTAGCAACTGAAACAATAATAACTGATAGATAGTTGTCAAAAGATAAGAAAAAAAGTAGTCACAGATTTAGAAAGCTCTCAGATTTAGAAATGCAGACCTTTTCTGGGTTAAGTGCAAAGAAAACATTATGCAGGGTGAGACATGATAATCAAATAGTAAATATTAAAAGCAGCCAAAGGATAAAGATCTTTACTTTCAGAGACAGCAGGACTGACAGCTTACTTCCCAACAGTGGAAGCAAGAACTCAGCAGAAGAATATATTAATGGAGTGAAAGAAATTAACTGCCAACCTAAATGTCCTACCCAGTGAAATATATCTTTCTTCAATTGAAGAAGAAAAACTCCTTTTAAGAGAAACACACACACACACACACACACACACACACACACACACACACACACACACACACACCCTGACAGAATACTGATGTTTTCATGATTGTGGGGATTTGGTAGGACATATCCAGGATTTAAATCCAAACTCCATGATTTATTAGCTAAATAATCATAAACACATGAATTAATCTCAAGGAACATCAGAAATAATGTACCTGACTGATGAGGACGGCTAGATTAAATGAGGATTAGCATATGACTCCTATGAAATGTGCCTCACAGTAAGAAACCAGTAACTTTGAACTTTTCTCTTACTTGTGACCTGTCCAGGTAATCTAAACTACTCCTGTGGTCAGATTCCTGCTTCTTTTCCCACCTGAAATAGCTTTGCTTACTTAACCTAACCTTTCCCCTTAATTTGAGTGTTTATTCTGCCCTTAGAGTAAAATAAAGTCACATTCTACCTGAGGTCTTGATCATGTTCTCCATTATATTTTCCTTCTTCACAATTACTATTTTAAATTTTCTGACATTTTTAAAATGTATACTAGTTATACATATATATTGTCTTATGCTTCAGTTCAGTTCTGTCACTCAGTCATGTCCTATTCTTTGCGACCCCATGAAACGCAGCATGCCAGGCCTCCTTGTCCATCACGAACTCCCAGAGTTCATTCAAACTTATGTCCATCGATTCAGTGATGCCATACAGCCATCTCATCCTCTGTCATCCCCTTCTTCTCCTACCCCCAATCCCTCCCAGCACTGAGGTCTTTTCCAATGAGTCAACTCTTTACATGAGGTGGCCAAAGTATTAGAGTTTCAGCTTTAGCATCACTCCTTCCAAAGAAATCCCAGGGCTGATCTCCTTCAGAATGGACTGGTTGGACCTGCTTGCAGTCCGAAGGACTCTCAAGAGTCTTCTCCAATACCACACAGTTCAAAAGCATCAATTCTTCGGTGCTCAGCTTTCTTCGAAGTCCAACTCTCATCCATACATGACCACTGGAAAAACTATAGTCTTCTAAAAGGAGCCAATGAGGCCACCAAAACGCTCAACAGAGGCATCTCTGAGTTCATCACGATGGCCGCAGATGCAGAGCCCTTGGGGATCATCCTCACCTCCCGCTGCTGTGTGAGGACAAGAACGTGCCCTATGTGTTCGTGTGCTCCAAGCAGGCTCTGGGGCAAGCCTGCGGGGTCTCCAGGCCTGTCATCGCCTGCTCCATCACCATCAAAGAGGGCTCACAACGGAAGCAGCAGATCCAGTCCATCCAGCGGTCCATCGAAAGGCTCTTGGTCTAAACTAGTGGCCTCAGCCACACTCACAGCTGACTCCTCTCAACCCCCGCTACCCCAAGAGTTATGTATCATATTGTCTGTTAGCATGTAGTGTTTCCAGCTACCTTCTAGACAGACCTTTGTTGGCAAAGTAATATCTCTGCTTTTTAATGTGCTATCTAGGTTGGTCATAACTTTCCTTCCAAGGAGTAAGCATCTTTTAATTTCATGGCTGCAATCACCATCTGCAGTGATTTTGGAGCCACAAAAAACAAAGTCTGACACTTTTTTCACTGTTTCCCCATCTATTTCCCTTGAAGTGAAGGGACCAGATGCCATGATCTTAGTTTTCTGAATGTGGAGCTTTAAGCCAACCTTTTCACTCTCCTCTTTCACTTTCATTAAGAAGCTTTTAAATTCCTCTTCACTTTCTGCCATAAGGGTGGTGTCACCTGCATATGATATTGATATTTTTCCCAGCAATCTCGATTCCAGCTTGTGTTTCTTCCAGCCCAGCGTTTCTCATGATGTACTCTGCATATAAGTTAAATAAGCAGGGTGACATATACAGCTTCGATGCATTCCTTTTCCTATTTGGAACCGGTCTATTCTTCCATGTCCAGTTCTAACTGTTGCTTCCTAACCTGCATAGAGGTTTCTCAAGAGGCAGGTCAGGTGGTCTGATATTTCCATCTCTTTCAGAATATTCCACAGTTTATTGTGATCCACACAGTCAAAGGCTTAGGCATAGTCAATAAAGCAGAAATAGATGTTTTTCTGGGACTCTCTTGCTTTTCTGATGACCCAGCGGATGTTGGCAATTTTAATCTCTGGTTCCTCTGCCTTTTCTAAAACCAGCTTGAACACCTGGAAGTTCATGGTTCACATACTGCTGAAGTCTGGCTTGGAGAATTTTGAGCATTACTTTACTAGTGGGTGAGATGAGTGCAATCTTTGCTTAGTACTTACTATATTTTTAAATATCTCATTTATTTTACTGTGTATTTCCCTAACTTGCAAAATACAAATTCTAACTGTTTTATTCACTAAATATCGCTCTCTGGAATACTGTCTTTTATTTGGCTGATATAGCAAAAGTTGAAGTATAAAATGTATGTGATATTAATTGGTAATATATTGTCCAGAATAAATTTTGTTTATAATTTTCAGTTATTCAGTCATCTCCCTTTTCTAACAAGAAAGAAATATTTTAGGATTCAATAACCCTTCCATTACAATCAACTAAAACTAGTTCTATAAATGAGATTTGAAAATTCCCAGAAAAGAAAAATTGTACCAGTTCCATTATGAAGTGTTTACATATTGAGGTAACAATATTTGATTCAATCTTAGCCACAAAATTTATTTTACCTTATGAAACTTGCTTTTCAATTCCTGGAAATTTAAATACACCCTAAGAGTTGTCTTTTTCTAATTTATTACTCATAGGAAGAAGGATTAAGTTTTGTTTTTTTCATTAATAATACAAAAAGTGAAAATGCAAAAATAATTCAAATCTTACAAGAATACTCAATTCTTATAAGAATAAAGTGTTCCTTCTGTTGACTTATCTATTTATTTTTAATATTATTTGAAGTACTTGCTTAATCTTTAAGGACCTATTGAATTAAACATAAAGACTGCCAAATATTTAAAAAGTAATACTCAAGGTTATGTGTAAATATAGTAATATTTATCCTTAAAAACAAACAAGCAAAACTATGTTAATATTAGCTTGAGAAAATGACTTATCTTGGTGTTTAAATCCAAAGTGAAATAATGTGTATTATTTTTGACAGAAAGTTAATGGATTATTTTAAAACAATTTATAAGAAAAACTATAAATGCTAAATTTGATTAAACATGTTTTGACCTAAAGCAACGAAAATATATGTTAAATTAAGTGGTATTTTCAGAAAGAACTGTTTTAGAAAAACACAATTTTTTAAATTTGGGAAAATGTAATATAAATATGTGAAGAATGTGTAAATCCACACTTTAGATGCATATATTATTAATAGGATATAAATCAAACTATGCTGACCTTTTAAAACTTTCTAAACATAAGTTGCTAAGAAACATAGTCATTGTTTTCATGTAAAGATATTTTTGGTTAATGATAAAAGAGCAAATTAGCATTGCAGTGTCTATTCTAAATGAAAAAATGACATTAAATGCAAAATTTCCACTAGTTTTATTTTATTTTCTATTTTCCTGTCAATGCAATAATAAAATTCATATTATTAATATATTCTTTAAAATAATCTCAGCTGTTCATCTACTCTGTTATTTTGGTTATATATCTCTATTAGCAATCAGTTTATAAAAATGTAGTTCTCTTAATGGATGTCCTACTCTCATAAAAAATTAGTAATACTTTCCACAGTGTTCCCTTATCTTCAACAGTGCTTTTTGTTTCTTTGTTTTGAAATAAAGTTTTAAAGAAACTGAAATAAAAGGTCTTTGGCTATTAGTTGCTGTTGTTCAGTCACTAAGTTGTGTCCAACTTTTTGCAACCCCATGGACTGCAACATTCCAGACTTCCATGTCCTTCACTATCTCCTGGAGTTTGCTCAAACTCATGTCCATTGAATTGGGATGCCATCCAACCATCTCATCCTCTGTCACCTGTTTCTAGGCAATTAGTACCAGAATTTTATTGCTTACTGCTAACATGATTATAATGGAAAAATAGTTTATCTGATATTGATGTGTACTGTTCAAACATATTCTTATATCTTCAATACTGTTTTCTAGATTGACTCAATTTGACAGCTGGATAAACAGTCTATTACTGAAAACTGTATCCCCTTGACATACAGAACACTTAGCAGATGAATGAATAAGAAAGCTGTGGTACATATACACAATGGAGTATTACTCAGCTGTTAAAAAGAATACATTTGAATCAGTTCTAATGAGGTGGATGAAATTGGAGCTGACCCAGCAATCCCACTGCTGGGCATACACACTGAGGAAACCAGAATTGAAAGAGACACGTGTACCCCAATGTACATCACAGCACTGTTTATAATAGCCAGGACATGGGAACAATCTAGATGTCCATCAGCAGATGAATGGATAAGAAAGCTGTGGTACATATACAAAATGGAGTATTACTCAGCCATTAAAAAGAATGTATTTGAATCACTTCTAATGAGATGGATGAAACTGGAGCTGATTATACAGAGTGAAGTAAGCCAGAAAGAAAAACACCAGTACAGTATACTAACGCATATATATGGAATTTAGAAAGATGGTAATGATGACCCTGTATGCGAGACAGCAAAAGAGACACAGATGTGTAGAGCGGACTTTTGAACTCTGAGGGAGAGGGACAGGGTGGGATGATTTGGAAGAATGACATTGAAACACGTATATTATCATGTAAGAAACGAATCGTCAGCCTACATTCGATGCAGGATACAGGATGCTTGGGGCTGGTGCACGGGGATTATCCAGAGAGATGATATGGGGTGGGACGTGGGAGGGGGGTTCATGTTTGGGAACTAATATACACTCGTGGTGGATTCATGTCAATGCATGGCAAAACCAATACAGTATTGTAAAGTAAAATAAAGTAAAAAAAAAAAAAAAAAAAAGAAAAAAGAAAGAAAGAAACTGGAGCCGATTATACAGAGTGAAGTAAGCCAGAAAGAAAAACGCCAATACAGTATACTAACACATACATATGGACTTTAAAAAGATGGTAATGATAACGCTGTATGTGAGACAGCAAAAGAGACACAGATGTATAGAACAGTCATTTGGACTCTGTGGGAGAGGGAGAAGGTGGGATGATTTGGGAGAATGACATTGAAAGATGTATAATATCATATATGAAATGAATTGCCAGTCCAGGTTTGATGCATGACACTGGATGCTTGTGGTTTGTGCACTGAGATGACCCAGAGGGATGGTATGGTGAGGGAGGCGGGAAGGGGGTTCAGGATGGGGAACATGTGTGTATCTGTGGCAGATTCATGTTGATGTATGGCAAAACCAGTACAATATTGTAAAGTACTTATCCTCCAATTAAAATAAATAAATTTATATAAAAAAGAATTTAAAAAAAAAGAAAAGAAGCAGCAGCAAACTTTTGAGGGACCATCACAACCATAAAGATGCCAGAATACAAATGCAATTTTGCTATAGATAATTTATTTTGGGGGGACAATTATTTTCTGGTCTGAAAGTCAAATAACACTAATAATGTTAGCACACCATGAACTAAAAGTCGCTTGTCTGCACATCAAGGTTTTCTAGAACATACTACAGAAGGATGATGCATAGTTCCTCCTCTCAGTTTTCTAGCACATTAGAGAACCCACAAATTTTATATACTTTATTGCTTGAAACTGTCTTAAACATTAGATTAATTGGCTCAGTTGTTTTAAAGATTTTTGCTTGTTAATTGTAAATAAGAAACTCTTTTGGATTCTGTGGGAGAGGGTGAGGGTGGGATGATTTGGGAGAATGGCATTGAAACATGTATAATATCATATATGAAATGAATCACCAGTCCAGGTTTGATGCATGATACTGGATGTTTGGGGCTGGTGCACTGAGACGACACAGAGGAATGGTACAGGGAGGGAGGAGGGAGGGGGGTTCAGCATGGGGAACACTTGTATACCTGTGGCGGATTCATGTAGATGTATGGCAAAACCAATACAATATTGTAAAGTAATTAACCTCCAATTAAAAGAAACACATTTGTATTTTAAAATAAAAATAAAAGAAAAAAAAAGAAAAGCAAAAAAAAAAAAAAAGAAAGAAAAGAAACTTACAAAAACACATTTCTCTAGAGTGTGTAAATAAATTAAGCCCTGGAAAGCAGATAGGCCCTGACTTACCTGGAGATGGAGCCCAGAGCTCTGTCTGCTTAGCTGTCATAGACTCTCTCTCCACACCAGGCCCTGAGGACAACAGTCTCTCATTTCGATTTTCAAAAATGCATATTGAAAACCACCGATCCATCCAACCTATTCCATTTTATAATGAGAAAGCTGACCCTTAGGGGCTAATCACTCCAACTAAAGTAACAAGTTGATGGCAGAATAGAATTAGAACTCATGTCCTCTGACTCCCTGTCCAATATTTCTAAATGTAGCTAAAAATCAATTAACAACATCTAACAAATTAATACATTCAGAAATTTATTTTCTGAAATATATGATGAAAACAGTCTGAGAATTTTAAGGTAACCTTTAAATTGTGTATGTAGAATAATTCTTTCAATATATGAATTCCCATATTCTCTTTTCTCTGTGAACAATTAAGTGGCTAGATGGTCTGGGCAGCATCAAAGTGATATTTTACAAATAGCAGTGTAAAATAATAAATATTTTTATCCTCATGATAGAGATGCTAAAGGAAAAATCCAAAAGTTAACAGTGTAACTGATGTTAATCAGTTTATCACTAGCATGCTTGCATGGAATAAGGAGATCTACCTTGGTACTACATGTAATTTTCAGGTTGGATATGGACAGCTCTCATGCTCACTGAGCTTGACGATGGCAGGGAGTAGCGAGAGTAAATATCACTGCTTTGATTGAAAGAGGTAGTCATGGGAGCTTCCAGCCTCAGGATATATTTACATCTGTGTGACTGAAAGTTTAAAAGTAGAGAACTCATTTCCAGCATAGAGACCCCTACGGAAATGAGCATCTCTAACAACATAAAATTAAGCTAGGCTTTTGCACAGTAAAAGTAACAAGGAAATAATGTAATGTTTTCGTATTATTTAAGTATTTTCAACACCTCCCTGGGGCTTCCCTGGTGGCTCACATGGTAAAGAATCAGCCTGCAATGCAGGAGACCTGGGTTCGATCCCTGGGTTGAGATAATACCCTGAAGAAGAAAATGGCTACCCACTCCAGGCAGGAGAAGGGGATGGCAGAGGATGAGATGGCTGGATGGCATCAATGACTCAATGGAGATGAATTTAAGCAAGCTCTGGGAGATGGTGAAAGACAGGGAACCCTGGCATGCTGCAGTCATGGGGTCGCAAAAAGTCGGATACAATGAGAAACTTTCACTTTCACTTTAACAATTACAGAATGCTTTGTCTGTAGGTTGCAGTTCTTTAACAGGAAAGCTGTATCATCTTATGGTTAACCATCATGATTTTATTGCAGGTTGGTAGGTACCTTTGCAATGGAAATCAGCAGTAAGAAAGGTGAAATAAGAACTCAGACACAATGCTGTAACCAAAAACAGGGAGGACAAAAATGGTTATAACAATGCTCAGAAAAATATTACCCTTTTGGGATCCATGAACCAGTGATAACTTGGAAGAAAATCAGTTGCAAAGAAGAAACATATCAGTTATATTAAAATTTCATTAGTTATGAAAACAAGTCTCTGATATGTGTTGGAATTTTAGAATCTAATATTATTGGTTTGGTCACCTCTCCCCTCCCTCAGGATAATAAGGTACTTCTTTGTTCCAACTTTTTCTTCTTTTCCCACTTATTTGTATGTTTTGTTGAATCAGGGAATGAAGGCTTATGTTTTATGTAAATATTTCTACACAAATTAAATCAATTATTGGTTCTTATATATCTTCCACGTATATATAAATCTATACATATATATATATAGAGAGAGAGATAATTGGTATCATGTGATTCACTGATATAATGTGGTTGGAGATGAGAGTGAAATCCCAAGAAGAGGTTCAGGGTATTTGGCTTGAGTCAAGTCTAGGAGGGGTTAGGTCTAGCAGGCTCCCACATCTAAGGCACTGAGAAAAGCACCTAAGTGCACATAACTGGTCATAATATTTAAATAAATGAGAACTAGGCCCACATTCTCTAATAGCTTTTTCAATCTTAAAATGATCATGTTTTTACTGCTCTGTTTATACTAATATTTTTTAGAACAGCCAGGTGTTAACAAAGACAGTTTTGCTACTCTGCCTAGTATTCCACCAGCTTCCTAAAACATTCCTCTCCAGTGATCAAATTTTTGACTTGGATTATAAGTTTATAAACTTTTTTTCAGATAGCTTATTTTTATTTTGTTACTATAAAGAAATATAATAAGAGGACATTTCTAAGTATGAAATATAAAAGTAATTTTGAATATGTGATAAAATGAAAGAATTGATAGCTATCTAATCATATATTATTTAATCATTTTCTTGTCAAATAGCATACAATATTAAGCAATCATTTTAAAATTCAAGACAAAAATAATTTTGGAAGAATTCTTCACAGTACCTTCTTAAATTACTTTCAATGATTTTTTCATTAATGTAGAATCCAAGAACAGTTCATATAGATCTTCATAAGCCTTTTCCTTTTCTAACATCTCTCAAAATATTTAGGTTTGTCTTTTAGGCATTTTTTCTACTTTCAGGAAATCCAAATTGTGACACAAGTTATATCTACAAGTCTAATTTTGTCCCCCAAATCTTGGATGTCACAAAGTAAAGTTTTGCCTTCTCTTCTTTAACATTTCTTAATATATATTTTTTACTTGGAGTATAGTTGATTTACAATATTGTGTTACATTCAGGTGTACAGCAAAGTGAGCCAGTTATACATATACATGAATCCACTCTTTTTTAGGTTATTTTCCTATTTAGGTTATTAGAGAGTATCGAGAAGAGTTCTCAGTGCTATACAGTAGGTTCTTATTAGTTATCTATTTTATATATAATATTGTGTATATATCAATCCCAATATCCTAATTTATCCTATCCCACCTTATTAATGGTTACTTACTGGCTTTAAATGTTATAATGAAATTTATATTGTCTATTTAATTAACTGCCAACTCTCTTTTCACTTTCTGTGTGTTTGAACTGTGGTGTTGGAGAAGATTCTTGAGAGTCACTTGGACTGCAAGCATATCCAACCAGTCCATCCTAAAGGAAATTAGTCCTGAATATTCATTGGTAGGACTCATGTTGAAGCTGAACCTCCAATACTGGCCACCTGAGGCGAAGAACTGACTCATCTGAAGAAGCTGATGCTGGGAAAGATTGAAGGCAGGAGGAGAAGGGGATGACAGAGGATTACATGTTTGGATGGCATGGCATGATCAACTCAATGTACATGAGTTTGAGTAAACTCATGGAGTTGGTGACAGACAGGGAGACCTGACATACTGTGGTCCATGGGGCCTGAAAGAGTCAGACACAACTGAGTGATGGAAATGAACTGAAGATGACACCAATATTACTACTCAAATGTCTACCTCTCCTGCCCATTAAAATGTTTGCAATTATGCAATAGGCAAAAATTTCCTGATATGTAAAAATTAATAACCATAAAATAAAGTATGATGTATATGACTTTATCAAAATTTAAAACTTATTGATCAAAAACACTTTTCAGGAAAATGAAAAATTCACTTAACTCACTATTGAGGCCTAGTGAAACTATACTATGCTAGAACTATATATAATAGATCTATATATTGGAATTAAACAAATTTATGGAACTATGCATATATATTATATACACACATATAATGCATATATTATATATTAATTTATTTATATTAACATATTATTTATATATAATATATCTATATATAATACAATATTAATTATAACATAGTAATCATGATGATTAATGTAACAATAAATATAATTAGTAAACAATAATATGATATAATTATAATGTACATTATACATTATATTAATATAAATTACATTTAATATATAATTAATATGATATAAATATATAATATAGTATAAAGTATAACAGAAAATATAACTAATACCTAATATATATTACAGAATATATTATATATATTACATGTATATCCATTATGCATTATATGTACATATATATATATATAATACATATATGTATCATATGTATCAGTTCAGTTAAGTTTAGTCGCTCAGTCGTGTCTGACTCTTTGCAACCCTATGAGCTTCAGCAAGCCAGGCCTCCTTGTCCATCACCAACTCCCGGAGTTCACCCAAACTCATGTGCATTGAGTCAGTGATGCCATTCAGCCATCTCATCCTCTGTCGTCCCCTTCTCCTCCCACCCCCAATCCCTCCCAGCATCAGGGTCTTTTCCAATGAGTCTACTCTTTGCATGAGGTGGCCAAAGTATTGGATTTTCAGCCTCAGCATAATTCCTTCCAATGAACACCTTGGACTGGTTTCCTTTAGGATTGACTGATTGGATCTCCTTGCAGTCCAAGGGACTGTCAAGAGTCTTCTCCAAGACCACAGTTCAGAAGTATCAATTCTTTGGTGCTCAGTTTTCTCACATCCATACATGACCATTGGGAAAACCATAGCCTTGACTAGTTGGATGTTTGTTGACAAAGTAATATCTGTTTTTGAATATGCTCTCTAGGTTAATCATAAGTTTCCTTCCAAGGAGTAAGCATCGTTTATTTTCATGGCTGCAGTCACCATCATATATATGTAATATATTATATTTGTATATATATATATAAGTTATATATAATGGAAATATGACTTTAACGAGATCTCTTAATTTTGAATCCTTTCAGAACAAAATATAAAAATGATATACCTTGACATAGAAAAAAATTCTGAAACTGCGGCACTTCTCATCTGTTGACTCAGGATTTAACAATTTAAGTTCCTTTCACAAAGGAACATTTTGCTCCTGGTCAGTAATATTGTATGTATGTTTTGATCCAAATTGCTAATTACTCAAAGAATTTGGCATAAAGGAGAGGAGTTTTGTTGCAATCATCTGACATGAGTGAATAGTACCTAAGGATCAATTATCCTCTCCCACCTAGTTAAGGCTATGGTTTTTCCAGAAAGCTGAGCACTGAAGAATTGATTCTTTTGAACTGTGGTGTTGGAGAAGACTCTTGAGAGTCCCTTGGACTTCAAGGACATTCAACCGGTCCATTCAAAAGGATATCAGTCCTGAGTGTTCTTTGGAAGAAATGATACTAAAGCTGAAACTCCAGTACTATGGCCACATCATGCAAAGAGTTGATTCATTGGAAAATACTCTGATGTTGGGAGGGATTGGGGTAGGAGGAGAGGGGGATGACAGAGGATGAGATGGCTGGATGGCAGCACCAACACAATGGACGTGAGTTTGAATGAACTCCAGGAATTGGTGATGGACAGGGAGGCCTGGTGTGCTGCAATTCATGGGGTCGCAAAGAGTTGGACACGACTGAACAACTGAACTGAACTGATTGCCAAATTCAGACTTAAATTGAAGAAAATAGGGAAAATCAGTAGGCTATTCAGAGATGACCTAAATCAACCCCCTAACAATTATGCAGTGGAAGTGAGAAGTGGATTTAAGGGACTGAATCTGATAGAGTGCCTGATGGAGTATGGATGGAGGTTCGTGACATTGTACAGGCAAAAGGGATCAAGACCATCCCTAAGAAAAAGAAATGCAAAAAAAGCAAGATGGCAGTCTGGAGAGGTCTTCCAAATAGCTTTGAAAAGAAGAGAAGAGAAAGGCAAAGGAGAAAAGAAAAGATATACCCATTTGAATGCTGAGTTCCTAAGAATAGCAAGGAGAGATAAGAAAGCTTTCCTTGGTAATTAGTGTAAACAAAGAGAGGAAAAAACCTAGAATGGGAAAGACTAGAGATCTCTTCAAGAAAATTAGAGATACCAAGGGAACATTTCATGCGAAGATGGGCTCAAAAAGGAAAGAAATGGTTAAGACCTAACAGAAGAAGATATTAAGAAGAGGTGGCAAGAATACACAGAATAACTACACAAAAAAGATCGTCATGAACCAGATAATCATGATGGTGTGATTCCCTCACCTAGAGCCAGACATCGTGGAATGTGAAGTCAAGTGGGCCTTAGGCAGCATCACTATGAACAAAGCTAGTGGAGGTGATAGAATTCCACTTGAGCTATTTCAAATCCTAAAAGATGATGCTGCAAAAGTGCTGCACTCAATATGCCAGCAAATTTTGTAAACTCTGCAGTAGCCACAGGACTGGAAAAGGTCAGTTTTCATTCCAATTCCAAAGAAAGGCAATGCCAAAGAATGTTCAACTGCTACTGCTAAATCACCTCAGCCGTGTCTGACTCTGTGTGACCCCATAGACGGCAGCCCACCAGGCTCGCCATCCCTGGGATTCTCCAGGCAAGAACACTGGAGTGGGTTGCCATTTCTTTCTCCAATGCATGACAGTAAAAAGTGAAAGTGAAGTTGCTCAGTCGTGTTTGACTCATGGACTGCAGCCTATCAAGCTCCTCCATCCATGGAATTCTCTAGGCAAGAGTAGTGGAGTGGGTTGTCATTGCCTTCTCCATATATTCAGGTTAGGCAACACCTTAACCAGAGGTCATCTGGACTCTGAGGCTGAGCCACATGAGCTTACTGCTGAGTTCGTTTGTTGCTGTCCTGGTTTCCGGCATGATGGGCCTTTCATCACTTCCCTTGGTCTGGGTTTTCTTCATGTTCTGCTTCAACCATGGGAATTTTGCCAAGTTGGGCTCTTGCTGTGCTTGGCCTCTTCTGAGCAGAGTTTGTTTCAGCCAGGTTAAACCCGAGTCACAGCACCATAGATTTCAGGCGAGTGTATGCTTCTCGGTTCTTGTCTTGTCACAACAGTGATTTGGAGCGATGGACATTAAAGGCTTTGGCACGTCACAGCTCTTGAGTCTTGAACAAACCCATGTCATAGCTCTTAGACAAATCAGTGTTATAGCTCTATTTTATTTAGAAGATAGTGGGAGAGTGGAGGAGCGCGCCAGCGTACACGTGGGTGGGGGGTGGGTAGAGTGAGAGAGAGAGAGAGAGAGAGAGAGAGAGAGAGAGAGAGAGCATACACACGTGGGAGAGAGAGAGAATGTTCACGCTACTGCACAACTGCATTCATCTCACATGCTAGTAAAGTAATGTTCAAAATTATCTAACCTGGGCTTCAACAGTACGTGAAACACGAAATTCCAGGTGTTCAAGGTGGTTTTTGAAAGGCAGGGAAACCAGAGATCAAATTGTGAACATCCACTGGATCATTGAAAAAGCGAGAGTGCCAGAAAAACATCTATCTCTGCTTTGTGGACTATTCCAAAGTATAGTGTGTGGATCCACAAGACTGTGGGGACCACAAAAAATTGTGGAAAATGCTTAAAGAGATGGGAATACTAGACCACATGACCTGCCCCTTGAGAAATCTCTAGGCAGATCAGGAAGTAACAGTTAGAACTGGTCATGGGACAACAGTCTGATTTCAAATAGGAAAAGGAGTATGTCAAGGCTATATATTGTCACCCTGCTTATTTAACTTATATGCAGAGTACATTGTTAGAAATTCTGGATTGGATGAAACAAAACCTGGGATCATTATTGCCAGGAGAAATATCAATAACCTCAGATATGCAGATGACACCACCCTTATGGAAGAAAGCTAAGAAGAACTAAAGAGCCTCTTCATGAAAGTGAAAGACAACAGTAAAAAGTTGGCTTAAAATTCAACATTCAGAAAACTAAGATCATGGTGTCTGGTCCCATCACTTCACAGTAAGTATGGAGAAACAGTAGAAACAGTGACAGACTTTATTTTGGGGGGCTCCCAAATCACTGCAGATGGTGACTGCAGCCAAGAAATTAAAAGACTCTTGTTTCTTATAAAAAAAGTATGACCAACCTAAACAGCATATTAAAAAGCAGAGACACTGCTTTGCCAACAAAGTCTGGTCTTGTCAAAGATGTTGTTTTTCCAGTAGGTATGTATGGATGTGAGAGTTGGAGTATAAAGAAAACTGAGCACCAAAGAATCGATGCTTTTGAACTGTGGTGTTGGAGAAGACTCTTGAAAGTCCCTTGGACTGCAAGGAGATCCAACCAGTCCATTCTAGAGGAGATCAGCCCTGGGTGTTCATTGGAAGGACTGATGTTGAAGCTGAAACTCCAATACTTTGGCCACCTGATGCGAAGAACTGACTCATTTGAAAAGACCCTGATGCTGGGAAAGATTGACCACAGGAGGAGAAGAGGACGACAAAGGATAAAATGGTTGGATGGCATCACCGACTCAATGGACAGGAGTTTAATTAAACTCAGGGAGTTGGTAATGGACAGGGAGGCCTGGCATGCTGCAATCCATGGGTTCCCAAGAGTCAGACAAGACTGAGTGACTGAACTGAACTCAACTGAGGAGCTAAGCATTTACACCAGGTACTTCAGCCCAATTAACTGAGCTAATAGCACCGACTTGAGCTTTAGAGTTTGGAAAATAAGAAAGAGTACACGTTTACACTGACTTCACGTGTGCCTTTCTTGTACTACATGCACATTCTGCTATTTGGAAAGAATGAGGCCAGTTGACCACCCAAGGTTCCCCAATCAAATATCATGATCCAATCCTTAGACTCTTGGAGGTGGTCCAACTTCCCTCTGAGTTTTCAGTCTCCCATTGTAAAGATATCAATAAGGGAGCATGGAAGCGGGACAAGGGAACAAAGCAGCTGATCAGGCAGCTAAGAGAGCAGCATTATAGAGCAATGACCTAATGGGAGTGGCCACCTTTTTTCCACAGACTAATTTGCCAGAAACTCCTTCATATAATGAATGTGAGACACTTACAGCTAAGAGTGAGGGCTTTCAAGATTATATGGGCTGCTGCCAAAAGAAGGGACTTTTTTTTTTTTTTTTCCCCTGGATACCTCTGGTGGAAGTTGATTAACTCTGTACAGGCCACCATTTATTTAGGGGAGAAGTTCCTCCAAAGATTACTAGAAAGGTCCTTCAGAGGAATAGGCCTCCAAACAACTATAAGGCAAGTAGTCTCCTTTTGTCCCACTTTCCAATTAAACAACCCCAAAAGAGCTCGAATATTCCAGCTGGCCCAGCACATCCAAGAGTGTGGGACCTACAAAGGACAGGACTGGCAGATGGAATTCATGCAGATGTGTTTCTCACAGGTTTAAGTACCTAGGTTTAAGTACCTACTAGTCATGATGGATACATTCACAGGATGGATTGAAGGTTTTCCCACCCAGATTGAGAAGGCCAAGGAGGTAGTAAAAAAAAAAAAAAATATCTACTCCATGAAATCATGCCAAGATTTATCTGCCTCAGTTAAGTACAGTTCAGTCTATCAGCCATGTCTGATTCATTGTGACCTCATGAATTGCAGCACACCAGGCTTCCCTCAAACTCATGTCCATTGAGTCGGTGATGCCATCCAGCCATCTCATTTTCTGTCATCCTCTTCTCTTCCTGCCCCCAATCCCTCCCACATCAGAGTATTTTCCAGTGAGTCAACTCTTCACATGAGGTGGCCAAAGTACTGGAGTTTCAGCTTCAGCATCAGTCCTTCCAATGAAAACTCAGGACTGATCTCTTAGAATGGACTGGTTGGATCTCCCTACAATTGGATCTCCAAGGGACTCTCAAGAGTCTTCTCCAGTAGCACAGTTCCAAAGCATCAGTTCTTCCATGCTCAGCTTTCTTCACAGTCCAACTCTCACATCCATACACGACCACTGAAAATAACGTAGCCTTGAATAAAAGGACTTTTGTTGGCAAAGTAATATCTCTGCTTTTGAATATGCAATCTTGGTAGGACATAACTTTCCTTCCAAGAAGTAAGAGTCTTTTAATTTCATGGCTGCAATCAACATCTGCAGTGATTTTGGAGCCCAAACATATAAACTCTGACACTGTTTCCACTGTTTCCCCATCTATTTCCCATGAAGGGATGGAACCAGATGCCAGGATCTTCGTTTTCTGAATGTTGAGCTTTAAGCCAACTTTTTTACTCTCCTTTTTCACTTTAACCAAGAGGCTTTTTAGTTCCTCTTCACTTTCTGTCATAAGGGTGGTGCCATCTGCATATCTGAGGTTATTGATATTTCTCCCAGCAATCTTGATTCCAGCTTGCACTTCTTCCAGCCCAGGGTTTCACATGATGTACTCTGTGTATAAGTTAAATAATCAGGGTGACAATATACAGACTTGACGTACTCCTTGTCCTATTTGGAACCAGTTTGTTGTTCCATGTCCAGTTCTAGCTGTTGCTTCCTGATCTGCAGATAGGTTTCTAAAGAAGCAGGCCTGTTGGTACAGTGTACCCATCTCTTTTAGAATTTTCCAGTTTATTGATCCACGGAGTCAAAGGCTTTGGCATAGTCAGTAGAGCAGAAATAGATATTTTTCTGGAACTAGCTCGTTTTTTCATCATCCAGTAGCAGTTGGCAATTTGATCTCTGGTTCCTCTGCCTTTTCTAAAACCAGCTTGAACATCAGGAAGTTAATGGTTCATGTATTGCTGAAGCCTGGCTTGGAGAAGTTTGAGTATTAATTTACTAGTTTGTGAGATGAGTGCAATTGTGCGGTAGTTTGAGCATTCTTTGGCATTGTCTTTCTTTAGGATTGGAATGAAAACTGACCTTTTCCAGTCCTGTGGCCACTGCTGAGTTTTCCAAATTTGCTGACATATTGAGTGCAGCACTTTCACAGCATTATATTTTAGGATTTGAAATAGCTCCACTGGAATTCCATCACCTCCACTAGCTTTGTTCATAGTGATACTTTCTAAGGTCCGCTTGACTTCACATTCCAGGGTGTCTGGCTCTAGATGAGTGATCACACCGTCATGATTATCAGTCGTGAAGCTCTTTTTTGTACAGTTCTGTGGATTCTTTCCACCTCGTCTTAATATCTTCTGCTTCTGTTAGGTCCATACCATTTCTGGACAAGACCTTTTAGAACTAATACCCAGAAAAGATGTCCTTTTCATTATAAGGGACTGGAATGCAAAAGTAGAAAGTCAAGAAACACCTGGAGTAACAGACAAATTTGTCCTTGGAGTACGGAATGAATCAGGGCAAAGGCTAATAGAGTTTTTCCAAGGGAACACACTGGTCATAGCAAACACCCTCTTCCAACAACACAAGAGAAAACTCTACACATGGACATCACCAGATAGTCAACACTGAAATTAGATTGATTATATTCTTTGCAGCCAAAGATGGAGAAGCTCTATACAGTCAGCAAAAACAAGACCGGGTGCTGACTGTGGCTCAGATCATGAACTCCTTACTGGCAAATTCAGACTTAAATTGAAGAAAGTAGGGAAAACCTCTAGACCATTCAGGTATGATCTATCAAATCCTTTATGATTATACGTTGGAAGTGAGAAATAGATTTAAGGACTAGATCTGATAGATAGAGTGCCTGATGAACTATGGACAGAGGTTCGTGACTTTGTACAGGTAACAGGGATCAAGACCATCCCCATGGAAAAGAAATGCAAAAAAGCAAAATGACTGTCTAGGGAGGCCTTACCGATCTGTCTGCCTAGGTCATTACAAAGTGACAATGGAATATAATTTACTTCTAAGGTCTCCCAAGGGGTTTCTAAAGCAGTGGACATTACTTATTACCTCCATTGTGCCTGGATATCTCAATCTTCAAGAAAACTAGGAAGAGCTAACCAATTATTAAAATCAGCAATGAAAAATATAACCCAGAAGACCTTCCTTGGATGAATCAAGGCTTTACCAATAGCTCTCCTCTGCACCCATTTTGCCCCTAAGGAACAGGTTGGTTTTAGTCCTTATGAGCTGCTATATGGGAGACTTTTTTTTTTTTTTAATCTCAATTACCTCCTGTAAATCCAGAGGCTCAGAGCATCCAGTCTTATACCATGGCCATCGGGACAATTCAAACAAGATATACACTTGTGGGGTGCCAATCAGGATCCAAAAGATTCTAAAGAGCCATCAATATATTCTCCAGGAACTCAAGTCCTAATTAAGGTCTGGAAAGATGGGTCCCCAAAAGCTCATTTCTGGCCCACATGGAAGGCCCCTACCCTCTAATATTTTCTATCCCCCAAGCAGTCAAGGTACCAGGGCACCACTCCTGGATTCACTACTCACGAATCATGCCATTGACGAAAACAGAATAGGACACTGAATACACCTGTGAGCCCCTGGGAGATCTCAGGTACCTATTCAGGAATACTAATGAATGTCATTCTAATGAACATCCCCAAAATTAATTTTCTGGGAGTAAGATTTCTCAGGATAGCTCTAAAGAGTCGACACAGTTCAGCAGTGGTTGTACTCCGAAAAAGATCTGATCCCTGAACAAAGAGGGACTTAAACCATCTTAAATGAGACATGTTGTTTCTGGGTAAATACCTCTAGCCAAGCTAAAACAAACAAACAAACAAACAAAAAAGTGTCACCATCCTTAAGAAAATCATTCAGATCCTACTGGATCTCAAAGAACAGCTAGAGAGTTAGAGAGTTCTCAGGGAACCTATAATCTCTTTGGGCGAACCTTCTCCTGGCAAGGCGGGATTTAGACTTGGCTAGTTCAGTTCAGTTCAACTCTTTGTGACCCCATGAACCGTAGCACACCAGGCCTCCCTGTCCACCATCAACTCCCAGAGTTCACTCAAACCCACATCCGTCAAGTCGGTGATGCCATCCAACCATCTCATGCTCTGTCGTCCCCTTCTCCTCCTGCCCTTAATCTTTCCCAGCATCAGGGTCTTTTCAAATGAATCACCTCTTAGCATCAGGTGGTCAAAGTATTGGAGTTTCAGCTTCAACATCAGTCCTTCCAATGAATACCCAGGACTAATCTCCTTTAGGATGGATTGGTTGGATCTCCTTGTAGTCCAAAGGACTCTCAAGAGTCTTCTTCAACACCACAGTTCAAAAGCATCAATTCTTCAGCACTTAGCTATCTTCATAGTCCAACTTTCACATCCATATATGACCACTGGAAAAACCATAGCCTTGACTAGATGGACCTTGTTGGCATAGTAATGTCTCTGCTTTTTAATATGCTTTCTAGGTTGGTCATAACTTTCCTTCCAAGGAGTAAGCATCTTTTAATTTCATCACTGCAATCACCATCTGCAGTGATTTTGGAGCCCCCAAAAATAAAGTCAGCCACTGTTTCCCCATCTATTTGCTATGAAATGATGGGACCGGATACATGATCTTAGTTTTCTGAATGTTGAACTTTAAGCCAACTTTTAAATTTTCCTCTTTCACTTTCATCAAGAGACTCTTTATGCACCTACTAATCCCTGTTGTCATCATATTGATGCTGTTTATGATCACTCCATGTATTCTCAAGTGTCTAACCCATTTTTTTTTTTTTTTCTGTGCAGGTCAACAACATGCAGGGGCAAAGTTTAAAAAGAATATATAAAACTACACCTGACCACAGAAAATATCACTCATCCTTAGATAGACACCACTATAAGGACTCTGAGGCTTGAGAGTAGCAAGAGGGGGAGGCCCAATGACCCTCACCATCCCAGCTCAGCAGGAAGTAGCCAGAGAGACCTTGATGCCCCTGCTCTTGCTGCTGCTGCTAAGTCACTTCAGTCGTGTCCGTTTCTGTGTGACCCCATAGACGGAAGCCCACCAGGCCACCCCGTCCCCAGGATTCTCCAGGCAAGAACACTGGAGTGGGTTGTCATTTCCTTTTCCAATGCATGAAAGTGAAAAGTGAAAGTGAAGTCGCTGAGTCGTGTCTGACTCTTAGCGACCCCATGGACTGCAGCCTACCAGGCTCCTCCATTCATGGGATTTCCCAGGCAAGAGTACTGGAGTGGGGTGCCATTGCCTTCTCCGTTGATGCCCCTATTCCCAAAGAATTAGTCCTCCCATGTCTTGAGGGGAGAATGCTAGTTAGTTAGAACAGGAAAAAAGAGTCCAGTGGCTAAAAGACAAAGAAAGGGAAAAGCCTGTAAAAATGGAACAAAAGAAAACCTGTTGACTGGTGTGAGAACTTCAGATGAAATAAGCATACCTACTTCTTGGCAAGCCCAATTTGCATAGGGCAGGCTCTGTGAGGAAGAGACAAATGTGTAAAAGGAGGAAGCCAAGACAGATCCAGGGTTCTCCTTTTTGGATTGGCCTGCCCTCATGTCTCAAGGGTGTACTCCCTTTGCTTTCCAATTAAATTGAGCTGTAATACTGGTCTGCCATTTAAAATCTTTGCTGTGGTGAGACAGAACTAAGGAAATTACACACTCCTCCAACAGTATCATATTATGGTATCTATATACTCTTTTTATATTTGTTAAAATGTTCAAGAAAACACTCCCTATTTTTAGGAAAAGTGGTTATTACTGAAAAGTTGTTGCTGAGCCATAAAAGACACTGGGACTCTTGACCTCAGGAGGAGAGGAATTCAATCCAGGGCCAGTGATGAGGTTTGATTATTCAGAGCTTTTGGGTAGGAATGTTTTATTAAAGTATAAAAGAGCTGGAGAAAACTTCTGACATAGACATTACAAGAGGGCAGATAGAGTACCCCCCTGCTAGTCTTTAGTAGGAAGTTATATACCTACTAGTAGGCTGCAAATTAGAGAAAGTAACTGTCTCGAAACTCAGAAAGTGGCAACAGGCCCCTCACCCACAATATTCATATTTTAAGATAACATTGGCCCAAAGTGAGTCATCCCAGGGTATAAAAAGATTGACATGAATCTTGAAGAAAGGCAGGTTTCCAAGCAAATAATAGTCTCATTAACCTAGCTTAAGAGAACATTTGCATGAGTAAAAGATACTGCTTTGTTGAGTAAAACATACTGGTTGGTCAATTTGGTTCTGAGTCTTAGGCAGAAGGACTTGAAGAAAGGTAAATACATAGTTCATTAATACATAGTTCATTAACATAGTTTAATAAAAACATTTCCATTAAAAAAAAAAAGTATTGGTTAGCTCAAAGTTTGAGAAAAGTTAAGTTCAGGTGGAACCAGGTGTTGTCATGGAAACACAGAATTTTAAAATAAACCTCCTTTGAATTTTGTATAGAGAGGGGGAGAAAAACCTGACACTTATAGTTTGTTTCCTCCTGCCCCTTAAGAGAAAGATAAAAAACGTCTGACACTTACAGCCTATTTCCTCTGTTTGGAGACCCCTAACATTCCTACCTATTATGCTCTCAGTACTTTACTTTTAAAATCTTAGAAAGTAATGGTTATTAAATGGATATTGCAAGGCTTGACATTTAGCAACTTCTCAATAAATTTTGTCTTTTATGTTTATCACTATTAGCGGGCTTCCCTTGTGGCTCAGACCGTAAAATGTCTGCCTACAATGCGACAGACCCGGGTTCGATTCCTGGGTCGGGAAGTTCCCCTGGAGAAGGAAATGGCAACCCACTCCAGTATTCTTGCCTGGAAAATACCATGGACGGAAGAGCCTGGTAGGCTAAAGTCCGTGGGGTCACAAAGAGTCGGACACGACTATTGTTCTCCAGTTTTTGTCTTTTATGTTTATCACTATTATTGCAGATACCTAATATATTTTCAAAATGTATTAAAAATGCATCATTGGAAGTTTAAATGTTTTAAAGAGTCTACTTTTCTTTAGTGAGATTTTAAATAAGCCTCTCAAAAATAACATGTGTTTGTTCTTAGTCACCCAGCCATATCCACGTCTTTACAACCTATTTGACTGCAGACTATCAGGTGCCTCTGCCCCTGGGAATTTTCAGCAAGAATACTGAAGCAGTTGCTCTTTCCTTCTCCAGGGAATCTTCCCAACCCAGGGACTGAACCTGCATCTCCTGTTTCTCTTGCAATTCTGGTGGATTCTTCAACTGCTGGGCCATCCCAGAAGTCCCAAAGATAATATGCATTTATGTAAAATTTAAATTGATTTTTATTTCCATTTAATTTGAAAGTAATTATTCTAACATCCTTCTGATTTCTTTACCCTAAATGAAATGAGTACTGTAATTAAATTGTTATGAAATATTCTTCATTAATTAAGGAAAAGTATCTCAACTTTTTCAATTGATTTCATTAAACCAAAAGACATTTTATGGTTTTGTTTTGTCATTAATAAAATGTGTCAATTTAAAATATTATGTAAAATTATTTAAATATATTTATTTTTATTTCCATTCCTCTATGGTTATTCAAATGTAATGATTTTTATTCAACATTTATTTTAAAAATATTTTATGTTTGGTAAGGTCAGTGGTGGAAATTTCCTATCACAGAGGTCAGTAATATAAAAATAATTCATCAAAACATGAGCTTTTACTCTTGAGAAAATGTGTAGACATATAAAATTAGCTTTTCTCCCTGAGAAGCAAGGGCATGGAATGTTCATATTAATAACATTGATAACATTTGAGCTCAAAAAATGAATTCTGCATAGAACCAATTATCCTCATGCTCAAGAGCAGCAAAAAATGTTATTAAATTATATCATCATAATATTAATAAAGAAAAATACAAGATAAGCAAAATAAAATTCTATATTTTTTCCTTTTTAATTCTACAAATATTTAGTGAGTCTGTATTATATGACTGGTATTCTAGACCAGTATTCTAGATGTTTATGAACAAAATAGACAAAATATTCCCACTTGAAATAAATTGAAACTTTAATGAAAATTACTAGTGTTCATATAGACACACCATTCTATTGACAATAAAGGGACATAAAGTATTTATTGTTTGCAGGTCTTTTTACATTAAATGTTAGGTATGTTACAGATCATGTAAGGAAATCCATTATTATATTTGTATAAAATGGTTCACCATACATTGAAGATTCATGGGATAAATAAAGATTATTCAATTTTGATTCTTTATATTAAATGAGGAAAATAAAATTAAGGTACAAATCATACCTCAAAAAGTTGAATTATCTAAGTCTAAATTATGAGCACCTATGTATTTCTTACTTTTTATTAAAGTTATCAACTTTTTTTTTTTCTCCGTTTATATTATTACCAGGTCTCTTACAATGTATTCTGGCAATTCTATTGGCTTTATGGGATCCTTGACTGCTTGACTTTAATTTTTTTTTTGAGCAGGAATAATTTTAAGACACATGCATGTGTAAGACATGTATATGTCTGTAGACACAAACATGAATAGAGCCATCACTAAAATAGAGCTTATGTCATATATTAATTCTACATTTGTATAGATTGTGAAATAATTTATGGCTTGGCATAATTTACTGGCACTTATTTGGTAATCTACTACATGTGTGTATGTTGAAAATAATTCATTCAAAACACTTTATAGGAGGTTTTTGTTTGCTTTGTTGCTTATTTTTATTAATATTTTTTTGTTAACTAGTTTCAGAAATGGGTAGAAACTGACAAGGGATTTTATTGCCTGGCCAACAGAAAATTGCATTATGTCTTTCCCTTAGAGAAAAGACATAATTAATGATGTCTTATAAAGCAGAATTTATTCTGAGTTTTTGCTTCATTATTTACCTAGACAAGTATCCAAGAAATATTATATAGTCATCTTAATTTGATAGGTTCATTCTAGTTGTCAGAAACTAGACTCCAAACTAGTTTGTTACTACATTCTGTCAAAACCCAGCAAGGAGAAATATGCAGCTTCTTAAATTTGTTAAATGTTCAACAGTCCTGATGATTTTACTTTGGGGGTGAAATATAGTATATTCTCTTAATTACCAAGCCTTGGAGTTAAGACCATTAATAAAAGTGACCTTAGGATTTGAGGTCAAATATTCATTCTTCTTTATGTGAAAATGCAAAGAGACCATACAGGCACTCTTCTAATGAAGACAAGAATCTGACAGCACAGGCTCCCTTGGGAGGCTCCAGAGGAAAGCCCACTTCCTTGGAACCTTCCTTCATCTTTAAACTAAACAGTGTGGGTGGTGCTTTTGTCCTTACCCTGCCTTCTTTTGCTTTCAAATCACTCTTTGTTACTTCCTTTTAGAAAGGTAATTGTGATTATTAGATATTCAAGGATAGTCACCTCCTCTTAAGACATTTACTTTATGAAGGGTATTTGTTACCACATAAAGTAGCTCTCACAGTTCCAGGGATTAGGTTCTGGGTCTTTTCAGTGGCCACTCTACAGTGTTTCCACTGTCCATCTGTCTATCCACTGGCATTCTATACACAAAGCTAGTTCTCTGTTTAGCAATTAGGAAAAAAAAAAGTTTTTAAATTAAATTTAATTAAATTCTTATATTTCACTCTATTAATCTATTAAATTGTGCTTCTTTTTCCTTAGGTATTTCTTTCAAGTCAGTTACCACTACCATACACTGTTATCAGTTATGACATTTATTTTATATCTAATATATGTCTCTGATCATGTTAATTTCTACTTCGCAATAGCAAGAGTAATATTTTTAAAAGTCAAACACAACCATATTACTCAGCTCTAAATCAGAACAGTTTAGCTGCTACCACTCTTTGGACAAAATATAAAGTCTGTTTTAAAATAAATTGTCCTTCTCAGTCTGACACTGAAACTCCAGTCTCTTTTTTAACCACTGCACAACTTTCCATCTGGTATATCAGGCACTCCAACTACACAAAATTTTCACCATTGTAAATGTGCATTATAGAATTAGCTCCAAGTCTCTGCTTGGTAAACTCCTAGCATCCCTTATGAAGGGGCTAAGCTTCAGGATTTTTTGTTTGTTTGTTTTTTTCCTTTCATTTTGCAATGCAGGCACATGGCTGCACCAAACTTGGGTCTCAGCACCCACTCACATCTCTTTTATAACGCTTGTGTGGTATTAACTTTTTAAAATTGTCACTCTATATCCTCAATGTGAATTTGGACATGGAGGAAGAACTGTATCCAAATGTTCTCTGCATCCCAGAGCTTGGCAGGAAGCAGACACTCCATAGTGTGATTAGCTGAAGGAATGAGGGCTTCAGAGTAAGTGAGAAAATCTAGTGCCCCTGACTGCCTAATGATGTACTCTTTCCTTCTCCTCAAGATACCACAAAGCTTTCAACTAGATCTCTCAAAGAAATAGCCACTGAACATGAAAGTAACTTCTACTTATGTTTTTTTTTAATATAGCTTTTTATTCCTTTTTTTCTCACATATATATATATATATATATATATATATATATATATACACACACACACACAATACATGCTGAAACATACTTGTGACCAAAATTCACTTGACAGAAATCTTTAAACAGCCCAATGATATAGGTGTTATATAAATTTTCCATAGCCTTACAAGTTGTGGATATTTTATATTTTCAAAAACTGTTTTTCTAGGCGGTCCCAAGATGTTGGAGGAATAGGATGCGGAGACCATTTTCTCGCCCACAAATTCATCAAAAGATCATTTGAATGTTGAAGAACTTCCACAAAATATCTTCTGAAAGCTGTTGGAGGACACCAGGCACCCAGAAAAGCAGCCAATCTCTTCAAAAGGAGGTGGGATAAAATATAAAAGACAAAAACAGAGACAAAAGATTTAGGAGTGTCACAGCCTGAGATCAGCTTTCCAGAGGAGACACACGGCACACCTGGGAATGTACTCTCATGGTGCACCTGGGAAGCTGAGCTGCCAGGACTAGGATGGTGAATAAGATGCATGGCCCACCTGGGACAGTGTACTCGCCAAGCACTTGGTTGTCTGAGCTACTCAAATCTGGAAGGGAACAAAACACATAGCCCATCTTCATTTGTGCCCCTATGGAGCACATGAGAACCTGAGCAGTTTAGATCTGGAAAGTGCTTGAAAAACAGGGCTCACTTAGGTCAGTGCCCTTGAAGAGCACCCTGGAGCCTGAGCAGTGTGTATCTGGGAAGTACACATCACCTTGGGCGATGGCAAACCCACTGTGGTTCATCCACTATGAGCACTCCCCACATATGCCAGTGGTATTTGTTTGCTGCAGTGTTCCTCCCTTCCCAAAACACAACTGAACAAATGAGCCTAAATAACTGGTCACCTTTGCCTCCCTATGTCAGGGGGAAATTAGACACTGAAGAGACTTGCAAGCAGAGGAAGCCAAAATAAACAAAGATAGGGGAACCACTCTGGGAGTGTAACAGATTAAAACCCTGAAGTTAATACTGACATCCTCAACTACTCAAATACTGTGCATTTGAGGAGCACTTACAGAGATCTTGAGAACAAGTACAAGCCAGAACAAGGGACTATCTGACTCTAAACTGTCCCTACACTGCCCATAACAGCTCCAGAGAAATTTCTAGATATATATTTTTACTATTATAACTTTTTAAGTTTTCTTTTTTTTTAGTTCTCTATTACTTCTTTAGCTATTATTTTTATAGTCTACTATTATTTTTTATAGTCTACTGTTAGACTTCCCTGGTGGCTCAGACAGTAAACGATCTGCCTACAAGGCGGGAGACTCAGGTTTGATCCCTGGGTTGGAAAGATGCCCTGGAGAAGGAAATGGCAACCCTCTCCAGTAGCCTTGCCTGGAAAATCCCATGTAAGGAGGAGTCTGGTAGGCTACAGTTCATGGGGTCGTGAAGAGTTGGACATGACTGAGCTACTTCATTTTCTTTACTTTCATTAAATTAAATATATATATATATTAAAACAAATTCTATACATATTTTTAAATTTTTGTGATTGATTTTCTTTTCTATTTTTATATTGTATTTTTAAGAGTCTAACCTCTATTCTACATTTTAAATCTTTTCTTTTTGATGTTTGTTATCAATTTTGTACCTCTGAGAACCTAATCTTCAGTATGCATTTTCATCTAGGAATTTGATTGCTGACTTGATTGCTCTTTTCCCTTTTGAGACCCCTCCCCCCCCACCCCCACCCCGCAGGTCACCTCTATGGTCTTCCTCCTGCTTCTCTTCTCTACATAATCCAGTGACTCTCTCTGGGTGTTCTGGACTGTGGAGAGCACTTAGGGATTTGATTACTGCCTAGATTGCTCTCTTCCCTTTTGACGCCCCTTTTCTTCTTCTGGTCACCTCTATCTCCCTCTTCCCTCTTCTCTTCTCTATGTAACTCTGAATCTTTCTGGATGTTCCAGGATGTGGAGAATTTTTTCATCATTAACCTAGGGATTTCATCTTCTGTAATGTATGGATGAAGAAGTCTTAAGGCTACTGTAAGAGAAGGACTAAAAGCCAGAGGCAGGAGGCTTAAATCCAAAACTTTAGAACATCAGAGAACTCCTGACTTCTTGGAACATTAATAGAAAAGAACTCAAAAAAAGTCTCCACTTGCACTGAAACCAAGCTCCAACCAAAAGTCAACAAGTTCCAGGGCAGGACACACCATGATAATTCTAAAGCCAAACAGGAATACAATTAAACAATAAATAATAAACAATAAACAGACTGTCCAAAGACATGCCAAACCATAGGCACTCCAAAACTCAGTATTGGACACTTCACTGCACTTCAGAGAGAAGAGATTCAGCTCCACCCACCAGAACACAGATGAAAGCTCTCCCAACAAGAAACTGTGAAAAACGGCTAGTTCAACCCCACCCACAGGGAGCAGACTTTACAGTTATGAAGAAACATGAACTCCCAACTTTCAGAAAGGGCACTCCAAACACAGTAATTTAAACAAAATGAAAAGCAGTGAAATATTCAGCAGGTGAAGGAACATGATAAATGCCCACCATGCTAAACAAAAGAGAAGGAGGTAGGGAGTCTACCAGAAAAAGAATTCAAAATAATTACAGTAAAGATGATTCAAAATCTTGAAAGCAAAATGGAGTCACAGGTAAATAGATTAGAGACAAGGACTGAGAAGATGCAAGAAATGTTTAACAAAGACCTAGAAGAAATAATGAAAAGCCAATCAATGATGAACAATACAATAACTGAGATTAAAGCCACTCTGGAGGGAACTGAGTAGAATAGCTATGGTAGAAGAGAGTAAAAGTGAGGTGGAAGATAGAATAGTGGAAATAAATGAGGCAGAGAGGAAAAATTAAAAGGAATTAAAAGAAATGAGGACACCTTCAGAGACCACTGGAACAATGTTAAACATTGGAATCATTTGTGTCCCAAAAGAAGACAAAAAGAAAAGGCATGAGAAAATATTTGAGGAGATAATGGTAGAAAACTTCACTAAAATGGGTAAGGAAATAGCTCAGAGGGTCTGAAACAGGACAAACCAAAGGCAAAACACTCCAAGGCACATATTAATCAAACTAAAAAAGATCAAACACAAAAAA
Organism: Capra hircus; assembly: GCF_001704415.2. Taxonomy (NCBI): domain Eukaryota; kingdom Metazoa; phylum Chordata; class Mammalia; order Artiodactyla; family Bovidae; genus Capra; species Capra hircus. The sequence goes on from NC_030821.1 coordinate 83,885,632, forward strand.
GAAATATTAAAAGCTACAAGAGAGAAGCAATAAATAACACAAAGAAGATCCCCATAAGGATAACAGCTGATCTTTTGATAGAAACTCTTCAGGACAAAAAGGAATTAAAGTGATGAAAGAGAAACCCTACAACTATGATTAATCTATTCAGCAAGGATCTCATTCAGATATGAAAGAGAAATCAAGAGCTTTTCAGATAAGCAAAAGTTGACAGAATTCAGCACCAACCAGCCAACTCTTCAACAAATGCTAATGGATCTTCTCTAGACAGGAAACATAGAAAAAGTTTATAAAAATAAACTCCAAACAACAAAGTAAATGGTAATGGGATCATACTTATCAATACTTACCTTAAATATAAACAGGTTAAATGCTTCAAGCAAAAGACAAACTCTGACCAAATGCATACAAAAGCAAGAGCAGTGTATAATGCTGTCTACAAGAGATCCACTTCTAACCTAGGACACATACAGACTGAAAGTGAAGGGCTAGAGAAAGATATTTCATGGAAATGGAGACCAAAATAAAACTGGAGTAGCAATGCTCCTATCAGATAAATAGATTTTAAATTAAAAACCATGATAAGAGACAAAGAAGGGCACTATATAGTGATCAAAGGATCAACCCAAGAAGAAGATACAGCAATTACAAATATATATGCACACCCAACATAGGAGCACTTAATATGCAATGCAAATGTTAACAAGTAAGAAGGGTGAAATTAACAGAAACACAATAAAAATGGGAGATTTTAACATTCCATGGGAGACTTTAACACCCCACTCATGCCTATGGATAGATCAACCAAACAGAAAATTAGCAAGGAAGCACTAGCTTTAAATGATACAATGGACCAGTTAGACCTAATTGATATCTATAGGACATTTCACCAAAAAACAATGAATTTCACCTTTGCCACATGTGCACATGTAACATTTTCCAAGTCCGAGGAGCAGTGGCTGCGTGGGCTCAAGATAGCCTAGAAGAGCTATTCCACGTTTAAGGTCAGGAGGGGCAGCAGTGAGGAGATACCCCACATCCAAGGTAAGAAAAATCCAAGTAAGACAGTAGGTGTTGCAAGAGGGCATCAGAGGGCAGACACACTGAAACCATACTCACAGAAAACTAGTCAGTCTAATCAAACTAGGACTACAGACTTATCTTACTCAATGAGACGAAGTCAAGCCCATGAGGCCACCCAAGATGGGCGGGTGATGGTGGAGAGTTCTGACAGAATGTGGTCCACTGGAGAAGGGAATGGCAAGCCACTTCAGTATTCTTGTCTTGAGAACCCCATGAACAGTATGAAAAGTCAAAATGATTGGATACTGAAAGAGGAACTCTCCAGGTCAGTAGATGCCCAATATGCTACTGGAGATCAGGGGAGAAATAACTCCAGAAAGAACAAAGGGATGGAGCCAAAGCAAAACCAATACCCATCTGTGGATGTGACTGGTGATAGAGGCAAGGTCCAATGCTGTAAAGAGCAATATTGAATAGGAACTTGGAATGTCAGGTCCATGAATCAAGGCAAATTGGAAGTGGTCAAGCAGGAAATGGCAAGAGTGAACGTTGACACTTTAGGAATCAGCCAACTAAAATGGACTGGAATGCATGATTTTAACACAGATGACCATTATATCTACTTCTGTGGTCAGGAATCCCTCAGAAGAAATGGAGTAGCCATCATGGTCAACAGAAGAGTCTGAAATGCAGTACTTGGATGCAATCTCAAAAATGATAGAATGATCTCTGTTCATTTCCAAGGTAAACCATTCAATATCACAGTAATCCAAGTCTATGCCTCAACCAGTAATGCTGAAGAAGCTAAACTTGAATGGTTCTATGAGGACCTACAAAACCTTTTAGAACTAACACCCCCAAAAAATGTCCTTTACATTACAGGAGACAGGAATACAAAAGTAGAAAGTCAAAAAACACCTGGAATAACAGGCACATTTGGCCTTGGAATAAGGAATGAAGCAGGGGAAAGAATAACAGCGTTTTGCCAAGAAAATGCACTGGTCATAGCAAACAGCCTCTTCCTCCAACACAAGAGAAGACTCTACACATGGACATCACCAGATGGTCAACACTGAAATCAGATTGATTCTATTCTTTGCAGCCAAAGATGGAGAAGCTCTATACAATCAACAAAAACAAGACCAGGAGCTGACTGTGGCTCAGATCGTGAACTCCTTATTACCAAATTCAGATTTAAATTGAAGAAAGTAGGGAAAACCACTAGACCATTCAGGTAAGACCTAAATCAAATCCCTTATGATTATACCATGGAAGTGAGAAACAGATTTAAGGGACTAGATCCAATAGACAGAGTGCTTGAAGAACTATGCACAGAGGTTTGTGCCATTTTACAGGAGACAGGGATCATGATTATCCCCATGGAAAAGAAATGAAAAAAAGAAAAATGGTTGTCTGGGGAGGCCTTAAATATAGATGTGAAAATAAGAGAAGCAAAAAGCAAAGGAGAAAAGGAAAGATATAACCATCTGAATGCAGAGCTCCAAAGAATAGCAAGAAGAGATAAGAAAGCCTTCCTCAGTCATCAATGCAAAGAAATAGAGGAAAAGAACAGAATGGGAAAGACTAGAGATCTCTTCAAGAAAATTAGAGATACCAAGGTAACATTTCATACAAAGATGGGCTTGGAAAAGGACAGAAATGGTATGGACCTAACAGAAGAAGAAGATATTAAGAAGAGGTGGTAAGAATACACAGAAGAACTATACTAAAAAGAGCTTCACACCCCAGATAATCCCGAAGGTGTGATCACTAATGTAGAGCCAGACATCCTTGAATGTGAAGTCAAGTGGACCTTAGAAAGCATCACAATGAATAAAGTTAGTGGAGATGATGGAATTCCAGTTGAGCTATTTCAAATCTTGAAAGATGATGCTGTGAAAGTGCTGCACTCAATATGCCTGCAAATTTGGACAACTCAGCAGTGGCCACAGGACTGGAAAAGGTCCGTTTTCATTCCAATCCCAAAGAAAGGCAATGCTGAAGAATGTTCAGACTGCTGCACATCTCACATACTAGTAAAGTAATGCTCAATATTCTCCAAGCCAGGCTTCAGCAATATGTGAACCGTGAACTTCCTGATGTTCAAGCTGGTTTCAGAAAAGGCGGAGTAACCAGAGATCAAATTGCCAACATCACCTGGATCATGGAAAATGCAAGAGTTCCAGAAAAACATCTATTTCTGCTTTATTGACTATGCCAAAGCCTTTGACTGTGTGGATCACAATAAACTGTGGAAAATTCTGAAAGAGATGGGAATACCAGACCACCTGACCTGCCTCTTGAGAAATTTTATGCAGGTCAGTAAGCAACAGTTAGAACTGGACATGGAACAACAGACTGGTTCCAAATAGGAAAAGGAGTACATCAAGGCTGTATCTTGTCAACTTGCTTATTTAACTTCTATGCAGAGTACATCATGAGGAACAAATTGGGCTGGAAGAAGCACAAGCTTGAATCAAGATTGCTGAAAGAAATATCAGTAACCTCAGATATGCAGATGACACCACCCTTCTGGCAGAAAGTGAAGAGGAGGTAAAAAGCCTCTTGATGAAAGTGAAAGTACAGAGTGAAAAAGTTGGCTTAAACCTCAACATTCAGAAAACAATGAGCATGGCATCTGGTCCCATCCCTTTATGGGAAATAGATGGGGATACAGTGGAAACAGGGTCAGACTTTATTTTTGGGGGCTCCAAAATCACTGCAGATGGTGACTGCAGCCATGAAATTAAAAGATACCTCTCCTTGGAAGAAAAGTTATTACCAACCTAGATAGCATATTGTAAAGCAGAGACATTACTTTTCCACCAAAGTCTGTCTGGTCAAGCCTATGTTTGTTTCAGTGGTCATGTATGGATGTGACAGCTGGACTGTGAAGAAAGCTGACCACCAAAGAATTGATGCTTTTGAACTGTGGTGTTGGAGAAGACTCTTGAGAGTCCCTTGGACTGCAAGGAGCTCCAACCAGTCCGTTCTGAAGAATATCAGCCCTGGGATTTCTTTGGAAGGTATAATACTAAAGCTGAAACTCCAGTACTTTGGCCACCTCTTGCTAAGATTTAACTCATTGGAAAAGACCCTGATGCTGGGAGGGATTGGGGGCAGGAGGAGAAGGGGACGACAGAGGATGAGATGTCTGGATGGCATCACTGACTCGATGGACGTAAGTCTGAGTGAACTCTGGGAGTTGGTGATAGACAGAGAGGCCTGAAGTTCTGCACTTCATGGGGTCACAAATAGTCAGACATGACTGAGTGACTGATTTGAACTGAACTGAACATTTTCCAGGATACGTCACATCGTGGTCCATAAATCTAGCCTTGGTAAATTTAAGCTAACTAAAAGAATTTCAAACATCTTTTCTGATCAATATGCAGAACAATTAGATGTCAATTACAGGAAAAATAATTATTAAATATGCAAACCTATGCATTCCGAAGGAGATTAGCCCTGGGATTTCTTTGGAAAGAATGACTCTAAAGCTGAAACTCCAGTACTTTGGCCACCTCATGCGGAGAGTTGACTCATTGGAAAAGACTCTGATGCTGGGAGGGATTGGGGGCAGGAGGAGAAAGGGACAACAGAGGATGAGATGGCTGGATGGCATCACTGACTCGATGGACATGAATATGAGTCATTTCCAGGAGTTGGTGATGGACAGGGAGGCCTGGCGTGCTGTGATTCATGGGGTTGCAAAGAGTCGGACACGACTGAACGACTGAACTGAACTGAAATGAATTGATGCAAGCTAAACAACCCGCTTCTGAATAGCCAGCAGATCACAGAAGAAATCAAAAGGAAATAAAAATATGCATGGAAAAAAAAGAAAATAAAAACCTAAAACCTTTGGAATCCAGTAAAAGCAGTTCTAAGAGGGAAGTTCATAGTAAATCAAGTATACCTCAAGACAGAATACAAACATCAAATAAACAGCATGACTTTGCACCTGGAACAACTCGAAAAAAAAAAATAAAGAAGAATCACAAAGTTAGAAGGAAAAGAATCATAAAAATCAAAGCAGAAATAAATGAAAAAGAAACTAACAAGACTAAGGCAAAAATCAACAAATTAAAAGCTGATTCTTTGAGAAGATAAGTAAAATAGGCAAACCATTAGCCAGACTAATCAAGAAAGAAAACAATCAAATCAATAAAATTAGAAATGAAAATGGAAAAATTGCAACAGACAACACAGAAATACAAAAGATCATGAGATTACTATGAGCAATTACATGCCAATAAATGGATGACTTGAAGAAATGGATAAATTCTCATAAAAGTGTAAGCTTCCAAAACTGAACCAAGGAGAAATAGAAAATAACAGACCCACCACAAGCACAGAAATCAAAACTGTAAACAAAAATATTCCTACAAAGCAAAGCCCAGGACCAAATATCTTCACAGGTGAATTATATCAAAAATTTAGAGGGGAGCTAACACCTATCCTACCCAAACTCTTCCATAAGACTGTAGAGGAAGGTAAACTCTCAAACTCATTCTATAAGGCCACCATCATCTTAATACCAAAACCAGACAAAGATGCCAACAAAAAAGAAAACTACAGGACAATAACATTGATGACCATAGATTTAGAAAGTCCTCAACAAAATTCTGGGAGAAGGCAATGGCACCCCACTCCAGTACTCTTGCCTGGAAAATCCCATTGACAGAGGAGCCTGGTAGGCTGCAGACCATGGGGTCGCTAAGAGTTGGACACGATTGAGTGACTTCACTTTCACTTTTCACTTTCATGCATTGGAGAAGGAAATGGCAGGCCACTCCAGTGTTCTTGCCTGGAGAATCCCAGGGACAGGGGAGCGTGGTGGGCTGCCGTTTATGGGGTTGCACAGAGTCAGATATGACTGAAGTGACTTAGCAGCAGCAGCAGCAGCAACAAAATTCTAGCAAACACAATTCTACAATATTTTTTAAAGATAATGCATCATGACCAAGTGGACTTTATCCCATGGATGCAAGGATTCTTCAGTGTTTGCAAATTAATCAATGTCATACACTTTATTTGCAAATTGAAAGGTAAAAACCTTATGATTATCTCAATATATGCAGATAAACCTTTGAAAAAATTCAACACACATTTATGATTTTTTTAAATATAAATTTATTTATTTTAATTGGAGGCTAATTACTTTACAATATTTTATTGCTTTTGCCATACATTGACATGAATCCATTTATGATTAAAACTCTCCAAAAACGAGCCATAGAAGGAATATACCTCAACGTAATAAAAACCATATATGACAACCACACAGCAAATATTATCTTTAATGGTGAGAAATTGAAAGCATTTCCTCTAAAATCAGAAACACAACAAGGGTGCCCACTCTCCCCACTACTGGTCAACATAATTTTTAATGTCCTAGCCACAGCAATCAGAGAAGAAAAACAAATTAAAGGACTCCAGATAGGAAAAGAAGAAGTGAAACTCTTACTGTTTGCAGATTACATGATCCTCTACATAGAAAATCCTAAAAGTACAGCTGGAAAATTACTACAGCTAATTAATGAACACAATAAAGTTGCAGGATATAAAATTAATACACAGAAGTCCCTTGTACTCCTATACACTAACAATGAGAACACAGAAAGACAAATTAAGGAAATAATCCCATTTACCATTGCAATGAAAAGAATCAAATACTTAGGAATAAATTTACCTAAAGGAACAAAATACCTATATATACATCAGTCAGTTCAGTTCAGTAGGTCAGTCCTCTCCGACTCTTTGCAACCCCATGAATCACAGCATGCCAGGCCTCCATGTTCATCACCAACTCCTGGAGTTCACTCAAACTTATGTCCATATATATATACATAGAAAACTATAAAACACTAATGAAAGAAATCAAAGATGATCCAAATAGTTGGAGAGATATACCATGTTCATGGATTGGAAGAATCAATATAGTGAAAATGATTATATTACTCAAAGCAATCTTTAAATTCGACGCAATCCCTATTAAGCTACCAATGGTATTTTTCACAAGTAACTTGAAAGTATTAGAACAGGTAATTTCACAATTTGTATGAAACAGAAGAAACCTCGAATAGTCAAAACAATCTTTAGAAGCAAAAATGGGACTGGACGAATCAACCTGCCTGACTTCAGACTATACTACAAAGATACAGTCATCAAGACAGTATGGTAGTGCCACAAAGACAGAAATATAGGTTAATGGAACAAAATAGGAGGCCAGAGATAAATCCACTCATCTATGGACACCTTATTTTTTACAAAAGAGGTAAAAATATACAATGGAGAAAAGACAATCTCTTTAACAAGTGGTGCAGGGAAAACTGGTCAACCACTTGGTGCAGGGAAAACTGGTCAACCACTTGTAAAAGAATGAAACTAGAACATTTTCCAACAGCATGCACAAAAATAAACTAAAAAGAGATTAAAGATCTAAATGTAAGACCAGAAACTGTAAAACTCTAATAGGAAAACATAGGCAGAACATTCTCTGACATAAATCACAGCAAGATCCTCTATGACCCCCCTCCCAGAATAATGGATGTACAAACAAAAATAAACTAATGGAACCTAGTTAGACTTAAAAGCTTTTGTACAGCAAAGTAAACTATATGCAAGGTGAAAAGGCAGCCTTCAAAATGGAAGAAAATACTAGCAAGGAAAGCAACTGACAAAGAATTGATTTCCAAAATATACAAGCAGCTTATGCAGCTTAATAGTAGAAAAAAAAAAAAAAAGACCCAATGAAAAAGTGGGCCAAATAACCAAACTCATATTTCTCCAAGAAGACATTCAAATGGCTAGCAAACACATGAAAAGGTGCCACCATCACTCATTATCAAAACAATGCAAATCAAAATCACAATGTGAAACCATCTCACACAGGTCAGAAAAATTGTTAGTCACTTGGTTGTGTCTGACTGTTTGCCCACCAGGCTCCTCTGTCTATGGGATTGTGCAGGCATGCATACTGGAGTTGGTTGTCACTTCCTTCACTGGTAAGAATGGTTGCCATCAAAATGTCTACAAACAATAAATGCTGGAAAGGGTGTGGAGAAAATGGAACCCTGTTACACTGTTGGTGGGAATGCAGACTAGTCCAGCCTCTATGGAGAACAATGTGGTGATTCCTTAAAAAAAAAAAAAAAAAAAAAAAAAAACTGAAAACTGAACTGTCATATGAGCCAGGAATCCCACTGCTAGGCATACACACGAAGGAAAACAAAATTGAAAGAGATACATGTACCCTGACGTTCATGGCAGCACTGTTTACAGTAGCTAGGACATGGAAGCAACCTAGATGTCTACTGGAAGATCAATGGAAAAGAAAAGTGTGGTACATTTACACAATGAAATATTACTCATCTATTAAAAGAACACATTTGAGTCAGTTCTAATGAGGTCGATGAAACTGAAGCTTATTATACGAGTGAAGTAAGTCAGAAAGAGAAACACCAATAGAGTATATTAATGCATACGTATGGAATTTTGAAAGATGGTAATGACAACCCTATATTCAAGACAGCAAAAGAGACACAGATGTAAATAACAGACTATTGGGCTATGTGAGAGAACGCGAGGGTGGGATCATTTGAGAGAATGACATTGAAACATGTATATTACCATATGTAAAACAGACGACGAGTGCTAGCTCAGTGCATGAAGCAGAGGACTGAAAGCTGGGGCTCTGGGACAACCGAGAGGGATAGGGTGGGAAGGGAAGTGGGAGGGTGTTCAGGATTGGGGAGCACAGATGTATATATGTGGCTGATTTATGCTGATGTATGGCAAAAACCACCACAATATTGTAAACTAATTAGCCTCCAATTAAAATAATTAAATTAATTTTATAAAAAAAGAGGTGAAGGACTTCCCTTATGGTCTAGTGGTTGAGTCCAAACTCTCAGTGCAGGGGTATGGGTTTGATCTTTGATTGGGGAAGTTCTGTATGCTGCAGGGTATGGCCAAAATAATAAATAAATGTTCTTTGTTATATATATTTTTTAATCAAATGAAGTAAACTGCTTTTCTTAAAAAAGTAATTATGCTGTTAATTCTTGTTTTTATTTCAAAATGTAGTTATATGAATTTTCATTCGCATATTAAATAAAGAAATATGTTTTCAGATTTATCCAATTACAACTCCTGGGTTGTGAAGATCTCCTAGAAGAGGTCATGGCAATCCACTCCAGTATTGTTGCCTGGAACTGTTGAAGCTGTTGAACCTGAAACTCCAATATTTTGGCCACCTGATGTGAAGAGCTGACTCACTTGAAAAGACCCTGATGTTGGGAAAGATTGAAGGCAAGAGGAGAAGGGGACGACAGAGGGTGAGATGGTTAGATGGCATAACCCACACAATGGGCATGAGTTTGGGTAAACTCTGGGAGTTGGTGATGGACAAGACATGACTGGCATGCTGCATTCCATGGGGTCACAAAGAGTCAGACACGACTGAGTGACTGAAATGATTGTTGCCTGGAGAATCCCCATGGAAAGAGGAACCTGGTGGGTCTGTGGATAGGGATGATTGCTTTAGGCATAAGAATAGTATGAATGGACATTTTGGTGGATGTGTAGCTTTAAAACTATTAAAATTAATTGTATTTTATATATTGTAGTGTGCATATGTCAAGTCTGTATGAAGGTCAAGAAGTAACAAGTTAGAACCGACATGGAACAACAGATTGGTTCAAAATTGGGAAAGGAGTACATCAAGACTATGTTGTCACCCTGCTTATTCTATTTTTATGCAGAGTACATCATGTGAAATGCTGACCTGGATGAAGCACAACCTAGAATCAAGATGGCTGGGAGAAATATCAATAACCTCATATATGCAGATGACACCACCCTAATGGCAGAAAGTGAAGAGAAACTAGAGTCTCTTGATGAAGATGAAATAGAAGAGTAAAAAAGCTGACTTTAAAAGCCTCAACATTCAAAACTGAAGATTATGGCATCTACTCCCAAAACTTCATGGCCAATAGAAGAGGAAAAATTAGAAAGAATGACAGAGTCTATTTTTGGGGGCTTCAAATTCACTGCAGGTGGTGATTGCAGCCATTAAATTAAAAGACACTTGACCTTTGGAAGAAATACTATGAAAAAACTAGATAGCATGTTAAAAAACAGAGACATCATTTGCTGGACAAAGGTCCATCTAGTCAAAGCTATGGTGTTTTCAGTAGTCACAAATGTGAGAGGTGGACAATAAAGAAGGCTGAACATCAAAGAATGAATGTTTTTGAACTGTGGTGCTGGTGAAGACTCTTGAGAGTTCCTTGGACAGCAAAGAGATCAATCCAATCCATGCTAAAGGAATCAACCCTGAATATTCATTAGAAATAGTGATTCTAAAGCTGAAGCTGCAGTACTGTGGCCACCTGATGTAAAATGAAGTATCATTGGAAAAGACCTGGGAAATGCTGGGAAAGATTGAGGGCAGGAGGAGAAGGGGGCAATAGAAGATGAGATGGTTGGATGGCATCACCAACTCAATGGACCGGACTTTGAGCAAACTACAGGAGATAGTCAAGGACAGGCAAGCCTGGCATACTAAAGTCCATGGGGATGAAAATCAGACTGAACACCAATGTGTGAAATCAATCCTAATCTCCCAATTTATCCCTCTTCTCCTTTCTATCCTGGTAACCATAAGGTTATTTTCTACATTTGTGACTCTACTTCTCCTTGAAAATTGCTTCATTTGTACCAAATTTCATATAATCTGTTCAGTCTCTCAGTTGTGTTGGACTCTTTGTGACCCCATGAATTGCAGCACGCCAGTCCTCCCTGTCCATCACCAACTCCCGGAGTATACTCAAAATCATGTCCATAGAGTCGGTGATGACATCCAGCCATCTCATCCTCTGTCGTCCCCTTCTCCTCCTGCACCCAATCCCTCCCAGCATCAGAGTCTTTTCCAATGAGTCAACTCTTCTCATGAGGTGGCCAAAGTACTGGAGTTTCAGCTTTAGCATCATTCCTTCCGAAGAACATCCAGGACTGATCTCCTTTCGAATGGACTGGTTGGATCTCCTTGGTCCATTATCAAGAAAACAAATTATTAAATTCATATTTCAGTAATGAGTAGCTGAATTCACATCAAAACATGCCTGATGGTAACTAATATAATTATTTTTATACAGTTCAGCTCAGTTCAGTCGCTCAGTCAAGTCCGACTATTGTGACCCCATGAATTGCAGCACGCCAGGCCTCCCTGTCCATCACCAGCTCCCAGAGTTCCAAACTCACTTCCATCGAGTCCATGATGCCATCCAGCCATCTCGTCCTCTATTGTCCTGTTTTCCTCCTGCCCCGAATCCCTTCCAGCATCAGAGTCTTTTCCAATGAGTCAACTCTTCTCATGAGGTGGCCTAAGTACTGGAGTTTCAGCTTTAGCATCATTCCTTCCAAAGAACCCCCAGGACTGATCTCCTTTAGGATGGACTGTTTGGATCTCCTTGCAGTCCAAGGGACTCTCAAGAGTCTTCTCCAACACCACAGTTCAAAAGCATCAATTCTTCGGCGCTCAGCTTTCTTCACAGTCCAACTCTCACATCCATACATGACCACTGGAAAAACCATAGCCTTGACTAGACGGACCTTTGTTGGCAAAGTAATGTCTCTGCTTTTGAATAAACTATCTAGGTTGGTCATAATTTCCTTCCAAGGAGTAAGCGTCTTTTAATTTCATGACTGCAATCACCATCTGCAGTGATTTTGGAGCCCTCAAAAATAAAGTCTGACACCGTTTCTACTGTTTCCCCATCTATTTCCCATGAAAGGATGGGACCAGATGCCATGATCTTCATTTTCTGAATGTTGAGCTTTAAGCCAACATTTTTCACTCTCCTCTTTCAAATTCATCAAGAGGCATTTTAGTTCCTCTTCAATTTCTGGCATAAGGGTGGTGTTATCTGTTTATCTGAGGTTATTGGTATTTCTCCTGGCAATCTTGATTCCAGCTTATGCTTCTTCCAGTCCAAAGTTTCTCATGTGTACTCTGCATATAAATTAAATAGGCAGAGTGACAATATAGAGCCTTGACATACTCCTTTTCCTATTAGGAATCAGTAAGTTCTTCCGTGTCCAGTTCTAACTGTTGCTTCATGACCTGCATGTAGGTTTCTCAAGAAGGAAGTCACGTGGTCTGGTGTTCCCCTCTCTTTCAGGATTTTCCACAGTTTATTGTGATCCACACAGTCAAAGGATTTGGCATAGTCAATAAAGCAGAAATAGATGTTTTTCTGGAACTCTATTCCTTTTTCCATGATCCAGGGGATGTTGGCAATTTGATCTCTGATTCCTCTGCCTTTTCTAAAACCAGCTTGAACATCTGGAATTTCATGGTTAACATATTGCTGAAGCATGACTTGGAGAATTTTGAGGATTACTTTACTAGCATGTGAGATGTGTGCAGTTGGGAAGTAGTTGAGCATTCTTTGGCATTGCTTTTCTTTGAGATTGAAATGAAAACTGACCTTTTCCAGTCCTGTGGCCACTGCTGAGTTTTCCAAATTTGCTGGCATATTGAGTGCAGCACTTTCAGAGCATCATCTTTTAGGATTTGAAATAGCTCAACTGGAATTCCATCTCATCCATTAGCTTTGTCAGTAGTCATACTTTCTAAGGCCCACTTGACTTCACATTCTAGGATGTCTGGCTCTAGGTGAGGGATCACACCATTGTGATTATCCAGGTCATGAAGATCTTTTTTGTATAGTTCTTCTGTGTATTCTTGCCACCTTTTAATATCTTCTGCTTCTGTTAGGTCCATACCATTTCTGTCCTTTATCGAGCCCATCTTTGCATGAAATGTTCCCTTGGTATCTCTAATTTTCTTGAAGAGATCTCTAGTCTTTCCCATTCTGTTATTTTCCTCTATTTCTTTTCATTGATCACTGAGGAAGGCATTCTTATCTCTCCTTGCTATTTTTTGGAACTCTGCGTTCAGATGCTTATATCTTTCCTTTTCTCCTTTGCTTTTCACTTCTCTTCTTTTCACAGCTATATTTAAGGCCTCCCTGACAGCCATTTTGCTTTTTTGCATTTTTTTCCATGTTTTGAATATAGGTGATTTACAATGTTGTATTAGATTCTGCTTTACAAAAAAGAAAAAAAAAAGTAAGTCATTTATATATACATATATCCACACTTTTTGAAAGATTCTTTTCCCATGTAGGTCATTACACACTGCTGAGTTAGTTCTTTGTGCTATACCTTACAGTGGATCCTTATTAGTTAACTAACTACTGTATAGCACAGAGTTAACTAACTATTTTATAGCACAGAAAGCTATACTAAGCAGTGTGCAATGACCTACATGGGAAGAGAATCTTTCAAAAATGTGGATATATGTATCTGTATAAATTACTTAATTTTTTGTAAAGCACAACCTACACAACATTGTAAATTAACTTTACTCAAAAACTTTTAAAACTTAATTTTATAGGCTATTAGTCCATTTTTGTAAGAGAAATATATATATATACATATATGTATATGTATATATATATGTATATATATATCAGACTATTTGTCAAACTTACTTTAAATCATATTTTCCTAAGGAATAAAAGGCAGAATCAATGATGTCTCTCATATACATTTAGTAAAATATATCAAGTCACTAAATCTTTTTACTTCTCTAGAAATGACTTTTGAAATTGATTGACCTGGGAACTGCACATATTTTGTTACTATGTCTCTGTTTATCCTATTATTGTCTCAGCTCAGCTCAGTTCAACTCAGTCACTCAGTCGTGTCTGATTCTTTGCGACCTCATGAATCACAGCCCACGAGGCCTCCATGTTCATAACCAACACCCAGAGTTCACTCAGACTCATATCCATTGAGTCAGTGATGCCATCCAACCATCTCATCCTCTGTCATCCCCTTCTCCTCTTGCCCCCAATCTCTCCAAGCATCAGAGTCTTTTCCAATGAGTCAACTCTTCGCATGAGGTGGCCAAAGTATTGGAGTTTCAGTTTCAGCATCAGTCCTTCCAGTGAATATCCAGGACTGATTTCCTTTAGAATGGACTGGTTGGATCTCCAAGGAACTCTTAAGAGTCTTCTCCAACACCACAGTTCAAAAGCGTAAATTCTTTGGTGCTCAGCCTTCTTCACAGTCCTACTCTCACATCCATACATGACCACTGGAAAGAACGTAGCCTTGACTAGATGGACCTTTGTTGGCAAAGTAATGTCTCTGCTTTCGAATATGCTATCTAGGTTGGTAATAATTTCCTTCCAAGGAGTAAGCGTCTTTTAATTTCATGGCTGCAATCAACATCTGTAGTGATTTTGGAGCCCCCCAAAATAAAGTGTGACACTGTTTCCATTGTTTCCCCATCTATTTCCCATGAAGTGATGAGACCAGATGCCATGATCTCCATTTTCTGAATGTTGAGCTTTAAGCCAACTTTTTCACTCTCCTCTTTCACTTTCATCAAGAGGATTTTTAATTCCTCTTCACTTTCTGGCATAAGGGTGGTGTCATCTGCATATCTGAGGTTATTGATATTTCTCCTGGTAATCTTGATTCCAGCTTGTGCTTCTTCCAGCCCAGCATGTCTCATGATGTACTCTGCATATAAGGTAAATAAGCAGGGTGACAATATCCAGCCTTGACATACTCCTTTTCCTATATATTATTGTCTATATAATAATTTTCAAGACAGTTTAAAAATGCATCATTGTTGTTTAATAAAATAGACATTATAATGAAAATTTTGTTTCCAACATTGCCACTCTGTATTAGTTTGCATATGAAATTCAGCTTTCCTTGCAAAAGAGTACATGATTATAAATAATGTATAATTCAAGACTCAAAGCAACAACTCACTGCCTCTATGAAACACCTTAAGAAGCATGTCGCAAGAGGAAAACCTCTGGATTGTTGGAAATTTTATGCTTCTATAACATGTTGGATGGAAATATCTCCAGGATATTTTTGTTTGTTTTAAGATATTTTTCTTTCTCTACTGAAATCCAAACTTCTGCATATATATCACTTCCCATTAATGTGTCCTTTAAAAAATAATAAGCTCCTGAAGAAGAAATGAACTATAAAAATGGTCATTTACTACAAAAATATAAAACACTTTAGCATGTAAATAAATAACTATTTGGATCAGAATGTCTCACAATAAATTTCTTTCTCTTCTATAAGCTCTTAACCATTTCTATCTTTTTTTTTTACTAATTCATACATTTTCCCGTGTTTAGTAAAACGTAATCATTCAGAAATACTTAGAGTGACCATAGATTTTATGTTAAAGAAATACCACTTAATTGGAACTTTATATAATAATACAATTTGGAGGATATTTATACATTCATTATTATAACCTTTAAAAAGTCTCTTGATGAAAGTGAAAGAGGAGAGTGAAAAAGTTGGCTTAAAGCTCAATATTCAGAAAACGAAGATCATGGCATCTGGTCCCATCACTTCATGGGAAATAGATGGGGAAACTGTGGAAACAGTGTCAGACTTTATTTTGGGGGCTCCAAAATCACTGCAGATGGTGACTGCAGCCATGAGATTAAAAGACACTTAGTCCTTGGAAGGAAAGTTATGACCAACCTAAACAGCCTAATGAAAAGCAGAGACATTACTTTGCCAACAAAGGTCCATCTAGTCAAGGCTATAGTTTTTCCAGTCGTCATATATGGATGTGAGTGTTGTACTGTGAAGAAAGCTGAGCGCCAAATAATTGATGCTTTTGAACTGTGGGGTTGGAGAAGACTCTTGAGAGTCCCTTGGACTGCAAGGAGATCCAACCAGTCCATTCTAAAGGAGATCAGCCCTGGATGTCCTTTGGAAGGAATGATGCTAAAGCTTTGGCCACATCATGCAAAGAGTTGACTAATTGGAAAAGACTCTGATGCTGGGAGGGATTGGGGGCAGAAGGAGAAAGAGATGACAGAGGATTGGATGGTTGGATGGTATCACCTACTTGATGAACATGGGTTTGGGTGAACTCCAGGAGTTGGTGATGGACAGGGAGACCTGCAGTGCTGCAATTCATGGGGTCAAGTCAGACATGACTGAATGACTGAACTGAACTGAACTGATAACCTTTAAAATGTATTTGATAAAGCATATTAAACTATATTTTAAGTATTAATAAAACCCATGGTTCAATCATGTCAGTGAATAACAAAAACCATCACAATATTTAAAGTAATTAGTCTTCAATTAAAATAAACAAGTCAATTTTAAAGAAAAGAAATAAATTATTTGAGTAACATGTTTTTCAGTAAATTGTTTAAAGTGAAAATATTGGTTTACTATCTTATATTTAATATTTGTTATTAAATGAATTCATATTGTGAGACAGTTGCAATTTTAAATGAAAAGGAAAAGCATTAAGAATACAAA
The DNA here is from genome assembly GCF_001704415.2 of Capra hircus. Taxonomy (NCBI): domain Eukaryota; kingdom Metazoa; phylum Chordata; class Mammalia; order Artiodactyla; family Bovidae; genus Capra; species Capra hircus. The sequence goes on from NC_030821.1 coordinate 83,902,057, forward strand.
TGATTATTGCTGAAATGCAGGTGATGGTGAAAAAAATATCTGTCAAATTTAGCATGTTCAATTTTTTTTCACAGCTGCTTTGGCTGGAATATTTCTTGCTAGGAATTTAAAAATATGTATGTGTTGAATATAAAATGATTCATGCTCAAATTGGAATAACTCATACATTTATAGTATTAATCTGTTTTATAATGCAAAATTCTATTTTTAGCATAGCCATCTTTATCAAGTACTATTTATTACACATGATGAAATCCATCTCTCTTCATATAGTGACAAAAGAGAGATATGATTCTGCCGCAAACATGTTTCAATAATTTTATAACAGTCAATGTGAACTTAAAATAAGGTGAAAATAATTTTCCCCAAATATGCAAATAAAACTATATTGGTATATTATTAATATGACAAGTGCTCAAGTAGTTTTTAGTTTTGCATGATGATTTAGGGAAAGTTAGATGACTATTTCCCATGGAAAAAGTGAGAAATCACAGTTGACATCTCACACAGTCAGACACGAAGGAAGCGACTTAGCAGCAGCAACAGCAGGAGCGTAAAACTAACTGGGAAATAGACTTTTTTTTTTTTTTTTTTACTATTTTTGTTTTCTAGGGCTAAGAACTAAAAGGAGTGTTCATAAATAAGGGATGTTTCTCTGTGCTTTGCCTGGCAAAAACTGAGATGAATCTATCTGATTAGAGTTCATACAAGGTCCTAGGAAAGCACTTAATTTAAAACATATGGAACAATTAATATAACTCATTATGGATAATATTTGGTAGCAAAAAATATAGATTTCCCCTACTCTGGTGTCCCAGGTGAGAGCACAACACAGAAGCAGGAAAGCAAGTTTGAATCAGGAGATACAAAAAGGTAAAAAATCAAGACCAAGTTCAGTGTCATTTGAAGAATTTCGAAACCCTAGATGGCACAGAAGCTTTAAGGCTATTCTTTTCAAACTTCATTGAGATTAGAATTTTGTAGAAGGTTGTGAAGGTTTTTAGACCTCACTACAGAGTTCTGTAGTGAGATGAGGCCTGATATAATTTGCACTTCTTGGTCAAGGGAATGCATTTTTCCTTGTAGAATCTCAAGATCTTATCATTAGAAAAATAATAGAAATAAGAATAAAAGTGGTATATCTTCTGCAAATGGGGTAGATGACCCACCAGAGACTTTCCAGGTGGTGCCAGTACTAAAGGATTTGCCTGCACATGAAGGAGACAGACATAGATTTGATCCCTGTGTCCAGAAGATACCCTCAAGTAGGAAATGGCAACTCATTCCAGCATACCTGCCTGGAAAGTTCCACGGACAGAGTAGTCTGTTGGTCTACAGTTTATGGGGTTGCAAAGAGCAAGACATGGGCATGCAGCATGCATGGGCATGCACACTACCAGAAAAAAACAGAACAAACAACAACAAAAACAATAAAAAACACCACCAAATTTTGGAGACTGAAGCAAAGAAAGCAAAGATGTGAAACAAATTACTTAGAAGGAACTTAAAGATGGGCATTGCTTTCAGCTGAGAGGTTTTCCAAGTTTCCAGAGGCAACTAAATCAGGGCATGGACCCTGTGAGATTCTATCTATAAGTTCAAAGGGAGGAGAAAAAGCAAAGATCAGTTGTTGACAGGTTTTGGTTTCTCTGTTACACCAATGATGGAGAAAATAGGATACGCTAAAGGATAAAGAAAAATAAATTATCCATGAGGACCAAGGCCAAGATCAACAGGTTGAGCAAAATAGCTGTCATTTATATATATATATATATATATATATATATATATATATATATATATATATGCATATACATATATATATAATAAAAATGAAGGATTCCTTTTGCTATGATATGCAAATATGTTTAGGCATAGTTTAATATTTTAAATATATTTTTTGCATTCTAAATTTTAAGGCATATTTAAAATGTTTAATATTATTTAAGTAACTTGAATAATAAAGGAAATTTTCAAAGGTATACCATTACCTACCCTAATATGTATTAAAATTTTGAAAATCCCCTGAAGCTACCATTCTTGGATCACAGCAAATTATTGTCCATATAAGATTAACTTAGCAATGCTCTGGCCATTCCTTGAGATGTCATCAGTTAAGAGCCACAGTCCTTGGAGCACCACCAAACCATATGGCCAGGTGGTCATATGTAATTTTAGGCAAAACATCACATATAGTATCAAGTAAAATAAAGTACAGCTTTTGCTTCCATTGTTAAAAAGAAAGAAAAAAAAAAAAAAAAGGCAAAACTACAAACAGGCTTTCCACTCTGGAAATAGGCAAAAAAAGAAAATACACTAGAGGCTTATTTTTCCATCCACATAAAATACAGTAGTGCTAAGTTTTATTATTATTTTAACATGCTACTATAATGTACAATGATTATGGAAAAGTATTAGTTTAAATCCTCCTCTACTCCCTCAAGGCATTAAAAATAGTGCAGAAAAAAATTGAGAGGAGCCAAGTTAAAGCTAGATCATGAACAGAATATACTGTTGTTTCATAAATACCTCAGAATGCATGTTAAGGATGATCATAGTTTCAATTATACTTTAGCCTCAAGATAATTCTCCATAGTGCCACAATAAATGTAACAAGTATTTATTTATATGCTATAATCTATGGTCCATTATCAAGAAAACAAATTATTAAATTCATATTTCAGTAATGAGTAGCTGAATTCACATCAAAACATGCCTGATGGTAACTAATATAATTATTTTTATTTTTTTTTAGGTTTCTTTCTTTCTTTCTTTCTTTCTTTAATTATTTATTTATTTACTTATTTATTTTAAATTTTAAAATCTTTAATTCTTACATGCGTTCCCAAATATGAACCCGCCTCCCACCTCCCTCCCCACAACATCTCTCTGGGTCATCCCCATGCACCAGCCCCAAGCATGCTGTACCCTGCGTCAGACATAGACTGGCGATTCAATTCTTACATGATAGTATACATGTTAGAATGCCATTCTCCCAAATCATCCCACCCTCTCCCTCTCCCTCTGAGTCCAAAAGTCCGTCATATACATCTGTGCCCTTTTTCCTGTCTTGCATACAGGGTCGTCATTGCCATCTTCCTAAATTCCATATATATGTGTTAGTATACTGTATTGGTGTTTTTCTTTCTGGCTTACTTCACTCTGTATAATTGGCTCTAGTTTCATCCATCTCATCAGAACTGATTCAAATGAATTCTTTTTAACGGCTGAGTAATACTCCATTGTGTATATGTACCACAGCTTTCTTATCCATTCATCTGCTGATGGACATCTAGGTTGTTTCCATGTCCTGGCTATTATAAACAGTGCTGAGATGAACATTGGGGTACATGTGTCTCTTTCAATTCTGGTTTCCTCGGTGTGTATGCCCACTACAGTTCAGCTCAGTTCAGTCGCTCAGTCAAGCCGGACTATTGTGACCCCATGAATTGCAGCACGCCAGGCCTCCCTGTCCATCACCAGCTCCCAGAGTTCCAAACTCACTTCCATCGAGTCCGTGATGCCATCCAGCCATCTCGTCCTCTATTGTCCTGTTTTCCTCCTGCCCCGAATCCCTTCCAGCATCAGAGTCTTTTCCAATGAGTCAACTCTTCTCATGAGGTGGCCTAAGTACTGGAGTTTCAGCTTTAGCATCATTCCTTCCAAAGAACCCCCAGGACTGATCTCCTTTAGGATGGACTGTTTGGATCTCCTTGCAGTCCAAGGGACTCTCAGGAGTCTTCTCCAACACCACAGTTCAAAAGCATCAATTCTTCAGCGCTCAGCTTTCTTCACAGTCCAACTCTCAGATCCATACATGACCACTGGAAAAACCATACCCTTGACTAGATGGACCTTTGTTGGCAAAGTAATGTCTCTGCTTTTGAATATGCTTAAAAAAAATATACTTAACAAAAATTCCTTGAAGCTTCAGTTCAGTTCAGTTGCCCAGTCGTGTCTGACTCTGTGACCCCATGATCCACAGCACACCATGCCTCCCTGTGCATCATCAACACCCAGAGTTCACCCAGACTCATGTCCATTGAGCCGGTGATGCCATCCAACCATCTTATCCTCTGTCATCCCCTTCTTGTCCTGCTCTCAATCTTTCCCAGCATGAGGGTATTTTTCAAACGAGTCAGCTCTTCACATCAGGTGGCCAAAGTATTGGAATTTCAGCTAAAACATCAGTCCTTCCAATGGAATCCAAGGACTCATTTCCTGTAGGATGGACTGTTTGTATTTCCTTTCAGTCCAAGGACTCGCAAGTGTCTTCTCCAGCACCATAGTTCAGAAGCATCAATTCTTTGGTGCTTAGCTTTCTTCACAGTCCAACTCTCACATCCACATGTGACCACTGGAAAAGCCACAGCCTTGACTAGATGGGTCTTTGCTGGCAAAGTAATATCTCTGTATTTTAATATGCTCTCTAGGTTGGTCATAACTTTCCTTCCAAGGAGTAAGCATCTTTTAATTTCATCACTGCAATCACCTTCTGCAGTGATTTTGGAGCCCCCCAAAATAAAGTCTGACACAATTTCCACTGTTTCCCCATCTATTTCCCATGAAGTGATGGGCCCAGATGCCATGATCTTTGTTTTCTGAATGTTCAGATTTGAGCCAATATTTTCCCTCTCCTCTTTCACTTTCATCAAGAGGTTTTTAGTTACTCTTCCCTTTCTGACATAATGGTGGTGTTATCTGCATATCTGAGGTTATTGATGTTTCTCCTGCCTATCCTGATTGCAGCTTGTGCTTATTCTAGACCAGCGTTTCTCATGATGTACTCTGCATATAAGTTAAATAAGCAGGGTGACAGTAAACAAACTTGATGTAATCCTTTTCCTATTTGGAAACAGTCTGTTGTTCCATGTTCAGTTCTAATTGTTGCATCTTGACCTGCATATAGGTTTCTCAAGAGGCAGGTCAGTTGATTTGGTCTTCCCATCTCACGAAGAATTTTTCACAGATTATTGTGATCCACCCAGTGAAAGGCTTTGGCATAGTCAATAAAGCAGTACTAGATGTTTTACTGGAACTCTATTCCTTTTTCCCTGATCCAGGGGATGTTGACAATTCGATCTCTGGTTCCTCTGCCTTTTCTAAAACCAGCTTGAACATCTGGAATTTCACAGTTTACATATTGCTGAAGCCTGACTTTGAGAATTTTGAGCATTACTTTACCAGCGTGTGAGATGAGTGAAATTGTGCAGTAGTTTGAACATTCTTTGGCATTGCCTTCTTTGGGGTTGGAATGAAAACTGACATTTTCCAGTCCTGTGGCCAATGCTGAGTTTTCCAAATTTACTGGCATATTGAGTGCAGCACTTTCAGAGCATCATCTTTCAGGATTTGAAATAGCTCCACTGGAATTCCATCACCTCCACTAGCTTGGTTTGTAGTGATGCTTCCTAAGGCCCACTTGACTTCACATTCCAAGATGTTTGGCTCTAGGTCATTGATCACACTATCGTGATTATCTGGGTCATAAAAATCTAATTTTGTACACTTCTGCTGTGTATCCTTGCTGCTTCTTAATATCTTCTACTTCTGTTTGGTCCATAATATTTCTGTCCTTTATCAAGCCTATCTTTGCATGAAATGTTCTCTTGGTAGCTCTAATTTTCTTAAAGAGATCTCTAGTCTTTCCCATTCTGTTGTTTGCCTCTATTGTTTTGCACTGATTCCTGAGGAAAGCTTTCTTATCTTTTCATGCTTTTCTTTGGAACTCTGCATTCAGATGCTTATATCTTTCCTTTTCTCCTTTGCTTTTTGTTTGTCTTCTTTTCAACACTATTTGTAAGCCCTCCCCAGACAACCACTTTGCTTTTTTACATTTCTTTTACATGGGAATGTTCTTGATCCCTGTGTCCTCTACAATGTCATGAACCTCTGTCCATAGTTCATCAGGCACTCTGTCTATCTGATCTAGTCCCTTGATTCTATTTCTCAGTTCCACTGTATAATAACAAGGGATTTGATTTAGGTCATATCAGAATGGTCTAGTGGTTTTCCCTAGTTTCTTCAATTTTATTTGAATTTGCAATAAGGAGTTCATAATCCAAGCCACAGTCGCTCCCGGTCTTCTTTTTTCTGACTTTAGAGAGCTTCTCTATCTTTGGCTACAAAGAACATAGTCAGTGTGATTTCAGTGTTCACAGTTTGGTGATCCAGAATGTGGTCCACTGGAGAAGGGAATGGCAAACCATTTCAGTATTCTTGCCTTGAGAACCCCATGCACAGTATGAAAAGTCAAAATGATTGGATACTGAAAGAGGAACTCCTTGTGTCCATTGATGCCCAATACGCTACAGGAGATCAGTGGAGAATTAACTCCAGAAATAATGAAGGTTTTGAGCCTAAGCAATAACCATACCCATTTGTAGACGTGATTGATGACAAAAGCAAGGTCCAATGCTGTAAAGAGCAATATTGCATAGGAACCTGGAATTTTAGGTCCATGAATCAAGGCAAATTGGAAGTGGTCAAACAGGAGATGGCAAGAGTGAACGTCAACATTCTAGGAAGCAGTGAACTAAAATGGACTGGAATGGGTGAGATTAACTCAGATGACCATTATATCTACTACTGTTTGCAGAAATCCCTTAGAAGAAATTGAGTAGCCATCATGGTCAACAAAAGAGTATGAAATGCAGTACTTGGATGCAATCTCAAAAATGAAAGAATGATCTCTGTTAATTTCCAAGGCAAACCATTCAATATCACAGTAATCCAAGTCTATGCCCCAACCAGTAACGCTGAAGAAGCTGAAGTTGAACAGTTCTATGAAGACCTACAAGACCTTTTAGAACTAGCTCCCCCCAAAAAATGCCCTTTTCATTATAGGGACTGGAATGCAAAAGTAGGAAGTCAAGAAACACCTGGAATAACAGGCAAATTTGGCCTCGGAATATGGAATGAAGCAGGGCAACGGCTAATATAGTTTTGACAAGAGAATTCACTGGTCATAGCAAACACCCTCTTCCAACAACACAATAGAAGCCTCTACTGAGGCTTATGATACCCTTAATTTAGAAGCAGAATAGGTCTTGAAGCAACATAGATCTTTACAGACAGGAAGAGTTCTTATTGTAAAAACAAGAAAACTCAGACCTATATAATTTATGAGATGCTATACCTTGTTCATAGAATCAAATAAAAAAGTTTTAATGATGAATCAGTAACTACAGAATTATTATAAAGTCATAAAACCATTATTTCTGAGAAAAATCTCCATATGTACTGAATTTCAGAACACAGCTTTTGTATTGACTGCTACTATTTAAGAAATGAATTTTTCTCCTTTTTGCAATTCATCGCTTCAGCACATAGTTATTGAGCAGCTGTTTATCCAGTGGTGTAAGAGACATTATAGCTTCAAAGATAAATGATTCGTGACCCTGACTCTTGAGAAGCTTGTGTGGGGAAATAAGATCTGTAGGCCCACTGGGTTAGAATTCAGCGTGGCACAGCCACAGGGAGCTAAATACAAGGAAAAGAAAAAAAAAATTCAGTTAACTTCTCCAGTTCCATTCTTATTTCTCAAGATTGCTTTGGCTCTTCAAGTTCTTTTGTGTTTCCATAAAAATTGTGAAATAATTTCTCCTAGTTCTGTGAAAGGTACCATTGGTAATTGGATAGGGATTGGTCGAATCTCTAGATTGCTTTGGGTAGTTTACTAATTTTCACTATATTGATTCTTTCGATTCATGAACATGGTATATTTCTCCATCTATTTGTGTCATCTGATTTCTTTTATCAGTGTTTAATAGTTTTCTGTACACATGTATTTTGTTTAAGTAAATTTATTCCTAAGTATTTTATTTTTTTCATTGCAGTGGTGAATGACATTGTTTCCTTAATCTCTCTTATTTTCATTGTAAGTGTATAGTAATGCTGTGGATTTCTGTGTATTAATTTCAAATGCAGATACAATATTACATTCATTTATTAGCTCTAGTAAAATTTTTGGTGGCATCTTTAGGGTTTTCTATGTAAAAGATCATGTTATCTCTAAACAGTGAGAGTTTTACTGCTTCTTTTCCAATCTGGATTCCTCTTATTTCTTTTTCTTCTCTGACTGCTGTGAATAGGACTTCCAAAGGTATGTTGCATAATAAGTGTGAGAGTATGTACACTTGTCTTTTTCCTGAGTTTAGAGGGAATGTGTTCAATTTTTAACCACTGAGGATAATCTTTGATGGGTGTGTCACACATGGCTTTGATTATGTTGAGGTATGTTCCTTTTATGCCAACCTTCTGAAGAGTTTTTATCATAAATGAGTGTTGAATTTAGTCAAAGACTTTTCCTGCATCTATTCAAACAGTCAGTTCAGTTCAGTCACTTAACTAACTTTTTGAGACCTCATGAACTGCAGCATGCCATGCTTCCCAGTCGATTACCAACACCTGGAGCCTTCTCAGACTCATGTCCATTGAGTCAGTGATGCCATCCAACCATGTCATCCTCTGTCGTCCACTTCTCCTGCCCTCAAACTTTCCCAGCATCAGGGTCTTTTCCAATGAGTCAATTATTCACATTAGGTGGCCAATGTATTGGAGTTTCAGTTTCAACATCAGTCCTTCCAATGAATATTCAGGACTGATTTTCTTTAAGATTGACTGTTTGGATCTCTTTGTAGTCCAGGGAACTCACAAGAGTCTTCTCCAACACCACAGTTAAAAAGCATCAGTTCCACAGTGCTCAGCTTTGTTTATAATCCAACTCTCATCTCCATACATGAGTACTGGAAAATAAATAGCTTTTACTAGAAGGCCCTTAACTGGCAAAGTAATATCTCTGCTTTTTAATGCCCTGTTTAGTTTTGTCATATCTTTTCCTCCAAGAAGCAAGTGTGTTTTAATATCATGGCTGCAGTCATCATCTTCAGTGATTTTGGAGCATCCCAAAATTAAGTCAGTCCCTATTTCCATAGTTCCCTCATTTATTTGCCATGGAGTGTTGGGACTTAATATCTCCTTGCAGTCCAAGGGACTCTCAAGAGTCTTCTCCAACACCACAGATCAAAAGCATAAATTCTTTGGAGCTCAGCCTTCTTCACAGTCCAAATCTTACATCCATACATGACTGCTAGAAAAACCATAGCCTTGACTAGATGGACCTTAGTCGGGAAAGTAATGTCTCTGCTTTTGAATATATGTCTATGTTGCTCATCACTTTTCTTCCAAGGAGTAAGCGTCTTTTAATGTCATGGCTGTAATCACCATTTGCAGTGATTTTGGAGCCCCATAAAATAAAGTCTGACACTGTTTCCACTATTTCCTCATCTATTTCCCATGAAGTGATGGGACTGGATGCCATGATCTTCGTTTTCTGAATGTTGAGCTTTAAACCAACTTTATCACTCTCCTCTTTCACTTTCATCAAGAGGCTTTTTAGTTTCTCTTCACTTTCTGCCATAAGGGTGGTGTCATCTGCATATCTGACGTTATTGATATTTCTCCCAGCAATCTTGATTCCAGCCTGTGTTTCTTCCAGTCCAGAGTTTCTTATGATGTACTCTGCATAGAAGTTAAATAAGCAGGGTGACAATATACAGCCTTGATGTACTCCTTTTCCTATTTGGAACCAGTCTGTTGTTCCATGTCCAGTTTTAAGTGTTGTTTCCTGACCTACATATAGATTTCTCAATAGGCATGTCTGGTGGTCTGGTATTCCTATCTCTTTCAGAATTTTCCACAGTTTATTGTAATCCACACAGTTAAAGGCTTTGGCATTGTCAATAAAGTAGAAATAGATGTTTTTCTGGAACTCTATTCCTTTTTCCATGATCCAGCAGATGTTGGCAATTTGATCTCTGGTTCCTCTGCCTTTTCTAAAACCAGCTTAAACATCAGGAAGTTCACGGTTCACATATTGCTGAAGCCTGAGATAGAAAATTTTGAGCATTAAATTACTAGCATGTGAGATGTGTGCAATTGTGTAGTAGTTTGAGCATTCTTTGGCATCGCCTTTCTTTGGGTTTGGAATGAACACTGACCTTTTCCAGTCCTTTGGCCACAGCTGAGTTTTCCAAACTTGCTGGCATATTGATTGCAGCACTTTCAGAGCATCATCTTTCAGGATTTGAAATAGCTCCACTGGAATTCCATCACCTCCACTAGCTTTGTTCCTAGTGATGCTTTCTAAGGCCCACTTGACTTCATATTCCAGGATGTCTGATCACACCATCATGATTATCTGGGTCGCAAAGATCTTTTTTGTACAGTTCTTCTGTGTATTCTTGCCATCTCTTCTTAATATCTTCTGCTTCTCTTAGGTCCATACCATTTCTGTCCTTTATCGAACCCATCTTTGCATGAAATGTTCCCTTGGTATCTCTAATTTTCATGAAGAGATCTCTAGTCTTTCCCATTCTTTTTTTTTCCTCTATTTTTTTGCATTGATCACTGAAGAAGGCTTTCTTATCTCTTCTTGCTATTCTTTGGAACTCTGCATTCGGATACTTATATCTTTCCTTTTCTCCTTGGCTTTTCACTTCTCTTCTTTTCACAGCTATTTGTAAGGCTTCCCCAGACAGCCATTTTCCTTTTTTGCATTTTTTTTCCCATGAGGATGGTCTTAATCCCTGTACTGTGTACAATGTCACGAACCTCATTCTACAGTTCATCAGGCACTGTATCTATCAGATCTAGGCCCTTAAATCTATTTCTCTCTTCCACTGTACAATCGTAAGGGATTTGATTTAGTTCATACCTGAATGGTCTAGCGAATTTCCCTGCTTTCTTCAATTTAAGTCTGAATTTGGTAATAAGGAGTTCATGATATGAGCCACAGTCAGCTCGTGGTCTTTTTTTTTTTTTTTTGATTGTATAGAGCTTCTCCATCTTTTGCTCCAGAGAATATAATCAATCTGATTTCAGTGTTGACCACCTGGTGATGTCCATGTGTAGAGACTTCTCTTGTGTTGTTGGAAGAGGGTGTTTGCTATGACCAGTGTATTTTCTTGGCAAAACTCTATTATTCTTTGCCCTGCTTCATTTTGCATTCCAGGGCCAAATTTGCCTGTTACTCCAGATGTTTTTTGATTTCCTACTTTTGCATTTCAGTCCCCTATAATGGAAAGGATATCTTTTTTGGTTGTTATTTCTAAAATGTCTTGTAGGTCTTCATAGAACCATTCAACTTCAGCTTCTTCAGCATTACTGGTTGGGCCATAGGCTTGGATTACTGTGATATTGAGTGGTTTGCCTTGGAGATGAACAGAGATCATTCTGTCATTTTTGACATTGCATCCAAGTACTGCATTTCAGACTCTCCTGTTGACCATGATGGGCACTCCATTTCTTCTGAGGGATTCCTGTCCGCAGTAGTAGATATAATGATCATCTGAGTTAAAATCACCCATTCCAGTCCTTTTTATTTTGCTGTTTCCTAGAATGTTGACGTTCTAGGAATGTCGCCATCTCCTGTTTGACCACTTCCAATTTGCCTTGATTCATGGACCTGACATTCCAGGTTCCTATGCAATATTGCTCTTTACAGCATCGGACCTTGTTTCTATCATCAGTCACATCCACAGCTGGGTATTGTTTTTTTGCTTAGGCTCCATCCCTTCATTCTTTCTGGAGTTATTTCTCCACAGACCTCCAGTACCATATTGGCCACCTACTGACCTGGGGAGTACCTCTTTCAGTATCCTACCATTTTGCCTTTTCATTCTGTTCATGGGGTTCTCAAGGCAAGAATACTGAAGTGGTTTGCCATTCCCTTCTCCAGTGGACCACATTCTGTCAGATCTCTCCACCATGACCTGCCCATCATGGGTAGCCCCAAGGGCATGGCTTAGTTTCATTGAGTTAGGTAAGGCTGTGGGCCTAGTGTGATTAGAATGACTAGTTTCCTGTGAATATGGTTTCAGTGTATCTGCCCTCTGATGCCCTCTTGGAACATCTACCATCTTACTTGGGCTTCTCTTACACTGGGCGTGGGGTGTCTCTTCACGGCTGGTCCAGCAAAGCACAGCTGCTGCTCCTTACCTTGGATGAGGGGTATCTCCTCCCACCATCCTTCCAGACCTTCAACATGGGATGGCTTCTCTAGGCCCTCCAGCGCCCGCACAGCCACCACTCCTTGAGCGTGGGGTAGCTCCTCTTAGCCGCCATCCCTTGCCTCGGACGTGGGGTATATATATATATGTGATATATATATATATATATGAGATATATATATATATATGTGATATATATATATGTGTGTGTGTGTATAATCTTTCTATTTGTTAATACAGTGTGTCACATTCATTGATTTGCAAATATTGAAGAATCCTTGCATCCCTGTAAGAAAACCCACTTGATCAAGATGTATTATTTTTAAAACACGTTGTTGGATTCTGTCTGCTTGAATTCTGTTGAGGAATTTTGCACCTTTGTCCATCACTGATATTGACATGTAGCTTTTTTTGTTTGTTTTTTGGGATCTTTGTTTGGTGTCAGTATCAGGATGATAATGGCTTTGTAAAATGATTTTCAGAGTTTTCCCTCATCTGAAATTTTCTGGAAGTGTTTGAAGAAAGGTGTTAGCTCTTTTCTCAGTTTTTGGTAAATTCACTTGTGAAGTCATCTCATTCTGGGCTTTTGTTTGTTGGAAGATTTATTACAGTTTCGATTTTGTAGCTTGTGATGGGTTGTTCAACTTTTCTATTTATTACTGGTTCCGTGTTGAAAGGTTATACTTTTATAAGAATTTTCCGTTTGCTTCCAAGTTGTCCATTTTATTGGGATATAGTTGCTCATAGTAGTCTCTTATGATCGTTTTCACTTCTGTTGTGTCTGCTGTAATTTCTCCATTTTTAATTCTAATTTTATTGATTTGAGTCTTCTTTGTTTTCTTGGTGAATCTGGCTAACAGTTTGTCCATTTGTTTATTTTCTCAAAAAAAATGATTTTAGTGTAATTGATCTTTGCTATTGTCGCCTTCATTTTTTCTCATTTATTTCTGCTATTAATTTTATGATTTCTTTCTTTCTATAACTTTGGGGTATGCTGTTCTTTCTCTGGTTGTTCTTAGTTCAGTTCAGTCACTTAGACATGTATGGCTCTTTGCGATCCCATGGACTTCAGCACATCAAGATTTCCTGTCCATCAGCAAGTCATGGAGATTGCTCAAACTCATGTCCATCGAGTTGGTGATGCCATCCAGATTTCTCATTCTGATTTTGCCTTCTCCTCCTGCCATCAATCTTCCCCAGGATCAAGGTGTTTTTTTTTTCCCCTAAGGAGTCAGTTATTTGCCTCAGGCATCCAAAGTATTGGAGTTTCAGCTTCAGCATCAGTCCTTCCAATGAATATTAAAGACCAATTTCTTTTAGGATCTCCTTTTACTCCAAGGGCCCCTCAAGAATGTTTGCCAACACCACAGTTCAAAAGCATCAGTTCTTTGGTGCTCACTTTTCTTTATAATCCAACTTTCACAGCCATACATGACTACTGGAAATACCATAACTTTGGTAGACCTTTGTGGGCAAAGAAATTTCTCTACTATTTATAATGATGTCTAGATTGTCATAGCTTTTGATCAAAGGAGCACACGTCTTTTAATTTCATGGATGCAGTCACAATCTACAATGATTTTGGAGCCCAAAAAAGAAAATCTGTCACTGTTTTCATTGTTCCCCATCTATTTGCCATGAAGTGATGGGGCTGGATGACATGATATTCATTTTTTTTAATGTTTAGCTTTAAGACAGCTTTTTCACTCTCATCAGGAGGTTCTTTATTTCTTAATTTTCTGCCATAAGGGTGTTGTCATCTGCATATTTGAGATTATTGGTATTTCTCCCAGCAACCTTCATTGCAATTTGTGCATCATTCAGCACAGCATTTCACATAATGTTTTCCTTCCAATCCTCAAAAATGGCAATGACAAAAAATGTTCAAACTACTGCACAATTGCACTCACGTCAAACACTAGCAAAGTAATGCTCAAAATTCTCCAAGACAGGTTTCAACAGTATGTGAACTTCTATATATTCTATATGTTCAAGGTACATTTAGAAAATATAGATAAACCAGAGACAAATTGCCAACATCTGTTGGATCATTAAAAAGCAAGAGAATACAAGAAAAACATCTACTTCTACTTTATTGATTACACTAAAGCCTGTGTAGATCTACTGTGTAGATAAAAAACTGTGGTAAATTCTTCAAGAGATAAAAATACCAGACCACATTATCTGTTTCCTGACAAATTTGTATGCAGGTCAAGAAGCAACAGTTAGAACCAGACATGAAACGACAGACTGGTTCCAGATTGGGAAGGAGTACGTCAAGGCTGCATATTGTCACCCTGCTTATTTAACATATGCAGATTTCAGTTCAGTTCAGTTCAGTTGTTCAGTCGTGTTTGAATCTTTGAGACCCCATGGCCTGCAGCACGTCAGACTTCCCTGTCCATCACCAACTCCGGAAACTTGTTGAAACTCATTTCCATCGACTTGGTGACAACATCTAACCATCTCATCCTCTGTCATCCCCTTCTCCTCCTGCCTTCAGTCTTTTCCAGCATCAGGATGTTTTCTAATGAGTCAGTTTTTGCTGAAGCTCTTCAGCTTCAGCATTATTTCTTCCAATGAATATTCAAGACTGATTTCCTTTAGGATTGACTGGTTGGATCTCCTTGCAGTCCAAGGAACTCTTAAGAGTCTTCTCCAACACCACAGTTCTAAAGCATCAAAAACTAACTAAATAAATAAAAAGAAATAAAGAAAAAAATATATTACTGTTTCCATTGTTTCCTCATCTATTTTCCCATCACTTCAAGGCAAATAGATGGGGAAACAGTAAGATATTTTATTTTTTATCTTTATTTAATAATATTATTAAATAATAAGATGGTTGGATGGTGTCACCATCATGAGTTTGATTAAGCACTGGGATAGGGAAGCCTGGTGTCCTCTAGTCCATGGGGTCACACAGAGTCAAACATGACTCAGTGACTTAACTGAACTGAGTAATAATTCTCCCACTCTTTTTTGGTCCCCATTTGAATGCAATATTTTTTCCAGCCCCTTACTTTCAGTGGTATATGTCTCTAAATTTGAGGTTGATTTCTTGTAAGCAGCATATATAGGGGTCTTATTTTTGTATGCATTTGGCCAGTCTTTGTCTTTTGGTTGGGGCATTTAATCTGTTTACTTTTAAGGTAGTAATTTACAAGTATAATCCCATTACCATTTACTCTATTGCTTCTGTTTCATTTTTATAAACAAACCTCTTCTATGTTTCCTGTTTAGAGAAGTTCCATTAGCATTTATGGAAGAACTGGTTTGATGGTGCTGAATGCTCTCAGCTTTTGCTTTATTTGAAGTTTTTTTTATTTCTCCTTCAAAGGTGAATGAGATCCTTGCTGGGTAGAATAATCATAGTTGTAGGTTTTTCCCTTTTATCATCTTAAGTATATCTTGCCATTCCCATCTGACCTGCAGAGTTTCTTTTGAAAGATGAGCTGTTATCCTTATGGGGATTCACTTGTATTTTATTTGTTGCTTTTCCCTTGCTGCTTTTAACATTTGATCTTTATTTTTAATTTTTGCTAGTTTGATTGATGTGTTTCTTGTGGTGTTTCACCTTGTGTTTACAGTGTATGGAACTCTCTGGACTTCTTGAACTTGGGCGGCTATTTCCTTCCCCATTTTAGGCAAGTTTTTGACTATTGTTTCCTTAAATATTTTCTCATGCCCTTTACTTTTGTCTTCTTCTGGGATACCTGTGGTTTAAATGTTTGGTGCTTATCACTGTCCCAGCTGTCTCTAAATCTCATGTTCTCATTTATCTCATTTATTTGTATTCTTTTCTTTTCTGTTTTGCTTCATTTATTTCCACCATTCTATCTTCAAGCTCACTTATCCTTTCTTCTGTCTTAGTTACTCTACTGTTGGTTCCCTCCAGAGTGTTTTGAATCTCAAATATTGCATTCTTCACTACTGATTCACTTTTATTATTATTATTTCTTATAGGTTCTTGTTAAACATTTCTTTCATCTTCTTAATCTGTGTCTATACCTTATTTATCTGTATCTCCATTTTGTTTTCAAGAGTTAAGATCATCTTTACTATCATTATTCTGAATTGTTTTTCAGGTGGCTTTCCTATCTCCTCATCTTTTGTTTGATTCAAAAGGTTTTTATAGTGTTCCATCACCTGTTAGATATTTATCTGGCTTTTCATTCTGTTTAGTTTGCTGTGTTTGGGTCTCCTTCTGCAGGCAGGATGGTCTTCAGTTCAGTTCACTTGCTCAGTTGTGTCCAAATCTTTGCAACCCCATGAATTCCAGCAGGCCAGGACACCCTGTTCATCACCTATTCCCAGAGTTCACCCAAACTCAGATCCATCGAGTCGCTGATGCCATCCAGCCATCTCATCCTCTGTCGTCCCCTTCTTTTCCTGGCCCTAATCCCTCCAAGCATCAGAGTCTTTTCCAATGAGTCAACTCTTCACATAAGGTGGCCAAAGCATTGGAGTTTCAACTTTAGCATCAGTCCTTCCAAAGAATACCCAGGGTTAATATCCTTCAGAATAGACTGGTTGGATGTCTTTGTAGTTCAAATGACTCTCAAGAGTCTTCTCCAACACCACAGTTCTAAAGCATCAATTCTTCGGTGCTAAGCTTTCTTCACAGTCCAACTCTCACATCCATACATGACTACTGGAAAAACCTTGACTAGACGGGCCTTTGTTGGCAAAGTAATGTCTCTGCTTTTCAATATGCTATCTAGGTTGCTCAAAACTTTCCTTCCAAGAAGTAAACGTCTTTTAATTTCATGGCTACAATCACCATCTGCAGTGATTTTAGAGCCCAAGAAAATAAAGTCTGACACTGTTTCCACTGTTTCCCCATCTATTTCTCATGAAGGGATGGGACCAGATGCCATGATCTTCGTTTTCTGAATGTTGAGCTTTAAGCCAACTTTTTCACTCTCCTCTTTCATTTTCATCAAGAGGCTTTTTAATTCCTCTTCACTTTCTGCCATAAGGGTGGTGTCATCTGCATATCCGAGGTTATTGATATTTCTCCTGACAATCTTGATTCCAGCCTGTGCTTCTTCCAGCCCAGCATTTCTCTTGATGTATTCCACATATAAGTTAAATAAGCAGGGTGACAATATACAGCCTTGATGTACTCCTTTTCCTATTTGGAACCAGTCTGTTGTTCCATGTCCAGTTTTAAGTGTTGTTTCCTGACCTACATATAGATTTCTCAATAGGCATGTCAGGTGGTCTGGTATTCCTATCTCTTTCAGAAATTTCCACAGTTTATTGTGATCGACACAGTCAAAAGCATTGGCATAGTCAATAAAACAGAAATAGATGTTTTTCTGGAATTCTCTTGCTTTTTCCATGATCCAGAGGATGTTGGCAATTTGATCTCTGGTTCCTCTGCCTTTTCTAAAACCAGCTTGAACATCTGGAAGTTTACTGTTCACGTATTGCTGAAGCCTGGCTTGGAGAATTTTGAGCATTACTTTACTAGCGTGTGAGATGAGTGTAATTCTGCAGCAGTTTGAGCATTCTTTGACATTGCCTTTCTTTGGGATTGGAATGAAAACTGACTTTTTCCTGTCCTGTGGCCACTGCTGAGTTTTCCAAATTTGCTGGCATATTGAGTGCAGAACTTTCTTTTTTATTTTTTTCCTTTTTTTAAATTTTTACTTTATTTTACTTTACGATACTGTATTGGTTTTGCCATACATTGACATGAATCCACCATGGATGTATACAAGCTCCCAATCCTGAATCTCCCTCCCACCCCCCACCCCTGCAGCACTTCCACAGCATCATCTTCCAGGATTTGAAATAGCTCAACTGGAATTTCATCACCTCCACTAGCTTTGTTCGTAGTAATGCTTTCTAAGGTCCACTTGAATTCGCATTCCAGGATGTCTGGTTCTAGGTGGGTGATCACTCCATTGTGATTATTGTGGTCATAATTCTTCTTAATTTTGGAGTATCCTTCCCATGGATGGTGTTGGACCAGTGGTTTGCAAAGGTTTCCTGATTGGGGGAACTTGTGTCTTTTTTCTGGTGGATAGCTCATTATTTCAAGTTATTTATAGATGTCTTAGCAAATATGTAAATGTAATTTATAAAAACAGTTTCAAATAACTTCGTTGGGTTGCATTTATACTTGATAAGGTAGAACTTTTTAGCAAAATTACCTAGTTAAATTGTTAATAATGCAGAATCTTTAAAAGGATATATAATAATCAACAAATATAATAATTAATTTCATTATAATGAATGATTATATGTTTATTTGTGATTTATATAATCTTTGCTTTTCAGCTCTTTTGTGACAAGATATAAATATATATCTTTAAAAGTATCCTTTTACTGAATGTAAGTTCTAGAGAAATAAATGACAAGCATAAATCCATTAAATAGTCATCATGGACTAAATGGTTCTTATTTTATACCATTATGAACTTCATGCCAGGTATATTTTTTCTTCACATTGAAATTCAGGATCCTTAAAATGATAAATTATTCATACTGCACTTCACACTTTGATTTACTTTCAAAGTATAACTGAATTTGTGTTTCTGTGTGTATGTGTGTGTGTGTGTGTGTGTGTGTGTGTGTGTTCTGTGTGTGTTTGGTCATTTCTTATCTCTGTGACCCCATGGACTGTAGCCGACGAGGCTCCTCTGTCCATTGGAATTTCCATGCAAGAATACTGGAATGAGTTTTCATTTTCCACTCCAGAGGATCTTCATGACCCACGAATCAAACCCATATCTCTTGTGCCTCCTGGCAAACAGAGTCTTTACCACTACACCATCTAGGAAACCCATAACTGAATTTAGCTCTAAAAGGGTTCATCTGTGGCCAAAATTACAGGAGTGTTTGCTGCCTACACAGAATAATGTACAATATGAAGTAAGTCAGACTTATTTAACTGAAGCTGTCTCAGCAGAGCACATTGCTTCTCTAGTGAAAACATAAAAAAAGATGCATCACTGCATTATGTCAATTAGTCTACTCATATTTCAGTGTGAACATAAGAAATGAGGAAGTTTATGTGCTATTTGTGTCAAGATAAGTAGATAGATAATATATACATATACACTCATTGAGGCTACTCCAATGCTGACATTCACACACTATGCACAAAAACTGTACTCATTAAAGTACATTAAAATAACAACATGAAAAACATACTTTCCAAAATTTTAAATGATTATTTAAAAGACATTTGATACTATGATGAAATCTGTTTAAACATCCTGCTACATTTTATTTCTCTTGTACTTATATTAATGAGGTTCCTGTCAAATGGACATACCTATTTCCTGCTGAATGACAGCTTTTAAAGGAACAGATAAGTTATGGAATGATAAATTGAAAACTAAAATATATGAGACTGTACTTTCCACATCATGTTCTGAAGAAGTTTTCTGATTATGGTTATTTTGGTAGTAAAATTCGAAATAACTTAAAAAAAAATTAGTTGTTTTTTGTCCCTATTTTTTCTAAACTATCTACCAAAGAATGTGCAATGGCTTCACAATTGTATTTTAATATTATTAAATAGTTATAATAAAAAATTAGAAAAGGTATCTGTTCACTCTATATAGTAATCAATCTTAGTATGAAAGAAAAATAAGACAATGGGATTCTTTGAAAAAACAAAAATAATTAAGTAGTACAGATTATTGTCAGATAAGACATGATTTTAAATTGAAAACAAATATACTTTCTTATAAACTTATTTACAATGGATTCATAATATATATTTACACAATAAAGAAATCAGAACCACCTCTGCATCTTACAGTACAGCCCAGGACTTTCTTTTCCTGGTAGACTTCTCTCTCTGATGTAATCCAGGTTTTAATCTCATCATGTGTGCCAAGTCTTTCAGTCATGTCCGACTCTTTATGACACTATGGACTGTAACCTGCTAGCCTCCTCTGTCCATGGTGTTCAGGCAAGAATTCTAGAGTGGGTTGCCATTTCCTCCTCCAGAGGATCTTCCCAACCCATCCAGGGATTTAACTCGGGTCTCAGTTCGGGTTCAACAATTCTGCTTGAATTGTTGCAAGTGGATTATTTACCTTCTGAGTCACCAAGGATGTGTGTATCTGACTACCCCCCCACCACCAATCCACCCCCAGCAACACCATTACAGTGGTAGCAAAACAAGTTTCTGCTAGCAGAAATAAGTTTCTTTCTCAGCTTCTTTACATTTCAGGTTTTCTAGATTTTTTCAGATGCTATCTCCCTTTAACAAAAAAATGATAAACTATTTTTAAAATTTTTAAATTCATAGGGTCTTGATCAAGATCAGAATATGAATATATATTGGGTCCTCCACTGATATCACATTTATCAATCTTCTGGTGTAGCTTTTGCATGTATGTTACAAGAATTGTCTTCTGTTTTACGAACACACAGATACAGGGCAGGTCAGTAGGCAATAAGTGAACTGATACAATCACAGGTCATAACTGAAAGCAACTGCAGATAGCCAATAAAGAGAGTTTTAGTCACAAACTTACCAGGAGCCTGTGAAAAGGTCTTAACCTATATAAACGCTATGACTTTACAGAGAGGAAGAATTTCTGCTCTTCAATCCACCTGTTAACTTGCACAAACAACATGAAGTAACAAATGACTTTTGGTGCCACTTGTTTGGTTAGGTCACTGATCTAGAAAATGGGAGAAATGTCCTCCTTATTTCAGTCCTACCCTTTATGGTTTTTTACTCCCATCCACAATTTAAGTAGTTCTAGGAAAATTTACCTGGAACAATTTTGTCTTCTTTTATCTAAATGAAGTCAAACTTTTTATTTAAGGAAGACACTTTAAAAATAAACTTTTTTTTTTAAATACAGGAACATTGCAATAGGCATATATGATATATGATATGATACATAACTTACTTACGTGTGTGTATGCTTAGTCACTCAGTCACGTCTGATTGGGCTGTAGCCTGCCAGGCTCCTCTCTCTGTAGGATTTTAAGGCAAAAACTATTGGAGTGGATTGCAAGTTCTTTCTCCAGGCCATCTTCCTTACCCAGGATCAAACCTGTGTATTCTGCATTGGAAGCAGATTCTTTACCCAGTGAGTCATTAGGGAAATCCTTTACTTTCCTATATGTAACATAAATCATAACAACCTTAGAGTCTGGTTTTGAATTTTGATTTGTGTGAGTTATTCACTCAGTTGTTTATCATTAGGGATAATTGCAATTACACTCAGATATGTAACACATTAATTTTCTGAGTTATATTCTTTTGGACTTTTGTAGCATGAGGTTTAAACATTGCTGTATGTTTAGCTAATATTTACTTATTTTACAGGTAAGTTTATTTGTGTTAAGATACAAAATATACTTAAAAAGGAGACCAAAATTTAGTGTAATTGTGCATATATTTATTCCAATTCATCACACACAAAATTTAAGAAACAATTTTGAGGAGATAGGTGGCATAAATCCATTGAATACTATTATTTATTATTATAAAATATATATTATATTATAATAAATTATTATGTATTATCATATATTATGCTATATATAGTATAAATAATCTCACTAATATTATATTTTATTATTAGTTAGATTAGTTATATTGGTTATAATGGCAAATTTGAAGGGGAAAAAAAAATAATGTTTTTCCCTCTATGTCTGCCAAAACACAGGAAGAGCAAACTTCATGACGGCTTAAGTGCAGTAGGTAGTACCACCTGGGAGAAGTAAGCAGCAGCTCATGTCCGTAGAAAAATGTTTCAAAACTTTGAGTTTTTTGATGTTTTATGGTCACTATAGTATTCCAGTCAGTAATGGAAAAAAAAAAAAAAAACACACAAAAACAGAGGCCAGTTACTTTTAGGAACTTTTCTTATGAAATTGAGGAATTCTATAATTTAAATTAATTTATTTTGGTAAATATAGAGTTTACTACAATATATTTAGAATTGGATTAAAATACAATACAATATAATAAATATAATGTAATAAAATATTTTCCCATTATAAAAAGCATTCACTCATGTATATACAGTACATTTAATAAAATATCTTAAAATCCAAATTTTGACAAATTTTATTTTTCAAAATTGAAATTTAACTCATTTAGTGAAAACACATCTTCACTAAATACATGTAGTATTTAAGCTTTAACTTGTGTAAATATGTCCTTGTGCTATCACATTGGATCATATCTGAATTGAAGTCATTCACTTGACATACTCCCAGTCATCTGAAGGGTGATCAAACATCTCTGGCAAGGCAATAAATACCTGCTTTAAGAGATAAGGACAGTGGTGTCCTACTGAACATTTCCTCATGACACTATTACCAACTCTCACTTTTCTCAGTTTCTATTGCTAAAATCCTCCTTAGTTTTCCACACCATTCTATGTGTGCTTTTTACGTTCCGTGGCCTAGGTGTTTCTGATTCAGGTGATCTCTCACTTACCAAATATAAAATATCATACCAAGTTTTAAAATATAGCAAACCACAACTACAAGCCTATAATTCATTCCAGTTCCATAGCCATTAAATGGATTTACCAGGCAGCTTATCCTACCAAAGAGAAAAGCTATTGATTATAATAAGATTGCAAATGCTTTCCCCATACTATATTTCAAAAGTAAATCCTGCTGTAGTAACCTGCTTGTAAGCCTAGAGAATGACATTCCTGTGTTTCATTGCCTCTTTGAGGTCCAGCGTGATTGTACTCAGGTACTGTAAGTTTGTCTTATTGTATTTACTGATGGAATGACTACATCTTTCCTGACTGATATTCCCTCTACAGCTCTGGTTCTCTGCTTAGCAAGACCAATGAACAGTTGTTCTCAGTCTGTGCCAAGCTGCTTGTAGCATTAAAGGTCCAGTTTGCTTTGTATAGACTTTGGATCTGAAGCCACCATCTAAATCTTGGAGTAAAATCTCAGTAGGGTAGCAAGAGTCTACCATCACACTCTCAAACTCCAAGTATCTTGCAAGCATCAAATCATAATTTAGTAGGACATATGTATAGCCATCCCTAGGTATTCACGTGGGATTGGTTCTAAGACTTACATGGATACTAAAATCTATAAATGCTCAAGTCCCTTACATAAAAGCTTTGGTATATATACACAATGGAGTATTACTCAGCCATTAAAGAGAAATACATTTGAATCAGTTCTAATGAGATGGATGAAACTGGAGCCGATTATACAGAGTGAAGTAACCCAGAAAGAAAAACACCAGTACAGCATACTAACACATACATATGGAATTTAGAAGGATGATAACGATAACCCTGTATGCGAGACAGCAAAAGAGACACAGATGTATAGAACAGTCTTTTGGACTCTGTGGGAGAGAGAGAGGGTGGGATGATTTGGGAGAACGACATTGAAACTTGTATAATATCATATATGAAACGAGGTGCCAGTCCAGGTTTGATGCATGATACTGGATGCTTGGGGCTTGTGCACTGAGATGACCCAGAAAGATGGTACGGGGAAGGAGGAGGGAGGAGGATTCAAGATGGGGAACACGTGTATACCTATGGTGGATTCATGTTGATGTATGGCAAAACCAATACAATATTGTAAAGTAATTAACCTCCAATTAAAATAAATAAATTTATATTAAAAAAAGGATGTAGTGTCACATATAGTTTATTGCATACAATATTTGCATATAGCTCACACACATCCTCCTGTATATTTTAAATCATATGTAGATTACTTGTAATCCCAAATATGGTGGAAATCTATGTAAATAGTTTTAAACACTAAATTTTTAAGTAGCTGCCATCATGAAGCAAATTTAAGTTTTGCTCTCTGGAAATGTCTGGATTTTTCTTTCTGAATATTTTCCATTCAAAGTTGCTTGATCCCACCAGTGCAGAACCTGTGTATACAGGGGAATTCAGTGTATCCTGAGCAAAAATATCTGTAAGTCAGTCATAAGCAATGCCTTTTAACTGGTCAAACTTCTCTTTCCAAACATGGCTATTAGAGGATTAACAGGCACTCTTTGATGGCTAGCGCCTCCTCTGGACTTGCTTATAAAAACCAGATCAGGAGATCACTTTTTCCATAGAAAGTTCACACTTGAGAGAGAAAGAAATGATTAGCATTCTAAGTCTTTATTTTAATCCTCAATTTACTTCTTATAATTCCAGCTCTACATTCTCCTCGATTACACTTGAAATGTAGATAAGAAACTAACACTAACTGTAGTCTCTTTAGTTGTATCCCATCACCTGTTAAGAGCCCATTCCCTGAAAGGACATGCCCTCTGGGTGCAAGCTTCCACCAGGTGAGCACTGGCTGGATGCTAAGGGCTGTATGGGAAAGGCAGCCCAGTGAGCACAGACAGCCTGGATTTATGCACTGTGACTCAGCTTGTGAATCTGTGATGTCCTTTAAAAGCACAAAGGTTCAGACCTTATTCATATTTACAAAATTAGATTTCCCAGGAAGTGAGCACTGATAAGCATGCATTTTCAGAAAGGGTACATGTGGTGGTGGTATATTATGGAGTCTCTGAAATACTGGTTGATCTCAGGATTTTCATCCTTTTTAATTTTGTGAATTCTGTGGACAACTGAGCTCAAGTTCTGATACTTGCAGAGGCTCAGCCTTTCCTAGGAAAGAAGGAGAATATGAGAGGTGCTTGCAATGGCAGAGCTGTTCTGGCACAGCTTACCTCACTATGTGATCGGAAGAAACTGGTTTGTTTCTACAAGCCTTATGCTTTTCTTTGTAAAATACGTCTTCTGTGATATACCAGTAAGCTGAAAGAGAAGTCCTGGAAAGGCACACCACACAACAGAAAATAGTGAGATTTACATTTTCTATACACATACACATGTGCTATGCTGGGCTGTGGTTAGTCGCTCAGTCATGTCTGACTCTTTGTGACGCCATGGACGGTAGCTCTCCAGGGTCCTCTGTCCAGAATTCTCCAGGCAAGAAGACTGAAGTGGATTGCTATACCCTCCTCCAGGGGGATCTTCCCAACCCAAGGGTCAAGTCCAGGTCTCTCACATTGCGTGTGTGTGTTTTGTTGCTCAGTTGTGTCCAACTCTTTTTGACCCCATGGACTGTGACTTGCCAGGCTTCTCTGTCCACAGGATTCTCTAGGCAAGAATACTAGAGTGGATTGTCTTTTCCTTCTCCAGGGGATCTTCCCCACCCAGAGATTG
The DNA here is from genome assembly GCF_001704415.2 of Capra hircus. NCBI lineage: Eukaryota > Metazoa > Chordata > Mammalia > Artiodactyla > Bovidae > Capra > Capra hircus. The sequence continues at coordinate 83,927,234 of NC_030821.1, forward strand.
AACCCAGGTCTCTTGCATTACAGACAGATGCTTTATCATCTGAGCTACTAGGGAAGCCCAAGAATACTGAAGTGGGTAGCCTATCACATCTCCAGGGGATCTTCCCAACCCAGGAATCAAACAGGGGTCTGAGCTACTAGGGAAGGCCTACCATGCCTCATCTATCTATCTATCTATCTATCTATCTATCTATCTATCTATCTATCTATCTATCTATCTCTCTATCTATCTATCTATCTATATATATAGTCAGTATTTATGTTAGTATACTAATTCACACTTACATTTACATCAGTCATATGGGAATCTCTTAAGTGTTTGTTCCATACTTTTTTTCTTTTTCCAAGTGTAGAAGATAGATTTTTTATCTTAGTCTTTTAAGTGCAGCACTTAGATGACAGATTTTCTTGCTTTAAGAGGGCAGAGAAGGCAAACAACTATAATCAGGGGAATTGAACAGGAAGACTGTGGTACTAAGATTCAGGTTGAGTTAGCTAGATTAAAGGCTTAATGTACAAAAAGAGACAGATCAGGTGGATCTGGTGGATCAGGTGAATCAGGTGGATCACATTCATGTTTATGTTTGTTTTCACAAATAAACATAATTTCTTAATTAAAATTTTCCTGCACTCTTCATGATTGATAAATTTCTTATAGACAAATAGCAAGTGAGATGACAGAGAGTTAGAACATAGTGGGTCTCTTTACTGATGGAGGTGAAGGACTTAGGATCCTTTGGTCACTGCTCCTGATAGTTAATATACATTGTTAAGTCAACCTGTTCTTCTGAAGGGAAGCATGTCTTTTTACTCTCATTATTGTTTTAAAAACAGTATTTGAACACAGCATGAAAGCTTTCTGAAAACAGTCTTAAACAGATGCAACCACTTAAAAATAGCATCCATGTAAGAAATAGAAAACTTGGGTTATTTTTAGGAAAAAAAAATAAATTACTGGGACCTTTTCATTAAATTCTCAGAAATAAATTTTGAAGCCTAGAGTTGAGTCCTAGTCATAGTGATGTAAGTACAACAAACAATAAAATAACTGTATAGACACTGAGGAAACCAGAATTGAAAGAGACACATGTACCACAATGTTCATTGCAGCACTGTTTATAATAGCCAGGACATGGAAGCAACCTAGATGTCCATCAGCAGATGAATGGATGAGAAAGCTATAGTTACATATACAAAATGGAGTATTACTCAACCATTAAAAAGAATACATTTGAATCAGTTCTAATGAGGTGGATGAACCTGGAGCTGATTATACAGAGTGAAGTAAGCCAGAAAGAAAAACACCAGTACAGTATACTAATGCATGTGCAATTTAGAAAGATGGTGATAATAACCCTGTATGTGAGACAGCAAGCGAGACACAGATGTATAGGGCAGTCTTTTGGACTCTTTGGGAGAAGGCAAGGGTGGGATGATTTGGGAGAATGGCATTGAAACATGTATATTATCATACATGAAACTAATCACCAGTCCAGGTTCAAGGCATGATACAGGATGCTAGGGGCTGGTGCACTGGGATGACCCAGAGGGATGGTATGGGGAGGGAGGTAGGAGAGGGGTTCAGGATGGGGAACACATGTACACTCGTGGTGGATTCATATCACTGTATGGCAAAACCAATACAATATTGTAAAGTAATTAGCCTCCAATTAAAATAAATATATACTAAAAAAAGTGTAATGCTGGTATTAAAATATTTTAAGCTTAATCTGTCTCATAATGTTTTGAAAGTAAACCCATTTATTGAGGTATTTGCCTAATGTTGGCAATGGAAATTGTATGCAACCAATTCTAAATCATTTTTCTAAGCTGAATTATATCTAGGAACTGTCTACTTTTACTGGAGACTTTGAAAATGTCAATTTTCTCTCTGATTAGCTACATTTTCAGACAATATTTATGAAATTCAGTACTGCTTTGCAGATTTCTAAACCTCAAAATTCAACCATCTGTAAACCTCACTTGTCTGCAAAAAATCTTGGAATAATAAAGAAGAAAATATATGTCTGGCTTTCCAAAATAGATTTCATGAGTCCAATGTATTAAAGCTTGTACATTTTTTTTTTTTTTTTTTACTCAGGTGGGTCAGCATAGTTTCCAGGTTCTGTTTGCTTTGGCTTTGCATAATATTCTAACAAATTTGGTTATGTATTTCAGTGCCAAGACAGACTCAAAACATCATATTAGGAGGCGAAGAAATGAGTGCTTCAGAGAGAAGTTTGTTGATAAGAATTGAGACCTGAGAGGAATATATTGGAAGAATTATACAAGTCATCAGTTAAATGAACTAAAATTCTATGCTCCCCATGGATTATACAATAAAATAATTAAATAATTACTGTGTTAGAGAAAGGAAAGAAAAATTACAACCATTGCATGGAACCATTTTAATAAATGTAATGTGAAATTATTCTCAATAATTTCTTAGAGTAAAAATCTGTATAATGAAAATTAGAGATATGAGTAAAAAAATGTTCTAAGCAGATTTTATTCTTCATAAAAAAATGGGTTGTTAAGAATAGACATGATCAAAGGACTTTAATTGGTATCAACAAATAACCATTTTAGCCATGAACTTGACTATTAGCTAATGCATCATGATTTATATTGAACTTTTTGCTATGTATTCACTACTGAAGATGTTGTAACTAATCAATTTGTTCAAAATACTTAATTTAATTCTGGGATGGCCTTACAATCAATTAGCTATTGATTATTTTCCAATACTCTTGAAATTATTTGAATAATTATATCCAGGCTTTATGCAAAGGTATAAATTCATGCAAAATTTTCTGTTTAGCAAATGCCAAAACATAAAGACATTGCTGCTGTTCAGTCAGTAAGTCACATTCGACTCTGTGACCCCATGGATTCCAGCATGCCCGGCTTCCCTAACACTTCACTAAATTATTACAAGGAGCAGAAACAATATATTATGTTGGAGTCCTTTAATGGACCAGGACCTGGTGGTCCAGAGGTGACGATAACAAAGTGATAGAGAGAAAGAGGCTGATATTCCCTGGTTTAAGCAGAAAACCAACAAAGTCCCTGACACTGGACTCTGACGTCTCTCACAAAGGCACCATGCGCCCTCTTAAGGGGGTGAAGGCACAGAGTGCCTTCTCGAGAGAGTCTTAGAAGCTCGGGCAGGAGAGTGAGCAAGATGGGTCTTTGTGCTCCAGGGAATCAGCTGAAGAGAGAGAGAGAGAGAGAGAGAAAGAAAGAAAGACACGGGGACCCAAGCTCTGATGGAACAAAGGTGCTTTAATGATTTTTCTGTGAGTATATATAGGCTGTAGTACAATAAGTTTCTTTCATAAATGATAAAGATCAGAAAACCAAATGTACAGTAATCATTACAAAGGGAACAAGGGATGATGACAGTTACAAGGTCAGGAGACAATCTATACCTCAAGAAAGGGGATCAAGACTAAGCAGTTTTGTTGTAAAGAGAATGTTTACTAAAGGAGATTCAATCCTGTCTCACACAATGACCCAGTTCCTGGGAGCAGCATGCTGTTCCGAAAGAAACAAAGGATTTGTGAGAAACAGCACACAGGAATCCTCCTGTTAAACATTCCCTGACAATATTATGTCCTTGAGAAAAGAATTGGGGTTAAAAAGCTACATTTATGCCCTTTGTGTAGAAGAAAAAGCACTGAAGAATGCAAAAGAGAAATCACATGTTTAAATGGAAGATGCAATGAAATAAACTGCCAAAAACACTGGGATAAATCTCTTTATTTTTAAGGTCATCTTTTATTTCTCATGTAAGATGCTAAATTGTGAGTTATCACTACACATGAAATGGTAACCACAGTTGTCATTGTTTGGTTGCTCAGTTGTGTCTGACTCTGCAACCACATGGACTACAACATGCAAGGCTCCTCTGTACTTCACTATCTCCCAGAGTTTGCTTAAATTCATTTCCACTGAGTCAGTGATGCTATTTAACCGTCTCATCTTCTGGCAGCCATTTCTCCCTGTGACTTCACTCTTTCCCAGCACTATGGTCTTTTCCAGTGAGTTAGTGCTTCACATCAGGTGGCTAAAGTTTGGGCTTTATCTTCATCACTCATCCTTCTAGTGAATATTCAGGATTGATTTCCTTTAGAATTGACTGGTTTGAGCTCCTTTCTTTCCAAGGGACTCTCAAGAGTCTTCTCCAGGACCACAGTTTGAAAGCGTCACTTTTTCAGTGTTCAGATTTCCTAATGGGACAAGTCTCACATCCGTACATTACTACTGGCAAAACCATAGCTTTGACAACAGGGATATTTTGATTTGTCCTAAGCAAAATAACATCCATAATTTTTAATATGTTGTGTAGATTTGCACAGATTTCCTTCCAAGGAGCTACTGACTTTTAATTTCATGGCTGCAGTCACTGTCCACAGCGATTGTGGAGATGAAGAAAATAAAATCTGTCACTGCTTCAACATTTTCCCCAATTTGTCTTGAAATGATGGGACCAGATGCCATCATCTTAGTTTTCATAATGTTGAGTTTTAAACCAGCTTTTTCATTCTCCTCTTTTAGTTTCATCAAAAGGCTCTTTAGTTCTTCTTCAGTTTATGTCATAAGGGTGGTGCCATCTGAGTATCTAAGGTTGTTGATAATTTTCCTGGCAATCTTGATTCCAGCTTGTGATTCATCCAGCTCAGCATTTCACATGCTGTACTCTGTGTATAAGTTAAACAAACAAAATGACAATATACAGCCTTGTCTTACTTATTTCCCAATTTTGAGTCAGTCAGTTGTTCCATGTCCAGTTCTACTTGTTGCTTCTTGACTACAAATTTCTCTGGAGACAGGTAAGGTAGTCTGGTATCACCATCTCCTTAAGAATTTTCCACACTTTGTTGTGATCCACAGTCAAAAGCTTTCGCCTATTCAATAAAGAAGAAGTACATGTTTTACTGGAATTCCTTTGCTTTCTCTCTGACCATGAATGTTGGTAATTTGATTTCTGGTTCTTCTTCCTTTTCTAAAACCAGCTTGTATATCTGGAAGTTCCTGGTTCACATACTGCTGAAGACTTGCTTGAAGGATTTTGAGAATAACCTTGCTAGCATGTGAAATGAGTACAACTGTATGAGAGTTTGCACATTTTTTTGTCATTTCTCTTTTTGGATGTTGAAATGAAAGTTGACCATTTCTTGTCCTGTGTCTACTACTGGCACATTGAGTGCAGCATTTTAACAGCATCATCTTTTTTTTTTTTTAAATTTAAATTTATTTATTTTATTGGAGGGTAATTACTTTACAATATTGTACTGGTTCTGCCACACAGCAACATGAATCTGTCATGGGTGTACACGTGTTCCCCATTCTGAACCCCCTCCCACCTCCCTCTACATACCATCCCTCCAGGTCATCCCAGTGCTCCAGCCCCAAGGATCCTTTATTGAACCTGGACTGGCAATTCGTTTCTTTATGATATTATACATGTTTCCATGACATTCCCCCAACTCACCCCACCCAAAGCTCAACTGGATTTCCATCACCCCCACTAGCTAAGGCCCACCTGATTTTTTTCCAGCATGTCTGGGCCTAGGTGAGTGACTACACCATCATGGTAATCCAGGTCATTAGACTTTTTTCATACAGTTCTCTGTGTATTCTTTCACTTCTTCTTGATGTCTTCTGCTTCTTTTTTGTCCTTACTGTTTCTGTCCTTTATCATGCCCATTCATGCATGAAATGCTTCCTGATATCTCCAGTTTCCTTGGAGAAGTCTCTAGTCTTTTCCATTCTATTATTTTCTTCTCTTTCTTTTAAAAAGGCCTTCTCTCTCTTTGCTAGTCTCTGAATCTCTACATTCAGATGGGTATATCTTTCCTTTCTCCTTTGCCTTTCACTTCTCTTCTTTCATCAGCTATTAATAACGTCTCTTCAGACAAGCATTTTGCCTTCTTGCATCTGTTTTTTTTTAATTCCTGAAGATGATTTTGGTCACTGCCTCATCTACAATTTTATGAACCTGTGTCCACAGTTCTTCAGCCACTCTACCAGAACTAATATCTTGAATCTATTTGTTACCTCCACTTTATATAAGCATGCTGCTGCTGCTACTGCTAAGTCGCTTCAGTCATGTCCGACTCTGTGCGACCCCAGAGATAGCAGCCCACCAGGCTCCCTTGTCCCTAGGATTCTCCAGGCAAGAACACTGGAGTGGGTTGCCATTTCTTTCTCCTTATGTAAGCATAATGGAATTGATTTTGGTTATACTTGAATGGCCTAGTAGTTTTCCCAACTTTCTTCAATCGAAGCCTGATATTTGCCATAAGAAGCTCCTGTTCTGAGCTGCAGTCAGCTCCATGTCTTGTTTTTACTGACTGTATGAAGCTTCTCCATTTTCAGCTGCAAAGAATATAATCAATCTTATTCAGTATTAACCATTTGGTGACGTCCCTATGTAGAGTTGTCACTTAGATTGTTGCAAAAGGATATTTTCTATGACCGAAGTATTCTCTTAACAATCTTCGACAGAAAATCTTTGCCCTCCTTCATTTTGTACCAAGGTCAAAGTTGCTTGTTCCTTGAGGTATCTCTTGACACCCTACTTTTATATTCCCTTCCCTATGATGAAAAGGACATCTTTTCATCTAACGTCTGTGTTCTACTCCAAATATGAATACAATTTAGTGATAGAAAGTGCCATCTAGATACATAGTCTAGTGATTTTCAGGTGCAAGTACAAATCAAAGTCACAGGAATCACAACTTATCCAGGTGCCTGGATTCAGCTACTGAATCAGAATTTTAACCAAGTATCCTTTTGAAAGCAAGCTCCTGGTTCAGAACAATTGAGTCTGATTCTTCCATTTGACGAAAGAAAGTAAGAACTCAACTAAAAAGCCCAATATTAGATACTTGCTTATGAATATTCTGACACTTAAATAAAATGGAGAGTTATATTGTTTTTAAATTAATATAATAATTTCATGTATTATGAATTTGAGTGAATATTCTGTCTTCATTTTATAAAATTCCAAGTTAAATCATGGAACAAATCCATTTCATCTTGAAACTTTCTCTCTAGTCTTTTACCAAAAAGTATGATGTTTAACCTCAAATTTAAAAATAAATAAGAAAGAACTCATTATTTTGAAGTTTAATAGTTTAGGTGATATTTTATAGGTTCCATGACTTAAATGTAATATTAACATGCATAACAGCCATAGTAAACATGGCATAAGAGAGCTAAGCAATGGACATTTAACAAATTTTGTCATATTCCTATAACAGAGCAATTTTTGAGAAGGAAATGTGTGACTGTCTTCTTTTGCTATAAAATTGGAAGGAATATTTAGGTAGTTGTTTGTGTTTAAACTATTCTGGAGTCCTTAGCTTTACTGAGTCAGAGTTCTGATGTTTATTTCCATCAAAGGAGATAATAAAATCCTCATATAAAGAGAGGATAGGAAAGAAATGAAGGTTTTTCTATCTGGACAGAGAGCAGTTAGACTTATTCCACTTTGATGGGAGGTTTGTAATCTTTGAAAGAGAGCAGAACCCAACATTTTAGTGGTTCCAATGCATTTTCTGAAGGGGCGACTAGGACCTGGCCACTAATTAGCTAAGTATCCTGCATTTGAGGGGTACAGAGAGGGTATGGGGAGCCAGATTTGTTAGGAAAGGATTAGAGTCATTTGGCAGATTTGTCTTTGAAAAGAGCATGGAGATGACACAATGGGCATCTCAGTGGCAGCCAAGATGAACTGCAGAGAGAGTCTCTACCTCTTAACCCTGGATTGGCCACAAGCATTACTGACCCTGCAATCCAAAAGTGATCACATGGCGACTTTCAAGTGACTGACATGGGTTTCTCAACCATATGCTGGGGAAGGCAGGAACAATTTATTGATTTATGTATTATTTATTTTTCACTAGAAAACACACAAATTCAGTTTGTTTTTTGATCTGTCTGTCTGAGAGAAAATTTGTATCTGTAGTGTACCAGTATATATTATTATGTATAATATATATACACAATATATAGAAGATTTTAAACAGTTTCACAAGAACAAAATCTTTGTTTTTTTCTATATATTGGTTCTAAAGCACTATTTTTGTCTTTCTGCTGTTATCAAAACTAAACATTCATTATCCATGTAGGATACAAAGAAAATTAAAAGTAAAATGAGAGGGAAATACTAGAATAATCTGATTATATATATTTAAGTGAGCATAAAAAATAGTCTTTCTTAAATATACCTAAGAAAATTACATGAAGGAATAACGCTTACTCTAACCAAACAGTATTTTATCATATCATGTGTCATATATTAAAAGTTTTCTCTTTTTTCCTCCTTCACTTCCTTTTTTTTTCTTTTCCTTTTTTTAATTTTTTTGCTTGTTTGCTTTATTTTTAGGTTTATTGAACAATAAAGAATGGGAAATAAGAAAATGGTCTTGTTGTTATTAAACACTTCTCATCTTGGTTTCAAAGACTTCTGATTTTCTGCTTTTTCTCTAAACTCACATTCATGATACTGCATACAATAATATGGAAATGCTCCAATTTTGAAAATGTTCATGTTAACACATATATATGGATTTGGAAAAACAGTGCTGATGATCCTACAGTGCATCTTAAAGAGCAGCGAATGAGACAAAGATGTAACGAACAGACTTTAGGGCTAGTGAGAGAAGAGGAGGGTGGGATGATTTGAGAGAATAGAATTGAATCATGTACATTACCATATGTGAAATAGATTACCAGTGCAAGTTTGATGCATGAAACAAGGTACCTAAAGTCAGTGCTCTGTGACAACCCAGGGGGAAAGAGTGGGGAGGGAGGTGGGAGAGTGTTCAGGATTGAGGGACACATGTATACCTGTGGCAGATTCATGTTGCTGTATGACAAAAACTATCACAGTATTGTAATTATCCTCCATTTAAAATAATTAAAAATAAATAAATAAAATAAAAAGGAAAATAAAAAAATCTATAGCCATATCACATTCAAAGAAGAAACAAGACTCATATCAGAGGCATTGCCTGGATTAGTTTAGTGAGTCCTAGCTACACACTAAGTAGGTGCTGACTCTCTTATAGTCCAAAAAGAGTAACCTAGGCTATATAAAGTTATCTTTTTGTTTATTAAAAAATATTAAACATTTCACAGAAACTATATATTATATCTCTCTTCCACTTTAAAGCCTTCAAAGAGCATTTCAGAACTGGTTTTTTGGCTCAGACAGTAAAGAATCTGCCTGCAATGCAGGAGACTGTGTTCAATGAAGGAGACTCGAGTTTGATATGTGGGTTAAGATCCCCTGGAGAAAGAAACGACATCCCACTCCAGTATTTGTGACTCGAAATCTTATGGACAAAGGAGACTTGTGGGCTACAGTTTGTGGGGTGGCACGAGTCAGACATAACTTAGTGACTAAACCACCAACCACCACCAAACTTTGGGCCCCACACACAATATCTAAAAGCCATCAAGTGCTTTGAACATTCTTTTTTTTTTTTCTTTTTTTAACCACCTGTCATGTCTGTAACATCTTCCCTTGGAAGAATATCACCAATCCAATGGTATTTCTCTTTTTATGGTGTGTGTGCTTAGTCACTCAGTTGTGTCTGACTCTTTGGTACCACATCGGCTGTAGCCTGCCAGGCTCCTCTGTCCATGGGGATTCTCCAGGCAAAAACACTGGAGTGGGTTGCCATGCCCTCCTCCAGGGTGTCTTCCCAACCCAGGGCTTGAATCCAGGTCTCCCATATTACAGGAAGATTCTATACCGTCTCAGCCACAGTGAAGCCCAAGTATACTGGAATGGGTAACCTATCCCTTTTCCAGGGGATCTTTCTGGCCCAGCAATAAACCAGGGTCCCCTGCATTATAGGTGGGTTCTTTACCAGCTGAGCTGCCCCTGAAGACCTTCTCCTTTTATAATTAATACATAAATTATAGATGCTGTGCTGTGTTCAGTCGTGTCCAACTCTTTGCACCTCCATGGACTGTAGCCTGCCTGGCTTTTCTGTTCATGGCTTTTCCCAGGCAAGAACATTGGAGTGGGTGGCCCTTTCTTTCTCCAAAATCATATTTAAGAATTAAGTAATTTTAATGATCTCCTAGAGTATTCTAAAACATTTAAATTAACTAATGAAATACAATAATACAGTTAGTGAATTACAAGTTGAGAATTTTATTATCTTTTCTGTTTTCTGCTTTTTATTTTTAATTTGTTCTTCACCTTTGGATTTTATTGAAGTAAAACTGACAAATAAAGTGTGGTCATTTGACATATGTATACACTGTGAAATTAATTAGCACATTGATCACCATGCATAACTACCTTTTTAGTGTTTGTAATGAGAATGCTGAAGATCCGCTCTCTGCAAATATCAAGTATATATCCCAGTATTATTAGTCACAGTCATCATTAGGTTATAGTTACATTGTTGCAATTTAGTCCTTAAATCATGTCCAACTTTTTTGTGACCCCATGGATTAGAGCCTGCCAAGCTTCTCTGTCCATAGGATTTCTCAGTCAAGAATACTGGAGTATGTTGCCATTTCCTTCTCCGGGGATTCTTCCTAACCCAGAGATCAAACCCATGTCTCCAGAATTGGCAGGTGTATTCTTTACCACTGAGCTACCTGGGAAGCCTAATACATACATTAGATGCATGGAACTAATTCAGTTTATAACTGAAGACTTGTAATTTTTGTCTAGAATCTCCCAATTTCCACCAACTCTCAATTTCTGATAATTGCCATTTTATTCTCCATTTTTGAAAGTTCCATTTTTTAAAATTCTTATTTTTCCTTATTTCAACAATTCTGGAAATATGAGTCAAGATTTTAAGCTAATGCTAAAGTTAGTCTGAATAACTTCTTACTGGCAATTTATAAGATGAATAAATGAAATAATACTATATTTAAAATTTTGATATTTGATATATGATACAGCTCTTACAGTATCTGACTTGCCAAATGATTGTCTTACTGTCATGCACATAATTTGTTGGAAGTTCAGGTCTAGAAATGGAATTTTATGATTATGGTTATGAAGCATTTTCTACTATAAAAAACTCCTATTATTCCTGAAGTTATGGCTGAAATTGTAGACTAAAATAAAGTTTAATCACATTATGGAAATTAGATAATTTACCTGCAAGCCAAGGAAACTCTGAATCAAGCTATACTTAAAAATAGACCATAAGTAATCTCACATAATTAGATTTTAGAAATAGGCAAGAAGCTGGGGGTTCAGTAAGGAGATCAACAGTGATTTCCTGTCTCTGCTCTCCTGTCTTCAAGGTCACTCATCACTAGACAGCACCTGGTCCTCCCCGTAGGGTCTGAAAATACATCAACTACATGCGTAAAACCCAGATGTTAGAAAGTCTGGAAGAGGTCATTCCCGTTTACATACATCCTATATGCAGGCAAGGACAATTTTTCCTGGGAAGAATTCCACCCTTACTTCAGACACCAGCATACAGTGACACACCCTGGGCTTTAGAACCCCGCCCCCCAAATGGGATGGGATTAACTTACTTAGACAAAGCATCTATGATGAGTAAAAACAAAGAAACTGAGTAGTACACACACCCAACAGTGACTAGATAATACCTGGCCATCAGTCCTTCTGGTCACAGCTGTCCAAACCTTAGTTATATTTTTCATTTAGGTGTCTGCATTCCTTGTGCAAAAACAAAACGAAACAAAAAAAACCCGACACAAACCAATTGCCTTCCTTGCTGTATACAGACTTTCTCTAGTTGTGGTTTGTGATGGCTACTCTCCAGTTGCAGTGCTTGGGCTTCTCATTGCATTACTTGGGCATTTGTTGTTGTTGTTGTTGCAGAACACCGGTTCTAGGCTACACCAGCTTCAGTAGTTGTGACTCACAAGCATAGTTGCTACACAGCATGAGGGATCTTCCCTGACCAGAGATTGAACCTGTATCTCTTGCATTAGCAGGCAGAGACTTTACCACTGGAGTACCAGGGAAACACACAAATTATCATTTTATTGTGAAGCAGTGTTAGTACACTGTAGTTACAATGTGTTGATGAGAATAGGTCTGTTTTTCAAAGCATTTTTTCCCTAACTTCATCTAATGTAGTCCTTTCGTGAAAGCTAGCACTGCTGCTATGACCAGTTCTGAGCCTATACCAGTGTCACAGCACTAACTTTTGTTGTGTGTTACATATTTTCTGAAGCCAGTCAATGAATCCACCTTGAGTAGACTTTTTTTTTTTTTAAATGTCAGGCTTCCTAATAAATGAGGAGCCAGAAGGGATCCCATCGATTTGCCAATTGTGCCACAGTCCGTTTAAGGCAGAATGGCACATGCTGTGACAACGGAAATGACAAATGGATATGTACTGAAGGAACAACACCAGTGTAAATGCACGAAGGAAGTGACGGAGGTACAGCAATTCACAGAAATCAAAGTAAATGCAACATTACAAATGACAAGGAAATATATAGTATGTGTGTGTATAATACCTTGAGTTAGGTGAAAGTGATGCCTATAGGACTAATAGCTTACTGGAATAATTTCTGAAATTTTACAGAAATTCAATATCATCAAGTGTTTTGAAACCAAAGAGTAAATCACTCATTTTATAATATTTATATAAACCTATGTATAGTGGTGGAGAGAACATTTTTTATGAATAGGTTGAGAAAATATTGCTTAAGTTTCTGTTTTCTAATCTAAATAAGAATGCATACGTATATATACACATAGCAACATGCTGCAAAGCCAAATATTAACCATGTAAGGTTAATTTCTGTTAGCCCACACTCAGATATATTAATAATATTTATGAATACTAACAGGATGCAGATCTTCACAGGTAAAGAATTTTTCTCATGAGCATTCAGTATGCAGTCTTCAAAGTCCTCTTTACATTTCAGACCAGCAGAGCCCAGACTACACAAACAGGAGAAGCCATCAATGACTGTAAGCAACAGAAAGAGGAACTCTAAACATTCTTTTAATCATGGTGTAGGTAATTTTAATTACTCCAAAAATGGTGTATTAATCTAATTCTATTTCACTTTTAACCAAAAAGAGCGATGAGTTTTTATATTTTGTATCCAATAACACAGCCATTTGCAATATTTTCTAAGTAATTATGTTGTTCAGTCTTACTAACTTAAAAACTTGAATTATTTGAAATAAGAACAATCACAATGAACATGTATGTGGTAATAATTTGCAAAACAACAATATGAAATATCCAGTTTCCTTTCTCTCCATTTCTTTTGCTTTGTGAGTAACCAGTATCTATGATAAATAGGTCATTTTTGTATCAACTACATTTTTTCAGATTGCTTTAAGTTTAACAAACAAGAAGTTAACTGGTTTACACAGTTCTTTGTGTGACAGGGTACATTAAAGTGCATGGTGATCTGAAAGTTGACAGAACTACTAAGTCTTAATTAAAGGAGTTTTACATTTCACCATAAACATTTTTTAAATATAAATTTATTTATTTTAACTGGAGGCTAATTACTTTACAATATTGTATTGGTTTTGCCATACATCAACATGAATCTGCCAAAGGTATGGTCTAAATACATCCTCTGTTTTACCATTAATGATGGAAAAAATAGGCTCTGAAGTATTTCAAGGACAGAATGCTTGGTCGAGGTTGGAGCAGGCTGAAATGAAACTCATCTCTATCTCTGAGACCCACCACGTGGCCACACTGCCTCTGTGCCTGTACCTGATCCGACATTCATTAATCATGTTAAGTCCTAGGTGGAAGCAGTTTTGGCAATGCGCTGTGGATCTTTACATCATGTATATATTTAATATCCACAATGTATTTAAGGGGGTGGCTAGTATATATGTTCTCGGGTTTGTTTGTTTGTTTGTTTGTTTGCTTGAAACAGATAGCTAGAGAACTTTAGGGAAAAGTTTGTGTGGCAGTTGCTCATTTGTGTCTGATTCTTTGTGACATCATGTACTATAGCCCACAAGGCTCCTCTGTCCATGGAATTCTCCAGGCAAGAACACAGGAGTGGCTTGTCATTTCCTACTTCAGAGTATCTTCCTGACCTAGGTAATGAACCCAGGTCTCCTGATTGCAGGCAGATTCTTTATCCTTTGAGCCACCAGGGAAGCCTATATAACATATATATATATAATTAGATATATTAACAAATTAAAACCAAATGCAATAAAATGTGTAATTAAGACACTGGGGTATCATTAATCATACTGATATTTTAAAAAATGCTCATGATTACAAGCCATGTTGAATACTGATTCAAACTGGCAAGTAACAAATAGCTAGAGTCAAACTAATGTCAGTATAGCTGAAGACGTTCACTGTGTAGAAAAATGATAAGTTATTTTAAGGAAAAAATGCAGCAAATGATAAATTGGAATTAACAGAAGTTCTGAAAAACAGAGTTTGCTTTCTGAATGTTGACTAGAAATGAGCTACAGGTCCAATGAGAATCTGGAGAATTAAATTAAATACCATGGGGAAAATAAGCAGACATAATTTGTTTAAAATTTAAAACAAAGAAGCAATTATTTTTATCACATCTAATTTGTTAACTATGGCAATGTGATAATTAATCACTATTTTATCAGAAAATACTTTTAAAACATATTATCTTATTTTGTTGCTACTAATTTTACCAGAAAATACAGTCATTGTATTTGTATAAATCTTTGTTTATAAATATCCGTACTACTTTTTGAACTGAAAATGTTGTCAGATGAGCTTTCTATTAATTTGTATGTTATTCATTTTATACTTAAATAAGCATGAAATATTATACTTTAGTTGTGCTGCATCAAAGTTTTTGATTATATAAAATTTTGTGATTAAAATGCAGAATTGACTATTTTAGTAACATATTGCCAATATGATGAATAACCACATAATGTTTGAAATTTACAAATTCATATATGCATGTCACTTTATACATGTTAATAATAGTTTTGTGCATATAGTCATATAACAAACACTACTAAAGTGAATTTAAAAATTTGGCTCCCCAAACTATTTTATTTTTGAGAAAATACTAAGAATACAGTGTCATTGTTATGCTGCTATCAATTTACACATACAATCTAATTTTAATAAATATTTTAGTCCTCTGGTAGTTAAGTATTTCTGTACAAAGTCCAAGATATATTATGGATAATTTTGTTTCAAAACATATCAATATATCAGGTATCCAAAATTTACATTTCATACATTTGCATTTCTTCAAACATTTAATAGCCAGCATTATATTGTAAGTAGCATATTCTGACATTGTATTTTATTATAGTATAAAAATTAAAAAGTTAAAATATTTACAGAGACCATATAAACATATATATATATATATATATATATATATATGACATCAGAACAAATAAGTGGTCATATGTAACCATATATTACTCTGATAGTAGGGTTACCTAGATCTGTAAAAGTCTGTCAGCCTCCCTCTCAGGCATACAATCCATACCTTCCTTGTTTCTAGTGAATCCCACAAATTTGAAAGCCTCTCCTAGTATCTCCAAATCCCTTTGGGTTTGAACTCAGAAATAAGATAAGCGTGACTTATTCAAGGTAATTTGAGAATTTCACGTATTTTAAAATCAAATCTTTTAAGTATCAAAGTCTGAAGAAAAAAGAAAAAAGACATAATAATGTCAGTTTAAATCAGAAGCAGTAAAGAGGTGGCCCATAGCCTCAATTATACTTGTATAGATGACATGCATTAAAACAACTAATTCCATGTTAATATCTATGTAGATACTCCAGTTTGCTAGGGTCCCATGACTATCTATTATTTTAAACCTGGGCTTCTATACCAGTTTTAAAAAAATATACTTCTTATGGACATGCATTTGTAAATAATTTGCTTAAAAATTATAACTTCAATTAAGTAATACCATTCCAAAACAAAATGATTTTCTATTAAAATGTGTTTTTCACACATTACATTATTTTAACCATTTATTCATTTACTTAGGGATCATGTAAAAATTGTAAAATAATATTTTAAAGGAGGTAAAATAAGGCAAAATAAGATAGACATTTTCCCCCCACTCTTTCTAACTCACTCTCTTTTCTTATTTTCCTCTTTCCATGGCTTTTAGCCATATCCCTGGTCACAGTGCTATTTCATGCCCTAATTTTCCTGTATCTTAACAAACATTATCCATTTTAGGCATGCTCTTCCACAGAAAAATTCACAGTCTGACAGCTAATATTTATCTCTTTTTTCTTTCTTTTTCCCCTTTCCTCCCAAGTAATTTGTTTCTTTTTTTCCTGACTCCTTCTTTTTGCTCTGCAAATTTACATTCTTTCAGGAATACATATTACAGTAGTAAAAAGTATCTGTGTGTGTAGTTAATAAATTAGCTAAAATATTTTAAAAAATCATTGTAAACAGAGTGATTTCCCATATCTACAAATAAATACTTTTCTCCAAAAAAGACATTCACATGACTAAAAAAAAAAAAACACAAAAAAATGCTCAACATCACTTATTATTAAAGAAATGTAAATCAAAACTACAATAAGGTATCATCTCACACTAGTAATAATGGCCATCATCAAAAAATCTACAAACAATTAGTGCTGGAGAAGGTGTGGAGAAAGGAAACCCTCTTACACTGTTGTTAGGAATACAAATTGATATAACCATTATGGAGAACAGTGTAGAGGTTCCTTAAAAAATCAGGTATAAAAATATCATAAGACTCAGAAATCCCACTACTAGGAATATACTCTAAGGAAGCTATATTTGAAAAAGACACATGTACCCCAATGTTTCTTGCAACACTATGTACAATACCTAGGACACAGAAGCAACCTAGAAGTCCATTGGCAGATAAGTGGATAGGGAAGTTGTGGTACATATACACAATGCAATACTGCTGCTACTGCTGCTGCTAAGTCACTTCAGTTTACTCAGCTATAAAATAGAATACTTCTGAGTCAGTTCTAATGAAGTGGATGAACCTAGAGTTTATTATACAGAATGAAATGTCAGAAACTGAAAGACAAATATTGTATATTAACACACATATATGGAATCTAGAAAGATAGTATGGATGATCCTACTTGCAGGGCAGCAAAGGAGACATAGACATAAAGAATAGACTTTTGAATACTGTAGGGTAAGTAGACGGTAAGATGATTTGAGAGAATAACTCTGAAACATGTACATTGCCATATGTAAAACAGATAACCAATGGGAGTCTGATGAATGCCTCAGAGCACCTGTGACAACCTAGAGGGGTGGAATGGGGAGGCAACTCAGGGGTGGGGGTTCAAGAATTTAGGGACATATGTATACTTATTGCTAATTCATGTTGATGTATTGCTAAAACCATCCATTATTGTAAAGTAATTATCTTCTAATTAATTTTTTACATTTTTATTTTTTAAAAAAATTATTTATTTTAATTAGAGGTTAATTACTTTACAATATTGTATTGGTTTTGCCATACATCAACATGAATCTACCACAGGTATACACGTGTTCCCCATCCTGAACCCCCTTCCCTCCTCCAAGAGATCTAATTAATTATTTTAATAAAAAGATTAATTCTGACACCAGAATATAGAAGTCATGTTTTGTTAAATTTTATCATTTGCTACTATTATGAGTCACAAAAATATAAATTCATTTACCAGCATCAGTGTGTTTTGTTAAAATAAATGTCTCTACTTTTGATATTGAAGACAGAATTAGTCACTAGATAACCAGGGTTGCATCCTGATCTATTCCATTCCTCCATTAGACCTTAAGCTGACTGCATTACAAGAATTGCTGTGGCTGAATGAGTGCAAGGTGACAGCCAAGTCCATGCAGGCGGGACTGACAGTGATCTCACAGCAGGACCTGAGAAGCCCTGCCACACTGGCACTGGTACACAAGGGGAAGTGATTCCAGATCCAATTTATCTCTACAAACAGCTCCATTCTCACAAGGATTACTAACTTCACAAAGTCCAAATTTACAGTGTGAACTTCAAAGGAAAGAATCAGTGTCAGTGTTTATCCAGTGAACAAGCCTCCCCAACACTGCCGTCATTTACTGGCATATTTCTGCATAAACACATTCAATTTAGTCTCTAGGCAATGACTTACAACTCTCTTCCACATTATCACTGTGATTCTCTCTCCTCTACATTGCAATTTAAGAAAGAAATGCTATTTATGACTTCTGTGCTTCATCTAACAAAGTACCAACACGCAGCAATCTTAAATGACAGCATTTTTTAAAATAATATTTTTCCCCATATTTCTCACCTCTTGTTCAATAATGTTCTCTGAAGACATTGCAATTAAGAAAGTACATTATCAATACTTTGATGCTTCCTTATGTTTTATTTCTGGTACCCTAGAGGTTGCAATCATGATAAGCTTTTTTTGATAGATTTCTTGCAATTATCAAAACAAATAAATGATGAAAAATAGTACTGAAATAGGCCTTCAATTTTAAGAATAACACCTCACTCCTGAAACTAAATTTTAAGTTTTACTCAGAAAATATACTAAATAAATGGTTGTGATTGGGTGAAATGCACACAAGTATTTGGAGATAAGGAATAAACTGACTTAACCAAGGGAATTCATAGGAAACAAAAGTGAGGCAAAACAGCATCAAAACTAAATTATTTTCAAGTATCAGTTTCCCAATCATAGTTGAAATAAGTGGATATTAGCTATTTGGAAAGTATTAAAGTAATAACATATTTAAATGATGCATTTACATTTTTATGCATTTCAGTTCAGTTCAGTTCAGTTCAGTTCAGTCACTCAGTCATGTCCGACTCTTTGCAATCCCATGAACTGCAGCACACCAGGCCTCCCTGCCCATCATCAACTCCTGGAATTCACTCAAACTCACGTCCATCGAGTTGGTGATGCCATCGAGCCATCTCATCCTCTGTCGTCCCCTTTCCTCCTGCCCCCAATCCCTCCCAGTGTCAGAGTCTTTTCCAATAAGTCAACTCTTCACATGAGGTGGCCAAAGTACTGAAGTTTCAGCTTTAGCATCATTTCTTCCAAAGAACACCCAGGACTGATCTCCTTTAGAATGGACTGGTTGGAACTCCTTGTAGTCCAAGGAACTCTCAATTTCTAATTTCTACCAACAACCAGCGAGTTTGGGGGAGGAACCTGTGCCTCTGATCAGCTGACAGGCCTGACAGACATTTGACTCCAGCCTCGTGGGACCAGGGGCAGAAAACTGTGGAGTCACACCCAGATTTCCGACCTGCAGACATCATATGACAAATGAGAGTTCTAACTGCTAAGTTTGTGAAAACTTGTTATGCACATACAAAACAAATACAATCAAGTATAAGGGTGACTAAGGCATCATAACTGGTGATAGAAAGCTTCCTGAAGAGAAATATTAGATGGACCTAGAGGTTGTCATACTGAGTGAAGTAAATCAGACAGACAAAGAAAATATTATATATCTTTTATATGTGAAATCTTAAAAAAAGTAAAGAAGAACTTATCTAAAAAACAGCGTTAAAATGTAGGAAAAAAAAAAAAAAAAGAAAAACTATGGTTACCAAGGAAAACAGGTAGGAGAGATAAATTGGGAGATTGAGATTTATGTATACACACACATACACACACACACACACTACTATGTATAAAATAGATAACTAGTAAGATAATAAGGACCTGCTGTATAGCACAGGGAACTCTATTCAACACTCTGTAATGACCTATATGAGAAAGGAAACTAAAGAATGGATATATGTTTGTGAATAACTGATTCATTTTGTTGTACACCTGAAACTAACACAACATTCTAAATCAGCTTTATTCTAATACTTTTTTTTAAAGTCTTAAAAAATTGACATACATTATCAAGACAAGGCATGTCAAAAAGAGGAATGGGAAGGGAATTCTAGAGAAGATGAAGATTAGAATAAGAGAAGTCCAGGTAATTCTAATAAGTCCCAAGGCAAAACAAATCAAGAAATAAATGCTTTACCATATTTCATTAATTATGAGAGGCCACTTATTTTAAGAAAATTTAAATGTAGTGTGCTGCTGCTGCTAAGTCACTTCGGTCATGTCCGACTCTGTGTGATCCCATAGATGGCAGCCCACCTGGCTCCCCTCTCCCTGGGATTCTCCAAGCAAGAGCATTCGAGTGGGTTGCCATTTCCTTCTCCAATGCATGAAAGTGAAAAGTAAAAGTGAAGTCGCTCAGTCGTGTGTGACTCTTAACAACACCATGGACTGCAGCCTACCAGGATCCTCTGTCCATGGGATTTTCCAGGCAAGAGTACTAGAGTGGGGTACCATTAACTCCTCCTAAATGTAGTGTAGTAAGTTGAATAATGCCTCCTCACAGAGGTATCCAGACCATAATTCCTGGAGTCTGTAAATATTACCTTATCTAAAAAACATTGATATGAAGGTGTGGTTAAATTAGATCTTGATATGCTGAGATTATACTGGTTTACATGGTAGGTCCTGAGAGACACCTGAAAGATAAAATCACAAGAGTTCTCCAAAAAAGGGACAAGATATTCAGTTCAGTTCAGTAGAGTCGCTCAGCTGTGTTCGACTTTTTGCGACCCCATGGACTACAGAGCGCCAGACCTCCTGGTCCATCACCAACTCCCAGAGTTTATATAAATTCATGTCCATTGAGTCTCTAATGCCATCCAACCATCTCATCCGCTGTCATCTCCTTCTCCTGACTTCAATCTTTGCCAGCATCAGGGTCTTTTCAAATGAGTCAGTTATTTGCACTAGGTGGCCAAAGTTTCAGCTTTAGCATCAGTCTTTCCGATGAACATCCAGAACTGATCTCTTGAAGATGGACTGATTGGATCTCCTTAGAGTCAAAGGTACCCTCAAGAGTCATCTCCAACACCACAGTCCAAAATCATCAATTTTTTGGCACTCAGCTTTTTTTATAGTCCAACTCTCACATCCGTACATGACTCCTGGAAAAAATATAGCCTTGACTAAATGGACGTTTGTTGGCAAAGTAATGTCTGCTTTATAATATGTTTTAATATGCTTTTAATATGTCCTAGGTTGGTCATATCTTTCTTTCCAAGGAGTAAGCATCTTTTAATTTCATGGCTGCAATCATCATCTGCAGTGATTTTGGAGCCCAAAAAATAAAGTCTTACACTGTTTCCACTGTTTCCCCATCTATTTCCCATGAAGTGATGGGACCAGATGCCATGATCTTAATTTTCTGCATGTTAAGCTTTAACTCAACTTTTTCACTTTCCTCTTTGACTTTCATCAAGAGTCTCTTTAGTTCTTCTTCTGGTATCTGCCATAAGGATGGTGTCATCTGCCTATCTGAGGTTATTGATATTTCTCCCAGCAATCTTTATTTCAGCTTCTGCTTCCTCCAGCCCATTGTTTCTCATGATGTACTCTGCATATAAGTTAAAGAAGCAGGGTGGCAATATAGAGCATTGACATACTCCTATTCATATTTGGAACCAGTCTTTTGTTCGATGTCCAGTTCTAACTGTTGCTTCCCTCAATGCATATAGGTTTCTCAAGAGGCAGGTCAGGTGGTGCTCTTTCAGAATTTTCCACAGTTTATAGTGATCCACACAGTCAAAGGCTTTGACATAGTCAATAAAGCAGAAATAGATATATTTCTGGGACTCTCTTGCTTTTTCCATGATCCAGCGGATGTTGGTAATTTGATCTCTGGTTCCTCTGCCTTTTCTAAAACCAGCTTGAATATCTGGAAGTTCATGATTCATATATTGCTGAAGGCTGGCTTGGATAATTTTGAGCATTGCTTTACTAGTGTGTGAGATGACTCCAACTGTGTGGTAATTTGAGCATTCTTTGGCATTGCGTTTCTTTGGGGTTGGAACGAAAACAAAACTTTTCCAGCCCTGTGGCAACTGCTGAGTTTTCCAAATTTGCTGGCATATTGAGTACAGCACTTTCACAGCATCATCTTTCAGGATTTGAAACAGCTCAACTGGAATTCCATCACCTCCACTAGCTTTGTTCGTGGTGGTGCTTCCTAAGGCCCACTTTACTTCACATTCCAGGATGTCTGGCTCTAGGTTATTGATCACACCATTGTGATTATCTGGGTGGTGAAGAGTTTTTTTTAATAGTTCTTCTCTGTATTCTTGCCACCTCTTCTTAATATCTTCAGCTTCTGTTAGTTCCTTACCATTTCTGTCCTCTATCGAGCTCAATTTGCATTAATGTTCCCTTGATATCTCTAATTTTCTTGAAGACATCTCTAGTCTTTCCCATTCTGTTGTTTTCCTCTATTTCTTTGCATTGATCCCTGAGGAAGGCTTTCTTATCTCTCCTTGCTATTCTTTGGAGCTCTGCATTCAGATGCTTATATCTTTCCTTTTCTCCTTTTGCTTTTCACTTCCCGTATTTTCACAGCTATTTGTAAGGCCTCCCCAGACAGCCATTTTGCTTTTTTGAATTTCTTTTCTATGAGCATGGTCTTGATCCCTGTCTCCTGTACAATGTCACGAACCTCATTCCATAGTTCATCATGCACTCTATCTATCAGGTCTAGTCCCTTAAATCTATTTCTCACTTCCACTGTATAATCATAAAGGATTCGATTTAGGTCATACCTGAATGGTCTAGAGGTTTTCCTACTTTCTTCAATTTAAGTATGAATTTGGCAACAAGGACTTCATGATCTGAGCCATAGTCAGCTCCTTGTCTTGTTTTTGCTGACTGTATAGAGCTTCTCCATCTTTGGCTGCAAAGAGTATATAATCAATCTGATTTCAGTGTTGACCATCTGGTGATGTCCATATGTAGAGTCTTCTCTTATGTTGTTGGAAGTTAGTGTTTGCTATGACCAGTGTGTTCTCTTGGCAAAAGTCTATTAGCCTTTGCCCCTCTTCATTCTTTATTCCCAGGCCAAATTTGCCTGTTACCCCAGGTGTTTCTTGACTTCCTACTTTTGCATTCCAGTCCCCTAGAATGACAAGGACATCTTTTTTGGGTGTTAGTTCTAAACGGTCTTTTAGGTCTTCATAAAACCATTCAACCTCAGCTGCTTCAAAGTTACTGGTTGGTGCATAGACCTGGATTACTGTGATGTTGAATGGTTTGCCTTAGAAATGAATAGAGATCATTCTGTTGTTTTTGAGATTGCATCCAAATAGTCCATTTCAGACTCTTCTGTTGACCATGATTGCTACTCCATTTCTCCAAGGGATTCCTACCAGGAGTAGTAGATATAATGGTCATCTGATTTAAATTCACCCATTCCAGTCCATTTTAGTTCTCTGATTCCTAGAATATCAATGTTCATTCTTGCCATCTCCTGTTTGACCACTTCCAATTTGCCTTGATTCATGGACCTAACATTCCAGATTCCTATGCAATATTGCTGTGTACAGCATTGGACCATGCTTCTATCACCAGTCCTATCCACAACTGGCTATTGTTTTTGCTTTGGCTTCATCCCTTCATTCTCTCTGGAGTTATTTCTCCACTGATCTCTCGTAGCATATTGGGCGCCTACTGACCTGGGGAGTTCCTCTTTCAGTATTGCATGTTAATTGATGGTAATTTAGGTAAACTCAAAGGAAACTGATATTTAAAGTTTTAAAGTGATAGCAGAATTCAGATATTTATAGAAATGTGTCAGTGTTATAAGTTATTAAATAATAAGTTAAGGGCTATCTTTCTATTTGGCTAACCCACTAGATTCATAAGACTCATCTTTAGCTTCTTCACATTTTTATAAAACATCTACTTATAGTCATATAGAAGTCATATAGGAAGTGAAATTGACAGCAATAAAGGAACAGTTTCATTCATTATAAAGATAAATAATATGGAAATCAACTCATACAAATTTTGAAATCTGCAAAAGTAGAATTTCCTCCTCTTAAGGTTAAATATTTTTTCATATATAAGCTAAAATTTCTTTATCTATTCATCATTCCACAGACACTTAAATTATTTCCATAATTTGGCTATTGTTAATAATGTTTCAGTGAACATGGGACTACAAATATCTTTCAGAAGTACTGATTTTCCTTCCATTATAAACCCAGAAGAGAACTGTTGAATCATATGATAGCTCTGTTTTTTGTTTTTTAAGAACCACCATTCTGTTTTCCATAGCAGAAATATGCCAATTTACATTCCTACCACCAGTGCATAAGGATACATTCTATTTTCTCCATATTCATGCCAATGCTTATTTTATTTTATTAGCTTTGATAGTTTCTACCTTAACAGGTGTGAGGTGCTATCTCATGGTTTTAGTTTGCATTTTTCTGATGATGTGTAATGTTGAACACATTTTTATGTGTTCCTATTGACCGTTTGTACATCTTCTTTTTGCTTTCTACTTGGAAAACTTATATGCAGAGAACATCACACAAAGTGCAAGGCTGGATGAATACAACCTGCTCCTGCTGCTGCTGCTAAGTCGCTTCAGTCTCCAGTGTATGAAAGTGAAAAGTGAAAGTGAAGTCGCTCAGTCGAGTCCGACTCTTAGCGACCCCATGGACTGCAGCCTACCAGGATCCTCCTTCCATGGAATTTTCCAGGCAAGAGTACTGGAATGGCATGCCATTGCCTTCTCCCGAATTACAACCTGGAAGAGAAATATTAACAACCTAAGACATGCAGATGATACCACGCTAAGTGAATAAAGTGAAGAGGAAGTAAAGAGCCTCTTCAGTTCAGTTCATTCTTTGCGACCCCATGAATTGCAGCATGCCAGGACTCCCTGTCCATCACCAACTCCCGGAGTTCACTCAGATTCACGTCCATCGAGTCAGTGATGCCATCCAGCAATCTCATCCTCTGTCATTCCCTTCTCCTCCTGACCCCAATCCCTCCCAGCATCAGAGTTTTTTCCAATGAGTCAACTCTTTGCATGAGGTGGCCAAAGTACTGGAGTTTCAGCTTTAGCATCATTCCTTCCAAAGAAATCCCAGGGTTGATCTCTTTCAGAATGGACTGGTTGGAACTCCTTGCAGTCCAAGGGACTTTCAAGAGTCTTCTCCAACACCACAATTCAAAAGCATCAATTCTTCAGTGTTCTGCCTTCTTCACAGTCCAACTCTGACATCCATACATGACCACAGGAAAAACCATAGCCTTGACTAGACAGACCTTAGTCGACAAAGAAATGTCTCTGCTTTTGAATATACTATCTAGGTTGATGAGGGTCAAATGGAGAGTGAAAAAGTTGGTTTAAAACTTGATATGCAAAAGAATGAATATCATGGTATCTGGCTCCAATCATCACTTCATGAAAAGTAGAAGGAGAAAAAGTGGAAGCTGTAACAGATGTTATTTTCTGGGGCTCCAAAATCACTGTGGTGGGTGACTGCAGCTATGAAATTAAAAGATGCCTGCTCCTTGGAAGGAAAGCAATAGCAAACCTAGACAGCTTATTAAAAAAAAAAAAAAGATATCATTTTATCGACAAAGTTTCCTAAAGTCAAAGTTATTGTTTTTCCGGTAGTCATGTATGGATATGAGTGTGTTAGTTGCTCAGTCTTGTCTGACTCCCTGCTACCCCATAGTCTGTAACCTGCCAGGCTCCTCTATCCATGGGATTTTTCAGGCAAGAATACTGGAGTAGATAGTTGTTTCCCTCTCCAGGGGATCTTCCCAACCCAGGGATGAAACCCAGGCCTACTGCATTGTTGGAGACTCTTTACCATCTGAGCCACAGGGAAACCCTGGGATGGTTGTGAAAGTTGGACCATAAAGAAGGCTTAGCATCAGAGAATAGATGTTTTTGAACAGTGGTGTTAGAGAAGTTTGGTGAGACTTCCTTGGACTGTGAGGAGATCAAACCAGTCAAAAGTAAGGGAAATCAACCCTGAATGATCATTGGAAGGGCTTATGGTGAAGATGAAGCTCCAATACTTTGGCCATCTGATGCAAAGAGTTGATTCATTGGAAAAGACACTGATGTTTGCAAGACTGAAGGCAAGAAGGCAAAAGAAGGAGCATCAGATGATGAGACGGTTAGCATCACTGACTCAAAGGACTTGAATCTGAGCAAACAGTGGGAGAGAGTGGAGCACAGAAGAACCTGGTGTGCTTCACTCCTTGGGATCACAGTCAGACACAACCTAGCAACTGACAAACAACAACATCTGCCTTCTTTGAAAGATGTCCATTCCATTTCCCATTTTTAATTGGATTATTTGTTTTTATTTTTGTTAATGAATGCATGCATTCCTAATGCATGTATTGCTAAGCTTTTCTGTTACATGATTAACAAAATATTCTCCTAATCTATAGCTTGCCTTTGCATTTTATTGTATGTTTTCTTGGCTGTGTGAAAACTATTTAGTTTAGGTTAGTCCACTTTATTGTTTTTCTTTTGTTGCCTGAGATTTTTCACTTTATTTTTTACTTAAGAAAACAGGTTGCTGCTTCAGCCTGATTTCAAGCATATCAATTCAATTATTTTCAGCTTATCTTTTTAATTGACCCTCTTCAGAGTTTCATTATTCTTTAAAATAATGAAACACACCTTAAATATATCTTCAAGTAGGGATGAATGAAGTACTAAAATCCATGTTTAGATAGCCTTTCAATTTTATATTATATATGTAACAAAATTATTTTATCATCTATAGATATTAATGAAACATTTTGTGAGTTATAAAAGGGAGAGAGAACAAAGCTGCCCTTGGCTGGGGCTGACTGACTGAACTAACTTTACATTCTTGCTGTTCTGTTCTCCTGCTTAGGTAACTCATTTCCAGAAACACTGTTATCAGACAGTGTTTCTCTATGTCCAGGAGATAAAAATTAGAGCCTTCCAAGCTCATGTCTGTCCATTCACAAAAGAACATTATTCAACTACAAAATTGCTAAACAGTCCCTGAATATTCATTGGAAGGACTAGTGCTGAGGCCGAAGCTCTAATACTTTGGCCACCTGATGTGAATAACTGACACATTGGGAAAAAAAAAAAAAAAAAACAGAAAAAAACAAAAACAAAAACAAAAACAAACTGATGCTGGTAAAGACTGAAGGCAGGAGGAGAAGGGGATGACAAAGGATGAGATGGTTGGATGGCATCACTGACTCAATGGACATGAGTTTGAGCAAGCTCAGGGAGTTGGTGATGGACAAGAGGGCCTGACCTGCTGCAGTCCATAGGGTCACAGTCAGAAACGACTGAGCGACTGAACTGAACAGAACACCTTCTCCTGCCTTTTCTGTCGCATCTTGGAAATTATACCTTTAGCTTGATCTGTTCTTCCAAGTTTCATGTTCAGTCAGTTCAGTTCAGTTCAGTCGCTCATCGTGTCTGACTCTTTGCCAAAGTACTGGAGTTTCAGATTCAGCATCGTTCCTTCCAAGAAATCCCAGGGTTGATCTCATTCAGAATGTACTGGTTGGATCTCCTTGCAGTCGAAGGGACTCTCAAGAGTCTTTTCCAACACCACAGTTCAAAAGCATCAATTTTTCAGCACTCAGCCTTCTTCACAGTCCAACTCACAACCATACATGACCAAAGAAAAAACCATAGCCTTGACTAGATGGACCATAGTCGGCAAAGTAATTTTAAGTATTTAAAAAATACTCCCCATTGGTAACAACACTCATTGTAGACTAAAACCCAAAATTCCTGGAAACATCTCCAAATTTACTAAACAGAAAATCCAGTACCATAATAAACCCTTGCAGCAAAATGACACCAGGTGGTCCATGATATTCTGTTTCTAAGGAGCCAAGAACCTAGTTCAGTTCCGTTCAGTTCAGTTGCTCAATCATGTCTGACTCTTTGCGACCCCATCAA
Source organism: Capra hircus (assembly GCF_001704415.2). Taxonomy (NCBI): domain Eukaryota; kingdom Metazoa; phylum Chordata; class Mammalia; order Artiodactyla; family Bovidae; genus Capra; species Capra hircus. Next base: position 83,955,001 of record NC_030821.1, read on the forward strand.
TTGCAGAACGCCAGGCCTCCCTGTCCATCACCAACTCCCAGAGTTCACTCAGATTCACGTCCATTGAGTCAGTGATGCCATCCAGCCGTCTCATCCTCTGTCGTCCCCTTCTCCTCCTGCCCCCAATCCCTCCAAGCATCAGAGTCTTTTCCAATCAGTCAACTCTTCGCATGAGGTGGCCAAAGCACTGGACTTTCAGCTTTAGCATCATTCCTTCCAAAGAAATCCCAGGGTTGATCTCTTTCAGAATGGACTGGCTGAATCTCCTTGCAGTCCAAGGGATTCTCAAGAGTCTTCTCCAACACCACAGTTCAAAAGCATCAATTCTTCGGTGCTCAGCCTTCTTCACAGTTCAACTCTCACATTCATACATGACCACTGGAAAAACCATACCCTTGACTAGACGGACCTTAGTCGGTAAATTAATGTCTCTGCTTTTGAATATACTATCTAGGTTGGTCATAACTTTTCTTCCAAGGAGTAAGCATCTTTCAATTTCATGGCTGCAGTCACCATCTGCAGTGATTTTGGAGCCTCCAAAAATAAAGTCTGACACTGTTTCCCCATCTATTTCCCATGAAGTGATGGGACCGGATGCTATGATCTTCATTTTCTGAATGTTGAGCTTTAAGCCAACTCTTTCACTCTCCTCTTTCACTTTCATCAAGAGGATTTTTAATTCCTCTTCACTTTCTGCCATAAGGGTGATGTCATCTGCATATCTGAGGTTATTGATATTTCTTCTGGCAATTTCTTGATTCCAGCTTGTGTTTCTTCCAGTCCAGTGTTTCTCATGATATACTCTGCATGTAAGTTAAATATGCAGAGTGACAATATACAGCCTTGGTGCACACCTTTTCCTATCTGGAACCAGTCTGTTGTTCCATGTCCAATTCTAACTGTTGCTTCCTGACCTGCATACAGATTTCTCAAGAGGCAGGTTAGGTGGTCTGGTATTCCCATCTCTTTCAGAATTTTCCACAGTTTATTGTGATCCACAGAGTCAAAGGCTTTGGCATAGTCAATAAAGCAGAAATAGATGTTTTTCTGGAACTCTCTTGCTTTTTTGATGATGCAGCAGATGCTGGCAATGTTATCTCTGGTTCCTCTGCCTTTCCTAAAACCAACTTGAACATCAGGAAGTTCAATACAGTAGTCAGTTCCTCTTGGTCTTGGCTACAATGGCCACAATAAAAGAGTTTACTTAAAAGTAGAAGTAAGAACAAGAACAACACAAGAGTGTCCACTTTCCACACTATTATTCAACATAGTTATAGAAGTCTTAGCTACAACAATCACAGAAGAAAGATAAATAAAAGGAATCCAGATCAGAAAAGAAGTAACACTGTCACTGTTAGCAGATGACATGATGTTGTACATAAAAATCCCTTAAGATAATATCAGAAAATTACTAGAGCTAACCAATGAATTTAACAAAGTTGCAGGGTACACAATCAATACACAGACATCACTAGCATTTCTATATACTAACAATGAAAAATCAGAAAGAGAAATTAAGAAATCAACCCCATTCATCATTGCAAAAACAGAATTAAATATCTAGGAATAAACATACCTAAGGAGACAAAATAACTGTAAACCGAAAATTATAAGACACTAACGAAAGAAATGAAAGATGGCATAAACAGATGGAGAGATATTCCATGTTCCTGGGTAGGAAGAATCAATATTTTAAAAATGAATATACTACCAAACACAATCTACAGATTCAATGCCATATCTATCAAATTACAAATGACATTTTTCACAGAACTAGAACAAAACATTTCACAATTCATAGGGAAACACACAAGACCCTGAAGAGCCAAAGCAGTCTTGAAAAAGAAGAATGGAGCTGGAGGAATCAATCTTCCTGACTTCAGGTAATACTACAATGCTACAGTCATCAAGACAGTATGGTACTGGCACAAAACCAAAAATATAGACCAATAGAACAAGAAAGAAAGCCAAGAAATAAACCCATGCACCTATGTGTACATTATTTGTAACAAATGGGGCCAAGAATATGCAATGGGAGCAAAGACAGCCTCTTCAATAAATGGTTATGGGATAATTCAATAGTTCCATGTAAAAGAATAAAATCAACACACAGAAATCCCTTGCATTCCTATACACGAATAATGAGAAAGTAGAAAAAGAAATTAAGGAAACAATTCCATTCACCATTGCAACGAAAAGAATAAAATACTTAGGAATATATCTACCTAAAGAAACAAAAGACCTATATATAGAAAACTATAAAACACTGATGAAAGAAATCAAAGAGGACACTAATAGATGGAGAAATATACCATGTTCATGGATCGGAAGAATCAATATAGTGAAAATGAGTATACTACCCAAAGCAATTTACAAATTCAATGCAATCCCTATCAAGCTACCAGCCATATTTTTCACAGAACTAGAACAAATAATTTCAAGATTTGTATGGAAATACAAAAAACCTCGAATTGCTAAAGCAATCTTGAGAAAGAAGAATGGACCTGGAGGAATCAACTTGCCTGACTTCAGGCTCTACTACAAAGCCACAGTCATCAAAACAGTATGGTACTGGCACAAAGACAGACATATAGATCAATGGAAAAGAAAATAGAAAGCCCAGAGATAAATCCACACACATATGGACACCTTATCTTTGACAAAGGAGGCAAGAATATACAATGGAGTAAAGACAATCTCTTTAACAAGTGGTGCTGGGAAAACTGGTCAACCACTTGTAAAAGAATGAAACTAGATCACTTTCTAACACCGCACACAAAAATAAACTCAAAATGGATTAAAGATCTAAATGTAAGACCAGAAACTATAAAACTCCTAGAGGAGAACATAGGCAAAACACTCTCAGACATAAATCACAGCAGGATCCTCTATGATCCACCTCCCAGAATTCTGGAAATAAAAGCAAAAATAAACAAATGGGATCTAATTAAAATTAAAAGCTTCTGCACAACAAAGGAAAATAAAAGCAAGGTGAAAAGACAGCCTTCTGAATGGGAGAAAATAATAGCAAATGAAGCAACTGACAAACAACTAATCTCAAAAATATACAAGCAACTCATGCAGCTCAATTCCAGAAAAATAAACAACCCAATCAAAAAATGGGCCAAAGAACTAAATAGACATTTCTCCAAAGAAGACATACGGATGGCTAACAAACACATGAAAAGATGCTCAACATCACTCATTATTAGAGAAATGCAAATCAAAACCACAATGAGGTACCACTTCACATCAGTCAGAATGGCTGCAATCCAAAAATCTGCAAGCAATAAATGTTGGAGAGGGTGTGGAGAAAAGGGAACCCTCCTACACTGTTGGTGGGAATGCAAACTAGTACAGCCACTATGGAGAACAGTGTGGAGATTCCTTAAAAAATTGCAAATAGAACTACCTTATGACCCAGCTATCCCACTTCTGGGCATACACACCGAGGAAACCAGAATTGAAAGGGACGCATGTACCCCAATGTTCACCGCAGCACTGTTTATAATAGCCAGGACATGGAAACAACCTAGATGTCCATCAGTAGGTGAATGGATAAGAAAGCTGTGGTACATATACACAATGGAGTATTACTCAGCCGTTAAAAATAATTCATTTGAATCAGTTCTGATGAGATGGATGAAACTGGAGCCGATTATACAGAGTGAAGTAAGCCAGAAAGAAAAACACCAATACAGTATACTAACACATATATATGGAATTTAGAAAGATGGCTATGACGACCCTGTATGCAAGACAGGAAAAAAGACACAGCTGTGTATAACGGACTTTTGGACTCAGAGAGAGAGGGAGAGGGTGGGATGATTTGGGAGAATGGCATTCTAACATGTATACTATCATATAAGAATCGAATCGCCAGTCTATGTCTGACGCAGGATACAGCATGCTTGGGGCTGGTGCATGGGGATGACCCAGAGAGATGTTATGGGGAGGGAGGTGGGAGGGGGGTTCATGTTTGGGAACGCATGTAAGAATTAAAGATTTTAAAATTAAAAAAATAAATAAATAAAAATAAAAAAAGGAAGAAAAATAAAATAAAATAACCGCAAAAAAAAGAATGACATTAGAACACTTCTTAACACTGAACACAAAAAGAAACTCAAAATAAATCAAAGACCCAAATGTAAGACCAGAAACTATAAACTCTTAAAGTGAAACATAGGCCAAACATTTGATGACATAAATCAAAGCAAGATCCTTTATGATCCACCTCCTAGAGTAATGGAAATAAAAACAAAAGTAAACAAGTGGGACCTGTTTAAACTTTAAAGCTTTTGCACAGCAAAAGTAACTATAAGCAAAGTGAAAAGACAACCTGCAGAATAGGAGAAAATAACAGTAAATGAAACAACTGTCAAAGGATTAATTTTCAACCCATACAACTCAAAGACAGGAAACAAACAAGCCAGTCAAAAAGTGGGGAAAAGACCGAAACAGACATTTCTCCAAAGAAGACATACAGATGGCTAACAAACACATGCAAAGATGCTCAACAGCACTCATTATTAGAGAAATGCAAATCAAAATTACAATGAGATCACATCACACTAGTCAGAACGGCCCTCATTAAATACAGGCAACAAATGCTGGAGAAGCTGTGGAGAAAGGGGAATGCTCTTGCTCTTTTGGTAGGAATGTACATTGATTAAGCCAATATGGAAGATGGCCTGAAGATTTCTTAAAAAAAAAAAAAAAAAAAAAAACTAGGAAGAAAACTGCCATATGACCCAGCAATCCCACTCCTAGGCATATACCCTGAGGAAACTAAAATTGAAAAACATGTATCCCATTGTTCATTGCAGCACTATTTCCAATAGTTTGGACATGGAAGCAACCTAGATGTCCATCGACAGATGAATGGATAAAGAAGTAGTGTTACATATACTCAGTGGAATATTACTCAGCCATAAAAAGGAACTTAGTTCTAATGAGGCAAATGAATCTAGAACCTACTATACAGAGTGAAGTAAGTCAGAAAGAGAAATACAAATATCATATTCTAACGCATATATACAGAATATAGAAAAAGTAGTATTGAAGAATTAATTTGCAGGGCAGAAATGAGAAACAGACAAACAGAGATAGAAAATAGACTTATGGACATGAGAAGAGGGGAAGAGAGGATGAGATGTACAGAAAGAGTAACATGGAAACTTACATTACCATATGTAAAACAGATAACCAATGGAAATTTGCTGTTTGGCTCAGGAAACTCAAACAGGGGCTCTGTATCAACCTAGAGGGTTGAGATAGGGAAGGACATGGGAGGGAGGTTCCAAACAGAGGAGATATATGTATACCTATGGCTGATTCATGCTGAGAATTGACAGAAAAGAATAAAATTCTGTAAAACACTTATCCTTCAATAAAAAAATAAGTAAATACATTTAAAAAAAAAAAAAGGTAAGAGACCACTAACAAAGTACTAGAATAGAAACTGGGTGGCTTAAACAGAATAAATTTATTGTCTCATATTTTTGTGGGTAAGAAGTGCAAGATCAAGGTGTGGCAGTGCTGGTTCCTCCTGAGTCTGTGAGAGAAAATTTGTTCCAGGTCTCCCCTAGCTTTGGTGGTCTGCTGGACCTCCTTGTTGTTCAGTGGCTCAAGAAGTATCACTTGATCTTTTCCTTCATCTTCACATGCCCATCTCCCTCTGAGCATGTGTCCAAATTTTCTATCTTTATAAGCATACTGGTAATATTAGAATAGGGCCTCCCTTTCTCCAGGAACTACAGAAGGAAATGGCAACCCAACCCAGTACTCTTGCCTGGGAAATGCTATGGACGGAGGAGCCTGGTAGGCTACAGTCCATGGGGTCTGAGAGAGTTGGACACTACTGAGTAACTTCACTTCACTTTAGTCCAGTAAAACCTCAGAATATCTTGACTAACTGTATCAGCACTTGCTCTATTTTCAAATCAGGTCATATCCTAAGTTACTAGGGGGTTAGGATGTTAGTATACGAATTCTGAGAGAATAAAATCAACCAATAACAATGTTCTATGATGTGAATGAGGTGTGTATATATATATGAATGAGACTTTTTTGTTTCTAAACTTTTTTAAAGACCGTGTTCTGATCCTTCACAGAAACTGCCCCACTGAGAATGTATTTGCCCTAAACTCATCTTTAATGGGCTTCCCTTGTGGCTCAGCTGGTAAAGAATTTGCCTGCAATGTGAGAGACCTCACTTTAATAGACAGATAACAAACATATGCATGCAGGCTGAAGCAAAATGTTTTTGACTCGATTTCAATAAGCAAAGTAGACTTGAATGGAAATTACCAGATAGATGAAAGTGAAAGTTAAAATTGCTCAGTGGTGTCTGACACTTTGTAAACCCATGGAATACAGTCCTTGGTATTCTCCAGACCAGAATACCAGAGTGGGTAGCCATTCCCTTCTCCAGGGGATTTTCCCAACCCAGGGATCAAAACCAGGTGTCCCACATTGCAGGTGGGTTCTTTACCAGCTGAGCCACCAGGGAAGCCCAATAAGAAGGGCAGAGTCCAAAAGCCTACCTAACAGTTTGGAAATACTGTCAGACACCAAGTACCTGTTCAGGTATCTTTGACTAACCCATTACCACAGGATTTATTCCAACCTTCTTATCTCAGAGGTTAAAGCGTCTGCCTGGAATGCAGGAGACCTGGGTTCGATCCCTGGGTGAGGAAGGTCCCCTGGAGAAGGCAATAGCAACCTACTCCAGTACTCTTGCCTGGAGAATTCCATGGAAGGAGGAGCCTGGTAGGCTACATTCCATAGGGTCGCAAAGAGTCGGAAACGACTGAGTGACTTCACTTCACTTTCTTATTTATTTACAATGCTTTTCTTTGACGGTGAGCAACTTGATTGCCATTAACTAGAATTCATTAACTTACTTATTCAACCTTAATAATTTAATCAAATCATCTAATACAACTTTTCACATTCTAGTAAATTATAATGTGATAAATGCATACAGGTAGGGTATGAGGTAGAAGTCAATGACAATTTTACCACAGACATATCTCTGTATTTCATTGGGATCTGCTGAAAAGATGTTCATTTGCCTGTTGAATCACTTCAGATCCTTTGTTGAAAATGAATTGCATAAGTGTGATTCTATTTCTGGAATCTCACAACTTTCATTGATCAATGTTCCTCCCTTCCTCCCTCCATCCCTTCTTTTCTTCCTTTCTTTCCAGCAAAATATTCTCTTGATAGTAAGTCATGAAGTCAGCTATTACAGCTACCAAAGGATGTGTTTTATTTAGTAGATTTTTTGTTATTGTAAATTCATACAATTTTCCCATTTAAACTCAAACTGTCAATTAAAAAAAATGCTTGTATTATAACACAGATTGCATTTAACTTATAGATATATTCTTCTAACTTTACATTTTTCCATCTGTATAAATCTTCTTTAATTTTAGCAATATTTTATATTTTTATGCATAGGTATTTTAAATTTTAATTTAACCCTAAGTTTTTATGTTTTTGCAGCTCTTGATTAGGGCTGAAAATTTTAGAAATTTTTATTTCCTAATGTCTACATAACCCTGATACTATGATGGAAGAAGACTAGGAGGGGAGTGTAGATTCTGCATGAAGATGACATGTAAATAATTTTTGACCACATGCAGACTGAGCAGGGAAGGACTGTGCTCTTTCCTAAAACTGGATAAGCTCTGGAAATGGTCTGTCCTATGTAAGTGTTACTTTTTAAATTTTGCATCATAGATCTTAAGAGACTGGCAGTTTCTTATAACTTCCCTCAAATACTTGGTCTAAGAAAAAGTTTCCTCTGTATCAGCAGTACTGAAATTTCCTCCAAATCCTTATTTGTTGCTGCTTGTCATAAGGTAGTTTCAGTATCCTTTTTCCCCCACCTGTTTAGTTTTCTAGGGCTTCACAAGCAAGATTTGAGGACTTACATGGCAAAAATTTATTATCTCATAGTTTTGGAGGGGCAAGAATTCCAAGATCATGATGTTGACAAAGTAGGTTCTTTCTGAGGATTTTGAAATTTAATCCGTTCCATGCTTCTCTCCAATTCAGTCTCTGGATTCCTAACTGTTATTGGTGTTTCATGGTCTGTAGAAGCATCAGGTTGATCTCTGTCTTCATCTTCACCTGGGGACCTTCTTTGGTGTGGGTCTGTGTTTAAATTTTCCCTTTTGAGAAAGATGATGCTCATTTGGATTAGGGTCTTCCTTACACCAATGTGATTTCATCTTAACTACTGATGTTTAAGAAGACCCTATTTCCAAATAATGCCACATTCAGCGGTATAAGGGGTTAGGACTTCAACATATAAATTTGGAGAGGACACAATTCTACTGTTATAATGACTATTAGATATTCCTCATCCCTCCAGAACTGAAAAACAAAATATCTCCAGGGTTTTCCAAAAGCTTCCTGGAGGGACAAATTATCTCTATTTCAGAATCACTTTTGTAAAATGATCAGGTTTTAAAAAAATCTGATTACCTTTGAACTGTCATGTTGTAAGAAAGCCTGAGCTAGTTAAATTGAAGGCCACAAGATAGAAGGGTGGTCAATCAGCACCAGCTGACTACCGAGGGTAACCCGTGATTATTTTAAGATGTTAAATACCACAGTCCAATTTCTGGTCACTATAACTCACATGCTTGATGTGAAAGACATATTATTTTCACTCACAAATGCTTTGTCTCATTGGAATTAATTTTAAATTTAAGTTGTCATTTAAATTAAGCCCAGATGTAGAAGAATCTCTTTGACTATGTTTTCTTTGTTTTAGTGTTTGTATTTGGCTTGTCCTGATTTAGAGATACACTGATTAAAAATATAATTTATCTGCTTGCCCACATTGTCAATATGCAAGCAATGGACTCTCATTCAAGGAGAGAGGAAGGGGAAAAGGTACAGAGTAAAGCCTGATGCACAGTGCTTCTGTGAATCCTGCTTTGCAAACCACAGGGAATAGTTTTCTTAGATACCTTCCTGCCAGATTCATCTGCTTCTTTGTATTATTTCCTCTCTACCTTAAAGTGACAGTTAGATGTTGTCTTCAAAGTGTTTAGAATTTATTTGTTTTTGTTTTTGTCTTGGTTAAGAGATCTATATGACTCTGTCTTAACTTATTCTACAATCTTAACAGCAGTTTAAAAACCATACACCCTTCATCTTGCCCAGGAACCTCAATTTTACTGGCAATGTCCTAGATTTGATCATTATTCTGATTACATTTTGAAAATTTCTTCCAGATGCAGAGTCTGGAAATAACTATCATATTTATTTTCAGCACAGCAGTCCTGGATTAAAAATATTTTTTTCTTTTCTAAAATCTGGTTGAAAATATCATTAGCTCATCTTCTTCTTCTTCTAGTTGTTCAAAGGTCATTCAACTAAACTAGTGGGCAATTTTAAAATTTTGCCATAGAATATTCTTTGCCATATCTATGAGATTGCTATGCATATCTTCTACCTGTCATTTCAACATGGGACATGGTAAGGATCTCCAGCTTGTGGTTCCACCTGACATCATCCTCCTTGGCTAGCATCTATAGGTTTCTCACTGCTCTTGTATATGTCATTAAAATTATATCCATGCCCTTGCATCCTGTTCCTAAAATCAACCCAATGCCACATGCATTTGGTTTTAGTTATGAGAGCAGTTCTAGATACTATTTCTAGTTCAATTATCTTTACCTATGGAACAGACAACAATCCTCATAGAGACTTACAACAAGCACGTGTACTATTTCACAAAAATATGTGTGTTGATAGGTGGTCTTGCCACTCTGCATGTTGCTTGCTGGAGTCACTGATAAATAAATCTTTCATCATTATTATACTCACATTCTACTTCTGTTCCTGAATATACATTTTTTCTAAGATGAATATTATATGGAGCAGGAACCTGTGGTCCTTGGTCCCATATTCTCACCCTGCCTTTTGTTTGTGGAAAAAAAAATTTAGTTAAAGAATAAGCTTAATGAAAGTAGTGAGAAAAATAAAAAGCAAAGGAAAATAGTCCAGCAAGACGAAATAATAAGAGTATACACATTAAGCAAAGTCAAGGACGTTTAGTTCCATGTCAAGGGCTATAGATAATTTGAGTCATATCCTTTGAGCTGTTTTGCAGAATATCCTCACCAGTGGAAGGAGTTACTACAGTCTTGTAGTATGACCAGATTGTAGTCATGATATGTGCTGCCACAATTCTGAGAGCTCACCTCAAAGAATTGGGAACAAATTGACCCTGGAACTAAAGACCAACTGTACTTAAAACAATCAAGATGATGCTGATCAGACCACTGACGACCAATTGCAAGATGACTATCAGAGCTGACTGTGCTGTTTCTGCATGTAGCCCCCTCCTTCCACCTATAAAAGCTCTTGTTCACTGGTTGTCAGAGGTGGGGAGAGTCAGTCTTTGGACAAGAGTCCCCTAGTTGCTGGCATTTAAAATAAAGCAAATTATCCTTTCTACCAATCTTGACCCTTTGTTGGTTTTTGCACAATAGGCAGTCAGTTATTTTCAGTTAACAAATATAGCTCCATTATTTGTTCATGCTTTTTAAAAATAGTGATTTTCTTTTTAACTTATTTATGTCTTTATATTTATATGCGTTTCCTGAGTCTAAATAAATTCAACAATGTGAATCTCAATTGTATATTTTTTAGCTCATTGACTTTAAATGTAATTATGTTATGATAATTTTTGTTCAACCATTTGGCTTTTGTTTTCCATTTTTTTCTGTTTGTTTATGCTTGTTTCATTTTCATTATACTATACATTTTCTTGTTTTCCTTTTTGTCAAATAATATTATTTAAATAGATTTATTGGTTTTAATCATGTCCATACATATTTGTATTATTTTTTAAATTGTTCCTGATATTGTAGTCTACTAGAGTTAATCTGTTGTATTTCACATAAAATATGATTATCACATCAATATAGTTCCATCTTCCCTATTTGCTATACTATTATTGTCACATCTATTATGCATATTTATGCTGTAAATGTCACAATTCAGTATTGTAAAATTTTCTTGAAACACTTGTATAATATAACAAATTATAAAGATAAGAAAATTATATATTTTAATATACTTGCTTAGATAGTTCCCATTTTGAAAGCCTTCCTGTCCACTTATACATGAGTTTTCTTTCTTTCTTTTTTTTTTAATTTTAAAATCTTTAATTCTTACATGTGTTCCCAAACATGAACCCCCCTCCCACCTCCCTCCCCATAACATCTCTGTGGGTCATCCCCTTAATTTGGCATCATCTCCCTTCAGCCTAAAGAACTTCCTTCAAAATGTTTTATGCTGAAGGTATTCTTTTTTTTTTTTTAGTTTTTTATTTTTTTAATTTTAAAATCTTTAATTCTTGAAGGTATTCTAAGAATATAATCTCTGTAGTAATATTTAATTTGATTCTCCACATTGTGTTGTTTTTGGTTTCTGTTTTCTTCCTTTATATAACGATACTATTAATTAAGGTAGAATGTTAGCATGGTTGAAATAAAACTCCAAATTTTATCTCACTGGTTTGGAAGCAGCTGAAAGTGCTTAGTTCTTCATATTTTGACTGCTTGCTTTCATTGGGAATCTTGGAATTCCCCTATATGTGTACTGTTCAGGAATTAATCAAGAATTTGTGATTTCAGTATAAAACCTATGTGCTCCTCCATATTTCCTTCCCTCCATTCTTGGGCCACTTTTGTACTCTTTTGGAAGCCTCAAACTCTTTTCTGACTCTTTACATCTGAAAGATTGTAGCTTTCTGCTACTGCTTCCACTGCCCATACAAAGTGGACTGAAGGTGCCCTCAGATGGGAAACCATATAAGCACAGATTTAATCTAATTAGAGTTTCTTTCATTTGTGAGTTGACTCCTCTCCAGTGTCTCCCTACTTCTGGTCACTGTGTAGTGTTTTCAAATAGTTGTGTTTTTGTTGTTGCTGTTTTGTTTTGTTTTTTAATGTAATTTGTTCAATGTTTACATTTGTCTCTATACTATCCCATTGTTACCAGAAGTCTCTAGGATAAATTATGACCTCTTTTGGTGTGCTTTCATAATCCTAGTTTATCTCAGATCTCTGTAACCTCTGATAATTGCCAAAATAAAATATTTACAGTACATTTTTTTCTAATCCCTTCATTCCACATTGTGCTTCTTTCATGAATTTACCACCCATTGCTATTGTATCCTCAACCTTGTCATTGCATTCCTTTTATAATTAAGCATCCTATGTATTTATTAAGAATAGTCCTTACCTTTTTGCATTAAAACCTGCTCCATTGTAGTTATGCCATATTGCATCCAGCCCTCTTCAAGGCAGCATTTTTTTCTATACCACTGAAATTTCAAGGTCAAGAAGTGGAGCTAAATTTTTATCATTCACTGGTACACACACACACAAAAAAAAAAATTAAAAAAAATGTAGTTTTCCATGAATTCCTTCAATTCCTATTTAATCCAGTTCTCTTATTCTCTCTACTTCAGCTCCTCAACACTGCTGGAGGAAGACCACACAAATATGAAGATAGATTCTAACATAAATTTATGGTCTCTACTTTTGACTGTTCTTTAATACTACCTAAGTTTTTGCCACTGGAGCTTTTTTTTTTTTTTTAAATAAAAGAGACAGAACTCAGTAGTATCAGCACTACTACAGTGATAAATTTATTTGTTTAAACAGTAAACAGTAAACTTGGGAGTGGGAAAAATGCCATTGGCCAAGATCCATTAGGGATGGGAACTCTGCCACATTTGGTTGTCTCTCTCTCTCTTTAGTTCCTTCAAATATTTTTCTGCTTCTCCCCTTCTTCAAAATTTTATCTTTCATCAAATTTCTCCCACAAAGTTGAGCAAATTTTTTGCCAATAGTTGTTGGTTGTGTTTTACATTTACAATATCAAACCCAGTCTGAGCATTATTTTCTCAAATTCCTCAATCAAAATCCCAAGAATGGTCCCTGATTCTGGTTTACGGAAGATGGAAACTCAAATTAAAGTAACAGCTCCTGAAGAAAAATGTAGCAGCAAGGATTATTTTTCAATTAAATTCAATGTGCAACATGCAAGAAAATAGATACTCAATTAAATATGAACTATTTTTACTCTCCTTGTATTCTCAAATATATTACTTTTCCCATGATTCACAGAAGATAACTTCTGAATTCCACAGAAAATAGGTGTCATCAGATGATAACTCCCCAAAATTACCCCTAAAATCTCTACTCTGACCAATATGCATCTGTTCTCTCCATTTGGTTAAATTTCTGCTTAATGACAGATCTGTCTCTCTTCCAGTTTAACGATAATGTTGCCACGGGATTTCTAGACCTTTGTCTTATTATATCGCCTTCTCTCTTTTGATTATTCTCTGTTTCCTGTAGATTTCTCCTCTCTGTTTGTATTAAAAACATCCCATGAATACACAAAGATTAATAAGCAAGATTGGATCCTGGCAAGAATGAGATGGCCCATTCAAAACAATAAATTTGAGGAAATTTTAGTAGAATACTACTTACAAATGGAGGCAGGTGTACTGAAAACTGAAAGATAAGGTTGGATCTTTTCTGCTGGTCAATCTGAGAGGTTGAGTGGACATACTTGAGCCCAATCCAGGGAAGCTCTGTGGAGATTGAGGCTTGGGAGTAATGTGAAGCAATGATCAGAGATGAGGGACAGCAGGCTGTGGGAGCCCACAAAGGGAGGAACCAACATCTGTGTCCTCCTCCTTTCTTCTTACAGGGAGTCTCACTTTCCAAATTTAAATCTAAAGCAAGGTATCCTCCTGGATATAGAGTAGATCTGGAAAACAAATAGGAGATATCCATATATTCCATGAGACACTTACAATTTCAGAGAAAAACAAACTTTCTCTTATTTCACACTTTCCCCTTTAGACTTATAGCTCCTTCCCCCGACCTCTCAAATATTCTCAGGCAGTAATCTCATCTTGCTTCCTCCACTTTCTTGTTTCATCTATCTCTCCCCTTCCCCCTTCAACATTATCAGCAACACTAAGTGACACTGAAACTGTTTTTAATGAAGGTCTTCAGTACTTCTCGAAGAGTATTTTTCTGTACAGTTTTCACACCAAATTGTACTGGACTGTCCCACAATAATTGGCAATTTCTTGCCATCTTTTCTTATCTCACACACTCTCTTCTCTTCCTTTTACTTCTGATTCCAATGGTGTAATCCCTTGTCTATCCATCCTCTTTATTTATCCATTTTGGTTTCCCTCAGTGCCTTTCTTTCCTCTATCATTCTTTCCTTTGTCGCTTCCTAACTGATGTCATAGAAATGGCAGGCCCTCCAGGACTCTGCTTCGATGCACAGGTTAAGATTACGCAGGAAAGAGTCTACTACAAGAGCTTACAGTCTTGCACACACAGTGTGTCTGCAGTTCTGCTGCTTCGTGGCTCCACTGAACACACTGCTACTTCTCCTGTGATCCGAGAGCAATTACTCACTTATTTATTCTGGGGATCTGAGCAGGTTTTTTTTTTTTTTTTTCCTCTCTTCTTTACTTTACATTTCTGAACACCATACAAGTCTAACCTGTTGTAATGTTAACTAAATAGCTTCTGAAATCCTCCAGTTACATCAAGCCTTGTTTTTGTATCTATGCTATAGACAACTGATTGTTGCGAGGATTTGACTTCTTTACCTCTTTCATATGTAACCCTTCTATAAAAGAAAATGAAGAAATCAAATTCTATTATTTTTAGAATGTATTATTTATTATTTTAATATAAACTTATTTATCTTAATTGGAGGCTAATTATTTTAAAATATTGTATTGGTTCTGCCGTACATCAACATGAATCTGCCATGGTTGTACACGTGTTCCCCATCCTATTTTATGATTAGAATTACCTCTCAAACTGCATATTTGATTAAATTTGTCAGTTTAACAGCTCCCTCTTGTCCTAAATATTCCTAAGATGGTGTTTCTGATTTTGATTGTACCTAATACAGCAACCTCATGCTCTCAGAGTAATTTTTGTCTACACTGAGCATCTTTGAGTCCTTTGATCAAATTCCCATGCTTTCTTTCTCTGCTCACCATATGTTGTTTTATTTGAAATTTCTTCCTGAAACAGTCATGGTATTAAGATATGCATGACAGTTTACAAATCATCAGCAGGTTGTTCTTTCAATCTGAAGATAAGATTTCATTTTCCACATCATGGGAATAAATTTGTCAGCTCATGTGAATAGATTTGGTCATCTTGAAATGCATACATAGCAAAAACCATTGACTTTTGGGGGGGTTCCATTATTTTGGTTTAATGACATCAATGTTTTACAAAGCTGTAAAGTTAGTGTGAAATTTTACACTTTTTAAAAACAAAATTATATCAAATTTTATTAAATATTTAAAGTATCCAAAATAATCTTAAAGTTAACTTTAGTAATTTAATATTCTGCTGAAATGATGAACTGTAATTTATCGAACTACGCATATTTTTGAATCTGGAGGTTGATTTTGAATATTGGAGAATTTGATGGTATAGCAATGATCATCTTTTTGATCCAATTTTCATTCCTCATTTGAAATTTGGGCACAAATTTATTTTTATGGTGCTTAATATATTTCTTTAAATTTTTTGGAGAGGAGAAGGAACATCAACTATTATTATTATTATTATTATTATTTTCTTTTGGATTCTTGTTATATACTCAGTACTTTCTAGTTCAGCTCATTTATTTGGCCCCTTCAAAATAACACATATTATTACTTTCATTAAAATAATTAAAGAAAATTGACTTTCTGTTAGTATACTCAAAGGATCTGTAGTTGAATTTGAGAAATTTTCAGAAAATTAGATATGGGCTTGTGAAGCCCTGCTGAAATATGTTGCTTCTGGGAATGTTAGTCTACCTGTGGATTGGCTGCTCTGGAGCAGTGAATCACAACATTTCTAGTTCGACCATGACTCAGCATAAAAGTGACTGTGATATGACCTGTGGAAGCTCAAATTAATTTAACATTATCTATATGCTAGTCTTTGTCTCTTTACAAACACTTAAAAATATGTACTTAAATCTACTTTCTAATAAACAAGTTCTCATTACAAAAAAAAAAATTCCTATCTGTAGAACTGTATTCAGATTTTTAACATACAGTGCATTTTTAAGCATTTTGCTGTGTTTTCTTCTTTTGTTGTTGTTGTTTACTTTCCTTTGCCAACATGTTTAATGGCTAATCACCACTTCTTTTTTTAAAATGTCATTTGTTACACATTTAGAGATGTGTGTCATTAAAGCTTTAGCAGATAAGCCTTTATCAAACAATATTTCAATTCCACTTACTCATACCTAGTCTTGTTAAAATGATATTCTTATTTGCTTAACCACTTACTACTTGAGAACCAAACAAGAATTTACATCAACAATGTCTTCTTTGTGTTAGATATTGGAAGCCTTTATATTTTAAGAAACAAAAAGTAACAACTTATTTCTCACCATCAAAATGTGATGGAAATAGAAAGACTACTGTTTTAATAATGGTATATTGTTGTTGTTTAGTCACTAAATCATGTCCAGCTTTTTGCGACTCCATGGACTAGAGCATGTCAGGCGTCCCTATTCTTTACTATCTCTCAGAGTTTGCTCAAACTCATTTCCATTGAGTCAACGATGCCATCCAATCATCTCATCCTCTGTCACCCCCTTCTCCTCCTACCCTCAGTCTTTCCCAGCATTAAGGTCATTTCCAATCAGTCAGCTCTTTGCATCAGGTGGCCAAATAATGTAGCTTCGGCTTCAGTATCAGTATATACGCAATATTACTTTCTTTAGGGATTACATTAAGTACTGAAATTCAATATGCAAATCATTCAAGAATTATAAATTCATCAACAGTTTAGTTAATTCCTAGTTAATATACACTTAAAATTTGAATTGACCCATCATACTTCTCAGACTCTTTTGTTGACCATGACGGCTACTCCATTTTTTTCTAAGGGATTCCTGCCCACAGTAGTAGATATAATGGTCATCCAAGTTAAATTCACCCATTCCAGTCCATTTTAGTTCACTGGCTCTTAAAATGTCGATGCTCGCTCTTGCCATCTCCTGTTTGACCACTTCCAATTTGCCTTGATTCATGGACCTGACATTCCAGGTTCCTATGCAATATTGCTCTTTACAGCATCGGACCTTGCCTCTATCACCAGTCACATCCACAAGTGGGTATTGATTTTACTTTGGCTCCATCCCTTCATTCTTTCTGGAGTTATTTCTCCATTGATCTCCAGTACCATATTGGGCACCTATTGACCTGGGGAGTTCCTCTTTCAGTATAATATCATTTTGCATTTTCATACTGTTCATGGGGTTCTCAAGGCAAGAATGCAGAAGTGGTTTGCCATTCTCTTCTCCAGTGGACCACATTCTGTCAGACCTCTGCACCATGACCCACCCATCTTGGGTGGCCCCACATGGTATGACTTAGTTTCACTGAGTTAGACAAGGCTGTGGTCCATGTGATCAGACTGACTAGTTTTCTGTGATTATGGTTTCATTGTGTTTGCCCTCTGATGCCCTCTCGCAACACCTACCATCTTATTTGGGTTTCTGTTACCTTGGAATGGAGTATCCTTCACAGCTGCTCTAGCGGATTGCAGCCACTGCTCCTTACCTTGGATGAAAGATATCTCCTCACAGTCGCCCCTCCTGACCTTGAACATGGAGTAGCTCCTCTCTACTCTCCTGCTCCTGTGCAGCCAACACTCCTTGGACATAGGGTTGCTCCTCTCAGCCGCTGCCCCTGACGTTGGGCGTGGGGTAGCTCCTCCCGGACACAGCTCAACATTCAGAAAACTAAGATCATATCATCTGGTCCCATCATTTCATGGCAAATAGACACGGAAACAGTGGAAATAGTGTCAGACTTTATTTTGAGGGGATCCAAAATCACTGCAGATAGTGACTGCAGCCATGAATTTAAAAGAAGCTTACTCCTTGAAAGGAAAGTTATGACCAACCTAGATGGCATATTCAAACGCAGAGACATTACTTTGCCAACAAAGTCCATCTAGTCAAGGCTATGTTTTTTCCAGTAGTCATGTATGGATGTGAGAGTTGGACTGTGAAGAAAACTGAGTGCTGAAGAATTGATACTTTTGAACTGTGGTGTTGGAGAAGACTCTTTGGAGCCCCTTGGACTGCAAGGAGATCCAACCCATCCATTCTAAAAGAGATCAGTCCTGGGTGTTCTTTGGAAGGATTGATGCTGTATCTGAAACTCCAATACTTTGACCACCTTATGTGAAGAGTTGACTCATTGGAAAAATCTCTAATGCTGAGAGGGATTGGGGGCAGGAGGAAAAGGGGAGGATGGAGGATGAGATGGCTGGATGGCATCACCAACTCAATGGACATGAATTTGAGCTAATATCGAGGGTTGGTGATGGACAGGGAGGCCTGGCATGCTGCAATTCATGGGGCCACAAAGATTGACCCACACAATTGAGCGACTGAACTGAACTGAATCATACTTTTCTATGGAGAATCACATTACTTTAGTGTCACTTGAAGTTTAATGTAGGCAATTTGAGAGTGTGGGATAGCTTTATCTACTAAGAAACATTCCAAATTCCGAGACAGACTTTGCCTCTTTAATTGCTTCACAGGCTAAATTTATCAGGAGCAATATTTTCATTACAGGTAGCCATCATCACAACTCTCTTTTACCTCCATTATATTTTATGGAAATTATGTATACAGTTTAAAATTGCTGATTGGAAAATGACTTTCTTACTATTTAGCAATGGTTATGCCTTTTTAATAAAGAGTAATAACTAACCTCTGTAAAACATGGCCACGTTAACAATTGCATTTAATCCTGGAGGGAAGATGAATAAGTGTACTTAACCCAAGATCTGTGTGTGTAAATGTGTATTTGTGTGTAATGATAATTTTCTTTTATATTTCATATGAAGAAGGAAAATTTACACATTAAAGGCTGATTTGTCTCCATTGGGACAAAGTGTGTAAATTTTCCTTCTTCATATGAAATATAAAAGAAAAATAAAAAGAATATATTTGAATCAGTTCTAATGACGTGGATGAAACTGGAGCCTATTATACAAAGTGAAGTATGTCAGAAAGAAAAACACCAATACTGTATACTAATGCATATATATGCAATTTAGAAATATGGTAATGATAACCCTATATGCGAGACAGCAAAACAGACACAGATGTATAGACCAGTCTTTCGGACTCTGTGGGAGAGGGAGAGGGTGGGATGATTTGAGAGAATAGTATTGAAACTTGTATATTATCATATGTGAAACAGATCGCCAGTCCAGGTTCGATGCATGAGGCAGGGCACTCAGGGCTGGTGCACTGGGATGACCCTGGAGGGTGGGATGGGGAGGGAGGTGGGAGGGGGGTTCAGGGTGGGGAACACATGTACACCCATGATTGATTCATATCAATGTATGGCAAAACCACTGCAATATTGTAATTAGCCTTCAATTTAAATAAATAAAATAACAACACTTAGGACATTTTGCACAGCAAGATAACCTACTATTAATATCACTGCATTGTTTGGAAGTGGTGGTCTCAGTAGTGAGAGCTGGGGAACAATGACTAGCCACGACAACAAACTGGCTCATGACAATATAGATCATTAACAATAATTGATTCATATTTGTATTCTAGTTAAGCTTCCTAAGTGGCACAGTGGTAAAGAGTCTGCCTGCCTATGCAGGAGATGCATGAAACATGGGTTTGATCCCTTGGTTGGGAGATCCCTTGAAATAAGAAATGTCAAACCACCCCAGTATTCTTGCCTGGGGAATCCCAAGGACAGAGAAGCCTGGAGGGATAAGGTCCATGGGACATGACTTAATGGCTAAACAACACAGATGCAAACTCTCACTAACCGGCATGGAAGAATGATTGTATAGAGGAATTTATACTTTCTTATTCATTTGTAAAATAATTTTTATTTTATTTTAAAATTATTAAAAATTATTTCATTTTATTTTATTTTATTTCACTTTGTGAAAGTAGAAAAACAAAGTCTATAGATTTCAAAAGACACATACAGCATTAAACATTATGTGTGAAAGATATACTATTTGTGGAAGATCTGTAATTATGATGCTGGAAAATAACTCACTATAAAAGCATTAAAATCACTCAGTTTTCCAGAAGCAATTAAATAAATATTTTTCTATTTTTTTCTATTGTCCCCATATATGGACAATTAACTTTTTGGATAAATTAATTTTTCTGTGGATGCTTTACTGTTATGACTAAATGAAATATAATCTCTCTAAATGGCAAAATGTTTTAAATAGAGTATTGACTCAAACTAAACATCTAAAAAACTATACTTTATAAACTCAAATAGCTGGTAAACAGTGATTGTAAATATTTTTTAAGTTTTTTTTTAATCTCATGTATTTATTAATGTATTATTTTTTCTGGCATAAAGTTTTACTCAGAATGAAATAAATACGAAATTCATCTAGTACAATGAAATAGAATTAGATTGCCCATAAAAATATTCTTACATCACTATAACAAAGTATATGATATCTAGATAAAGAACCAGTATTGGAAACTTGGATTACACAAACAGAAGTCCACAAGATGGAGTTTAAAAAATAAATTATTGAGTATTTTCTATAGTTATACCTAGGGTGAATAAACCTTTTTTGAAACAGCCACATAATTAATAATTTAGTCTTTGCAGCTCAATGCACTCTAAGCCCTGTCTAAAATGGTTGTCAATAGTATATAAATGGATGATTGTGCTAATCATGAGATGCCCAAACAGGGAGGAGCTTGGACTTCCCCAACTGGACAGTTACTAAACCAAAAGACAAACCTTACTGAATTTTAATATTTTACTAAAATTTAGTACAATATTTAATATAATAAAAATCAAAGAAATTATTACAATATTTACTAAACTTAATATCACTATTGTAACATATTTTGCTGGTAAAATGTCAAGGCTGTATATTGTCACTCTGCTTATTTAACTTATATGCAGAGCACATCATGCAGAATGCCTGGCTGGATGCACAAGCTGGAATCAAGATTTCTGGGAGATACATCAATAACCTCAGACATGCAGATGACACCATCCTTATGGCAGAAAGCAAAGAGGAACTGAGGAGCCTCTTGATGAAAATGAAAGAGGAGAGTGAAAAAGGTGGCTTAAAACTCAACATTCAAAAAACTAAGATCATGTAATCCAGTCTCATCATTTCATGCAAATAGATGGGGAAACAATGGAAACAGTGACAGACTTTATTTTCTTGAGCTTCAAAATCACTGCAGATGGTGACCTCAGCTGTGAAGTGAAAAGATGCTTGCAGCTTGGCAGAAAAGCTATGATCAACCTAGAGAGTATATTAAAAAGCAGAGATATTACTTTGCCCACAAAGTTCGATACAGTCAAGGCTATGTTTTTTTTTCAGTATGGATGTGAGAGTTGGACCATAAAGAAAGCTGAAGCATGGAAGAATTGATGCTTTTGAACTGTGGTGTTGGAGGACTTTTGAGAGTCCCTTGTACTATAAGGGGGTCCAATCAGTCCATCCTAAAGGATGTAAACCCTGAATGTTCATTGGAAGGACTGATGCTGAAGATGAAGCTCCAATAGTTTGGCCACCTGATGTGAAGAACTAACTCACTGGAAAAGACCCTCATTCTGGAAAAGATTAAAGCCAGGCGGAGAAAGGGAAAATGGAGGAGAAAATGGTTGGATGGCATCACCAACTCGATGGACATGAGTTTGAGCAGGCTCCGGGATTTGATAATGGACAGGGATGCCTGGCATGCTGCGGACCTAAGGTTCACAAACAGTCAGACAAGACTGAGCCGCTAAACTGAACCGAACCATCAGTTCAGTTCAGTTCAGTCGCTCAGTCTTGTCCGACTCTTTGCGACCCCATGAATTTCAGCACACCAGGCCTCCCTGTCCATCACCAACTCCCGGAGTTCACTCAAACTCATGTCCATCAAGTCGGTGATACCATCCAGCCATCTCATCCTCTGACGTCCCATTCTCTTCCTGCCCCCAATCCCTCCCAGCATCAGGGTCTTTTCCAATGAGTCAACTTTTCACATGAGGTGGCCAAAGTATTGGGGTTTCAGCTTCACCACATCCACAATTAGATATTGTTTTTGCTTTGGCTCCATACCTTCATTCTTTCTGGAGTTATATCTCCATTTATCTCAGTATCGTATCATTTTACCTTTCCATACTGTTCATGGTGTTCTCAACACAAGAATACAGAAGTGGTTTGCCATTCCCTTCTCCAGTGGACCACATTCTGCAGATCTCTCCACCATGACCCGCCCATCTTCAGTGGCCCCACACAGCATGGCTTAGTTTCATTGAGTTAGACAAGGCTGTGGTTCAGCCTACTGCTTGGAAGAAAAGTTAGGACCAACCTAGATAGCATATTGAAGAGACATTACTTTCCAACAAAGGTGCATCTAATCAAGGCTATGGTTTTTCCAGTGGTCATGTATTGATGTGAGATTTGGACTGTGAAGAAAGTTGAGTGCTGAAGAATTTATGCTTTTGAACTGTGGCGTTGGAGAAGACTCTTTAGATTCCCCTGGACTACAAGGAGATCCAACCAGTCCATTCTAAAGGAGATCAGCTCTGGGATTTCTTTGGAAGGAATGATGCTAAAGGTGAAACTCCAATACCTTGGCCACCTCATGTGAAGAGTTGACTCATTGGAAAAGACCTTGATGCTGGGAGGGATTGAGGGCAAGAGGAAGAGGGGGTGAAGGAGGATGAGATTGCTGGATGGCATCACCGAGTCTATGGACGTGAGTTTTAGTGAACTCCGGGATATGGTGATGGACGGGGAGGCCTGCCATGCTGTGGTTCATGGGGTCGCAAAGAGTTGGACACGACTGAGCGACTGAACTGAACTGAACTGAAAGATTTTTTAACCTTTAATCTTTCTTTTTAATCTTAGAAAACAAGCTTTCCTCTTTATTGTTGTTTATTCACTGAGTGCATGTGGATGTTCCTGGCTCATCAGTTATGTTCTACATGGGAATTTATTCAGTGACCTATGATCTTCCATCTTCTGACTCTTGTCTTTAGTTCTGCAGACATCTCATTTTCAATAAAAATGTTGAAGAATAAAGGGAGTGAAAAGATATATTCATTGCAAAACTATTTGCAGTAGTCAAAGAAAAGAAGCGATCAAAATCCCTATCAACATGAATAGAAAATGAAGATGTGACCTACATATATATATGATATATACATTATATATATATATATAATATATATATATGATATACACATTATTATATATATATAATATATATATAAAATAATGGAACCTTGCTCAGCAATTATAAAAAGAATGAAATAATTCCATTTGCAGCAACATAGATGGACCTAGTGATTACCACTCTAAGTGAAGTAAGTTGGAGAAAGACACATACCACATAATATCATTTATTTGTGGAATCTACAGTGAAACATAAATGGACATTTTTATGAAAACAAAACAAAACAGGTTCACAGATATAGAGAACCAACTTATGGTTAAGAAAGGATACTGGGATGAAAAATGGAAGAATTGGCAATTTGGGATTAACAGATGCAAACTATTATATAGAGAACTGATAAACAACAAAGTTCTTACTATAGACCTTAGGCAACTATATTCAGTACCTGGGGATAAACCATAATGTAAATATATATGAATACACACACACACACACACACACACACACACACACACACACATATATATAAAAGTGTGTATGGATGGCGACTGCAGCCATGAAATTAAAAAATGCTTGCTCCTTGAAAGAAATACTATGAAAAACAGACGGTATTAAAATACAAAGGCATCACTTTCCTGAAAAAAAGTCCACGTAGTCAAAGTTAAGGCTTTTCCAACAGTCATGTACAAATGTGAGAGTTGGATCATAAAGGGGCTGAGCACCTGAGAATTGATGCCTTTGAATTGTGGTGCTGGAGAAAACTCTTCAGAGTCCTTTGGATTCCAAGGATACCAAATCAGTTGCTCCTAAAGGAAATTAACTCTGAACATACATTATAGAAGGACTGATCCTGAAGCTGAATCTCCAAAACTTTACCCACCTGATGTGAAGAGCTTACTTATTGGAAAAGATCCTGATGCTGGGAAAGATTGAAGGCTAAAGGAGAAGAGGCAGCAGAGGATGAGATGGCTAGATAGCATCACCAACTCAATGAATGTGAATTTGAGAAAATTCCGGGAGATAGTGAAGGACAAGGAAGTCAGGCATGCTGCATCCATGGGGTCTCAAAGACTCGGACACGGTTTAGCAACTGAATAATAAAAACATGACTGAGTAACTTTGTTATACAGCAGAAATTTAATACTACATTTTGAATCAAATATACTTCAATAAAATTTTTTAAAAAGGAGCAAAAAATTTATAGGATATTTTTCTCGATGTAACTGCAAGATAAAAATACCCATTTTCAATTGGTCAGATCTCATTGACACAGTCTCATATATATGCAGGATAATTAAGATTGTGCCAGAAAAGGAAAATAAGAGCCAAGCAAATAGCTTCTACTACAATATTCTAGCTGACAAATGTACAAAACAATAAATAATTTATAAATTCTCAAGGTTATGTTTTTATATGGTATTTTGTATGTAGTATTTCTAGCATAAATGTTACTACATCACATGATTATCAGAAAAATATTATATGCACTATTAAGGCTCATTTAACCTTGTTTAATTTTGTTTTTTACTTTTTTGCTTAACTTGTTTTTTTTTCTCCTACATTTTATTTTATTTACTTGTTATGTTTATTGCTTTATATGAAATCCCTTTAAACATGTGGTTTACAAATATAGGGCACTAATATCAACTAGTATAGATAAATCTCTGAGAAATTTTGGGTTTGATTCCAGACCACAACAAAATTTGAAAATCTCAGTAAAACACTTCTATATATATTGTTTAGTCATTGATTTCTAAGAGCATATAAAAGTTATGCTCACACCATACTCTGGTCTATTAAGTGTGCAATAGCATTATGTCTAAAAAATGCACATCAAAGCCTTAATTAAAATATACTCTATTTCTTAAAACATGCAAATCATTCTTTGAGCATTTAGCAGGTTGTAATATTTTTGCTGATGGAGGATCTTGCCAAGAGGTTGATGACTGGTGAAGGTTGAGGGAGGCTGCACTAATTCCTTAAAATAGGGCAAAGAGATTTGCCACATAGATTGACTTTCTTTTCTGAGTGGTTTCTCTGTAGCTTGAAATGCTATTTGATAGCAGTTTACCCACAATCAAAATTCTTTCAAAACTGGAGTAAAATTTCTCAAATATTGGTGCTATTTTTATCAACTAAGTTTATATAATATTCTAAATTCTTTTATTGTCATTACAACAATCCTCACATAATTTCAGGAACTCACTTTCTCTCCCCATCCATAAGGAGCAACACTGTATCCATTCAAATTTTATCATGAGGTTGCAGAAATTCAATCACATCTTCAGGCTCCACTTCAAATTCTAGCTCTCTTGCTATTTCCACTACACCAGCAGTTACTTCCTCCACTGAAGGTTTGATCCCGTCAAAGTAATCCATGACGGCTGGAAATGACTTCTTCCAAGTTCCCATTAGTATTAACAGTTTGACCTTTTCCTATGAATTGTGAATGTTTTTCATGGCAATCAGAATGGTGAATCCTTTCCAAAAAGTTTTCAATTAACTTTGCTCAGACCCATCAAAGGGATCAACCATAGTCTTATAAAAATGTATTTCTTAAATCATGAGATTTGAAAGTCAAAGTGACTCCTTGATTTATGAGCTGCAGAATGGATCTTGTGTAAGCAGGCATGAAAGCCATTAATCCCTTTGTCCATCTCCATCAGAGCTCTTAGATGACCAGGTGTATTTTCAAAGAGAGCAGTCAATATTTTGAAATACTTTTTTTTTTTTTTTCCTGAACAGTAGGTCTCAACAATGAGCTTAAAATATTTAGTAAACCATGTTGTAAACAGATGTGCTCTCATTCAGGCTAAGATCCTCCATTAACAGAGTGTAGTCTGAGTAGATTCAGCATAATTTTTGGGGACCCTAGGACTTTCAGAATGGTGAATGAATAATGGCTTCAAGTTAAGTCACTAGCTATATTAGCTTCTATCAAGAATGTGAGCCTGACTTTGAAGCTTTGAAATCAGACATTGGTTTAACATTTCTAGGTATGAATGCCCTAGATGACATTTTCTTCCAATAGAAGGCTGTTTCATCTACACTGAAAATCTTTGTTTAGGGTAGTCACTTTCTTGAATCATCTTAGCTAGATCTTCTGGATAACTTGCTTCACCTTCTACATTAGTACTTGCTGATTCACCTTGTACTTTCATGCTATGGAGATGAGTTCTTTCCTTAAGCCCCATGAACCAACCTCTGCTAGCTCCAAGTTTTCCTTCTGTATCTTCCCACTGTACTCAGCCTTCACAGAGTAGAAGAGAATAGGCCTTACTCTGGATTAGAGTTTGGCTTAAGAGAATGTTTGTAACTGGTTTGATCTTTTCAGACCACTAAACCTTTCTCTGTATGAACAATAAGGCTGTTTCACTTTCTTAATTCTTTCTTAATTCATGCTCACTGCAACAACATGTTTAACTTTCCTGAGGAACTTTCCCTTTGCATCCACAACTTGCCTGGTTGTGCCAGAGGCCGAGCTTTCAGTCTGTCTTTGTTTTCTGTATTCCTTCCTCACTAAGCTTAATCATTTCCAACTTTTGATTTAAGGGAAGAAACATGTGACTCTTCCTTTCACTTGAATACTTTCAGCTTATTAATTGGACTAATTTCAACATCATTGTGTCTCAGGGAAGAGGTAGACCTGAGGAGAGACTAGGGAATGGCCAGTCAATGGAGCAGTCAGAACATAATCAACATTTACTGATTAAATTTCACATCTTATATTGATGCAATTCTTACAGCTCCAAAGCAATTATGATAGCAGCATCAAAGATCACTAAACACAGATCATCATAATAAATATAATAATAATGAAAGTTTTGCAGTATTTGCAGAATTACCAAAATGTGACACAGACATACAAAGTGAGTGAATACTGTTAGAAAAATGGTGCCAATAGACCTGACTACATAGGGCTGCTAAAACCATTTTTTGTGAAAACCTTATTTTATGAAAAATGTAATGTCTATAAATAGCAGTAAAACAAGGTATGTCTGTAGTCATTTTATATTAAGTCACATATATTAATAAAAATAAAAATGAGTATGTAAAAGGTTAAACATTTAGGTTATCTAAGATTACTGTATTTTACATATTTTCTGTTTTCTTTAAGTGTGAACTATTTTGAATTAGGAATTATTTGCAATCATTCATTTTTAATTAAATGAGTTTATTTTAGAATAGTTTTAGATATGCTTAATAGAAACAAAGATAGTACAGTGAAAGTGAACACTGTAACCAGCTTACACTGCTATATACATATTATGCTAAATACTATGCTATATTTACCACAATTCATGAACCAAAACTGATAAATAATTTTTTACCAAAGCCCATATACTATTTGGATGTCCTTAGTTTTAATCTAATGCCATTTTCTTTTCTTTTCAAGGATCCAATCCAAAATACCTTGTTACTGTCATTTATCATGTCTCCTGAGAGCTCCTCAGACTTTCTTGCTTTTGATGAATTTGACAGTCAAAGAGTACTGACTCAGCCTTTTGTGGAGTGTCCCTCGGGTGAGATTTGCCTGATGATTTCTCACGGTTAGACTTAATGAACATGCTTTTAAGCCGAAATTCGTAAAGTGTCATTCTCATTTCTTCATAGGAAATGTTTTTGCTATTCAGTTCTGTTCAGTAGCTCAGTCGTGTCCGACTCTTTGCAACCCCATGAATCGCAGCATGCCAGGC
The DNA here is from genome assembly GCF_001704415.2 of Capra hircus. Taxonomy (NCBI): domain Eukaryota; kingdom Metazoa; phylum Chordata; class Mammalia; order Artiodactyla; family Bovidae; genus Capra; species Capra hircus. The sequence continues at coordinate 83,982,957 of NC_030821.1, forward strand.
CTCCCTGTCCATCACCAACTCCCGGAGCTCACTCAGACTCACCTCCATCGAGTCCGTGATGCCATCCAGCCGTCTCATCCTGGGTCGTCCCCTTCTCCTCCTGCCCCCAATCCGTACTAGCATCAGAGTCTTTTCCAATGAGTCAACTCTTCACATGAGGTGGCCAAAATACTGGAGTTTCAGCTTTAGCATCATTCCTTCCAAAGAAATCCCAGGGTTGATCTTCAGAATGGACTGGTTGGATCTCCTTGCAGTCCAAGGCACTATCAAGAGTCTTCTCCAACACCACAGTTCAAACGCATCAATTCTTCGATGCTCAGCCTTCTTCACAGTCCAACTCTCACATCCATACATGACCACAGGAAAAACCACAGCCTTTACCAGACAGACCTTAGTCGGCAAAATAATGTCTCTGCTTTTGAATATACTATCTAGGTTGGTCATAAGTTTTCTTCCAAGGATTTAGAGTCTTTTAATTTCATGGCTGCAGTCACCATCTGCAGTGATTTTGGAGTCCAAAAAAATAAAGTCTGCCACTGTTTCTACTGTTTCCCCATCTATTTCCCATGAAATGATGGGACCAGATGCCATGATATTCGTTTTCTGAATGTTGAGCTTTAAGCCAACTTTTTCACTCTCGTCTTTCACTTTCATCAAGAGGCTTTTTAGCTCCTCTTCACTTTCTGCCATAAGGGTGGTGTCATCTGCATATCTAAGGTTATTGATATTTCTCCTGGCAATCTTGATTCCAGCTTGTGTTTCTTCCAGTCCAGCATTTCTCATGATGTACTCTGCATATAAGTTAAATAAGCAGGGTGACAATATACAGCCTTGATGTACTCCTTTTCCTAATTTTTTTTTTTTTTGCTATTAACCCTAGTCTTTTTAAGTGTAACTTATCTGCAAAAATTACTTTCAATTGTTTTGTATAGAAGATATGCCTATTTTTCCAGTAATATTCATTTTTATGAGTGTGGACTCATGGCTATTTATTTTATATTTTGAATAATAAACCAATGTTCTTATATATTGCTGCTCAAAAGATTCTGGTCATTGGGAGTTGGCATTTTTGTTCCTTTGACATACTCTCATTTTTTTTTTTTTTTTGAGTACTTCAGTATTTGAAGTCTCCACAATCATTTGTACATACTATGTCATAGTCCCAGAATCAACTAGATCTCTAAGGAGCTCTAGTTCTTTTTACCAAGATTAGTATGAAGTGAAATAAAGTGAAGTCACTCAGTTGTGTCTGACTCTTTGTGACCCCATGGACTGCAGCCCACCGGGCTCCTCTGTCCATGGGATTCTCCAGACAAGAATACTGGACTGGGTTGCCATTTCCTTCTCCAGGGGATCTTCCTGACCCAGGGATAGAACCCAGGTCTCCTGCATTGCAGGCAGACACTTTAACCTCTGAGCCACCAGGGAAGCCCATAGAAACCATAATTTTTGCACTGAGCAAACTTTGTTATTTTGTAAATAAAATCTAAGGTTTATCTTGATTTAGATTGCTTAAACTATGGGTCCTTAAAGATGTCTAAGTAAATATATATTGAATCCTACTTATGTAAACATTATAAAATATTACCTACTGTATAGATTTTACATATGTATGTTAGAAAATTATTTAAAATTACAATTAAACACTTGAAAAATGTTAATTTCCACCTGGCAATGTATAGTTATAGGATTTATCTTATCTAATTTGCATTAAAATAAATTAGATAGATATTTCTTATCTCCATTTAACAAATAAAAACACTATAGTGAGTTTAGTGCTAAATATTTGAAATTGGTCTTGCAATATATTTTTTATTGATAATTATAAAACAAAGTTAGGTATAACAGTTAACAATATCTAAATTGATTGTATTAAGTTGAACAATGGGGTTGTTAATTTTATGTTATTAATAATTTGCCTGAGTCATAGGACGCCCAGATTAAACATTATTTCTAGGTGTGTCTGTGAGGATGTTCCCTGATGAGGTTAACATTTGAATCAGTGGACCCATTAAAGTAGATGCCTCTCCCAATAGGAGTAGGCATTGTTCAATCTGCAGAGGGACTGAGTAAATCAGAAAATGAAAGAAAATAAAATGTGTTCTTTTCCTGCTTGCATCCTTGAACTGGGACATTGGTTTTCTCCAGACTTTGGACTGGAATTCACACCATTGTCTTCCCTGGTTCTCAGCTTTTAAACTCAAACTGGAATTTCACCACCAATTTCCCAGTTCTCAGCTCAAAAACAGATAGAAAACCATGACACTTTTTATCCTCCATCACTCTGTGGGCCAGTTCCTCATAATGGATCTACATGATAGATATAAATATAGATATAGATATAGCTATAGATATAGATATAGATATAGATATAGATATATGGCTGATGGCTCAGATGGTAAAGAATCTGCCTGCAATGCAGGAGACCCAGGTTTGATCCATGGGTTGTGAAGATCCCCTGGAGGAGGAAATGGCAACCCACTCTAGTATTCATGCCTGGAGAATTTCATGGACAGAGAAGCCTGGAGGGCTACAGGTCATGGGGTTGGAAAGAGTTGGATAGGACCAAACAACTGACACTTTCACTTTCATATAAATATGGATGTATAGATATAAATCCCATTGGTTCTATTTCTCAAAATGACACAACTTTTAAATTTCGAGCATAGAAAAATATACTAAAATTCAAGGAAATATCCAGTGATTAATCTTCTATATACTAGTTTGCAATTTATCAAAACATATTTTTAGAAGAAAAAGCATATATTTACTTAGTTTTTGAAGGAAAATATAATTTCTCAGCTGAAAATGAACAGTATCATCAAAGTTGAAAACAAATTAAACAGTGTGGAGATTCCTTAAAAAAAATTGGAAATAGAACTGATAAGACCCAGCAATCCCACTGTTGGGCATGCACACCAAGGAAACCAGAACTGAAAGAGACACATGTACCCCAATGTTTATTGCCTCACTGTTTACAACAGCTAGAACATGGAAGCAACTTAGATGTCCATTGACACATGAATGGATAAGAAAGCTGTGGTACTTATACACAATGGAATATTACACAGCTATTAAAAATGCATTTGAATCAGTTCCAATGAGGTGAATGAAACTGGAGCCTATTATACAGAGTAAAGTAAGTCAGAAAGAAAAACACCAATACAGTATATTAATGCATATATATGGAATTTAAAAAGATTGTAATGACTCTCCTATATGCAAGACAGCAAAAGAGTCACAGATATAAAAAACAAACTTTTGGACTCCATGGGAGAAGGTGGGTGTGGGACAATTTGACAGAATAGCATTAAAACATTTATGTTACCATATGTGAAATACTTGACTAGTTCAAGGTTGATGCTTAAAACTGGGCACTCAAAGTTGGTGCACTGGGATGACCCAGAAGGATGGGATTGGGAGGGAGGTGGGAGGGGGGGTTCAAGATGGGGTGAACATAAATATACTCATGGCAGATTTGTGTTGATGTATGGCAAAAACCACCACAATATTGTAAATTGATTAATTAACAAAAGAGAGAAAGTACTCAAAATTAGCATATGCATTACAATTGAGCAAAAATATTTTTTAAGTAATAAGCATTCTGCTTTTCTTAGTGAAAAAAAAAAGTATCTGTTAATGTCTGCTATGTGCTAAGCATAGTATGACTACATTCAAAAATTAGATAAGTGATTGTTTAAAAAGAAAGAAAAAAGAAACCTCAACATTCTCATGAAGAAGTGAATAACAGGAACAGTATTTCCAATGTAACATGCTAGACCAGTTGTATATTTCTTCATTACTTTTTATTTTACCATCTGACTGTAGGGTGGCATTTCTAATAGGAAAATAATAATCTTGATGATTTTAGTGGATGTATAAACAAAGTTCATTTAATTCTTATTTCTATATAAGTGATAATTGATTAATCACTTTAGAAGTTGACTTTAAGGAAATGAAGGTTCAATAATGTTGTTGGGAGTCTGAAATAAGATCAGACAAGAGAAAGAAATGCACTTTAAAGTTAATTATGCTTGCCTTTTCTTCTCCCTTCATGTTTGTTACCTTTAAATAGAGGCATTCATTGGCTGGAGCAATTACCAGCTTGGTCAATGAAGGAGGCTCCATTCTTCCAAATATGTAAACCATACTTATCTACATCTATTTCATATCTTGTAAATTAGGAAAAAAAAAATTAAGAAACTGTAAGCTTTAATAAGACAAGCAGGTGCTATCATTCTTCAATTTGCCCATTTTAAGCATTTTAACCCTTACAGGATTGATATTTGAGATGAAACTCTTCAGATAAGAATGTCACATATATTAGTGTCATAGCTCATTAATTTCATTTTACTACACATGGCAGAAACTTCTCTTGGTGTTACTAAATGCAGACTAATCCCTGAGTTGGTAGACAAAGATGGCTTAGATGTGCACTAATTTATCTTCTGATATGGAGGCTAGCGGTAGAATAGATGCCTCAGGTTAATGAAATGCAAATCAAATATTTGGCTAAGGGAAATTTAAAGAGGAACAAAAAGGAAATGCTAATGAATCAATAACATCCTGATGTATGTCCCCCAGGGCTAAATGTTCTTTACAAGGTACAATTGTCAAACAGTACCTACCACTAAATTCAAGGAAACAGATGCATTTTAATTTATCCATGCTATGTGTAGTATTCTGGAGGCATGGTGATGAATCACAGTTCTTTCTGTTTAGTTCAGAAAGCAGGGCTCTATAGAAATAAAGAAAAACAGAAATATTTACTAAGTATATAGTTTTAATATTACCTATTAAGTAGTTCTCCAGTGAAAATTTTTCATTACTGTTCTACCTAGAACTTCTGTTGCTATAATTGACTTTTCATATTTTATCACTTTGACTGTCAATTTCAGAGTTAGAGATATAGCATAAACTGACACTAAATTAATTACTGACTTCTAGCAACTATTTCTTACCAATATTTAACAACAACAACAAAAAAAGACAGTGACACATAACACACTGTATTTATAAATTATTTGAATGGAAATCTTCCTAATATTATTAACTTTTCTCTAAATAGTGAAATGAATCTGGGCTGGAGAAAAATTAATGTAATATGTAGCTAAAAAGAAAAGAACATAAGTACCTATAAAATCTATTTATTTTACCTTTGTCACTGACACAATGAAATATGAACTGACAATATGACTTAGAATATAAAGTGAAGAAAAAGTGAAATTAATAATTAATTTAAATTCATTGGTTAATAGCTAGTAATGAAGAACTCCCCTAGCAGTCCAGTGGTTGAGAATCCATGGTCCCACTGCACGGGGCACAACTTTGATCCTTGGTTGAAGATCTAAGATCTTGCATGACTTGCTGCTGCTGCTGCTGCTGCTACTAAGTCGCTTCAGTCGTGTCCAACTCTGTGCAACCCCATAGACGGCAGCCTACCAGGCTCCCCCATCCATGGGATTCTCCAGGCAAGAACACTGGAGTGATTTGCCATTTCCTTCTCCAATGCATGAAAGTGAAAAGTGAAAGGGAAGTCACTCAGTCAGGTCTGACTCGTAGTGACCCCATGGACTGCAGCCTACCAGGCTCCTCCACCCATGGGATTTTCTAGGCAAGAGTACTGGAGTGGGGTGCCATTGCCTTCTCCATGCATGACTTGGATGCAGCCAAAATAAATAAATAAATGATTAGTAATGAAATGAAGGTTAATAATGAATGAAAACTACTCTATTTATACCTTAAAAACATTTATTCAGTAATTTGAAGTATGGATCAACTTTTTGAGAAAAAAGGCACATTTGAAAACTTTTGTTTGTTCCTGGGAGTTGGAGATATATCAAAATTCATCTCTCCAGAAGATCTTATTTTTGCTTTCTGTCATGTAATTTTAAATCTTAAGTTTTTGTTCTTTATAAACTGTACATTAAGTTTATATAAGTGATCACATATTTTCTGAAAATTATTGTTCTTGAAATGCTTAACCACATATTAAAATCAGTCTCTTAGAGTTAATAGGAAAAAAAAATCTAATGGATTCATGGTTTTTAAAATAAATTCCATTGATTAGCTCTAGTAATTTTCTGGTGGAGTCTTTAGGGTTTTCCATGTAGAGGATCATGTCATCCGCAAACAGTGAGAGTTTTACTTCTTCTTTTCCAATTTGGATTCCTTTTATTTCTTTTTCTGTTCTAATTGCTGTGGCCAAAACTTCCAGAACTATGTTGAATAGTAGCAGTGAAAGTGGACACCCTTGTCTTGTTCCTGACTTTAGCGGAAATGCTTTCAATTTTTCACCATTGAGGATAATGTTTGCTGTGGGTTTGTCATAGATAGCTTGTATTATGTTGAGGTATGTTCCTTCTATTCCTGCTTTCTGGAGAGTTTTTATCATAAATGGATGTTGAATTTTGTCAAAGGCCTTCTCTGCATCTATTGAGATAATCATATGGTTTTTATTTTTCAGTTTGTTAATGTGGTGAATTACATTGATTGATTTGCGGATATTGAAGAATCCTTGCATCCCTGGGATAAAGCCCACTTGGTCATGGTGTATGATCTTTTTAATGTGTTGTTGGATTCTGATTGCTATCAATGAATATAGTAAAGTTGCAGGATATAAAATCAACACACAGAAATCCCTTGCATTCCTATACACGAATAATGAGAAAGTAGAAAAAGAAATTAAGGAAACAATTCCATTCACCATTGCAACGAAAAGAATAAAATACTTAGGAATATATCTACCTAAAGAAACTAAAGACCTATATATAGAAAACTATAAAACACTGATGAAAGAAATCAAAGAGGACACTAATAGATGGAGAAATATACCAGGTTCATGGATCAGAAGAATCAATATAGTGAAAATGAGTATACTACCCAAAGCAATGTACAAATTCAATGCAATCCCTATCAAGCTACCAGCCACATTTTTCACAGAACTAGAACAAATAATTTCAAGATTTGTATGGAAATACAAAAAACCTCGAATAGCCAAAGCAATCTTGAGAGAGAAGAATGGAACTGGAGGAATCAACTTGCCTGACTTCAGGCTCTACTACAAAGCCACAGTCATCAAGACAGTATGGTACTGGCACAAAGACAGACATATAGATCAATGGAACAAAATAGAAAGCCCAGAGATAAATCCACACACATATGGACACCTTATCTTTGACAAAGGAGGCAAGAATATACAATGGAGTAAAGACAATCTCTTTAACAAGTGGTGCTGGGAAAACTGGTCAACCACTTGTAAAAGAATGAAACTAGATCACTTTCTAACACCGCACACAAAAATAAACTCAAAATGGATTAAAGATCTAAATGTAAGACCAGAAACTATAAAACTCCTAGAGGAGAACATAGGCAAAACACTCTCAGACATAAATCACAGCAGGATCCTCTATGATCCACCTCCCAGAATTCTGGAAATAAAAGCAAAAATAAACAAATGGGATCTAATTAAAATTAAAAGCTTCTGCACAACAAAGGAAAATAAAAGCAAGGTGAAAAGACAGCCTTCTGAATGGGAGAAAATAATAGCAAATGAAGCAACTGACAAACAACTAATCTCAAAAATATACAAACAACTTCTGCAGCTCAATTCCAGAAAAATAAATGACCCAATCAAAAAATGGGCCAAAGAACTAAATAGACATTTCTCCAAAGAAGACATACGGATGGCTAACAAACACATGAAAAGATGCTCAACATCACTCATTATTAGAGAAATGCAAATCAAAACCACAATGAGGTACCACTTCACACCATTCAGAATGGCTGCGATCCAAAAATCTGCAAGCAATAAATGCTGGAGAGGGTGTGGAGAAAAGGGAACCCTCCTACACTGTTGGTGGGAATGCAAACTAGTACAGCCACTATGGAGAACAGTGTGGAGATTCCTTAAAAAATTGCAAATAGAACTGCCTTATGACCCAGCAATCCCACTTCTGGACATACACACTGAGGAAACCAGAATTGAAAGAGACACATGTACCCCAATGTTCATCACAGCACTGTTTATAATAGCTAGGACATGGAAACAACCTAGATGTCCATCAGCAGATGAATGGATAAGAAAGCTGTGGTACATATACACAATGGAGTAGTACTCAGCCGTTAAAAAGAATTCATTTGAATCAGTTCTGATGAGATGGATGAAACTGGAGCCGATTATACAGAGTGAAGTAAGCCAGAAAGAAAAACACCAATGCAGTATACTAACACATATATATGGCATTTAGGAAGATGGCAATGACGACCCTGTATGCAAGACAGGGAAAGAGACACAGATGTGTATAATGGACTTTTGGACTCAGAGGGAGAGGGAGAGGGTGGGATGATTTGGGAGAATGACATTCTAACATGTATACTATCATGTAAGAATTGAATCGCCAGTCTATGTCTGATGCAGGATACAGCATGCTTGGAGCTGGTGCATGGGGATGACCCAGAGAGATGTTATGGGGAGGGAGGTGGGAGGGGGGTTCATGTTTGGGAACGCATGTAAGAATTAAAGATTTTAAAATTAAAAAAAAAATAAAATAAAATAAAATAAATTCCAATTACTCATTACCTAAAGAATATGCAGAGAAGGCAGTGGCAACCCACTTTAGTACTCTTGCCTGGAAAATCCCATGGATGGAAGAGCCTGGTAGGCGGCAGTCCGTGGGTTTGCTAAAAGTCTGACATGACTGAGTGACTTCACTTTCACTTTTCACTTTCATTCATTGGAGAAGGAAAAGGCAACCCACTCCAGTGTTCTTGCCTGGAGAATCCCAAGGACGAGGAAGCCTGATGCAATGCCATCTATGGGGTCGCACTGAGTTGGACTCGACTGAAGCGACCTAGCAGCAACAGCAGCAAGATTATCCATTGCTTTTATTTTTCAACCATACCCATAGGAGTAGAACTAGGAACAGTTCATGGGAGCATGTATTTGAGCAATATTATGACTTGTAATGACATTAGTTGTATGGTATTTTTTCACCAATAAGGAAAGTATTGAGCACTCTACCACTTTTTCCGTTCTTGGAAACAAAGGTTTAGCTATATTAAAGTTTCCTACTAATGTAAAACACACACAAGCACACACACACACATAGGAAAAAAAAAAAAAAAACATTTTAATGCATGACAACTCTTAAAATAAGTGATAAACTGCATTGACAAAGGCCTCTGTAAGAGTTACTATGGTAACAATGGATGTGGTATATAAAAAGAAATATGATGTTTTACATTTCTTTATTCTATATATATATATATATATATATGTTTTAGTTTTGGGCTTCCCTGGTGGCTCAGCCATAAAGAATCCCTTTGCAATGCAGGAGACCAAGGAGACATGTGTTTATTCCCGGGTCCAGAAGATCCTCTGGAGGAGGAGATGGCAACCTACTCTGTGTTCTTGCCTGGAAAATCCCATGGACAGAAGAGCCTGGTGTGTTACAGTCCAAAGGTGGCAAAGTGTTGGATACAACTGAGTTACTGAACATACACACACACACACACACACACACGACAAGTTTTAAACATAAGTCTAAGGGAATTCCATATTGAAAATTCAAATAACTGAAGTGAAGTTTTTTAACTGAGCTTAACAGCAGATGTTACAGGGCAGAAGAAATAATCAGTGAATTTGAAGATAGATCAATAGACACTAACATATCAGTGAGAATCCACTATCATCTTCTGAAAAACTATTGTTAACTTTGTTTTCAAATCATTGGCTTTCGTTGCATAACATGGAGTAGAGTTTTAATCATATTTCTAGGCCACCATTTCTGTCTTCATTAACTTATTTTCCTCTTCCTTTCTCTCCCACTTAGCCTCTTGGCTTTTTCCAAAGCATTCACTATTAATCCTATTTTTCTCCCTGTGTCCTCTACACTCAGGGGTTTTCTTAAACTTCTATAACATGTTCCCTAAAACCATAGTTTTAGGTTTGCTTTTGATTCAGTTCCTAGTATTTGTGTCAGACTTATTCCTAGTTATACTATTTTCAAAAAACTGAATTCTTCTCCAATTAAAATGCTTTTATCAGTGATATAATAATTAATAGTCAATAATAGTTTGCTGATTTATCTTCAAGTGCAAAATTTAGGAATAATTTTTATCCTATGTCTGATACATATGAAGTGAATGCATGACAGCAATCACAACACAAACTTATAAATTTTCTTTACAGAGGGAGAATGTTTATATACAAGTTTATTTAATGCAAATTTTTTTGAATATTATTGTCATGATTTTCATTATAGCCTTTATCAGGAGTCATGTCTATAATTTACTTTAAAAATAGCTTAGCAATAATAGCCAGGATGTGGAAGCAACTTAGATGTCCATCAGCAGATAAATGGATAAATAAACTGTGGTGCATATACACAATGGAGTATTACTCAGCCATTAAAAATAATACATTTGAATCAATTCTAATGAGGTGGATGAAACTGGAGCCAATTATACAGAGTGAAGTAAGACAGAAAGAAAAACACCAGTACAATATACTAACACATATATATGGAATTTAGAAAGATGGTAACGATAATCCTGTATGTGAGAGAGCAAAAGAGACACAGATGTATTGAACAGTCCTTTGGACTCTGTGGGAGACGGAGAGAGTGGGATGATTTGGGAGAATGGCATTGAAACATGTATAATATTGTATAAGAAATGAATCGCCCATCCAAGTTCAATGCAGGATACAGGATGCTTGGGGCTGGTGCACTGGGATGACCCAGAGGGATGGTATGGGAAGGGGAGGTGGGAGGGGGGTTCAGGATTGGGAACATGTGTATACCCATGATGGATTCATGTTGATGTATGGGAAAAGCAATGCAATATTGTAAAGTTAAAATAATAATAATAAACAGCTTAGCAAAGTAACATGAGCATGTCTTATTTAAACACAAACAAGGAAAATAAGGAGCTTCTGGTTCAAGATAGCAGAGTAGAATGACATGTGCTCATCTCCTCCTGCGTTAACACCAAAATTGCAACGAGCCTTTGCAAAGACATTCACAAAAGGACACTGGGACCCACCAAAAAGTGATATCTCATGTTCAAAGGCAAAAAGAAGCCAGAGCAAGGTGATAGGAGGGGCACAGTCACAGTAAAGTAAAATACCAGTCTTACTGGGTGGTGACCCAGACTGGAAAGCAATAATACCAAAGACACTCTTGCACTGTTGTGAAGGTTCTGGACCCCTCATTAGTCTTCCCAGCCTGGGGATCTGAAAAAGGGGCTGGGAATCCCCAGGGAATCTGGCCTTCAGTGCCAGCAGGATTTGATTATAGTACTTCCAAAGGACTGGGGGAAACAGACTCCAGTCTTGGAGGACGCAAATAAAATTTTTCATGCACCAAGATGCAGAGGAGAGGAGCAGTAGCCTCACAGGAGACTGAACCAAAACTGCCTACTAGTGTTGGAGGGCCTCCTGTAGAGGTGTGAGTAGGCAGGGGCTCACCATAGGGATGGGGACTGGAAGGTCCCCTTGGCCTAAACCCTCTTGACATAAACTATTAACCCTATTATAAAGCCTGTAGACTTCAGGGCTGGGTCCCCTCAGGCCAAACAATCATGGAGGGAGTGTAACCCCACCCATCAGCAGATAATTTGGATTAAACCCTTACTGAGCAAGTTCCATGAAATTAAAAGATGCTTGCTCCTTGGAAGAAAATTTATGACCAACCTATACAGCATATTAAAAAATAGAGACATTGCTTTCCAGCAAAGGTCCGTCTAGTCAAGTCTATGGTTGTTCCAATAGTCATGTATGGATGTGAGTGTTGGACTCTAAAGAAAGCTGAGTGCCTAAGAATTGATGTTTTTGAAATGTGGTGTTTGAGAAGACTCTTGAGAGTCCCATGCCCTGCAAGGAGATCCAATCAGTCCATCCTAAAGGAAATCAGCCCTGAATACTCATTGGAAAGATTAATGCTAAAGCTGAAATTCTAATTCTTTGGCCACCTGATGCGAAGAACTGACTCATTTGAAAAGACCTTGATGCTGAAAAAGATTGAAGGAGAGGAGAAGGGGACGACAGAGGATGAGATGGATGGATGGCATCACCAAATTAATGGAAATGAGTTTGATTAAACTGCAGGAGTTGGTGATGGACAGGGAATCCTGGAGTGCTGCATTCCATGAGGTCTCAATGGACCAAGCAAGGCCCTGCCCACCAGAGCAAGATCCAATTTTTGCCTCCCATCAAGAAACTTACACAAGCCTCTTAGCCTCATGCATCAAAGGGTAGACAAAAGAAGCAAGAAGAAACACAGTCTGACAGAGGGTAAATAAAAAACCATATTGCAGAAAATTAATCACAATGAAGAAGCAGATTTATGTTCCAGATAAAGGGGAAGATAAAACCTCAGAAAATCAACTAAAGTGTAGATAGGCAGCCTTCCAGAAAAATAATTCAGAATAATAAAGGTAAAGATGATCCAGGATCTCTAGAAAAGAATGGAGGCAAAGATCGAGAAGGTGCAAGAAAAGTTTACCAAAGACCTAGAATAAAAAATAAACAAATAAATAACAAAGAAACTGAGATGGAATAATACACTGGAATGGATTAATAGCAGAATAACTGAAGCAAAAGAAAAAATAAATGATCCGGAGGGAAGAATGGCGGAAATCGCTGCCTCAGAACAGAATATATATTTTAAAATATATGTAAAAAAGAATGAAAGGGAATGAAGACAGCCTAAGAGACCTCTGGGACAACAGTAAATGCATCAACATTTGCATTATAAGGATACTAGAAGGAGGAGAGAGAGAGAAAGAACCTGAGAAAATATTTGAAGAAATAATAGCTGAAAACTTCCTAAACATGGGAAAGGAAATATTCAACCAAGTCTGAGAAGCACAGAGAGTGACAGGAAGTATAAACCCAGTGGTTAACACAGCAAGACACCCAATAATCAAACTAGTCAAAAATTAAAGACAGAGAAAAAATATTTAAAAAACAAGGGGAAATGGCGACATACAAGGGAACTCCTATCAGGCTATCAGCTGGTCTCTCCACAGAAACTCTGCAAGCCAGAAGGGAATAGTATGATAAATTTAAAGAGATGAAAGGGAAGAAACTAAAACCAAGAATACTCTAACCAGCAACATTCTCCTTCAGATTTGATGAAGAAATCAAAAGCTTTCCAGACAATCAAAAGTAAGATAATACAGCATCACCAAACCAGCTTTGCAACAAATTATAAAGGAACTTGTCTAGGTGGAAAACACAAGAGAAGGGAAAGACCTACACAAAATAAACCCAAATTAACAAAGTCGAATTAGGATCATTTGGGGGTTTCTTTGGTGGTTCAGATGGTAAAGACTCTGCCTGCAATGTGGGACATTTGCATTAGATCCCTGGTTGGGAAGATACCCTGGAGAAGAGAATGTCTACCCACTCCAGTATTCTTACCTAGAGGATCCCATGGACAGAAAAATATTGCAGGTACAGTCCATGGGATCATAAACTTTCAGACACCACTGAGTGATGTTCACACACACACACACACAATAAGATTATACATATTGATAATTAACTTAAAGGCATATGGATTAAATGCACCAATCTATGTCTTTTGGCTGGGTGGATGAAAACATGTGTATGTATGCATTTCCATTTACCACATCTCTCTGCTTGACCCTTTCCCCAACTTGGATGCAATTATTTTATATTGTTAAGTTAATCATGTTCCCATTATGGCTTGCAATTGTAATTACTTTTAATTTTTTGTCTGGCTATTGATTGTGAAAACTGAGAAACATATTTTACTATTGTGATTATGTGATTATGTAACTATTACTTAATACCATCACATCATGATTGATCAACAGAAAAATAATAGAACTCTATATCACCAAAACTAGTATCTAATAGAAAAACCTATAATCATTTTTTAAAAAAATCCAGATGCATATCAAAATTATCTTGAAATTTTTTTTTAAATACAAATGTTCAGGTACTGCTTTTTTTTCTCTAGAATTCTAGATATGTTTCTAAGAAGCAATCATGTTTAAAAACAATTACACTGTATGATGAACTTTTATTTTTATCTTGTTTCATTTTTTTTCCTATTTCATACTTAATACTACCATTTTATTTAGTTATTGCTCTTCAATTTATCCATATCTACCTTTCTTTTTTTAATGTTCTTTCTCAAGACTTTATCAAGTGTATTAGAAAAACTTTTGCATATATATGTATAAATATGTACAGTATATCTATTTTTAGAAAAATTATGAATTTATTCCTAACAAAAAGAATCATGACATTTTGATTTCACTCATTTGACTTCATATACATAGAAAAAAGGATATTCAAGAAGAAGAGATTGATTAAGGGAAGTTGTTTTGTGTGGAATGATATTTCAATGTGATGAAAGCTAACATAAGTGAGTGAATGATGAAGTAGAGACAGAGCTGAGAAGGTAATGAGTGATTTTCATGACTGAGTCCTAGAACAAAGTCAAGAATTCCTTTACATTCCTGGGGAAATTTAATGAACAATTGAGAATTTTTTTACACAAATTGCGGTCATTTTTCTCACTAAAATATGGAAAAACATTATATACACAAAATAAGAATAAGATGATACATAAAAGAAATGATCAAATATTAATGTGGAAATAAAATATTTTGTAAGAGTAAAGAAATGATACTGCAAAACACAGTTAAGGAAAACCTGAGAGAAAAATGAGGTCACATATCAAACCAGTTCAAGTAGGACACCATTGAAAGGAAGTATAGGTGATAGAAAGTGATCTAGTTTCATTCTTTTACAAGTGGTTGACCAGTTTTCCCAGCACCACTTGTTAAAGAGATTGTCTTTACTCCATTGTATATTCTTGCCTCCTTTGTCAAAGATAAGGTGTCCATATGTGTGTGGATTTATCTCTGGGCTTTCTATTTTGTTCCATTGATCTATATGTCTGTCTTTGTGCCAGTACCATACTGTCTTGATGACTGTGGCTTTGTAGTAGAGCCTGAAGTCAGGCAAGTTGATTCCTCCAGTTCCATTCTTCTTTCTCAAGATTGCTTTGGCTATTCGAGGTTTTTTGTATTTCCATACAAATCTTGAAATTATTTGTTCTAGTTCTGTGAAAAATGTGGCTGGTAGCTTGATAGGGATTGCATTGAATTTGTAAATTGCTTTGGGTAGTATACTCATTTTCACTATATTGATTCTTCCGATCCATGAACATGGTATATTTCTCCATCTATTAGTGTCCTCTTTGATTTCTTTCATCAGTGTTTTATAGTTTTCTATATATAGGTCTTTAGTTTCTTTAGGTAGATATATTCCTAAGTATTTTATTCTTTTCGTTGCAATGGTGAATGGAATTGTTTCCTTAATTTCTTTTTCTACTTTCTCATTATTCGTGTATAGGAATGCAAGGGATTTCTGTGTGTTGATTTTATATCCTGCAACTTTACTATATTCATTGATTAGCTCTAGTAATTTTCTGGTGGAGTCTTTAGGGTTTTCCATGTAGAGGATCATGTCAAGATCTAAATGTAAGATCAGAAACTATAAAACTCCTGGAGGAGAACATAGGCAAAACACTCTCAGACATAAATCACAGCAGGATCCTCTATGATCCACCTCCCAGAATTCTGGAAATAAAAGCAAAAATAAACAAATGGGATCTAATTAAAATTAAAAGCTTCTGTACAACAAAGGAAAATATAAGCAAGGTGAAAAGACAACCTTCTGAATGGGAGAAAATAATAGCAACTGAAACAACTGACAAACAACTAATCTCAAAAATATACAAGCAACTTCTGCAGCTCAATTCCAGAAAAATAAACGACCCAATCAAAAAATGGGCCAAAGAACTAAGTAGACATTTCTCCAAAGAAGACATACGGATGGCTAACAAACACATGAAAAGATGCTCAACATCACTCATTATTAGAGAAATGCAAATCAAAACCACAATGAGGTACCACTTCACACCAGTCAGAATGGCTGCGATCCAAAAATCTGCAAGCAATAAATGCTGGAGAGGGTGGGTAGAAAAGGGAACCCTCCTACACTGTTGGTGGGAATGCAAACTAGTACAGCCACTATGGAGAACAGTGTGGAGATTCCTTAAAAAATTGCAAATAGAACTACCTTATGACCCAGCAATCCCACTTCTGGGCATACACACCGAGGAAACCAGAATTGAAAGAGACACATGTACCCCAATGTTCATCGCAGCACTGTTTACAATAGCCAGCACATGGAAACAACCTAGATGTCCATCAGCAGATGAATGGATAAGAAAGCTGTGGTACATATACACAATGGAGTATTACTCAGCCGTTAAAAAGAATTCATTTGAATCAGTTCTGATGAGATGGGTGAAACTGGAGCCAATTATACAGAGTGAAGTAAGCCAGAAAGAAAAACACCAATACAGTATACTAACACATATATATGGAATTTAGGAAGATGGCAATGACGACCCTGTATGCAAGACAGGAAAAAAGACACAGATGTGTATAACGGACTTTTGGACTCAGAGGGAGAGGGAGAGGGTGGGATGATTTGGGAGAATGGGAATTATAACATGTATACTGTCATGTAAGAATTGAATCGCCAGTCCATGTCTGACATAGGGTGCAGCTTGCTTGGGGCTGGTGCATGGGGATGACCCAGAGACATGTTGTGGGGAGGGAGGTGGGAGGGGGGTTCATGTTTGGGAACGCATGTAAGAATTAAAGATTTTAAAATTTAAAAAAAAAAAAATTAAAATAAAAAAAAAAAAAGAAAGGAAGTATAGGGAGATGGGAGAAATGGATAAAAAGAAAGTCAGTCAGATGGAAGAAATGTGCTACAGTTTATAAGAGACCTGAGTTGTTATACAGAAGCCTAATATATATATATACATATACATGTATATATATATGTATATGTATTTATATAACTGAAAAAATTTAGTCTAACCTAGTTTAATTACTACAGAATTTCATAGCATCAATAATTTCACAACAAAAAAAGTTTAAATGTTTCTAGTGGGGAAAATAAAAAAGAAAAACACTTTGAGTAATGAAAATAATAAAAACATCCCCGCCTCTGAAATATTCATAGTAAGTTACTTTAAGATGTAATCCATATAAACCAGATTAAAAAAAAAGGAAATAATATATGAAAATATTTAATTTAGGAGTTCAATTACAAGATATAACATAGTAATCAGTGCAAAGCATCATTTTCTAAATTAGAACACGAAATCAGTGACTGCTGAAGAAATCCTTTTCTCAAGGATAATTTTTGCCTCCATTCCACATATAAAAAGGATGTGAAGCTATACTGTGTAAAATGTATAAATAAATTAATTTCTTCTTTAAATACAAAGGAAGAAGTCAATGAGAAATTTGAGCAGACATTAAAAATGAACAAAAAAAAGATCACAGAAATAAACAAAACTTTGACCTGTTTGAACAACTGATTCAGTGTAAAAAAACAAACAAAAAAATTATGTGTATGCAAATCTAGAAATATTATCCTTCAAATAAATTTGGAATAACATAGAAAACTTCAGAAAGAAATGCAATTCCAGCATAATTTCTTCAGTGAAAAGTATTTACATAGTCATAATGAAATAAATCTTGGTCAATTGTTTTAAACCTTTAACTTTTAAGCAAGCACAAATGGTTTAAATATATTAATGTATTTAAATAATGACAGTGCAATAAAATTTTGGAGTTAATAAGTTTACTGGAAAATAAAGAGTAGGGGCACAATATCCTCAATTTTAATAGAAGTCAAGATAAGCTATCTGAATTTGATTAATAAATAGAAGCTGAAAAATATTACTTGATGTTTTCAATGTAAGAACTAAAAATAATATTTTCTGAGAGAAGATTGGAGAGGAAAGGTGAACCAGGGAATTAAGGAGAAGATTCATACAGATGGTGGAGAACCAATGGGGATGACCCAGAGAGATGTTGTGGGGAGGGAGGTGGGAGGGGGGTTCATGTTTGGGAACGCATGTAAGAATTAAAAATTTTAAAATTTAAAAAATAAAAAAATTAAAAAAAATAAAAAAATTAAAAAAAAGAAAACAAAATGCAAAAAAAAAAAAACAAACCTATAATTAAATTAAACTCACAAGAAAAAATAAAATTTGTATGAGCAAAGAGAGTCAATAACTTAATGAATAAAATAAGAAAGTATTTAAAATGTCTGTAACAGACTTGGAGGCGAGAACTGTTCTGAGAATCTGTTGCTTTTTTGTGCATGTTCTTTTGATTTCATTTGCCATGTTCATTTGCCATTTTGGGGGGGGGGCTGTTTGTTGTTGGTTTTAAAATACTATAACATTTCAGTAAAATTTTATGTAATACCTCATATCTTATGAGATACTTGAATTTAAAGGGATGAATGTACACTATTAGTGTTAAGTTCAGTAAAAAAATAATAATAACTAGTTCTGTGAGTATCACTGGGGCTTCCTTGGTGGCCCAGCAGTAAAGAACCCACCAACAATGCAGGAGACACAGAAAATATGGGTTCATTCCCTAGGTTTGGAAGATCCCTTGGAGGAAGGCATGTTACCCCACTCCGATACTCAGAGGAGCCTGACAGGCTAAAGTCCATGGGGTCACAAAGAATCAGACACGACTGAAGTGACTGAGCATGCATGTATGGGACTATCACTAGGTAAACTAGGATTTATGGTTCTCAATTTTACAATCAAAAAACAAAAATAAAAATTACTTTTAAATATCAATTTTTATTGTTTTATATAAAGTTTTATGTGATATATTCACCCCTGATTCATATAAATCTAGGAATTATTCAATTATACAAAACAGATTTTATACTTAAATCAAAAGAATCCATTGCGACAGAGCACCCACACAAAAATGAATCTATTTCAGCATATTTTAGTTAATTTATAGTCAGTATTTCTAGTTTAATGATACTTGAATAAGACAATTGTGGCTTTCTTCAAAATAAAGAATGGAATAGAAGCAGGAATGTGGATTTAATGAAAAATAAATAATGTAAGGAAATCCTTTAAGAAGAATTAATAGCTGATGGATTATTAAATATCCTTATTAATTTCTTGCAAATTAAAAAAAAAAAAGCCACTGAACTGTTTGAGTGGCTGAAGGTGGTATTTGTATTCCATGAAGTTATGACTACAGTAGCTTATATACAAAACAGAACATGGCTTCCAATTTATAGGGAAAATAAAAAGATTGTTTTCCTTACAGAAAATTGTTTTAGGCTTCTTTTCATATCTCTTATTATTTTAGATACAAGAGCTTTTAAGGGAAAAAATGTGTGTTTATATATATATATTAACATTTCCTTAACATTACCTATTGTGGTGTGTGTTTTATGTAACTATCTCCAGAACAGACCAGCTGGATGCCAATTACCACCATTTACAATGTTGACATCTATACACTTCTGTAGTCCCCATAGCAGGGCCTGTTCTCGTCTTCATTAAATGTGTGAGATTTTCGTGAATAGAGGTTATATAACCTGTTTATTCTCATCACCAGGTAGAAGACATGCTGCAACTTAAACTGAAGGAATCTTCTGTCAGATGCATTTGTAATTTATACTGTATTCATTTTATTTTTATTTTTTAATTTAAATTTATTTATTTTAATGGGAGGCTAATTACTTTACAATATTGTACTGGTTTTGCCATATATCAACATGAATTTGCCACGAGTGTACACGTGTTCCCAATCATGAAACTCCCTCCCACATCCCTCCCCATACCATCACTCTGGGACATCCCAGTGCACCAGCCCCAAGCATCCTATATCCTACATCGAAACTGGAATAGCAATTCATTTCTTATATGATATTATACATGTTTCAATGCCATTCTCCCAAATCATCCCACCCTCCCCCTCTCCCACAGAGTCCAAAAGACTGTTTTATACATCTGGGTCTCTTTTGCTTTCTCGCATACAGGGTTATGGTTACCATCTTTCTAAATTCCATATATATGTGTTAGTATACTGTATTGGTGTTTTTCTTTCTGGCTTGCTTCACTTTGTATAATCGGCACCAGTTTCATCCACCTCATTAGAGCTGATTCAAATGTATTCTTTTTAGTGGCTGCGTAATACTTCATTGTGTATATGTACCACAGCTTTCTTATCCATTCATCTGCTGATGGACATCTAGGTTGCTTCCATGTCCTGGCTATTATAAACAGTGCTGCGATGAACATTGTGGTACACGTGTCTCTTTCAATTCTGGTTTCCTTGGTGTGTATGCCCAGAAGTGGGATTGCTGGGTCATAAGGGAGTTCTATTTGCAATTTATTAAGGAATCTCCACACTGTTCTCCATAGTGGCTGTACTAGCTGGCATTCCCACCAACAGTATAAGAGGGTTTCCTTTTCTACCCACCCTCTCCAGCATTTATTGCTTGTAGATGTTTGGATCACAGCCATTCTGACTGGCATGTAATGGTACCTCATTGTGGTCTTTATTTGCATTTATCTGATAATGAGTGATGTTGAGTATGTTTTCATGTGTTTGTTAGCCATCTGTCTGTCTTCTTTGAAGAAATGTCTATTTAGTTCTTTGGCCCATTTTTTGATTGGGTCGTTTATTTTTCTGGAATTGAGCTGCAGGACTTGCTTATATTTTTGTGATTAGTTATCTGTCGGTTGCTTCATTTGCTATTATTTTTTCCCATTCTGAAAGCTGTCTTTTCACCTTGCTTATAGTTTCTTTTGTTGTGCAGAAGCTTTTAATTTTAATTGTGTCCCATTTGTTTATTTTTCCCTTTATTTCCAATATTCTGGGAGGTGGGTTATAGAGGATCCTGCTGTGATTTATGTAGGAGAGTGTTTTGCCTATGTTCTCCTTTAGTTTTATAGTTTCTGGTCTTACATTTAGATCTTTAATCCATTTTGAGTTTATTTTTGTGTATGGTGTTAGAAAGTGTTCTAATTTCATTCTTTTACAAGTGGTTGACCAGTTTTCCCAGCACCACTTGTTAAAGAGATTGTCTTTAATCCATTGTATATTTTTGCCTCCTTTGTAAAAGATAAGGTGTCCATGGGTGCATGGGTTTATCTCTGGGCTTTCTATTTTGTTACATTGATCTATATTTCTGTATTTGTGCCACTACCATACTGTCTTGATGACTGTGGCTTTGTAGTAGAGCCTGAAGTCAGGCAGGTTGATTCCTCCAGTTCCATTCTTCTTTCTCAAGATTGCTTTGGCTATTCGAGGTTTTTACTATTTCCATACAAATTGTGAGATTATTTGTTCTAGCTCTGTGAAAAATGCCGTTGGTAGCTTGATAGGGATTACATTGAATCTATAAATTGCTTTGGGTAGTATATTCATTTTCATTATATTGATTCTTCCGATCCATAAACATGGTATATTTCTCCATCTATTAGTGTCCTCTTTGATTTTTTTCACCAGGGTTTTATAGTTTTCTGTATATAGGGCTTTAGTTTCTTCATGTAGATTTATTCTAAGTATTTTATTCTTTCCATTGCAATGGTGAATGGAATTGTTTCCTTAATTTCTCTTTCTATTTTCTCCTTATTATTGTATAGGAATGCAAGGTATTTCTGAGTGTTGATTTTGTATCCTGCAACTTTACTATATTCATGGATTAGCTCTAGTAATTTTATTGTGAACTTTTTAGGGTTTTCTATGTAGAGGATCATGTCATCTGCAAACAGTGAGTGTTTTATTTCTTCTTTTGCAATTTGGATTGCTTTTCTTTTTCTGCTTTGATTGCTGTGGCCAAAACTTCCTAAACTATGTGGAATAGTACTGGTGAAAGTGGGCACCCTTGTATTGTTCCTGACTTTAGGGGAAATGGTTTCAATTTTTCACCATTGAGGATAATGTTTGCTGTGGGTTTGTCATATAAATCTTTTATTATGTTGAGGAATATTCCTTCTATTCCTGCTTTCTGGAGAGTTTTTATTATAAATGGATATTGAATTTTTTCAAAGGTTTTCTCTGCATCTATTGAGATAATCATACGGCTTTTATTTTTAAATTGGTTAATGTGGTGTATTACATCGATTGATTTGTGGATATTGAAGAATCTTTGCATCCCTGAGATAAAGCCTATTTGGTCATGGTGTATGATCTTTTTAATGTGTTGTTGGATTCTGATCACTAGAATTTTCTTAAGGATTTTTGCATCTATGTTCATCAGTGATATTGGCTTGTAGTTTTCTTTTTTTGTGGCATCTTTCTCAGGTTTTGTTATTAGGTTGATGGTGGCCTCATAGAATGTGTTTGGAAGTTTATCTACCTCTGCAACTTTCTGGAAGAGTTTGAGTAGGATAGGTGTTAGCTCTTCTCTAAATTTTTGGTAGAATTCAGCAGTGAACCATTTGGACCTAGGCTTTTGTTTGCTGGCAGATTTCTGATTACAGTTTCAATTTCCGTGTTTATGATGGGTCTGTTAAGATTTTCTATTTCTTCCCCTGGTTCAGTTTTGGAAAGTTGTACTTTTCTAAGAATTTGTCCATTTCTTCCACTTTGTCCATTTTATTGGCATATAATTGCTGATAGTAGTCTCTTATGATCCTTTGTATTTCTGTGTTGTCTGTTGTGATCTCTGCATTTTCATTTCTAAGTTTATTGATTTGATTTTTCTCCTTTTGTTTCTTTTTTAATATAAATGTATTTATTTTAATTGGAGGTTAATTACTTTACATCACTGTATTGGTTTTTGTCATACATCAACATGAATCCACCACAGGTATACACATGTTCCCCATCCTGAACCCCCCTTCCTCCTCCCTCCCCCTACCATCCCTCTGGGTTGTCCCAGTGCACCAGCCCCAAGCACCCAGTATCATACATTGAACCTGGACGGGTGACTCGTTTCGTATATGATATTATGCATGTTTCAATGCAATTCTCCCAAATCATCCCACACTTTCCCTCTACCACAGAGTCCAAAAGCCTGTTCTATACATCTGTGTCTCTTTTACTGTCTTGCATACAGGGTTATTGTTACCATCTTTCTAAATTCCATATATATGTTTCTTGATGAGTCTGGCTAATTGTTTGTCAATTTTATTTATCCTTTAAAAGAACCAGCTTTTACCTTTGTTGATTTTTGCTATGATCTCTTTTGTTTCTTTTGCATTTATTTCTGCCTTAATTTTTAAGATTACTTTCTTTCTACTAACGCTTGAGTTCTTCATTTCTTCTTTTTCTAGTTGCTTTAGGTGTAGAGTTAGCTTATTTATTTGACTTTATTCTTGTTTCTTGAGGTATCTCTCACTTCATAGTCTCACCCCACCGTTTCTAATTGTTTGTGCCTACAGGCTAATTAATTTGATTATCAAATGGCATGTGGCTTTAACTTTATCTCCTGTTCTGGATTTTCCTGTCAGAATGCTGCCTGTTTTAGTGTCTTGTCTCATGCCAAGGATTTTGTGTCCCTAAAATCTCATTGAAGGAGCCCTTTCAAAGAAAGAAAGAAAGTAAAGTCGCTCAGTCGTGTCGAACTCTTTCTGACCTCATGGACTAGGCAAGAGTACTGGAGTGGATTGTCATTTCCTTGTCCAGGGGATTATCTTGACCCAGGGATCAAACCGAGGTCTCCTGCATTGCTGGCAGACTCTTTACATTCTGATCCATGAAGGAAGCACACAAACCTTATCAAGAGTCTTTCAAAAAACAAAAAACAACAACAACAACAAAAAACTGATGCAGGAGTCCCAAAGCAAAATAGCCCTGGTTTCTTATCATCACAGTAAAGGAATCATTAATCCATTTGACCATCCACCCACTCATTTATGCATACAGGCCAGGCTTCCTGTAGAAGATTGAGAGTAAGTGATGTAAAATACAATAACTTGGTCTTACATTCAAAAAAGAGGGGAAAAGTATAGTAGGTTTATAAATAAATATGAATTCAAAACTATTGCAAAAATCCCAGACGTCAAGATTTTAGTTGGTTCACTAACTTGATCCTAATATTTCTACCAGGCAGCACAGAGGAAAAACACTGAAGTAGTCATTACATAACAAGGACTTATTAATTCAAGAAAAAGAACAATTGCTCTTGACTTTAAAGCCAGGAGAAATGTTACTAGAAGGTCCTCATAGGGAGGACATGGGTGATTTCTCTAAGACCTTGCAGATGACAAAAGATGAGTTTCATAGATTTGTTTCATAAAGCTTCCATCAATATAATGTTGCTATGCCCATTAGAGTTCAAACAAGTCAAGTTCAGTTCAGTAGCTCAGTCGTGCCAGACTCTTTGCGGTCCCATGAACCCCAGCATACCATGTCCATCACCAACTCCCAGAGTTTACCCAAACTCACGTCCATTGAGTTGGTGATGACATCTAACCATCTCATCATCTGTCATCCACTTCTCCTTCTGCCCTCAATCTTTCCTAACATCAGGGTCTTTTCAAATGACTCAGTTCTTCACATCAATCACCAAAATATTGGGGTTTCAGCTTTGATATCAGTCCTTCAAATGAACACCCAGGACAGATCTCCTTTAGGATGTAATGAGTTGGATCTCTTTGCAGGCCAAGGGACTCTCAAGAGTCTTCTCCAACACCACAGTCAAAAGCATCAGTTCTTCAGCACTCAGCTCTCTTTATAGTCCAACTCACACATCCATACATGAATACTGGAAAAACCATAGCCTTGAATAGACGGACCATTGTTGACTAAGTATTGCTTCTACTTTATATACTGTTTAGGTTGGTCACATCTTTCCTTCCAGGAGTAAATATCTTTTAATTTTATGGCTGCAAACACTATCAGCAGTGATTTTGGAGCCCCCCAAAATAAAGTCAGCCACTGTTTCCACTGTTTCCCCATCTATATGCCATGAAGTGATGGGACTGGTTGCCATGAACTTAGTTTTCTGAATGTTGAGCTTTAAGTAAACATTTTCATTCTCTTCTTTCACGTTCATCAAGAAGCTTTTTAGTTTTTCTTCACTTTCTGCCCTAACGGTGGTGTCATCTGCATATCTGAGGTTATTGATATTTCTCCCAGCAACCAGTTTGTGCTTCATCCAGCCCAGCATGTCTCATGATGTACTCTGTGTATAAGTTAAATAAGCAGGATGACAACATACAGCCTTGACATACTCCTTTTCTTATCTGGAAGCAGTCTGTTGTTCCATGTCCAGTTTTAACTGTTGCTTCCTGACCTGTATACAAATTTCTCAACAGGCAGGTCAGGTGTTCTGGTATTCCCATATCTTTCAGAATTTCCAGAGTTTACTGTGATCCACACATTCAAAGGCTTTGGCATAGTCAGAAAAGCAGAAATAGATTTTTTTCTGGAACTCTCTTCGTTTTTTCAATGATCAGGGAATGTGGAAGTTTGACCCCTGGTTCCTTGGCCTTTTCTAAAACCAGCTTGAACATCTGGAAGTTCATGGTTCACGTATTGCTGAAGTCTGGCTTGGAGAATTTTGAGCATTACTTTACTAATGTGTGAGACGAGCACAATTGTGTGGTAGTTTGAGCATTCGTTGGCTTTGTCTTTTTTTGGGATTGGAATGAAAATTGACCTTTTCCAGTGCTGTGACCACTGCTGAGTTTTCCCAATTTGCTGGCATATTGAGTGCAGCACTTTCACAGCATCATCTTCCAGGATTTGAAATAGCTCAACTGGAATTCCATCACTTCTACTATCTTTGTTCATAGTGATACTTCCTAAGGCCCACTTGACTTCACATTCCAGGATGTCTGGCTCTAGGTGAGTGATCACACCGTTATGATTATCTGTGTCAGGAATTTTTTTTTATTTTTTTTTTGTATAGTTCTGTGTATTCTTGCCACCTCTTCTTATTATCTTCTGCTTCTGTTAGGTCCATACCATTTTGCAGGAGGCACAAATGCAAGACAGCACAGGAGCGGCCAAAAGGAGCTAGCCTACGTTCAAGGTCAGGGAAGGCAACCTAGAGGAGCTACCCTGTCAAGGAACATTTAATTTTAAGGAGTCCTTTATGTTGTTTTCTGTTTCTCAAAGGCCTTTTGTTCCTTATCAGTTCCTGGAAACAGGAACGAGCAGAGCTGCATGCAGTTCTCAGGACTGAGGTCATGAAATGGAATGTATATGTGGATTCCTTTCAGTAACCTTTTATTTTTCTGTAAAACTACTTAGTAATGTTCCTATTTCCAATACATAGATTGTCTTCTGGCCTGTGACGATTGTTATTTCCCTAGTTATTTTTGTTATGGCCCCATGATGATTGTTATTCCCTTAGTTACTCTTACGAATCTGATTTTGGCGTTTTTTTATTCAACTTTATTTTTCTGCCTAAAGCTTCCTTGTATAACAATATATAAGCACACACTATCATGAATAAAGTATCCTCGTTCTACTAGAGACTTGGGTTCCCTGTGACCTTCTTTCCTTCACCTTCTTTTCACTGACTCCTCTCCTCAGGTTCCAGTCTATCAAGAAGACCAAAATATGTGGCGCCTGAACAGCGACCTGGAATTCACGGTATTCAGGACAGAGTGACTGGGACCTACTGAGGTCAGGTAAGTGCAGGGTAATGGGAAAAAAAAAAAAAAAAAAAGATGGAAAGCCCCACCACTTATCTAATTTGCTTCATTATTTATTTAAAGTTCAAGGACTTTTGGGTTTTTGCGACAATTAGAGGCTTATATCCAAATGGCAAATGAAAATAATCCCTAGTTCTTTAATAAAAACAACTTTGATTTAAAAATTTGGAACAAGGTTAGAAAAACCGTTACATGAGCTGCAATATGGAGGAAAAATATTCCAATTGATTTCTTGCCCTTATGGACCCTCATTAAAGCCATGATTTTGCCATTTCAAGAAATTCTAGCCCCCTGACAGAGGCAGAACACTTGTAACATGAATGTAAATTAGGTGATAAAACTTTACAAAAGGCCAAAATAAAACAACATAAAATAGAGGAAAACAACAGAATGGAAAAGATTAAAGATTGCTTCAAGAATATTAGAGATACCAAGGGAACACCTCATGCAAAGATGGGCTCAATAAAGGATAGAAGTGGTATGGACCTAACAGAAGCAAAAAATATTAAAAAGAGATGGCAAGAATACACTGAAGAACTGTAGAAAAGAGATATTCAAAACCAAGATAACCATGATGGTATCATCACTCACCTAGAGCCAGACATTCTGGAATATGAAGTCAAGTGGGCCTTAGAAAGCATCA
The DNA here is from genome assembly GCF_001704415.2 of Capra hircus. Classification (NCBI taxonomy): domain Eukaryota; kingdom Metazoa; phylum Chordata; class Mammalia; order Artiodactyla; family Bovidae; genus Capra; species Capra hircus. Next base: position 84,010,119 of record NC_030821.1, read on the forward strand.
CTATGAAGAAAACTAGTGGATGTGATGGAATTCCTTAGAGCTATTTGAAATCCTGAAAGATGATGCTGTGAAAGTGCTGCACTCAATATGTCAGCAAATTGGGGAAACTCAGCAGTGGCCACAGCACTGTAAAAGGTCAGTTTTCATTTCAATCCCAAAGACAGGCAATGCCAAAGAAGGCTGAAATTACCACACAATTGCACTTATCTCACACATTAGCAAAGTAATGCTCAAAATTCTCCAGGCCAGGCTTCAGCAAAATGTGAACCATGAACTTCCAGGTGTTCAAGCTGGCTTTAGAAAAGGCAGAGGAACCAGAGATCAAATTGCCAACATCCGCTGCATCATGGAAAAAGGAAGAAAGTTCCAGAAAAAAAAAATCTATTTCTGCCTTATTGACTATGCCAAAACCTTTGACTGTGTGGATCACAATAAAATGTGGCAAATTCTAAAAGAGATGGAAATACCAGACCATCTGACCTTTCTCTTGAAAAAGCTATGTGCAGGTCAGGAAGCAACAGTTAGAACTGGACATGGAACAACAGACTGGTTCCAAAGTGGAAAAGGAGTACGTCAAGGCTGCATATTGTCACCCTGCTTATTTAACTTATATGCAGAGTACATCATGAGAAATGCTGGGCTGGAAGAAGCACAAGCTGGAATCAAGATTGCTGGGAGAAATGTCAATAACCTCAGATATGCAGATGACACCATCCTTATGGCAGAAAGTGAAGAGGAACTAAAGAGCCTCTTGATGGAAGTGAAAGAGGAGAGCGAAAAAGTTGGCTTAAATCTCGACATTCAGAAAACGAAGATCATGGCTTCTGATCCCATCCCTTCATGGGAAATAGATGGAGAAACAGTGGAAGCAGTGTCAGGCTTTATTTTTGGGGGCTCCAAAATCACTGCAAATGGTGATTGCAGCCATGAAATTTAAAAACTCTTATAATTTGATAATTTGGAAGGAAAGTTTTGAGCAACCTAGATAGCATATTGAAAAGCAGAGACATTACTTTGCCAGCAAAGGTCCATCTATTCAAGGCTATGGTTTTACCAGTGGTCATGTATGGATGTGAAAGCTGAGCACCTAAGAATTGATGCTTCTGAACTGTGGTGTTGGAGAAGACTCTTGAGAGTCCCTTTGACTGCAAGAAGACCCAACCAGTCCATTCTAAAAGAGATCAGTCCTGGGTGTTCATTGGGAGGACTGATGCTAAAGGTGAAACTCCAGTACTTTGGCCACCTCATGTGAAGAGTTGACTCATTGGAAAAGACTCTGATGCTGGGAGGGATTAGGGGCAGGAGGAGAAGGGGACAAACTAGGATGAGATGGCTGGATGGTATCACTGAGTCGATGGATGTGAGTTTGAATGAACTCCAGGAGTCAATGATTGGCAGGGAGGCCTGGCGTGCTGTGATTCATGGGGTCACAAAGAGTCAGACATGGCTGAACCACTGAACTGAACTAAAGTATTTCAAAATTATCCCACAAGCCCTGTTCTAGCTGCCCCCAAGTTCACCTCCTCCTCTTAAAATGAACACCAAACTGAAAGTCCTCTCAACTCAAAGACAATATGACTCTAACAATGACACTTCTGAGGCTCTTTTTGACAATAAAGCTAACAATGTATTTTTAAATGACGATGATAAACCTTTAACACACCATCACATTTGTAAGAATAAACTTTATACTCATTCTCCTTCATGAGAAAAGCGTTATGGGTTACTAGACTGGGACATGAAAACGATTTCGTTTTAGCCTTCACCACTTCACATCTGCCCTTAGTTGAACAAATCCTTGCCAAATATAAACCGCAAATAATTGAGCCACCCAATTCTGACAAAGATGGTCTATTCTTTGAGGCGAACCTATAGATGTGGATAAACCGCAAGATCATATTTCCCCCTGAAAACTTAGAAGTCAATAAAACCTGAAGACAGCTACACTAAAATATTTCAAGCACATAATGAAGCCTATACTGATTTTTTAGCAAGAATGAGAGTTCCTATTTCCCATAATATTATCAGAGAAGAGACCAAAATACAGCTAGAAAAACTGCTTACTTAAAAATTCAAACCAAAAATGTTAAAGAGCTATCATTCCAATTCATGAAATCAATATTATTATTTAAAGGCTTATCACAATTTAGGATCAGAAACTCAAAAAATTCAAATATTAACTGAAACAATGGTTGTTATGTTTAAAAAGAGATTTAAAAGATATTTTTTATGTGGGCATAAAACTCCTTTAAAAGACTATTGTTCTAATAAGCACACAGAAAAAGTTAAAACTATTAAAAAAACCTCCAGAAATTTGCCTTCGTTGCCATAAGGGTATATATTGGGCCAGAAAATGCCAATCTAAATATGATATTAAAAAGAAGCCTATTTCAGAAAACTCCAAGCTGGGGATTCCTCAGATCCCCATCAAAAAAAAAAAAAAAAAAAAAAAAAAACACACAAAACACCAAGGGCAAGCTCCATCTTTTCCCTCAAACCCTCAATATCTGGTAATGCTGCCATTGATATATCAACCTTAAATGATTTTCTCTTGTTTCCTCAAGTAGTCCTTTCTAAAATACCTACCAGACATTTTAGACTCCACCCCCTCAAACCTTTGGTCTTTTATTTGGTTAATACTGTTCACCCTAGAGTAATTGATTCAAATCATTAGAGATAAATTCCAGTTATGATGTCATCTCAGATATTATAACAATTCAAAAAGGGAGACAAAATTGCTCAATTACTTCTTTTAACTTACATTTCAATTAATTCCTCTGGTAACATACAGACAGGTGGATTTGACGATACAGATCAAAAACAATCCTTATAGACATAGATAATATCTAAACATACCCAACCAAATATAAATATCAAAATTAATGGCAAAAAGTTTTCTGGTCTTCTTGATACTGAATGTAATATTACTATTATCTCCAAATATTTATGGCCCAAATCTTGGCCTATACAGAAAATTTTTTGCCAAATTACAGGAGTTTCTCAAACAAAAATACAAGAGATTTATCAAGGAGGGACTAAGAGGCCAGACCACAACATTACAACCTTATATGATAGATACATCTCTTAATTTAATAAAATAATTTACTTATACAATGACATGCTCAAATATGTATTCCACATCTTTCCTAGGGGCCACTGCTCACTTAACAAACAATGCAATCATTAAAATAACTTTAAAAAATAACGAGCCTATTTGGACAAAACAATGGCCCCTTACAAAAGAGAAACTGAGGGATGATAAGGAGAGGGAGGAGGGTGGAGTTTCAGGTTGGGGAAAACGTGTATATCTGTGGCGGATTCATTTTGATGTATGGCAAAATCAATACAATATTGTAAAGTAATTAACCTCCAATTAAAGTAAATACATTTATATTAAAAAAGAAACAAATTGATACACATGTAAAATTAAAGCATATGAAAGAATCTTATTCCCCTTAAAATTCTCCCACTATATGTCAATATTATGTAGCCAAAGCCCTTGAACCTGCGAGAAAACAATTTCCTAACTTTCCTGTTATTCATTATATAGATAATATATTGTTTTCAACTTCATCTGTTTAAAAAGTTAACATATGTTTGACATAGCTCAATGACACTTAAAAGATTCTGGATTAATTATTACCCCTGAAAAAATTAAAACCTCTACACCTTAGTATTACTTAAGATCTTTTGTTAACAGACAACATATGACTCCCCAACTAGCACAACTTACATAAATTATCAACCTTAAATGATTTTGAAAAACTTTTAGGTGATATAAACTGGATTCGACCTTCTTTGGACATTACAAATTATCAACTGACTAATTTATTTAATACTTTAAAAGGAGATCCTGATTTAAATAGCCCTCCTTCACTTTCACAAGAGACACAAGAAAAACCCTACTTTTTACAGATAAATTACAAAAACAGTTTCTTACTCATATTAGACTTAAATTACCTCTAAAGTTGTTTGTACTCCCTTCTCACCTTTCCTCCACAGGACTTCTTGCCCAACAAAAACACCCAATAAAATGGATCTATACCCATTTTAAAGGGACAAGAGCACTTACACCCTATCTTGATTTGATCACTCTAATAGTTACCAAAAAAAAAAAATAAAACTACAACTTTAATTGGCTCCAGTCTTCATAAAATTGAATTACCTATTAATAAAGCTCAATTTAAAAATACATTACAAAATTCTACCGGTTTTCAAATAGTCTTCTGAGACTCTTTTAAAAAAATTCATTTCATTATCCCTCTAATAAACTTTAAAATTACTTTAAAAATACTAAATTTTATTATCTCTCACATTTACATCACAACTTATACCTCAAACTGATGATTTCTATTTAGATGAGACTAAAAGACTCTGATGTTGGGAGAGATTGGGGGCAGAAGGAGAAGGGGATGACAGAGGATGAGGTGGCTGGATGGCATCACCGAGTCAATGGATGTGAGTCTGAGTAAACTCCAGGAGTTGGTGATGGACAGGGAGGCCTGGTGTGCTACAATTCATGGGGTCGCAAAGAATCAGACACGACTGAGCAACTGAACTGAACTGAAAAATGCCAAAGCCTCATTCTAGTCTCTCAAAAAATATAGTCTTTTATACTAAATTTCATTCTGCTCAACAACATAAATTATATGCTCTTATTCTAGTTACTACTCATTGCTCTAAACTTTCTCCATCTTCTTTTTTATATGTCTGTATTTATATAAATTCGTCTTTTATATAGACCACCCCTCTCCAAGATAAAACTACACAACATATTATAACTCACCTGTTAGTTTGCTTTACAGTAATGAAAGCACCTAGCTCTATATAAACAGATAATGTCCCTGCCTATATTACTAAACAATTCCAAAACTTTCTACAATATTTTCCTATCAAACATATCACATACATTCTTTATAATCTACACTCATAAGACATAGTTAAACAAAAACATCGCAGACAAAAACTACAAATAAAAGGAAAACTGAAAAGGGGAATACACAGGAACAATTCTATCTTCCTTATCCATGTCCAAGGTCAGGGGCAGAGGCCAAGTGGAGCTAGCCCATGTCCAAAGTAAGGAGCAGTAGCTGTGCTTTCTTGAAGCAGCCGTGAAGAGATACCCCACGTTCAAGGTAAGAGAAACCCAAGTAAGTTGTCAGGCCCTGAGAGAGGGCATCAGAGGGCAGACAGACTAAAACCACAGTTACAGACAACTCGCCAAGCTGGCCAACTTGTCTAACTCAGTTAAACTAAGCCATACTGTGTAGGGCCACCCATCTCCAGCCTTAGACGGGTCATAGTGGAAAGGTCTGACAGAATATGTTTCACTGAAGAATGAAATGGGAAATCACTTCAGTATTCTTGTCTTGAGAACCCCATGAACAATATGAAAAGACAAAAAGATAGGACACTGAGAGATGAATTCCTGAGGTTGGTAGGTGTCCAATATGCTACTGGAGATCAATGGAGAAATAACTCCAGAAATAATGAAGGGCTGGAGCCAAAGCAAAAACAGCACCCAATTGTGGATGTGACTGGTGATGGAAGTAAAATTTGATGCTGTAAAGAGCAATATTGCATAGGAATCTGAAATATTAGGTCCATGAATCAAGGCAAATTGGAAGTGGTCAAACAGGAGATGGCAAGAGTGAACATCAACATTCTAAGAATCAACGAAATGAGATGGACTGGAATGGGTGAATTTAACTCAGATGACCATTATGCCTACTACTGTGGGCAGGAATCCCTCAGAAGAACTGGAGTAGCCATCATAATCAACAAAGGAGTCCAAAATCCAGTACTTGGATGCAATCTCAGAAATGACAGAATGATCTCTGTTTGTTTCCAAGGCATACCATTCAATATCACCCTGTTCCAAGTCTATGCCCTGATCATAATGCTGAAAAAGCTGAATTTGAATGGTTCTATGAAGACCTACAAGACCTTTTAGAACTAACACCCCCCAAAACAAGATGTCCTTTTCATTACAGGGGACTGGGAAGCAAAAGTAGGAAGTCAAGAAATACCTAGAGTAACAGGCATTTTGACATTGGAATGCAGAATGAAGCAGGGCAAAGGCTAATAGAGTTTGCCAAGAGAACACACTGATCATAGCAAATACCCTCTTCCAACAACACAAGAGAAGACTCTACACATGGACATCACCAGATGGTCAATACTGAAATCAGATTCTATTCTTTGCAGCCAAAGATGGAGAAGTCCTATACAGTTAGCAAAAACAAGACTGGGAGCTGACTGTGACTCAGACCATGAGCTCCTTATTGCCAAATTCAGACTTAAACTGAAGAAAGTAGGGAAAACCACTAGACTATTCAGGTATGACCTAAATCAAATCCCTTACAATTATACAGTGGAAGTGAGAAATAGATTCAAGGGGCTAGGTTTGGTAGACAGAGTGCCTGATACAATATGCAAGGAGGTTCGTGACATTGTACAGCAGACAGGAAGCAAGACCATCCCCAAGAAAAAGAAATGGAAAATAGCAAAATGGCTGTCTTAGGAGGCCTTACAAATAGCTGTGAAAAGAAGAGAAGTGAAAAGCAAAGGAGAAAAGGAAAGATATACCCATTTGCATGCAGAGTTCCCAAGAATAGCAAGGAGAGATAAGAAAGCCTTCCTCAGTGATCAATGCAAAGAAATAGAGGAAAAGAACAAAATGGGAAAGTCTAGAGATCTCTTCAAGAAAACTAGAGATGCAAAGGGAACATTTCATGCAAAGGTGGGATCAATAAAGGACAGAAATGGTATGGACTTAACAAACAAGTAAAACAATCCTATAAAATTTAGTACATTCTTCTTAATGACATTCAGAAATTGATTATGGGATATCTGAGGCACAGGTGTATTTATATATTGCTTTCAAGGCAATTTTTCCCTTCTGGTTTAATTTTTTAGTAAATATTGATAGGACATAAGCTTTAAGTAATATATCCTAGAGGAGGTGGTATGTTGCTTTCACTAAAATCTAAAAGGTGCATGTATCAGCAAATAATTGAATTGGCACAAGTATCCTGGTTATGGTAATGTAATTTACTAGAAATTGAGGAGTCTATTGTCAAAGAAAAGTTTCACTAAAGATAAAAAACAAGACAGACTTTATTTAAGGTTATTGTAATAAGGGAGAAAGGCCAGAATTCAGTGTGAGCTTGACTTTGTTCCACTGTAACAAAGGATGAAAGAGTTTATAAGACTAGGACCTGTGATCACAGACTATCTGTATTTCTGATTGGTATTATCCAAAACAAAAGTAAACTTTCTTAATTTTCAAGACAGGAAGAGGTTTAACAACTTGGATCAAGGTGTCTGCCAAACTTAGGCTTCTGTTCACAAGAAATCCAGAGGCAGGGCTTTATCCTTTCTGGTGAGTTCATCACAAAGGGCATAATTCAGGTCCTTAAGAGGCTGCCCTGAACTGCAGAATTGGTAAGAATATATATTTATATAAATATATATATATATTTATAATCAACTAATTTATAATACATATATATTTAATTAATTTTATTGTAGTATAGTTGTTTTTCACCAACAAAAATTAATTGAGGGAAAAAAATAACTGGCATAGAATCTGCCTGCCAATATAGGAGACATGGGTTTGATCTCTGGGTTGGGAAGAGGAGGAAATGACAACCCACTCCAGTAATCTTGCCTGAAAAATCCCATGAACATAGTGCCAAGGAGGCCTACAGTCCATGGGGTTGTAGAGAGTTGGACATGACTAAGTGATTAAGCACAAGCATAGTTGCTTTACAATGTTGTGTTAGTTTCTACTGTACAGCAAAGTGAATCCACCATATGTACACAGATATATCTTCCCTTTTGGATTTTTTTTTTCCTATTCAGGTCACTACAGAGTATTGAGTAGAGTTCTACGGATTATTACTATACACTAGGCTCTCATTGTTTACCTGTTTTATACACAGTATCATTAGTAAATAAATCTTCAAAGGAACAGGGGAAGACACAACATTTACAAATTTTGCTGAACCAAATTCTTTTAGAAAAGGGAGGGGAGAGCAATCCATGTTACGTTTTTTTGACTCTGTGAAGGGGGGGTGGTGGTGAGAGGGAGGCAGGAAGGGCAGAGGACCTTGTCTAAACTTCAGTCAACCAGAGGGCAATGTCCAGGTTAAAGTCTTGTGACTGGTGAGACACTTCGTGAAGATTCCTATAGCCTTGGAGTTCCTGAAGCATGGAAGGATGTTAAAAAAAAAAAAAAAAAGATACAACTTCATATTTTCAATATGATTCTAATCCTACTCTCTGGTGAAGTCAGGGAAACATGGGTCTTCTCTCCACACTAGGTGAAATGGATCAGCAGTCCTCACTCAGGTCCTGATCGCTAAGTATGTCTGAGTCGTCTGATCCCAACTTCCTCCAATCACACAGAATATTTACTGCTACCAACTTATATTTCTAAAATGTAATGAAATATCCTAGAGCTTAAGTCTTCAATTGGTCCCCACATTTTATCTATATGTTTAAACTCATCTCCGTAAAAGTTTTAATTGATGAAGGAAGGGAATTTATGATCTCAGACATTAGGAAAGTTTGCCAAGATACCTACAAGTAAGGTTTCTGTTTTGTTTTGTTTTAAGCTTTGATTTTAAAGTTATGAAAATCTTGAATTTTATAGCATATTTTATATTTCTTAAATATCATTCATTCAATATCACACTGCATATCAATCTGTAGGAAAACTTGAAAGTCACAGATGAAACTTCAATTATTTTTGTGATGTTAACTAACCAGTATAAGTTCAGTCATTCTTTGCAACCCCACAAACTGAAGCACACAAAACTTCCCTGTCCATCACCAACACACAGAGATTGTTCAAACTCATATCCATTGAATCGGTGATGCCATCCAAACATCTCATCTTCTGTCATCCATCATCCCCTTTTACTCCTGCATTCAATCTTTCCCAGCATTAGGGTGTTTTTCAATGAATCAGTACTTCGCATCCTGTGTCCAAAATATTGGAGCTTCAGCATAAGCCCTTCCAATGAATATTCAGGAATAATTTCCTTTAGGATTGATTGGTTTGACCTTCTTTCACCATAGTTCAAAAGCATCAATTCTTTTGTGCTCAGGTTTCCTTATGGTCCAACTCTCACATCCATACAGGACTACTGGAAAAAAGCATAGCTTTGATTAGACGATCTTTGGGTGCAGAGATTAAAGCATCTGCCTGCAATGTGGGAGATCTGGGTTCGATCCCTGGGTTGGGAAGATCCCCTGGAGAAGGAAATGGCAACCCACTCCCACTCCAGTATTCTTGTCTGGAGAATCCCATGGATGGAGGAGCTTGGTGGGCTACAGTCCACGGGTCGCAAAGAGTCGAGCACGACTGAGCGACTTCACTTTCACTTTCTTTCACTTTTGTCCACAGAGTAATGGCTCTGTTTTTTAATATGCTCTCTAATTTGGTCATAGCTTTTCTTCAAAGGAGGAAGTGTCTTTTAATTTCATGGCTGCCTTTAGCATCTGCAGTGATTTAGGAGCCCAAGGAAATAAAGTCCTATTTATTTTCTGTCTCTGTTTCTATTGTTTCCCTATATGTTTATCATGATAGATAGTGCAAATAGATGGGGGGCAAATAGATGGGGAAACAGTGGCTGACTTTATTTTTCTGGGCTCCAAAATCACTGCAGAATGTGATGCAGCCATGAAAGTAAAAGACATTTACTCCTTTGAAGGAAAGTTAGGACCAATCTAGACACCATATTAAAAAGCAGAGACATCACTTTGTCAACAAAGGTCCGTCTAGTCAAGGCTATAGTTTTTCCAGTGGCCATGTATGGATGTGAGAGTTGGACTATAAAGAAAACTGAACATCAAAGAATTGATGCTTTTGAACTGTGGTGTTGGAGAAGACTCTTGAGAGTCCCTTGGACTGCAAAGAGACCCAACCACGCCATCTTAAAGGAGATCAGTCCTGGATGTTTGTTGGAAGGACTGATGTTGAAGCTGAAACTCCAATAGTTTGGCCACCTGATACTAAGAGATGACTCATTTGAAACGACCCTAATGCTGGGAAAGATTGAGGGCTGGAGGAGAAGGGGATGGCAGAAGATGAGATTGTTGGATGGCATCAGTGACTCAATGGACATGGGTTTTGGTGGACTCTGGAAGTTGGTGATGGACAGGGAGGCCTGGCATGCTGTGATTTATGGGGTCGCAAAGAGTCAGACACGACTGAACAACAGAACTGAACTGAACTGGTGGAACTGGATGTCATGATCTTAGGATTTTTAATGTTGAGTTTTAAGACAGCTTTTTCTCTCTCCTCTATCACCTTCATCAAAAGGTTCTTCAGTTCCTCTTCACTTTCTGCCATAAAGGTGGTGCCATTTGCATTTTTGACATTAATTGTATTTCTCCCAGCAATCTTGGTTCCAGCTTGTGCTTCATCCAGCCCAGCATTTCTCATTATGTACTCTGCATATAGGATAAATAAGCAGGGTGATAAAATACAGCCTGACATCCTCCTTTCCCAATTTGGAACCATTCCATTGTTCTGCGTTTGGCTCTGATGATTGCTTCTTGACATTCATACATATTTCTCAGGAGGCAGGTCAGGTGGTCTGTTTTTCCCATCTCTTTAATAGTTTTCACAGTTTTTTGTGGTCCACACAGTTAAAGGCTTTTGTGTCATCAGTAAGATGGAGGTAGGTTTTTTTTTTTTTTTTTCCTGTAACTCTCTTGCTTTTTCTGTGATCCAACAGATGCTGGCAATTTGATCTCTGGTTCCTCTGCCTTTTCTAAATTCAGTGTGAGCATCTGGAAGTTCACAGTTCACATACTGTTGAGGCCTTGCTTGGAGAATTTTGAGCATTACTTTGCTAGTGTGTAAGAAGCGTGAAATCGTGCAGTGGTTTAAACACTGTTTGACATTGCCTTTCTTTGGGGTTTGAATGTAAACTGACCATTTTCAGGCCCGTGGCCATTGCTGTGACTTTCAGATTTGCTGTCATATAGAGTGCAGCACTTCATCAGTATCATCTTTAAGGATTTGAAATGGCTCAACCAAAATTTCATCACCTTAGCCAGTTTTATTCATAGTGATGCTTCCTAAGTCCCATTTGACTTTGCATCCTACTGTATCTTGCTCTAGGTGAGCGATCACACCATGGTGGTTATTTGGGTCATTAAGATTTTTTTAAATAGTTCTGTGTATTCTTCTCACCTCTTCTTATAATTTCTGCTTCTGTTATGTCCATAGAGTTTCTCTTCTTTATTGTGCCCATCTTTGCATGCAATATTCCCTTGGTATCTAATTTTCTTGAAGAGATCTCTAGTCTTTCTCATTATAGTGTTTTCCTCTATTTCTTTACATTGATCACTGAGGAAGGCTTTCTTATCTCTCCTTGCTAGTCTTTGGAACTCTCCATTCAGATGGGTATGTCTTTCCTTTTCGCCTCTGACTTTAGCTTCTCTTCTTTTCTCAGCTACTTGTAAGGCATCTTCAGATAACCATTTTGTATTTTTTCATTTCTTTTTCTGGGGATGGTCTTGATCACTACCTCCTATACAATGTAACATATGGCCAACCTTAGTTATTTGGCACTTGCCGAAGAATTGATGCTTTTGAAATGTAGTGTTGGAGAAGACTCTTGAGAGTCCCTTGGACTGCAAGGAGATCCAACCAGTCCATTCTGAAGGAGATCAACCCTGGGATTTCTTTGGAAGGAATGATGCTAAAGCTGAAACTCCAGTACTTTGGCCACCTCCTGAGAAGAGTTGACTCATTGGAAAAGACTCTGATGCTGGGAGGGATTGGGGGCAGGAGGAGAAGGGGACAAAAGAGGATGAGATGGCTGGATGGCATCACTGACTCGATGGACGCGAGTCTGAGTGAACTCCAGGAGTTGGTGATGAACAGGGAGGCCTTGCGTTCTGCGATTCATGGGGTCACAAAGAGTCGGACACGACTGAGTGACTGAACTGAATGGAACTGAACTATCAGATCTAATCCCTTGAATCTGTTTAACACTTCCACTGTATAATCATAAGGCATTCGACTTATGTCATATTTGAATGGTCTAGTGGTTTTCCCTACTTTCCTAAATTTAAGTCTGAATTTTGTAGTAAGGAGTTCATGATCTGAGCCACAGTCAGTTCCTGGCCCTTTTTTTTTTTTTTTTTTTTTTTGCTGACTGTATAGAGCTTCTCCATCTTTGGGTGCAAAGAATATAATCAGTCTGATTTTGTTATTGACCATCTGGTGATGTCCATGGGTAGAGTCTTCTCTTGTGTTGTTGGAAGATGGTGTTTGCTATGACCAGTGTGTTCTCTTGGCAAAATTCTTTTGACCCTTGGCAAAAGCTCTGCTTATTTTTGTTCTCCAAGGCCAAACTTGCCTCTTATTCCAGGTATCTTTTAATTTCCTACTTCTGCATTCCAGTACCCTATGATGAAAAAGACTTTTCATTTATTTATTTGTTTATTTGGTGTTAGTTCTGGAAGGTCTTGTAGTTCATCATAGAACTGTTCAATATCAGCTTCTTTGGCACTAGTGCTTGAGCCATAGACTTGGATACTGTGATACTGAATGGTTTGCCTTGGAATCATTCTGCCACTTTTGAGACTGCACTGAAGGACTGCATTTTGGACTCTTTTGTTGACTATGAGCAATTCTCCATCTCTAAGGGATTCTTGCCCACAGTAGTAAATATACAGGTCAACTGAATTAAGTTCACTCATTCTGATCCATTTTAGTTCACTGATTCTCTAAATGCTGATGTTCACTCTTGCCATCTCCTCTTTGGACACTTCCAATTTACCTTGATTCATGTACCTAACATTCCAGGATCTCATGCAATATTGTTCTTTACAGCATCGGTCTTAACTCCCATCAGTAGTCACATCTAGAACAGGTTTTTTAGTTTTATTTTTTATTTATTTATTTTTCACTTTGGCTCCATCTCTTCAAACTTTCTGGAGTTATTTCTCCACTCTTCTCCAGTAGCATATTGGCACCTGCTGACCTAGGAAGTTTATTTTTCAGTGTCATATGTTTTTACCTTTTCATATTGTTCATTGGGCTATTAAGGAGAGAATATTGAAGTGGTTTGCCATTCTCTTCTCCCATGGACCACGTTTTGACAGAACTCTCCATCTTGGCTGGCCCTACATGGCATGGCTTATAGTTTCATTGAGTTAGACAAGCCTGTGATCCACGTGATCAGTTTGATTTTTTTTTTCTATGACTGTGGTTTTCATAATGTCTGTCCTCTGATGGATAAGGATAGGAGGCTTATGAAATCTTTCCTGATAAGAGAGACTGATTGTGGGGGAAACTGGGTCTTGTTCTGATGGGCAGGGCTATGCTCAGTAAATTTTTAATTCAATTTTCTTTTGTTGGGCAGGGCTGTGTTCTCTCCCTGTTGTTTGTCCTCAGGCCAAATTATGGTATAGGTAAAAGCAGCCTCCTTCAAAAGGATTTGTGCATGTATTGTTGTATTCAGTGCCCCTGATACCACATCAGGCCACTGTCCACCCGTGCACACGCTGGAGACCCCTGGACACACACAGAAAGTCTGGCTGAGTCTCTTGAGAGCTCTTTGCTCTTATCCCCCTGCTCCTGGTGCACACAAGATTTTGAAGGATAATTGCTTTACAGGTTTTTTCTGTTTTCTGTCAAACCTCAACATGAATCAGCCATAAGTATACATATATCCCCTCCCTTGTGAACCTCCCTCCCATTTGTTTTTGCCCACCAAGAGTTTGTTTCCCCAGTCCTGTGGAAGTCTGTAATCAAATCTCACTGTGCTCCAAAGTCAAATTCGCTGTGGCTTCTCAGTCCCTTTGCCTGACCCCCAGATTGGGAAATCTGTTGTGGGTCCTGGAACTTTCTTAACAGTGTGAGAATTCTTTGGTATAATTGTTCTGCAGTTTGTGGGTCATTTGCACACCTGCTGTATGGTGGGGCTAATATCTACCTTCTCCAAGAGGGCTTATGCCACACACTGCATGGCCAGGTCTGCTACAGCCAGAGCTCCTGTCCCTGCGGAAGGCCACTGTTGACCTCTGCCTCCATAAGAGACCTTAAATACATTCCCAGAGTATATAGCTCTACCTGAGAAGTACAGACTTAGAGGGTAAAGCAAAAAGTCCTTCATACAGCAGAATATGTGTCTTGTTTACCTTTCTAGCAATATCTGTCTCAACCTGATCCTTTGTCCAGTCACCTTCTGATCCAAGAAACAATGACTTTTTAAATGACTGCAATCGTGTATGGATTCTTTTAAAAATCTTGATCAAAAGTCATCCTGGGACACTTTAGCCTATTCTTTCCAGGTACAGGCGAAGGAAATGGCAACCCACTCCAGTATTCTTGCTTGGAAAATTCCATGGACAGAGAAGCCGGTAGGCTGCAGTCCATGGGGTCGCAAAGAGTCGGACACGACTGAGCAACTTGACTTTTCATAGCGTTTACACCTTTCTCTGCCAGCAGGTGCTTATGCATTTCTCTTTTGCTTTAAAATTTAGGTTTATGAAAGAAAAAAAAAATGTAAGTATCCATTCTTGTATCTCTGGCACTTGGAATAGCTACTAACACATATTGGTGCTCAAAAAATATTTGTTAAATGAAAGTAAAAGTAACAGTGACTGAATGCACTAAATGGCAAGGATGTTATGTCTCTTAAGGACAGATAATCATTCCCAATTCCGTTTAGGACAAATCATTAACAAAGCACTAAAATTCCAAGTGATATAATGAATATCATTAAATTTGTCAGAAACATAATTTATGATTAACTATTTTCAATTTCTGATTATGTTTGACATGATTTGACAACAATAGGCTGTATTTAAGGTGTGCATGTATACAATTTTAAAGCTTTCATTGCCAAAATGTAGATGAAATTTAAATGAGATTTCTAATTTGATTCAGTGAGCTGTAGTAAAATCTTTTCTTGTTTGACAAATGAATTATTAAGCATAACCAGTTTGAATACATTCAATAAAATAGCAATCTTGCATTCTTTTAGGTTTTGAATTTCTAGAATACAAATAATCAAGTGTTCTACATGTTATTTTAAAATAATTTTTAGATGCTAATTTCTAATAAATAATTTTTCTTCCTAATATATGTTAGGTCTGTATTTCAATTTTGACATAAACTCACACAGTTTCAATGTTTAGCTAGCTTTTTATCTGTTTCTTGATGATAGTTTCTTCATCCAGATTTCTTCAACTTCTTTTTTTCTCTGGATTTACTCAGATTGTGCTAGGATTTTCTTCACAGAAACCATAAAGGAGGGATGATTCAGGGACCAGGAAGCAAATCTAATCATCAGATTCCTGTTTCACACATAGTATATTAAACAGTGTGTACTTTCTTTCCTCTATCTCTTCAGTTCCTTCATAGCGTTTATATTTTTTGTGGTTTGCCCAGATACTGAAATCTTTTCCAATCATCTTTTCATTGGTTGTTGCTGTCACCTTTTACTTATTCATTATTTACTTTTTCAGGCATCTGATTTTCACCTATTATTTCCAGATCACATAACTAAAATCATCAACCGACATGAGAAAACATTAACCATACCACGACCCTAGAGTTGAAATCTCCATTCCTGACTGGACTCCAGGATTTAATGACTAAGTTTATACAATGGTAACACCACTGGAATATCTAGTAGGCATCACAAATATAACATGAGCAAGCAAAACAATCTAAGCAGCCCTACTTTTATTTTCCCTTATTTATGATGATAAATTTAAAAACCTTAACAGTAATTTATTTTTCCTTCAGGTCAGTTCAGTCTCTCAGTCGTGTCCGACTCTTTGTGACCCCATGAATCCTTGAATTTATCAGCAGATTGTGGCTACTTTACCTGTAAAAAATAGCCCAAATGTGTCTGTTTATCACTGTCTCAATTACTAACATTCAAGTCTGTCAAATTGTTTCCCTCCCAAATGAGAATAATATTTTAACTGTTTTCCTTGTGTTAACACTCACTATACTACCATACACATCACATATAGAGTGATTAAAAAAAAACTAATATGATTTCAATATATAAATCAGTATGATAACTTCTGGCAGTACTTCAAATAAAATCCAGACTCTTTGGTGTATATGATATGGCCATTGACAATCCATCAGATAGCAACCCACATCACTACTTTCTTGCTTAATTAGTTTCCAGACACACTGGGCATCTTCAGTTTCCTAACACACTCTAACCTGTGGGTTCTGTACCAGCAGCCCTCTCAACGTGGAATATTATCACTGGGATAACTCTTGCTTATTTAGACTTTAGTGAAAATGGAGACTCCTTGAAGCAGTTTATCTTAGCTTTCTGGTTACTCTCTCATATCACCCTGTTTTATTTTGCTGTATGGACCTTATCAATGTATATACACAGAGAGACATGCGTGCATATGAGTCCTTGTATATTTCTCATTTTTATTTTTCATTTCTCACAGTAGAAAATTAAGAGTGAAAACCTTGTCCTGCCACTGTTTCTGTAACAACAAAACAGTATTTGGTACAAAATTAAACTAGTGAGTTAATGAATTACTGGAATGCAGAGTATATTTGTATATAAAAATTACATAGAAATAAAACCACATGATAATATATTTATTTTAAAAAGAATTTTAGAAAGAAATGAACTTAATCTATTTTAGAATTTTTCTTTCTGAAATTATACATAAATGACTTTTAATCCTCAGAAAAAGTTGCTTATTGATCTAGTCATTATCAGTTGGAAAGCTAAAGCTCCTGTTTATCCTACTGAATTGATTTTAATTAAATTCCTTTTAGGTGTATTTGGCTTTGGATATGGTAATAACATTAAGAAAGACACTAAATTTAGTATAAACAAGTATTTCACTGTACAGCCTGGTGTTTTCAATTTCTTCTTAGGTAGAAAATAAAAAAAAGTAAGGGACTCAGCACAATTTCTATAAGTACCAGAGCATAATCTGACAAGGAAAATTGGAGAAAGGGTCCTTTAATTTCAGATCAAGTCAGAATTATAGCTTGTTCATTTATAGCCAAAAATCAGACTTGTTGACAAGAAGCCTGATCCAAAAAGCCTGGGAAAAAGTCAACACTTCCACCGATGATGGATTCAAGTCAGATAGAAATTTACAGCTGAAGGAAATATAATCTGTTCCTAGTTTGCATTTAGAGGAATCTTACCTTAGACAACAATAACAACAAAACCCTTGGCCTCCTTTGCCCCTTCTGTTACTATTCCCCCAAAATAGGTGCGATGAATTACCTGGGTGATAGGAAATAGCTTTTGGTTCAAAGTTCTCAGTTAAGGTGGAGCTAATCTTTCTGAAGTCCAGTTTACAGGAGAATATACTATTGTCTCCAGCAGCACTAGCAGGTAAGAACCTAAGAAGGTAAGAACCTAAGTATTCTGACCTGCAGACTGCTATGCCCTGTAGATCTTATACTAGCTATACTCTTCTAGATGCTATAATTAATCAGTTTAATATTTTGGTTCTCTGTTTGATGGATGTGCTTTTACTACACATTGGTTCAAACTCAGACATGGAAGAAGAATGCTATTTCTTCAAACATGGACTGACCCAAGAGGTTTAAGGTCTGTGTATCTATATTTAAGACCTGTGTATATCAGAAATACACTTTCCTTCTATTCCTTCTGCAGTATTACAGGTAGAGCCTGAGGCAGTTATAGATTCTATGGAGATGAATTGGAAAGAACGTGTACTCAAGTCTTGAACAAAAAACTGAGAAGTAAGTATTTAAGACCTAAGACAAAATAGCTGGGTGGTAGGATGACCCTGCCTAGTGAGATTAGACAGAGTGGCCCCTGCTTCACCTTGGTGTCCACACACAGACTTCAGCACAAAGTTCAGATACAAGGCATGGAAGCAGCAGGGTGACTTGACACTTAATTCCCTATGTGAATAAATCCCCAGGAATTAGTAAGCGTTATGTGAAACATCGCTTAATTGTGTCTTTCTGACTCGTGATCCCATGACTTGCAGCTGTCTAGGCTCCTCTATCCAATGAATTTTCCAGGCAAGAATACTGTAGTGGGTTGCCATTTCCTCCTAATCCTAGCTATGTTTCTTCTTAACTGAAAGTCTAGACCTGCTGAAACTATGTGTCTAATAACATGATGGGAAGTGTATGTTTATAAAGTAGGTGGAAGATGATGGATATGTATGAAAAATTTGGAGTAACACAGACCTACAGAGGGGCTTCCTTATTAATTAAAAATCCACTGAAAATTGTGATGCATGTTGTTAACTCAAAATATTTGCTTCCTCAATTATAAACTTCTGATTGTTTTATGTTTACTAAACATTTTTGTCTTGAAAATTATATATCCTAATTACATTATATATGTTAGTATATATAATACCTGATGAAAATGTATAATAATAACCTGAGAAAGTACACATTTTAAAATAAAAATACACAAAATCAGATTTATAACATTCTCTTTACGGTGCTGTCACATGTTTCTAGGAAACTTTTACAACTGGAAATTGCCCTTGAAAACCCATATTTTTGATGATGTGCAGAAGACTATGAGTCACAGGTATTAGTTTTCAATCCCCACTCTTCCTGTCTCCACCTCCGCTCCACCATGGCCTTTGCTACAAAGACCAAGACCATCAACTGCATTTGATCTTTGGGATATTTAAAAATATATGCAATTTAATGAAATTGATGCAAATTAAGATTGTTGACTGTCTATGTCCTCAGTCCCTCAATTGTGTCTGACTCTTTGTGACTCCATGTACTATTGTATAGCCTGGTAGGCTCCTCTGGGCATGGAATTTTTCAGGTAGGAATACTGAAGGGAGTTGTCATTTCCTTCTCCAGGGAATCCTCCTCACCCAGGGGTTAACTATCTTTATTTTTTGCTATAATATCTCAGCTTAATTAATTCAATAACAACCAGAAAACATAAGGACATTGGTGATTATTGATAGTCAGGCATTTTCAAAACCATGGAATTTAAGACTGAGTCAATACCAAGTTTTATTTTTTTTTTAAATCCTTGATCCCTCAGAGGATCCTCATAATTAATGGATTGTTAATTAAATAATATGTTTCTTAATTAAATGTTAATATTTTTCAGTGTCCAAACATTAAGAGCATTAGAAAATAAACGAAATTGGTGAAATTACACCAAGTTGGTGTGGATTTCTTAAAACTGTGAGCAACATAAGTGTTAGAAATTATCTCTTATTATACCTTTAGAAATTTTTAACCTATTCTCAGGTCATGAACAATTAATAATAACAAGATTACCCTTTGTGATTATACACTTGCAGATTTCCTAACAGTCTATCAGATGGAATTACAATATAGAAACCCATTTCCTTATAATTCTCAGTCCTAGAAATGAATCATATTTTTCTCTATATAATGAAGTAGGAGTTTATTAGGCATGCCATCAGAGTTGAAAGGAAAAGCACAACAGACCTATTTCATGGTACAGTAGACTTTATATCACTGGGCACTTCAGAAAGGAGATATTAGATTTACAGAAATAATCCTGTTTCAGTTTTTAGTCAGAATTACAACACATTCAAAGGTCTGAGCACAAATTGACTCAAGCTTGAATTCATCAGGGAAACTATCTAAATTGGTTGGATTTTATGCTTTCAAATCAGTCCAATTCTTTGTAGACACTTGGTAATCATACACTAATCTCACTGCAGTGAAAGTATTTATTTATTCACAAAGAGCTGCACAGAGCACTGAGAGGATGCTAATGAGCTACTGTGCATGCAACCATTGGGAGACAGGCTGTTCAATGTCTTTTAACTATGGTGGAGCAGCAAGGGATTGGTCATTAAATAAAAGACGTCAAAATTAGTTAGCATGTAGAATTCTTATTCTTAAAAGGACATAGAAGAGAAAGTTAGTGATCTATTTCTCAATTCTACTTTTAAGTAGTATACAAAAGGCCTTGTTAGGAAAAAATGGCCATGCATTTTCCAAAAATTAAGACAGCCAGATCTAGTATAACTAATCCTGATGATCTATGTCTGTTATATTAGAGTGAAGAAATGGGAAAAAAGAAAGCAGCCAATGAGGAAAAGTTGAGTAGAACAACAAAGGGACAAATAGTTATACACATAAATAATTCAGTTGGATATTTAAATTTCTAATGAAATTTACTTAGACTAAGTCCTCTAAGGAGGACTAAGGCAAAGTCCTCCCACAAATATTTTATATATATTTATAAACCAAGAATAATATATTACTACTGAATATCTGTATGTACAAAACTACAGTCTCTGAACAATAGGTATCAAGAACAGAGATTAAAAAATATATCATGATATCTAATCAAATGCAAGATGTTACAGATTACTAGGGACTTCCCTGATAGCTCAGCTGGTAAAGAATCTGCCTGCAATGTGGGAGACTCTGATTCAGTTATTGGGTAGGGAAGATCCCCTGGAGAAGGGATAAGTTACCCACTCCAGTATTCTTGCATTTCATTTGTGGCACAGACAGTAAAGAATCCATCTGCAATGTGGGAGACCTGGATTCAATACTTGGGTTGGGAAGATCCCCAGGAGGAGGACATGGCAACCCACTCCAGTATTATTGTCTGGAGAAACCCATGGAGAGAGGAGCCTGGAAGGCTACAACCCATTGGGTTGCAAAGTGTCAGACACAACTGAGTGACTAAGCACAGTATGACACAGATTACTAAATGAACTATATAGACTGATAAACACAACACTGATTTTGAGACATTCCCTGGCATAGAAATGGTAAAAGATGAAGAAAAGCAAGAATTATGTTTTAAAATTTGTGAAGTGCTTTGAAACCAGAAATAAATGACTGATATTCTGGATGAGTTAGGCATAGTCTAGATAGTAGACAGTAACAACATTAGCAATCTGGACAGGGACATTTATATAAAGAGTTAACTAGAAAAATAGGGTTACTAAGAGGATTGAAGACTAGCACTGCTGCAGCATTCCTCAGGTCTATCCACTGTGGTGGGAAACATATCCAAACACATGGAGAGAACAATGCTGAAAGAGTTCCATTGCAGAGAGAATACTCTCTTCTCTCAAAGATATGGTGTTTTGTCTATTTTCCAAATTTGATAGTGCTACTTGTTTTTGATACTTTTAATACCTTGTGTTATTTATCATGTAATTAGTATAGAGACAACTAATAATAAAGTATACTCCTCTCTCCATTCTACCACGTTAGGAAGTTGACCCCACCATAGAGCTACAGACACTTGGATGGCAAAAAGAGAGCCTTGTGCACCAGGACACAGGAGAAAGGAGCAGTGACCCTTCAAGAGACTGACTCAGACTTGTCTGTGAGTGTCCAGTGGAAGTGTGGGTCGGTAGTGGCCTGCTGCAGGGTTGGGGGTACTGAGTGTAGCAGTACATGCATGAGATGTTTGAAGAAGGTCACCATTGTCTTCATAATCTCCACCATAACTTGGCCCCAGGTAAATAGCAGAGAGAGAATACAGCTCCATCCATGAGCAGAAAACTGAATTAAAGACCAAGGTTCCACCCTCAGTCAGTCTCGTCCATCAGGAAGCTTCCATGAGACAGACTGAAAACCACAATCACAGAAAACTAACCAATCTAAAAACATGGACCACAGCCTTGTCTAACTCAATTAATCTATGAGCCCCTGTAGGGCCACCCAGGCCTACAGGACCTATAGGGTCACCCAGGGTGAATGGGTCATGATGGAGAGTTCTGATAAAACGTGGTGCGATGGAGAAGGGAATGCCGCACCACTTCAGGATTCTTGCCTTGAGAATCTCATGAACAGTATGAAAAAGGCAGCAAGATAGGAAATAAAAAATTATCTCCCCGGTCGGTAGGTGCCCAATATGCTACTGAAGATCAGTGGAGAAATAACTCCAGAAAGAATGGAGAGACAGAGCCAAAGCAAAAACAACTCCCAGTTGTGGATGTGACAGGTGATGGAAGCAAGGTCCAATGCTATAAATAGCAATGTTGCATAAGAACCTGGAATGTTAGGTCCAAGAATTAAGGTAAATTGAAAGTGTTCAAACAGGAGATGGCAAGAGTGAACGTCAGCATTTTAGGAATCAACTAACTAAAATGGAATGAAATGGGTGAATTTAACTCAGATGACCATTATACCTACTACTGTGGACAAGAATCCCTTAGAAGAAATGGAGTAGCCATTATCATCAACAAAAGAGTCTGAAATGCATTACTTGGATACAATCTCAAAAATGACAGAATGATCTCTGTTTGTTTCCAAGGCAAACCATTCAATATCATGGTAATCCAAGTCTATGCCCTGACCAGTAATGCTGAAAAAGCTGAAGTTGAATGGTTCTAAGAATACCTACCAGAACTTTTAGAACTAATACCCCCAAAAGATGTCCTTTTCATTATAGGGGACTGGAATGCAAAAGTAGGATATAAAGAGATACCTGGAATAACAGCGAAATTTGGCCTTGGAGTACAAAATTAAGCAGGGCAAGGCTAACAGGGTTTTGCCAAGAGAATGCACTGGTCATGGAAAACACCCTCTTCCAACAACAAAGGAGGAGACTCTACACATGGACATCAACAGATGGTCAGCACCAAAATCAGACTGATTATATTCTTTGCAGCCAAAGAAAGAGAAGCTCTATACAGTCGGCCAGAGCACGACAAGGAATGGTCTGTGGCTCAGATCATGAAATCCTTATTGACAAATTCAGAATTAAATTGAAGAAAGTAGGGAAAACCACTAGAACATTCAGATATGACCTAAATCAAATCCCTTATGATTATACACTGGAAGTGAGAAATGGATTTAAGGGGCTAGATCTGATAGACAGAATGCCTGATGAATTATGGACATTGTATAAGAGACAGGGATCAAGACCATCTCCAATAAAAAGAAATGCAAAAAAAGCAAAATGGCTCTTTGAGAAGGTCTTACAAATAGCTGTAATAAGAAGAGAAGTGAAAAGCAAGGAGAAAAGGAAAGATATACCCATCTGAATGCAGAGTTCCAAAGAATCACAAGGAGAGATAAGAAAGCCTTCCTCAGTGATCAGTTCAAAGAAATAGAGGAAAACAACAGAATGGGGAAGACTAGAGATCTCTTCAAAAAAGTTATTGATACCAAGGGAACATTTCAAAACCTATGGAAAGATGGGATCAATAAAGGATATAAATAGTATGGACCTAACAGAAGCAAAAAAATATTAAGAAGAGGTGGCAAGAATGCACAGAACTATACAAAAAAAAAAATCTTCACGACACGGATAATCACGATGGTGTGATCACTTACCTAGAGCCAGACATTCTGGAATGTGAAGTCAAGAGGACCTTAGAAAGCTTCACTAAGAGCAAAGCTAGTGGAAGTGATGGATTTTCAGTTGAGCTATTTCAAATCCTGAAAGATGATGCTGTGAAAGTGCTGTACTCAGTACGACAGAAAATTTGGAAAACTCAGCAATGACCACAGGACTGAAAAAGGCCAGTTTTCATTCCAATCCCAAAGAAATACAATGCCAAAGAATACTCAAATTACTGCACAGTTGCACTCATCTCACACGCAAGTAAAACAATGCTCAAAATTCTCCAAGCCAAGCTAAACAGTACCTGAACCATGAAATTTCAGATGTTCAAGCAGGTTTTAGAAAAGGCAGAAGTACCAGAGATCAAATTTACAACATTCCCTGGATCATTGAAAAAGCAAGAGAGTTCCAGAAAATATCTATTTCTGCTTTACTGACTATGCCAAAGCCTTTGACTGTGTGGGTCACAATAAACTATGGGAAATTCAAGAGTTGGGAATACCAGAACACCTGACCTGCCTCTTGAGAAACCTGTATGCAGGTCAGAAAGTAACAGTTAGAACTGGTCATGGAACAACAGGCTGGTTCCAAATAGGACAAGAAATACTTCAAGGCTGTATACTGTCACCCTGTTTATTTATCTTACATGAAGAGTACATCATGAGAAACGCTGGGCTGGATGAAGCCAAGCTGAAATAAAGATTGCTGGGAGAAATATCAATAACCTCAGATATGCAGATGACACCACCCTTATGCCAGATAGTGAAGAAGAACTAAAGAGCCCCTTGATGAAAGTGAAAGTGGAGAGTGAAAAAGTTAACTTAAAAATCAACATTCAGAAAACAAAGATCATGGCATCCAGTCCCATCACTTCATACCAAATAGATTGGTAAACATTGGTAGACTTTTTTTTTTACTCCAAAAATCACTGCAGATGGTGACTCCAGCCATAAAATTAAAAGACTTACTCCTTGGAAGGAAATTTATGGCCAACCTAGACAGCATATTAAAAAGAAGACATTACTTTGCTAACAAAGGTCCATCTAGTCAAGGCTATGCTTTTGCCAGTAGTCATGTATGGACATAAGATTTGGACTATAAAGAAAGCTAAGTGCCAAAGAACTGATGCTTTTGAACTGTGGTGTTGGAGAAGACTCTTGAGAGTCCCTTGGACTGCAAGGAGATCCAACCAGTGGACTGTAAGGAGATCAGTCCTGGGTGTTCATTGGAAGGACTGCTGTTGACACTGAAACTCCAATACTTTGGCCACCTGATGTTGGGAAACACTGAAGGTGTGAAAAGAAGGGGAAAACAGAGGATGAAGTCGTTTGATGGTATCACTGAATGAATGAACATGAGTTTGGGTAAACTCTGAGCGTTGATAATGGACTTAGAGGCCTGGCATGCTGCAGTCCATGGTTTTGCAAAGAGTTGGACATGACTGAGGGACTGAACTGAACTGAATTGAGTAAGTTACCTGTATGAAGGTAGAGATAAAATCCTCAGTCAGATTGCTATTTCCTGGCTGTTAGTCTAATTTATGTAAAAGCCATCGAATTGTTAAACTTAATGGTAATTAGTAACATCATCTTCTACACCCTATTGCTAACTTTTCTCATGCTACTAGGAACCATTTCTATTGTACTGAAGAACTGATTGCATGTGAAGTCTTCTTTGAATACTAATTTTGTTATCTTGGATGATGCCAACTCCATTTAGATCACTACCATATCAGTGTATACCTCATTTTCTTAACATTCTGTTTTCCAATTAGCTTATATTCCATTCACATTAAATACTCTCATGGCTTCATGGATGTTTTCTTTAACATCACACTGCTCCATTTCTCAGCTGATAAACACAGCTGTTCTGTTGATATAATGTTACTCAGTTAATGATGTGATGTCTATCACCTACCTTTGTTGCTTATTCTCAACACTTTTACTTTGGCCCCCAGGCCTTTGTACTTTTTTCTTTTATTCCACAAAACTACTATTTTGCAAATATTTAAATTATTTTGCTGAATTTTCTAGTAGCATTCACAAGTAAACTTTGGTCAGAGCTCCCAACTATGTGTCACTATGCCAATGCATAGGTTCTGGGTGGACCTAGGTTTTAATCCCTTTAGCCTATGATCCAACAGATGTTGACAATTTTATGCCTGGTTTCTATGCTTTTTCTAAATCCACCTTGGACATCTGAAAGTTCTTGGTTAACCTACCACTGAAGTCTAGCTTTAAGGATTTGGAACATTAATCTGCTAACATGTGGAATGAGCTCAACTGCTAGGTAGTTTGAACTTTTTTGGCATAGCCTTTCTTTGGGATTGGAATGAAAACTGACCTTTTCCTGTCCTGTGGCCACTGCTGTGTTTTTCAAATTTGCTGGCCTATCGAGTGCAACCACTTTAACAGCATCATTTTTAAAGGTTTGAAAGAATTCAGCTAGAATGCCATCACCTCCACTAGCTTTGTTCCTGGTAATGCTTTCCAAAGCTTTCTTGACTTCACACTCCAGATTGTTTGGTTCTAGGTGAGTGATCACATCACGGTGGTTATACAGGTCATTAATACTTTTGTGTACAGTTTTTCTGTGTATTCTTGCCACCTCTTCTTAATATTTTCTGCTTCTGTTATGTCCATACTGTTTCTGTGCTTCATTGTGGCCATCTTTGTATGAAATATTCGCTTGGTGTCTCTTATTATTTTTTTTTAAATAGATCTCTATTCTTTCCCATATTTATTGCTTTCTATTTATTTATTTATTTTTGCATTGTTCACTGGAGAGGCCTTTGTTATATCTCCTTACTATTTTTTGGAGCTCTGCATTCAGATGGGTATAGCTTTCCTTTTCTCCTTTTGGCTCCAAAGAATTTAATCAATCTTATTTTGGTATTGACCACTTGTTTGTGTCCATTTGTAGAGTGGTCTCTTATTTTGCTAGAAGAGGGTGTTTACTATAACTAGTGTGTTCTGAAAAACTCTCTTACCCTTTGTCCTGCTTCATTTTATATTCCAAGGTCAAACTTGCCTGTTGTTCCAGGTTTCTCTTGACTTCCTGCTTTTGCATTCCAGTATCTTATGATGAAAAAGACCTCTTTTTCTCTTTTTTTTTTAATGTTAGTTCTAGAAAGTCTTTTAGGTCTTCATAGAACCATTCAACTTCATCTTCTTCAACATTAGTGGTTGGGGCATAGACTTGGATTACTGTAATATTGAATATTTTCCTTTGTAAATGAACCGAGTTCATTCTGTCTTTTTTTTTTTTTTTTTTTTGAGATTGCACACAAGTACTGCATTTCAGACACTTCTGTTGACTATGTGGGCTACTCGATTTCTTCTAAGGGATTCTTGCCCATAGTAGTAGATAAAATGGTCATTTGAGTTAAATTCACACATCCTCATCCCTTTGGAGTTGATGATGGACAGGGAGACCTGGCGTGCTGCTGTTCATGGGGTCACAAAGGGTCAGATACAACTGAGCGACTGAACTGAACTGAACTTATTCCTAAAATGACAATGTTTACTCTGGCCATCTCCTGTTTGTCTACTTTCAACTTACTTTGATTCATGGACCTAACAGTTTCAGGTTCCTATGCAGTATTGTTCTTTATAGCATCATACTTTACTTTCACCACTAGACCCATTCAAATCAGGACATCCTCCCAGCTTTGGCTCAGTCTCTTCATTCTTTATGGAGCTATTTCTCTGCTCTTCTCCAATAGCATACTAGATGTCTACTGACGGGATATCCATCATTCAGTGTTTTATCTCTTTTCCTTTTCACACTGTTCATGGGGTTCTCTAAGCAAGAATTCTGAAGTGATTTGCATCCCCTTCTCCAGTGAACCACGTTTTGTAGAAAAATTACTATATTTTAAGGGTAAAAATACTTTGGGGACATGTAGAAATAAAAAAGCAGAAAGTGGTTTATAGTGGAAAGAAAATTAAATTAAAATCAGATTCATTTTATTTTTTAACAGCAGCATTATGCCAGACATAAATTAAATATGCAAACACTTCAGGAAACTTCCAGTATTGATGGAGAGAAAAATATGAGAATATTTTATAGCAAGCAAAATGTGCTTTTGTGAATAAAAGGCCCAGATCTATGATAATAATTACACAGTAATAAAAGGATTATTATTTCAAGAGCCATCCCTGAGGAATCTCCCAGACTCAGCTTTATACCACCAAAATCTCAACATAAGGATAGGTGGCAAGCATGATAAATGTATTTACTTTTAGGAATAAAGTAAATAAAGGATAAGTATGAATGTGCATTGTATGGACTGTCAATAGGTCTAGGATATAAAGATATTATATAGAAATTTAGAGGAGAATAATGAGAGTTCATGAACAAAACTTAAAATATTATCCACAGTTGAGTTGATCATGGATATTTTACTCATTTTTCTTCTTTTATTTTATGTCTATGCTCTACTCGGTCATGTCCAGCTCTTTGTTACCCCATGGACTTTAACCTGCCAGGCTCCTCTGTTCATGGGATTTTCCAGGCAAGAATACTGGAGTTGGTTGCCATTTCTTTCTCTTTTATGTCTAGACTGTGGGGTAAAGTAAACTAGTAATATTGAGAAAATCTGGCTTTTTTGTCCCTTGTTTTCTTGAGAATAGGATATTAATATGAAAGAAAGGACATGCAGATACTACAAAGCAGATGTTAAGTATAAGATTCAATGGTGAATTTGAATTGATAATTCCAGAAGGAAGACATGGAGAAGTTGAATTTTGCTATATGTTTAAAAGTGCATTTTAAAAATGAGCACAAGTAAACAATGGTATCTAGGAAGGTACAATTGAATGATAAAAATGTGAAATAAAAAAGTAAGCACATGATTCTGTAAAAGACAGGAGAGTGCTAATTTTGTAGTGAGAGAGCAGTTCACAATGATGCAGTGGGGCGTCCTCAGGGATAACTGGTAAATTTCAATTCTTCTAACTGAGTGGTGGTTATCAGGATGTGTTACCTTGTTCACTGTATAGTAATAAATTGAGATATACGTTTATTACTTGTCATTTAATATATCTTTACAATAAAAAAGTTAAGATCTTTTCAAACTCTGAAAACCAAATGAAATGAAAGACTTAAAGACATTATGTGTGTATTGAGAAATTGCTCCTTATTTAAACTTTTTTTTTTAAGCCAACACAGGAGTCTCAGGATCATGGCAAATGTAACACTAACTGCCCCCCCCCCCCCCCCGCCAAACTTGTCATATTGCATCTCAAAAATGACATTTCTGCATGAATTTCACACAGCCCTGCCCTTGGTGTTCCCTGGCCATGTCCACTTCTGCTCAACACTTCAGTGAGAACTTGGTGGAACTATGGGGTAAACTGTTATTAAATACAAACATCTTTCAGTGGCTACAAAATGTTTAGCAGTTTTACAAACACAGTGTTGTGTTCTGATTTTCATTCTCAGGTTACATTTCAATCAAGAGAGTATAATTCCCACCAGGAGCAGAGATTGTAGCATTCCTGACCAGTGACGAGGTGTTGGGCTCAAAATCGGAGAAAAGCAGTGTAGCAACAGCAAACAGAGTGTCAGATGGTCAGAAAAGAGGAACTGACGACAGAGAGAGAGGTGGTTTGGGGCACTAACTAGCTACTTTAGAGATTCAACGGAGTTTTCAGGAATATGATTGGCTTTGGAACAGGTAATGATAGACTTTAATTTCAAAAGAAAAATATGACCAAGTAGACAGATGTGCACTTACCAAACATACTGCTGGGGCCTTAGGGCATATGAAAACAAAACAAAACAAAAATATCCAGACGAAATTACTATAATAACTAAGACACTTGGGCTAAGTGTTTCAGTTGAAGTGGTATTAAAATCACATGATAGCAAATAGTAACTGTGCATAATTATACTAAAAGTCACTGCTTAAAAATGAATATAATTTTCATTTCATGTTATGGGTTTTTACCCAATCATCTTGTTTTGTTCAGTATATCTGTCAGAGGGATTAGCAGTGGCATACATGAGCTCCTAGACACTGTTTTAAATCTTCTTGTGTCTCTTATACCCACCAGAAGTTTGGGTACATTTGTTGAAAACCAAGGATTCAATAATCTACCTACTTCTACAGTTCAACAATTGCATGATTTAGCAAGATACTGTCTACATGCATTCTTATGCATTAGTTTTAGTATCACCATCAGCTTAACATGAAATTTAAAAAAAACACTTAATATTTTGAAAAAACACTTATTATTTTGAAAAAAACACTTAATATTTTGAAATTTATATAGAGTTCTGTCTATATATTTTAACTACCATTTATGTAATTCGATACTGTTAACATTAGTTAATAATTTATGTGTTTTTTAAAGTTTTAGATTTACTAAAATATTTTTATGAGAAAAACAGAATAAAACATTATATTCTCTCTGAGGAAATTCAACTTAATTACTATTTAAATGAACTTAGAATATTATACCCTTAGATGTATACAGTACTTTTCTAAGTGTTATTGTGTAAGTATTTGTTTTAATTCAAAAGTTTCTTATGATTCTACCTGCTGAGAATATTAGTTGCTGTGTGTCTATGATGTATGCTTATAAAAACACATGGGGAGGTAGAATCTGAGTTTTCTACAGTCTAATACTCATAATGAGAATCATATCAATTCTTGGATAACTGTTAACACCTCACATCTAACCTCTAGAGAATTAAAATTTTATTTGAAATGAAAATTCATTTGATAGGCCTAAAATATATGAATGTCTGGTTATTTATCTGGCAGGAAACTATAGTGAAATCACACACTTCAATTTTTACAGGGCTTGGAAGCACATTAATCAATGTCTACTGCAGTTTTTATCTGACAGAGAAGAAAATCAAACATTAAAACAATAAATCATGTTGGATTTGAGGAAGCAAAGTTACTTTACAGACCAAGTGACAACTACATAATTTAACTGTAAGAAGTTGATAACACCACATTTTATTTTGGCTAGACAGCTTTAAAGGTAGGGATAATTGATCATATCTGTGATTTATACAACTTCTCAAAAGAAAAATGTCTAAAAAACTTAGGAATAAGTTCAGAAATACATGGCATTTTTGTGGTGGTGTTTAAGAATCTCACTTTCTTCCCCTGCTATGTAAACATAGGGAAAACTGAAGTCAATTATTTTTATTTTATATTTCTGTTGTATTAAAAAAACACCAAATTATAAAGCACTATTTTGCTTTTCTCTTACAGATGGATTGAGTAATGATGAAAAAAGGAATATCTGAGTCAAAATTGCATATGTTTCACTATAATGAAGAAATTTACTCCTACAATCATTGAATATGCAAATATCTCATATCTTGCTAAATGATATAATAGTAAGTCTTGTTCAGTTCAGTTTCAGTTCAGTTCAGTCACTCAGCTGTGTCTGACTCTTTGCGACGCCATGAATCGCAGCACACCAGGCTTCCCTGTCCATCACCAACTCCCGGAATTCACTCAGACTCACTTCCATCGAGTCAGTGATTCCATCCAGCCATCTCATCCATGGCCGCCCCTTCTCCTCCTGCCTCCAATCCCTCCCAGCATCAGAGTCTTTTCCAATGAGTCAACTATTCACATGAGGTGGCCAAATATTGGAGTTTCAGCTTTAGCATCATTCCTTCCAAAGAAACCCCAGGGTTGATCTCCTTCAGAATGGAAAAGTTGGATCTCCTTGCAGTCCGAGGCACTATCAAGAGTCTTTTCCAACACCACAGTTCAAAAGAATCAATTCTTTGGCACTCAGCTTTCTTCACAGTCCAACTCTCACATCCATACATGACTACTGGAAAAACTATAGCCTTGACTAGACGGATTTAGTTGGCAAAGTAATGTCTCTGCTTTTGAATATGCTATCTAGGTTGGTTATAACTTTTCTTCCAAGGAGTAAGCGTCTTTTAATTTCATGGCTGCAGTCACCATCTGCATTGATCTTGGAGCCCAAAAAAATAAAGTGTGACACTGTTTCCACTGTTTCCCTATCTATTTCCCATGACGTGATGGGACTGGATGCCATGATCTTCGTTTCCTGAATGTTGAGCTTTAAGCTTTTTTCACTCTCCTCTTTCACTTTCATCAAGAAGATTTTTAGCTCCCCCTCACTTTCTGCCATAAGGGTGGTGTCATCTGCATATCTGAGGTTATTGATATTTCTCCCAGCAATCTTGATTCCAGCTTGTGTTTCTTCCAGCCCAGTGTTTCTCATGATGTACTCTGCATAGAAGTTAAATAAGCAGGGTAACAATATACAGCCTTGACATACTCCTTTTCCTATTTGGAACCAGTCTGTTGTTCCATCTCCAGTTCTAACTGTTGCTTCCTGACCTGCATACAGAGTTTTCAAGAGGCAGGTCAGGTCCTCTGGTATTCCCATCTCTTTCTGAATTTTCCACAGTTGATTGTGATCCACACAGTCAAAGGCTTTGGCATAGTCAATAAAGCAGAAATAGATGTTTTTCTGGAATTCTCTTGCTTTTTCCATGATCCAGCGAATGTTGGCAATTTGATCTCAGGTTCCTTTGCCTTTTCTGAAACCAGCTTGAACATCAGAAAGTTCACGGTTCACGTATTATTGCTGAAGCCTGGCTTGGAGAATTTTGAACATTACTTTACTAGCATGTGAGATGAGTGCAACTGTGCAGTAGTTTGAGCATTCTTTGGCATTGCCTTTCTTTGAGATTGGAATGAACACTGACCTTTTCCAGTCCTGTGGCCATTGCTGGTTTTTCCAAATTTGCTGGCATATTGAGTGCAGCACTTTCACAGCATTATCTTTCACGATTTGAAATAGCTCAACTGGAATTCCATCACCTCCACTAGCTTTATTTGTAGTGATGCTTTCTAAGGCCCATTTGACTTCACATTCCAGGATGTCTGGCTCTAGATAAGTGATCACACCATCATGATTATCTGGGTCATGAAGATCTTTTTTGTACAGTTCTGTGTATTCTTGCCACCTCTTCTTAATATCTTCTGCTTCTGTTAGGTCCATACAATTTCTGTCCTTTATCGAGCCCATCTTTGATGAAATGTTTCCTTGGAATCACTCATTTTCTTGAAGAGATCTCTATTCTTTTCCTCTATTTTTTTGCATTGATTGCTAAAGAAGGCTTTCTTATCTCTTATTGCTATTCTTTGCAACTCTGCATTCAGATGCTTATATCTTTCCTTTTCTCCTTTGCTTTTTGCCTCTTTTCTTTTCACAGCTATTTGTAAGGCCTCCCCAGACAGCCATTTTGCTTTTTTGCATTTCTTTTCCATGTGGATGGTCTTGATCCCTGTCTCCTGTACAATGTCATGAACCTCATTCCATAGTTCATCAGGCACTCTTATCTATCAGATCTAGGCCCTGAAATCTTTTTCTCACTTCTACTGTATAATCATAAGGGATTTTATTTAGGTCATTCCTGAATGGTCTAGCTGGTTTCCATACTTTCTTCAATTTAAATCTGAATTTGGTAATAAGGAGTTCATGATCTGAGCCACAGTATGCTCCTGGTCTTGTTTTTGTTGACTATATAGAGCTTCTCCATCTTTGGCTGCAAATAATATAATCAGCCTGATTTCAGTGTTGACCACCTGGTGATGTCCATGTGTAGAGTCTTTTCTTGTGTTGTTGGAAGACGGTGTTTGCTATGTCCAGTACATTTTCCTGCCAAAACTCTTTTAGTCTTTGCCCTGCTTCATTCTGCATTCCAAGGCCAAATTTGCCCATTACTCCAGGTGTTTTTTGACTTCCTATTTTTGCATTCCAGTCCCCTATAATGAAAAGGACATCTTTTTTGTGTGTTAGTTCTAAAAGGTCTTGTAGGTCTTCATAGAACTGTTCAACTTACCCTTAATATAAATGGCTAATTTGCTAGTGCTAAGTCATCATTAAGTCCCAAATTTTAAAAATATTATCTTTGTGATTGAAAAAAAATGAAAATAAATACCTATACCGAACTGGTTAAATAGAATGAAACACCCAATCTTACATACAAACTTACAAAGAACTTCTTTTATACAATCGTATAAAACACTTCAGAAGAAAAGTCCAATCACTTCTTTTTCCCCATAGAAATGTGTTTCTTGTACAGACAATAGCAACTAATGTTGTCTACAATGAACTGAATCTTTACAGTGTGTAACATATCACTTTAATTGTTTCATAGATATTTTCTATTTGTACATCTAAACAGGTGTGTGAATATCTGTTTTGGAAATGGGAAATTAAGACTCAGAGAACTAGCTTACTGCCTCAAAATTACATACCTAGAAATCAATGAAGTTGTGATTCAGGTTTAGTTTGTCTGAATCCAAATTTTGTGGGACTTGGCCTCTCCACTGTTAGGGTGAATTACTAATCTGCCAGTATTCTTCCTTTCAGGGTGTCCTGGCTAGGAGGTGTGCTGGTACCCTTGTGGAAACAGGATCTTGAAAATTAGTGGGTAGGTATGGAAGAGAGATAGCTATTGGCCACATCTGAATGAACAGATGTTCATTGAATCTAACTACCCGAAATGGGTCTCCCCATCAAAGATTCAGTTCCCAGATATTCAGATAACTGTTTGGAGCTCAGCTCCAAACCAGGCAGTAAAGTTAACTGGAAGTATGAGTCAGAAAACAAGAGCCTTAGAAGGAAGAATCGTCATATAATCTACACTAAACTGGGGTTGATGTACAGATGAAACCATCTATCATGATCAGGGAGGATAAAGGTCACTCATACTCATTGATTAATGCAAATGATGACAAGCATTGAGCAGAGTCTCACACTTCCCTGTAGCATCCCAGGTACCATTAACGCTAGGATCCAGTAGTCTTGGGTCTGGGTTTGAACATAACTACAGTTGACTGATAAGTATAACAATCAACTCTGTGTGGTCATAGGTTCTGCAAAATGCCATTTTCACTAAAGTCCACATTTATAGTCATAGAATACATTTCCAAGATAACTGCTTCAATTGAGGTCTTAGTTTGTCACCCTTAAAGAAAGAGAAAACAAGAGGAGGTAAAATATTCAAATCAGTGCCACTGGTTGCATTAGTAGTCTGATTTAACCAGCCAAATTAACCACACACAGAAGAAACTGTTCTCGGTTTATAATAAAACACATAACATAAGGGAAAAAAATGTAAAAGTAGCTAATATAAGTCCATGGAAAAATTATCAGTTAAATTGACAATTAGGTGTATAACATGATTTTTTTTTAATTTCAAAGAGAATCACAACTTAATTTTCTTAATGATTTTTCAAACTCAAAGTTAATTTGAAATAAAAAGTAGCACTGACATTCTATTAGAGGAGTGGCTTGTTGAACAAAACTTTTCTTAAATGGGGCTGTATTCTTCTATAGATTAATGCCATATAGATAACAATTTCTTATCAGCACATTTTTCCCCTAAAAGTCACAACAATCATGGCAGTAATTTTAAATTCCTTAATTTCACCGTAAATTTAAAGTGTTTACAGAAGTTTTTAAAATGTGTCATTATATGCTTATACGAGAACAACCTCAAAATAATTTTTGAATGTTTTGAAATAATTTTAATGTCTCTAAAAAACAATAAATAGATTGCTCCCGCAAATGATTCTGATTACTTTATTTTCCCTGACAATTAAATAAGAAATGCTTAATATTCATGGATGAAAAACTATCAGAACATAATGCCATCAGACTTCCTGTAAACAAGACACCTCTGTTAATTTATGATCCATTGGGAAAGTGGCATTACTGACCATAATTGACTATCTCTTTTCTATACTGTGAAGCCCAGAGGTTGTTTCATGCAATATTTTACTGAAGACTTAATTTAATTTTTGAAATCTAAACAGCCTTAAGCATTCTAGAAATCCCACATATTTATTTTTTCAGCATGCACTTGATGGTTGCGGTTAAACTTGGAATTTTATTCCATGCTGTTATTTTATCATTTATTTGCAAACAAATTCAAAAAAATGAGAATAGTAATTGGATAGAAATATTAGAATATATATTAAATAAAGATTTACTTGTTAGGTTATCTTCCTTAATTTAAGACATTTTCCCTACAGCTCAGTTTTTGAGAAAGTTATAGAATACAACAAGATAGGAGATGCAGGAACAAAGCAAGATTACCAGGAAAGAAAACAGTTTTTAAATGATGCCATTAAAACAAACTGGAGGTCCAGGGAGTGTGACTAATATGTGATATTTAACTTGACTTCAGCCATTGAGGATATTAATAAAATTCTAAGTGTGGAGTGTATGAAACCCAAAGCAATAATCATGCTGTTTGCATAATGCATGTAAAGTGATGTAATAGATATAGTATATCTATTTGTATAGATTATACATAACCAAGAGGGTGTGGTTATTTCAATTGACTCAGCATTGGAGAAGACTATTGAAGAGTCCCTTGGAGAGCAAAGAGATCTAGCCAGTCTATCCTAAAGGAGATCAGTCCTGAATATACACTGGAAGAACTGATGCTGAAGCTGAAACTCCAATACTTTGGCCACCTGATGTGAACAACTGACTCATTTAAAAAGACCCTAATGATGTAAAAGATTGAAGGTGTGAAGAGAAGGGGACAACGGAAGATGAGATGGTTGGATGGCATCACCAACTCCATGAACATGAGTTTGCATAAGCTCTGGGAGTTGGTAATGGAGAAGGAGGACTGGCATGATGCAGTCCATGGGGTAGCAAAGAGTCAAACATGACTGAGTAATTGAACTGAACTAAACAGCAGTAAAGAATCCACCTGCTATGCAGGAGACTAGGGTTCAATCCCTTGGCCAGGAAATTCCCCTGGTGTAGGAAATGGAAACCCACTCCAATATTCTTGCCTGGGAAATCCCATGGACAGAGGAGCCTGGTAGACTATAGTCTGTGGGGTCACAAAGAGTCAAACATGACAGCACACACACACACACACATATGCACACACACACATACATAAATAACCAAAGAGGCAATTGTAGGTATTTTCACTCTTGTTACAATGGAGAGTTCTGACAAACCATGGTCCACCGGTGAAGTGAATGACAACAACTCCAACTTTCCCAGCATCAGGGTTCTTCAAAAGAGTCATTTTTTCATATCAAATGGTCAAAATATTGGAATTTCAGCTTCAGCATCAGTCCTTCCAATTAATATTCAGGACTGATTTCCTTTAGGATGAATTGGCTGGATCTTCTTTCAGTCCAAGCCACTCTCAAGAGTCTTCTCCAACACCACAGTTCAACAGCATCAATTCTTTGGCACTCAGCTTTCTTTATAGTCCAACTCTCACATCCATCATGACTACTAGAAAAGCCATAGCCTTGACTAGATGGACCTTTGTCAGCAAATAATGTCTCTGCTTTTTAATACGCCTTCTAGGTTAGTCAAAACTT
Organism: Capra hircus; assembly: GCF_001704415.2. Classification (NCBI taxonomy): domain Eukaryota; kingdom Metazoa; phylum Chordata; class Mammalia; order Artiodactyla; family Bovidae; genus Capra; species Capra hircus. The sequence continues at coordinate 84,046,806 of NC_030821.1, forward strand.
TCCTTCCAAGGAGTAAGCGTCTTTTAATTTCATGGCTGCAGTCAGCATCTGCAGTGATTCTGGAGCCCAGAAAAATAAAGTCAACTACTGTTTCCACTGTTTCACCATCTATATGCCATGAAGTGATGGGACTGGATGCCATGATCTTACTTTTCTGAATATTGAGCTTTAAGCCAAATTTTTCACTCTCCTCTTTCACTTTCATCAAGAGGCTCTTTATTTCTTCTTCACTTTCTGCCATAAGGGTTATGGTATAATGCCATAGGGTTATGCCATAATGGTACCTCATTGTGGTTTTGATTTGCATTTCTCTGATAATGAGTGATGTTGAGCATCTTTTCATGTGTTTGTTAGCCATCCGTATGTCTTCTTTGGAGAAATGTCTATGTAGTTCTTTGGCCCATTTTTTGATTGGGTCGTTTATTTTTCTGGAATTGAGCTGCATAAGTTGCTTGTATATTTTTGAGATTAGTTGTTTGTCAGTTGCTTCATTTGCTATTATTTCCTCCCATTCAGAAGGCTGTCTTTTCTGATAACTTTGTGTCACTGATTTTATTTGACGTTTACCTCATCTCCATATATGAGGTTATTTATATTTCTTCTGGCAATCTTGATTCCAGCATGTGGTTCATCCAGCCCAGAATTTATCATGGTATACTCTGCATATAAGTTAAAGAAGCAGGGTTACAATATACAGCCTTGAAGTACGCCTTTTATTGGAGAAGGAAATGGCAACCCACTCCAGTATTCTTGCCTGGAGAATCCCATGGACGGAGGAGCTTGGTGGGCTACAGTCCATGGGTCGCAAAGAGTCAGACACGACTGAGCGACTTCACTTTCACTTTCATATAGATATATAAATTGTTGCTGTTCAGTCACTTAGTTGTGTCCAAGTCTTTGTGACCCCACTGACTGCAACAAGTCAGGCTTCCCTGTCCTTCACTATCTCCCGGAGTTTGCTCAAACTCGTGTCTCTTGAGTCAGTGATGCCATCCAACCTATATATATAGTCTTTTCCATTGTGGTTTACCACAGAACATTAAATATAGTTTCTTTGCTATATGGTAGGACCTTATTTTTTACCCATTCTATATGTAATAGTTTGCATCTCTTCATCCCAAGGTTTTGGGATTAACTGGACATAATAATTTGACATTGCCTAAGGAACCTTGGATGAATAATCTGTGGGTTGCATCAGAGATAATTTTGAGAGTGTGAAGCAATGATTTCTGCTTGGTTATTTTAAGTCATACACACAAAAAAAGAATCCTCAATAAATTATTTTTTACAAGATGAGGAATACTAGATTTGTTGCTGTTACTGTTTATTGATTTTTAAAACATAAGAAAGAAAAAATTTAGCTAAGCTTCTAAACTTTTAATAAATCTACAAATGAAATATGCCATCTCGAATGAATGGTGATATGTCCAATAGTTCAAAAAATATCAAATTTAGTGTCATTTGCTCTTTATTTATTTATTTATTTTTAAAAATTTTTACTTTCTTTTACTTTACAATACTGTATAGGTTTTGCCATACATTGACATGAATCCAGCACGGGTGTATATGCGTTCCCAAACATGAACCCCCCCCTCCCACCTCCCTCCCCATAACATCTCTCTGGGTCATCCCCATGCACCAGCCCCAAGCATGCTATGTCCTGCGTCGGACATAGACTGGCAATTCGATTCTTACATGATAGTATACATGTTACAATGCCATTCTCCCAAATCATCCCACCCTCTTCCTCTCCCTCTGAGACCAAAAGTCAATTATACACGTCTGTGTCTTTTTTGCTATCTTGCATACAAGGTCGTCATTGCCATCTTTCTAAATTCCATATATATGTGTTAGTATACTGTATTGGTGCTTTTCTTTCTGGCTTACTTCACTCTGTATAATCGGCTCCAGTTTTATCCATCTCATCAGAACTGATTCAAATGAATTCTTTTTAACAGCTGAGTAATACTCCATTGTGTTTATGTACCACAGCTTTCTTATCCATTCATCTGCTGATGGACATCTAGGTTGTTTCCACGTCCTGGCTATTATAAACAGTGCTGCGATGAACATTGGGGTACATGTGTCTCTTTCAATTCTGGTTTCCTTGGTGTGTATGCCCAGCAGTGGGACTGCTGGGTCATAAGGTAGTTCTATTTGCAATTTTTTAAGGAATCTCCACACTGTTCTCCATAGTGGCTGTACTAGTTTGCATTCCCACCAAGAGTGAAGGAGGGTTCCCTTTTCTCCACACCCTCTCCAGCATTTATTGCTTGCAGATTTTTGGATCGCAGCCATTCTGACTGGTGTGAAGTGGTACCTCATTGTGGTTTTGATTTGCATTTCTCTGATAATGAGTGATGTTGAGCATCTTTTCATGTGTTTGTTAGCCATCCGTATGTCTTCTTTGGAGAAATGTCTATGTAGTTCTTTGGCCCATTTTTTGATTGGGTCGTTTATTTTTCTGGAATTGAGCTGCATAAGTTGCTTGTATATTTTTGAGATTAGTTGTTTGTCAGTTGCTTCATTTGCTATTATTTCCTCCCATTCAGAAGGCTGTCTTTTCTGATAACTTTGTGTCACTGATTTTATTTGACGTTTACAAACAACTTAGATCTTCCATCTACATTTACAAACCCATCTTCCAAGTGGAGCTTACAGGGCAATCAAAAACACCAGCTACATTACAGTCAAAACAGATTAAAATATTCTTTTAAAAATTTTTAGAATAATTAATTAATTAATTAATTTACCATACAGTATTGTATTGGTTTTGCCATACATTGACATGAAGCTGCCATGGGTGTACATGTGTTTCCCATCCTGAGCCTCCCTCCCACCTCCCTGCCCATAAAATGTTCTTAGTAAAGACATAGCTCATCCATAAGCTGGTCTCACAGTTATGATTATCAAATTCTTCCATTTAAATAGCAATGTGTAAGGTAGTGATTTCAGTATTTGCTTCATCATAAAGAGCTGTTTTAAATGGCCAATGCATTTTTATTAAGCAATATCACTGAGGTGAAATGATAATAACAGGGATATTTTAAGTCCTTATTGTGTCTCAGTTACCAAAATGATCATGGTATATATCTCAGTGACTCATTATAGCAATAATTTTAGGAAAAGGTCTTATCACGTTTACTTGAAAAGTTACAAAAATAGTCTTAATGAGGATAAATAATCCAAGGCAACATTGGGACAAATTAGAGTCTTCATTCTTCCCAGCCTTGTTTACAAGTTCATGCCTTTAGCCATTAAGTCACAGTCACCATTTAATAATTTTATTGTAAATTTATAATAAATATTTTGTTTCATCCACAAAGTATTATTTATTATTTAAAACAATATTCCTTGATTATGTATAAATCATTCAACAAATATCAGATTTACATTTATTTTTATCATCTGTTCAGTTAAAAAGTGGATAAAGCTAATTCATTAGTATAAGTATCACATAAAGGGAATGATCAAAGAGCAGCCTTTTGCATTGTTTTCTTTGCCTTTTCCAGTATGGTTTTACTTGCCAAATAATATGTGCTTTAAAAAATAAATTTAATTGTTTTTAATCAACATTTTCCTATTAATCTTGAGATTGATATGCATGTCTCACAATTTCAAGAAGCTTAACGTTTGGGTATATAAGTTTTCTTGTGTCAAGAACTGCTGAAAAACATCTCTACTCCAGCATTTGACATTTTATGCTCCTCTAAATGTATTCTAATGCATGGTCACGCTACAAAATGACTATCATTAGTGCTGTCACAGGCCATGGCTTTGGGAAGACCATGACTAATGTCAAGCTATCAGCACTGACAGTGAAAGGTATATTTTCATAATTTCTCAAACTGACCATGGAACCAATTTCCCCCATCCCTAAGTCATAAAACTTCACAATTACACTGAGGTGATTAATAATGTATTACAGTTCTCAGTCTCAATAAGAGTTTAATCAGACCCATGTCTCACAGGAAGTTTGACAAGTAAACCACAAAATTATCCATATAAATGTCAAGATTTATTTGCCTAACATAAATGATCTAACCTAGTCAAGCATAGTTAATAATAAAATTGCTTTTCTGGAGATTACCATTCACCTGAGTGTCATACCCATTTTGGTCTTATATCTCAACCTCTATAATGGAAGAGGTTATGAATATGGGCTACAAAAATTGTCCAGTTTAGATGATAATGTTCATTTTTATAATAAAAATACAGAACCATAAATACACACAATATTATCTGTTACTGGTTTGTAATATTCCTAAGACCAAGTTATTTCATGCCAGTGAGATAAATATTAAGAAGGAAAATATGATGAAAGTCATTTTACTTATAGATAGGTCAGTCTGCCATCTTAGCCAATAATCACAAATTTCCACTTCAAAGACAAATTTAAGAATTTCAAGTTGCTCAATCACTAAGTCGTGTCCAACTCTGCAACCCCATGGATTGCAGGATCCCAGGCTTCCCTGTCCTTCACTATCTCCTGAAGTATGCTCAAAATTTCAAATAAGAAAGTATATATTAAGATATACTTTTAAGAAGTAACTGCACTGGAAAATAAACACAATCTTGACTCTACACTGTATTTTTCCCACATTCTGTAAATAAAAATACATGTTATTTTGCTAATGAATGATATGTGTGATAAACAGTTTCTGAATTCCTACAGCTTATTGTTAAATTATTCTCCCATTGTTTAGCTTATTGTTAAATAACTCTACCCATTTTTGACATTTCATTGTATTATAACTGAAAAATCCATTATTTCATCATTATTAATATGTGAATTCTTGGTTTTCTGGAAAAGAAACACATTTGTTTGCTAATTACATAAATATTTATCAATTAAATAATTATTTAAGGATGTATTTTATTTGCTTTAGGAAGATTCATTGAGGTAAAGAGATAAATAGATAATAAAAAATGCAGATGAGATTTCAGAAAAAAATATTGGTAGGAAATACTGGACTATATTTCAAGCCTGCTAGTGAAGAATTTTAATATCTTCTGTCAATCAAACAACCAATCTCAAAAATATACAAGCAACTTATGCAGCTCAATTCCAGAAAAATAAACGACCCAATCAAAAAATGGGCCAAAGAACTACATAGACATTTCTCCAAAGAAGACATACGGATGGCTAACAAACACATGAAAAGATGCTCAACATCACTCATTATCAGAGAAATGCAAATCAAAACCACAATGAGGTACCACTTCACACCAGTCAGAATGGCTGCGATCCAAAAATCTGCAAGCAATAAATGCTGGAGAGGGTGTGGAGAAAAGGGAACCCTCCTTCACTCTTGGTGGGAATGCAAACTAGTACAGCCACTATGGAGAACAGTGTGGAGATTCCTTAAAAAATTGCAAATAGAACTACCTTATGACCCAGCAGTCCCACTGCTGGGCATACACACCGAGGAAACCAGAATTGAAAGAGACACATGTACCCCAATGTTCATCGCAGCACTGTTTATAATAGCCAGGACGTGGAAACAACCTAGATGTCCATCAGCAGATGAATGGATAAGAAAGCTGTGGTACATAAACACAATGGAGTATTACTCAGCTGTTAAAAAAAATTCATTTGAATCAGTTCTGATGAGATGGATGAAACTGGAGCCGATTATACAGAGTGAAGTAAGCCAGAAAGAAAAGCACCAATATAGTATACTAACACATATATATGGAATTTAGGAAGATGGCAATGACGACCTTGTATGCAAGACAGGAAAAAATACACAGCTGTGTATACCAGACTTTTGGACTCAGAGGGAGAGGGAGAGGGTGGGATGATTTGGGAGAATGGCATTGTAACATGTATACTATCATGTAAGAATTGAATTGCCAGTGTATGTCAGATGCAGGATACAGCATGCTTGGGGCTGGTGCATGGGGATGACCCAGAGAGATGTTATGGGGAGGGAAGTGGGAGGGGGGTTCATGTTTGGGAACACATGTAAGAATTAAATATTTTAAAATTAAAAAAAATTAAAAAAAATTTATATACCGTCTGTCTTAATAGAAACACATTGTTTAGAGTAGCTTCCCTTCTGGGCATAAACAGACAAAGCTGTTGACACACTTCTGACAGCTCTGTTGAAACAGGGAACATAACTACACTCATTTATTCAATTTCCACAGTATTAGACTCACAAACCTTTAAAAGAAGAGAAAAACATTTTTGAATAGGTAATTAGAAAAAAAATCCAAACTTTATAATTTAATAACTTTGTTAAGAAGAAGGCGGGGGAAGCAGTCCCCAAATAATGTCATTTACGCTTTAGAATCCAATGACACCAAATCTAGTTTTAATACTGAGCCTAACAGTAACTTGAACCTTCACAAGAAATGTACTCTTAATCAAGCAGTATGGAATTTTCTGGTCAGTAACGCTAAGGTAATCTGCCACATGGTCCTCTCCTTTTCCCTCACTCCCAGAGAATGGAAGAAGAGGTCATCTACATCTCAGAACGCTTGCAGGAACTTCCCTTGAAAAAGAAAACATCTTAACCCCAAATAGCCCCTTCTTTCGTCCTGCCAATGCCTTCCTCACATCACTCATCTTCCTCTAACAGTCTTTGCCTTTTTGTACCACTCCTAAGATCACCTACTGTTATACTTGCCACACAGGATATTTCCAATTCAGGAATCCTTGAATAAAGGCAATTAAATCTTCAAATTTACTCTGTTGATTTTTTTTAACAACTTAATCAGATATATCCATATGAATTAGCCAAATATTTGAATGTTTAGTTATGCAAAACAACCTATGCAACTTCTCTGGAATGTCTTTGCTTGCTTTTTGTAATAAACCTTCTTCATTTTTATTTCCCTAGGATCACGTTTGATTGGTCACTGAAATCTCTGCCTCTAAAATTGCAATTCCTAAGACCAAATAAATGAAACTGAGACACTATGGGGACCTCCCAGATACAAATCCTTTCCATGTCTCCTATTTCTTGTTGTAGGAAATAGGTTTCATTAAACCTCCTAGATGTCCCTGAATACCAAAGGACAGATTCAAACAGTCGCTAATCAGAGAAGTGAACAAATGCAGAAAAAGGGGGAGAAACAATAGTGTGACTTTGGGGCAGGATCCTGGTTTGTCCTGAAAGAATATACATAATAATATATTTGAGATCTTCTACAAGAGCTAAGGCCTCCCATCTAGGTGGAGGATTGTAGCTTCATGCAGAGCACAAATTCCTAGAGCACTGATCAATTACCTCACCATGAGTCAGTCAAAAGAAAGTCACACACTTTTCTATGTTTTCTCCTTGCTTGGTTCTGTGATAAACCTTTTTTGCTTCAAACTCTGCCATTAGTTTGTTTGGCCTCACTCTGTGTTGGACACATGAGCTTGTGTTTGATTACATAAACTCTTCTTATTTGTAGTCTTCTCCTTTTCTTGGTGAACTATTCTAAGATACACAGCTAGTGCCAGGAAATAGATCAGTGGTATGTAGGCAAAGCCACATGCACATGGAATTGAGTGCAGAATCCAAATAATAAATAAACAAGAAAAATATTTTGCTGTTGTTATTGTTGTTGAACTTGGTCTCTAACTATGCTTTCTTTTGGGGATATTATTGAAAAATCTATTTCACAATATAATACTTTCAAATATTTGTATAATATGTGCCAGTAGATGTGCTATTGCTCGCATTTAATATGAGGCTGATATGGCATAATTAACTTATCAAATGTATATATTACTGAAAGCCACATACTGATATATTTTTGACAAAAAAGTAGATTTATTAATATAGGCTGCTTGTGAGGGATGCAGCTGATATTACTCAAATATAAATGACTCAGATATAGGAAGTCTTTAATAATAAAAGACTACGTACTATGAGACATAACTTTGTTTATAAACTAAAAATTCATACAAGAAAAACATTTATATTTCTAAACTATGATTTGTCACTGGTAAAGATCAATCAATATTTTGTGGTTAACCCAGGGTTCAGCCCAAATGGCTAACAGAGTCTCCTAGCAGCAGGGGAAATGGTAACACTACTCTATGCTGGTCTTCTTCCATGTTCTGTGCTTAGTCACTCAGTCATGTCCAACTCTTTTTGACCCTTCTGGCTATAGCACGCCAGGCTCCTCTCTCCATGGGGATTCTCCAGGCAAGTATACCAGAGTAAGTTGCCATGCCCTCCTCCAGGGGATCTTCCAACCCCAGGGATTACACCTGGATCTCCTACATTTCAGGTAGATTCTTTACCATCTGAGCCACCAGGAAAGCCCATGAATACTGGAGTGGGTGGTCTATCCCTTCTCCAGGGGATCTTCCCAACCCAGGAAATGAACTGGGGTCTCCTGTATCAGAGGCGGATTCTTTACCAGATGAGCTACCAGGGAAGACTGATCTTGTTTCATCAGTTCAGGGCAGTTCAGTCGCTGAGCCACGTCCGACTCTTTGCGATCCCATGAATTGCAGCACGCCAGGCCTCCCTGTTCATCACCATCTCCCGGAGTTCACTCAGACTCACATCCGTTGAGCCCGTGATGCCATCCAGCCATCTCATCCTCGGTAGTCCCCTTCTCCTCCTGCCCCCAATCCCTCGCAGCATCAGAGTCTTTTCCAATGAGCCAACTCTTCTCAGGAGGTGGCCAAAGTACTGGAGTTTCAGCTTTAGCATCATTCTTTCCAAAGAAATTCCAGGGTTGATCTCCTTCAGAATGGACGCGTTGGATCTCCTTGCAGTCCAAGGCACTATCTAGAGTCTTCTCCAAAACCACAGTTCAAAAGCATCAATTCTTCAGCGCTCAGCCTTCTTCACAGTCCAACTCTCACATCCATACATGACCACAGGGAAAACCATAGCCTTGACTAGCTGGACCTTTGTTGACTAAGTAATGTTTCTGCTTTTGAATATACTATCTAAGTTGGTCATAACTTTTCTTCCAAGAATTAAGCATCTTTTAATTTCATGGCTGCAATCAACATCTGCAGTGATCTTGGAGCCCCAAAAAATAAAGTCTGACACTGTTTTTACTGTTTCCCCATCTATTTCCCATGCAGTGATGGGACCGGATACCATGATCTTCGTTTTCTGAATGTTGAGCTTTAAGCCAACTTTTTTACTCTCCTCTTTCACTTTCATCAAGAGGCTTTCTAGCTCCTTTTCACTTTCTGCCATAAGGGTGGTGTCATCTGTGTATCTGAGGTTATTGATATTTCTCCTGGCAATCTTGATTCCAGCTTGTCTTTTTTCCAGCCCAGAGTTTCTCATGATGTACTCTGCATATAAGTTAAATAAGCAGGGTGACAATATACAGCCTTGACATACTCCTTTTCCTATTTGGAACCAGTCTGTTCCATGTCCAGTTCTAACTGTTGCTTTCTGACCCGCATACAGATTTCTCAAGAGGCAGGTCAGGTGGTCTGGTATGCCCATCTCTTTCAGAATTTTCCGCAGTTTATTGTGATCCACAGAGTCAAAGGCTTTGGCATAGTCAATAAAGCAGAAATAGATGTTTTTCTGGAACTCTCTTGTTTTTTCCATGATCCAGCAGATGTTGGCAATTTGATCTCTGGTTCCTCTGCCTTTTCTAAAACCAGCTTGAACATCAGGGAGTTCATGGTTCACGTATTGCTGAATCCTGGCTTGGAGAATTTTGAGCATTACTTTACTAGCATGTGAGATGAGTGCAATTGTGCGGTAGTTTGAGCATTCTTTGGCATTGCCTTTCTTTGGGATTGGAATGAACACTGACCTTTTCCAGTCCTTTGGTCACTGCTGAGTTAATTACTCAAAGGCTGTAGTCTCACAGTGAGTCATGGTCAAGAGTTCTTCCTCACTACAAAGCAGACCCAGTTATGACTATTGCAGTGAGCTTACTGTTAATTTAAGATACAAAAATATAAATTCTGATATTGAGGTTTGCTCAGATGTTAGGAGCATGATTGTTACAAAGTCTGCCCTTAGAATCCATCTCCTCTCCAACAGAAGAGGAAAGAACAGCTTTTATCAGAGTATCCACATAAGTGTGAGCTTCTTCCTGTTCTAGCAGTTAGTACTGGGAGTGAGACTTCATCAGTGTCGCATTTTAAAAATATAACAAGATCTGGCCTATAAAATATTTTGTCATAACATTCTCTTGATTTTAGCGTGTTCCACAGTCTGGAATGCAGTTTTAAGCCTAATCTCTTTTACCTGGCTTATAATCACTGTACTAGGTATTTTTTTTTTTCTTGTACAAACCAATGACCCCTCTAATCTAAAGGTCGTAGATGGGGAAAATCAGAATTTGGGTCAAATTCTTCAAACTTCTGGGAATATATAAGGGTTTTACTTTCCTTCTAACACTTGTAATTTAAATGCAAATTTTCTGCTTTTAAATTTTTCAATATTTCATGCCGTTATTGTAGGTGAGTATCTTTAATTATCTCCATGAATGTTGTGAAAACTTAAAGACTATTTATAAAAATCAATTCATATTTTAGGATAAAAACTACAGCACCCAACACTCTAAACAGTGGAAGGGATATAAATAAAGAAAGAAAGCATTCTGGAAGAATAAAAAAGAGTGTAGGTTGATGTAACCAGGAAGAGATCTGGTCAAGATATTCAAATCTTTACCCTGCATTCCCAGGGTAAAGCATACATGTTTTTTGCCCTCACTGAATTGTTAGGATTCTGGGAGTATTAGAACCAAATATTAGAAAAGTTAGTCTAGGATATTTTATTTGATCTTTCAGTTGATGAACAGTGACAGTAGTAAATAAGTAGTTGCCAAGAGTTGCAGGAGAAGCTCAAGTTGACAAACACTAAAGGTAGACTCAAGAACTGAAAAGTCCCTGGGGACCAGGCATGCCCAGACTCTGGCATGACTCTGTTTCTGAGGCTGCACTCAAACTCATCCAGGGTCTTCCTGATATAATTATGATATTTAATAAGAGGCTATTTGCAACACAGAGTGCCTGTGAATAACCTCAAATTATGATCTACATCTGCTTCTCAGCATTCTTATTTATCTAATTAAAAAAAATACTTAATATTTGAATTATCTTTCAATGGAAGAGGCATTCATAGTCCTAGCAATTTTACAACCTGAAAGGAGTGTATAAATGAACAATCACTCTGTTTTAAGCCAGCCAGGAGAAGACTTCATCACTTTCTGTGTGATTCTGAACAGAGTACTTAAAATGGAATAAATTAGAAAGACGGTAATGATAACCGTGTATGCGAGATAGCAAAGGAGACACAGATGTATAGAACAGTCTTTTAGACTCTGCGGGAGAGGGAGAGGGTGGGATGATTTGGGAGAATAGCATTGAAACAAGTATAATATCATATATGAAACAAATCGCCAGTCCAGGTTCGATGCATGATACTGGAGGCTTGGGGCTGGTGCACTGAGACAACCCAGAGGGATGGTACGGGGAGGGAGGAGGGAGGGGGATTCAGGATGGGGAACATGTGTATACCTGTGGCAGATTCATGTTGATGTATGGCAAAACCAATACAATATTGTAAAGTAATTAACCTCCAATTAAAATAAATAACTTTATGTTTAAAAAATAAAATATAATTGACCTGCAAAAAATGGAATAAAGCAAACCCCGCTTTCTAAAAACAAGAGAATCAGCTAGACTAACTGCAATATGGCCAGGAAAACTCAAGAGGATAGGATAGCTCCATCTTACTGTAAGCAGCTCATTTGTCCCTTTCCTGCTTGAATATTTCTCTTCCCAATAGATTTTAATAATAGTAAATGGAATCACTAGGTAACATTTCACCTAACTCTTTATTTTTGTTTTATTGAATATCCACAATGTCTTGTCTATACTGTTGATTTCTTTCCTGTATTAAAAGGAGTGGCAATGAACAATTTAGTTGAAGAATAAATAACACTTCGCCCCTAACTTCCTTCTTAGCAAATTTGCAAGTGGACCATGCAGGCAAGATAACATCCAAAGAAGATCAGGAGAACTCAGCAGGTCTGTCCACAGAGGCTGGGGGGGTGGGGGTGGGGGCGGGCGGGGAGAGGAGAAGTTGATGAAGAGCCTGATGTCTTACCTTAATGTCTAATTGAGATTTCTTTCCCTTTTCTCCTTTGAAAACTGTCATGGCTAAACAGAATCTTATGAGTTGGTCTCAGGACAAGAGTCCAGCTACTCCCCACACTACCAGTTTTTCTGATTCACGTAAATTTCTTTTCTACCAAAAACTGTCTCTCATTTTTTACCTTTTGAGGAACAAGCCACCAAATGTGAGTTTGGTAATGTTACTGCTCCTTTGATCATGCTGTTGGTTGGTTCTTTCATACTCCCAGAACAGAGTTCAGAGTGAGTTCAGAGTCCTCAGCCAGAAATTCAGTTCCTTCCATTAGTGTATCTTCCATCTGCCTTTTCTCTTCTTCTCACTACACCCTGTGTGCAAGTTTTGGTGTAATCATGTTGAACTGTTGTCCCTTCCTATCATGCCCTGTCTGGTTGTGCCCCTGCTGCCTTCCTCATCTCTAAGCATGCATATCTACCCTCTTCAAGAACTAATACTGTATAAATTTTCAGTATACATTCTGTACTTCTTTCCTTTGCCCCACCTTCCAGATGAATGAAATTTCTCTCTTTGCTGACCTCTAGATGTATTTTATGTCTTAGGGAGTGACTGGATTCATGCATCTTTCTTTACCTTATTATTTTATTTCATTTTTTTAAAAATAATCAGGTCTCACAGAAGAAAGTCAACAGCCTCCATTTTTTCACACAATTGGTGGAACATGCACACCCATGGTTGGTTTATGTTGATGTGTGGCAAAAACCACCACAATATTACAAAGTACTTAGCCTCCAACTAAAATAAATAAATTTAAACAAACAAACAAAATACAGATAAACTTGCTATCTTCTTAATCCAGTAGCAATTTCCAGGAAAGAGTGAAGGGAACATGTGCTTGTAACAGTCCCACCCTAAAGTGCTTTCCTCAGACATTAGGTCCATATCCCACTTCAGTTACCTCCATTTCTCTCCTTTTTTTTTTTTTTTTTTTTTACTATTGAAGATCTTGATAGCATATACAGCCATTGTTTTCAATCACTCATCTCATTGACTTCTTCATTAACTTCAGTTTGGCTTCTTTCCTCAATGTTCATTGGAAACTACTGTTTGGGTGTTGGAGGGGTGTGGGTTTCTCTGGTGCCTCAGCAGTAAAGAATCTGCCTGCAATCCAGGAGACCTGGGTTTGATCCCTGGATTGGGAAGATCCCCTGGAGAAGGGAATAGCTACCCACTCCAGTATTCTTGCCTGGAAAATTCTATGGAAAGAGGTGCCTGGTGGGCCCCAGTTCGCCCACTCCAGTACTCTTGCCTGGAAAATTCCACGATCGGAGGAGCCTGGTAGGCTGCAGTCCATGGGTTCACTAAAAGTCAGACACGACTGAGCGACTTCACTTTCACTTCACTTAGCAACTAAACCACCACCATCATTTTTTCCCCCTAATTCGCCTCTATTATTGCCAGATCCAACATGTATCTTTAATTGCTTGTCTTTGTTTACTTATGTGCAGCATTCACATTATCAGCTTATCAGCTTATGCCCCCATTATCTCGCTATACGGATTTCACAGTTTTCTGCAAAACTTTCAAAGATTTTCACCCTTGGTTTTCCGAATACATTTTTCCTATATGTTGCAACATTCCATACACATATTTTAGCCCACCACAGATACAATGAAGCATTTCAAGATCAGAAATGTATTACATTAGATTTATATCCTTCATTGTGGAAAGCAAAAAGCCTTTCAGGTAAGAAATATTATGTAAAAACATACTAAATAAATGAAAATGAACAAGAAATAAAAAGATAAGTCATGGGAGCATGGGGGTCTATGATAGAACATCATAACTCCAAATTAGTGTGTGAATTCAGAAAATGAATCTTTTGGCCCCAAGACCTTTTCTTCTACTTAAAATCAAACCTTGACAATTACCTTATCTTGGCTGCTGTTTTCTGGTTTGTGAACTTAGGATACTAATATTAATCCTTGTAAATTAGATATAAGATTTAAATGTTCTATAGATATCAAACATAGCAAAGAGTCTAGTATAGAGTAACTCTTTAATAGTGTTCTTTTGTCTCTGTATTATTAACTCCAGTTGTGACTGCATATACAAAATTTTGTGCTTATTTCTTACTCTTAAAAAATAAACTGTATGAGATTGAACATGTTTTTAGAGTGTAAAAGATAAATAAACATTAATTTCTTTTTTAAATAATAATTTGTCATAATCTGGATTGGTAAAATTCAAAAATTTCTTTTAATCTTCAAGTCTGTATTATGAATCAAGTATAACTGCTTAATAATAAAGGATTAGATCATTTAAACATAATATATTTTGTTATGGTCTCAAAATAACTCGAGGGCAGTTGAACTGCATATAGCATATATGGTCACAATTTCATAGTTTCTTGAAGCACTAAGGATTATTTTCACAATTTTATAAACTCTTTAGTTAAATATTAAACAATTTAACTTTTGAAATATGTCAATATGGTTTCTTAATTGTCATGGTGTCATATAGTCATCTGCCATCTGTATATTTTGCCAAGCACATATCTGATTATCTTTCTCACTGAATTGGCCACTAATTATACAGGCAAAACATTAAATTTAGTGCCTTATTATTATAATATATATCTATATATGTGAAATGCTTGGATAATGTATGCATAACTTTTAATGAATAATTGACAGTGAAATGTATAAGAACTGTCAAATCTAAGTTCTAGAATTGTTTTGGTCTGATATAAATATGACACATTCTAACAATGTAAGAATAGGCAAACTATTCAAATTATATATCCATTTTCTCACTTGTAGCTCAAATAAACAGTAATATTTGACCTATTATGTTATTACAAATAATAGTTAGACATCTATATAGATACTAAGCTCAGTGTATGTCACTTGTATTACTCAAATATTACAGTAGCCTGTTTTATTTTAACCAATAAAATATTCATATAACATGAATGTGAAAATATGTTCATTTTATTTAAATATCTTTGTGAAATTTATTACTAATTATATAAATGTAAGAGGTTAATTCAATTATTTCAAAGTACAAAGATCTCAACATTAATTTAGGTTTACCTTGAGGTCTTTTGAGACTAAGTATATTAATTTCCTATTCTGAGACCATAGCAAAGTACCACAAAATGCATGGATTTAATAATTAAGTTGTCTAATGGTTATGGAGGATGGAAGCAACACTGAGGGGTAGGCAAGGTTCATTTCTTGTTACGCCATGAGAGGAAGGATGTGCTTCAGGGAAGGACATTGATTTTCAGTTGGCTGTCTTTGTACCTCTTCCACATTTCCTCTATTCTGTCTCTGTGTCCAAATTCCTTTTTCTTACAGGGACATAAGTAATAACAGATTAGGGCTCATTTTGATGATCTATTTTGAACTTGACTACCTCAGAAAAGATCCATCTCAAAATAAACTCATGTTCTGAGATTCTGGGGCTTATCTTGTGGAAACTCAATTCAACCCCTAACACCAGCTATATCAATCTGGCCCTTTGTTATCACGTATATCATTCAGTCCTTTGTTATCTAATAACTAAATGTTTCTTTATTATGAGTGTTAGGTCAGAAGTTAGACTTAAGCAATGACATGAGGCCAGGCGGAAAGGGATGCAAGCTAATCTCTAAACTCCATACCAGACACACACAGCAGAGCTCGCAGATGCAACAAAATAACCACAGAGACTTTTCAATCCTGAACATATGCCCTAGGCACAGAGTGAATACAAAATACCCACAGGGGTTTCTCCAAGTAACCTTGAGCAGTTAGGGGCCCTTTAAGAGCTCATGAATATTCTGCATCTAATTACAACAGACTGAATTATGGGAAGACATATGGAAAGACATAAACTACACAGCCTGCTGTTATATAACATAATTGTCAGTTGGTCTTGAGTGTATGCCCACTTTCATTCCCTTTCATTGGTTAGTGGTGGGTACACGCTTTGCTTTGCCCAGGCATAACCAAAAGGAGGAGACTGGGAGTACAAAAGGGGGAAGCCAAGAAGAATTCACAGGAAGGATGAAGGGGATTCCTTTGGGAGTGTCTGACTAATAAACGATCTGTCCGCTAGAGCTGAACTGAGCTGTAACCTGTCTGTTGTTCTACATCATTGTTTCAAATTTTCATCACCTTGTGATGAGACAAGAACCAAGGAAGAGAAATAAACAGACCTGACATGTGGAAACGACCTTCAGTATATGGAACATTGTGTGTTATGCATTTTCACATTCTGTGAGTCAGCTTTCACTTTACCACCCACACCTCAACTCTCCTCTCCCCTCCTCTGATGATTCTTTATCAGAGCAGATCAGTCTGCTTCATCAACTCTCTGTAACACACCTATTCCCAAGGAAAGCTTTGGTTCCTTCTAGAGAGTTCATGTGTTATATACACTAGTTCATACTTATGACTTCAAGTCACAAGCATTAAGAAAATTTAATTGTCTATGGAATATATCCATCTTTTTTATAATTATCTCAACTTAAGAAGACCAAATAGGAATGCAATTCAGTCGAATACATCATAGTTGAAACCTGGATATAACTAATTTGTCTCCCTCTTCTCCCACTCTGGTCACAATACTTGGTTGACATTATTTTAAGATGCTTCCAACATTTAACTCACTCCTCCAATCACACTATTTCTTCCTAGTCCTATCTTTTACATCTCCCCTTCAGCTGTTGGCATTCCTGTCCTACCTGCTGTTAATCTGTTATCTTCCAAGAATGAAAGCTAGCCATTCTTTTGTGCAAATGTATTTTGGTCTTCTAATGACTAATTGGTAGATTTAACACTATTAACTGTGTCAAAAAAAGAATCTCACAATTTACTTCTTCCTACCTTTGAAGCTCCCACTCTTCTCAGCCTTGTCAAATCATTTTTGCACTTCACTATTTGGGTGTGTATGAGTATTCCCTCTGCTGAGGAATAGGCTTTCCACTTCAGTCTCTCCTTTTCTTCCTATCACTGACTTTTTATCTTTTTTTCCTGTGTGAAAATTCACCTCTTCAGTATGACCTCATATATAAACTCTTCAGTGAAGCCTTGTGATTCTTCCCTAGAGAAAAAGATTCATCTGCCTTTGGTGTTCCTGCAGCACTTCTAGCTCTGTCAACATATTTCAGATTATGTTATGATTTACCTTAATGTACTTAATTATACCTCCAAACTAAAGTCTAGACTTCTTGAGGGGTTTGTGTTTTAATGATTAAAAGCCTAACAGACACCCGAGTTCAAAACAGCTATATGCTGTTGACTTCTGACATTCTCTTAAGCTCACTGAGTATTGGATATTGAATATAAAAAAAATGTGGGCACTGATACACACATTTCTACCTAATAGGATGATTAAAATATACACCACACAAAGTATTTTGTGCATTCAAATACTATCATCAGTAGTAATAGAATTTTTCCTACTATTATTGCAAATTCATAACAAAAGCATGTCATCTGCTCAAAAATAAGTGCTAAATGAATCAATGATTTTCATGACAATTTTATAAAATGCAAAGTAATATTAAATATTAATTTAAATAGATGAGAAACACTTCCATAAGAAGGTAAATGTTTTATCCAAGTTCACAAGGTTAATGATTTGTGGAATATAAATTTAGAACACAAATTATCTGATTTTCCTTTGAATGTTTTCTTTGTTATAAATTTCATATTTCCAACTTATGAGGCTATAGTCCCAAAGCATTTTTTTCTGAGAAACAAAAACAAACAAAAAATATATATATATAATGCTAGGACTTCCAGTGGTTAGGATTCCACACTCCCAATGCAGAGGGCCCAGATTCAGTCCTGGTCAGGGAACTAGATCCACATGCTGCAACTATGACCCTGAACAGAAAAAAAAAAAAAAAAAAAAACCACAAAACTACAGTTCTCATTCTGTCTCAGATACCTGGGACACCAGCTGAATAAAATAAAGTATTTCTGATTATATAAGAAAAACTTATTTAAAGAACCAAAGCATGGCTAAACTAAACATAATCAATAAACTTGGTGAAGCTGAGCTTTCCAGAAGAGTTTTGGAATTTGATTATGTTATAACAACAGAAACTGGAGGTATATCCAAATATTTCATATGTTTATTTTTCTAGTAGTTTAACTCATTTTAGAGTTAATGTATTTTAACATTTGAGAATTGTTCCTTTGAAGACAGTATTTATTTGATAAAGATATATGTATAAAGCAATTAATTGCAAATTTTCATGTTATGTTACTTTGTCCAAGGAGCTATTCTGCACAAGCTGTGATCATTTTATTTAATCCAATTCATATATTTACTATTCAGCATATATAAAACCCAGCAGTTATTCATTCATCACTTCACTCATTGATTCATCAAATATTTATTTAATACACACTGTTTACTTCAATCAGGCTAAAATTTATTCAGCTAGTACAATGCCAGATGCTGAGGATAAACACATGAAAAAGACAGACAAGGTCACTACTTTCTCAATATTTTAAATCTATTGAAAACCTAAGATCTATTGCTTGTATTTTAGCAAGAATTTTGCAAAAATGCTTCTTAATTTATAAATAAATTCATTTTTAGTGATTAAAGAAAGATAACTGTTAGGTCAAATAAGTCACTTTTTTAAAGTAATAATTTCCTATAATATGTCACATTGTTTCAATGTGATGTTAACATAAGCATATGTGTAGGTTTTGTTTGTAATGCCTACTTTTACATAGGATTCTCACCAATCTCAGCTAATGCTGTCACAGCTCAAAATGTTCTACACATTAGTTCTGTGAGGCATCATTCCTTTGTAAAATACAAATGAGATGAAAACAGACTATAAAAAAAAAAAGCTTTTCTTTTCCAATGCATAAATAAGGAATATGTAACTGAATAGGATTGCTTCTGTTTAGCAAAATAAATGACTTCCCTGGTGGCTCACATGGTAAAGAATCTGAATGCAACGCAGGAGACCTGGGTTCAAGCTCTGAGTTGGAAAATCCCCTGGAGAAGGGAATGTCTACCCACTCTAGTATTTGTGCTTGGGAAATCCCAAGGACAGAGGAACATAGAGGGTTACAGTTCATGGGGCTGCAAAGAGTGGGAGACAGCTGAACGACTAACACTTTCACTTCAGAGAAATAAAAGGGGTATAATGAAACCAGTGAATGCATTTTCTTTGAGTAAAAAGGTTATCACACAGATATTTATAACTTTAGAGATGTCACTGCTATAGCCTCAGGGTTTCAGAGAGAATTTTTGCAAGATGAAGCTGGCAGAGGTTCTGTTTCGCTCTTATGAGAAATGATGACTTATACATGAAGATTTAAAATTATTTGAGTCAGCTTTAAACTAGTCAAGCTGAAACAAAACTCTCATCTCTCCTAGTAAGCGTTCACTGCCAGAATGTTTTCCCACTGGCAACAGGTTAAATGACACTGGGAACCAGTGGTGAGTGGGCTTACCTTTTTGGCCAAAATACCATTAATGAAAGTTAAAAGCAATTTTTACTGGCTTATGAAATAAACATATATTACAAGAAGCCATGTGTATTTTTACTATTAAAAACAGCTTTATATTTTGCAGTAATTGGACTAAATGGTGTTTACAGTACAAAAAAAGTTTTGCTTAGGCTTTGATCAAAATCAATTTCACCTCTTAAACTGAATAATAGTGGAACATTATTTCCACTTCCTCTGTCCAGTTTTTGTTTCTGAATTTCTAAGTGGAGAAAGAGCTAAAGGCAAACTCTCACAAACATAAACTAACTAAAATTAAAATCTGTATCAAAAAATAATGAAGGTTAAATAAGATATCGGTTTATTCATATGTTTAATTAATATCAGAAATCACATTTTTTAAATGCCATCAGTTATGTTAATTACAAGGTTAGTTTTAATACAAGTGTTAGATAGATCTAGTAGGAAATCAAAATTATTTAGTTCAAATAAAGGACCAGTAAGTAGGTGCATTCAACAAATTCAAACACCTTTTAATAATATATAATTATGAATTATGATGTGATTCAGGTCTCAGTAAATTGTGAATATACAACAAATACCTTGAACTGATCTGTGTGGATCACAATAAAGTGTGGAAAATTCTGAAAGAGATGGGAATACCAGACCACCTGACCTGCCTCTTGAGAAGCCTATATGCAGGTCAGGAAGCAACAGTTAGAACTGCACATGGAACAACAGACTGGTTCCAAATAGGAAAAGGAGTGTGTCAAGGCTGTATATTGTCACCCTGCTTATTTAACTTCTATGCAGAGTACATCATGAGAAACGCTGGACTGAAAGAATCACAAGCTGAAATCAAGAAATATCAACCTCAGATATGCAGATGACACCACCCTTATGGCAGAAAGTGAAGAGGAACTAAAAAGCTTTTGGATGAGAGCGAAAGAGGAAAGTGAAAAAGTTGGCTTAAAGCTCAACATTCAGAAAAAGAAGATCATGGCATCTGGTCCCATCACTTCATGGGAAATAGATGGGCAAACAATGGAAACAGTGTCAGACTTTATTTTATTGGGCTCCAAAATCACTGTAGATGGTGACTTCAGCCGTGAAATTAAAAGATGCTTACTCCTTGGAAGAGAAGTTATGACTAACATAGATATCATATACAAAAGCAGAGACTTTACTTTGCCAACAAAGGTCCATCTAGTCAAGGCTATGGTTTTTCCAGTAGTCATGTATGGATGTGAGAGTTGGACTGTGAAGAAAGCTGAACGCTGAAGAATTAATGCTTTTGAACTGTGATGTTGGAGAAGACTCTTGAGAGTCCCTTGGACTGCATAGAGATCCAAACAGTCCATTCTGAAGGAGTTAACCCCTGGGATTTCTTTGGAGGAAATGATGCTGAAGCTGAAACTCCTGTTATTTGGCCACCTCATGCGAAGACTTGACTCATTGGAAAAGACTCTGATGCTGGGAGGGATTGGGGACAGGAGGAGAAGGAGATGTCAGAGAATGAGATGGCTGGATGGCATCATTGACTCAATGGACGCTAGTCTCAGTGAACTCTGGGAGTTGGTGATGGATAGGGAGGCCTGGCTTGCTGAGATTCTTGGGGTCGCAAAGAGTCAGACACAACTAAGTGACTGAACTGAGTTGAACTGATCAAAAACTTATATGTATATATATATATATATATATATATATATATATATATAAAATCAAGTATAATTTTCTGAAAAGATGTGTTTTCATTTCTATATAAGATAGGAACAGTTACCAAGATCATATATTGAGAATTATTCTGTGCTTAGGTAGATAGCTAGAAACCATATTCTATAATGTCTAGAAATATCTGAGTAGATGTTTCAAATAAAGAGAAAAATAATTAAAATGAAAGAGGTAGCATGTTAAAGAATATAAACTTGCCAACAGAAAATATAAAGTACCAAAAAGTTAGAGATGATTGTTATTTAGTCACTAAGTCATGTCCCACTCTTTTGAGACTCCTTGGATTGTAGTCCTCCAGACTCCTATGCCCATGGAATTTTCAGGCAAAAATACTGGAGTTGGTTGCCATTTTCTTCTCCAGGAGATCTTCCCAATCCAGGGATTAAACCCACATCTCCTGCATTGGCAGATAGATTGCTCAGCAGTGAACCACCAGGGAAGAGATAAAGGTACTGTTATGGTGTAAAAGATGAAGATATCAGGTATAGACAATTAAAGAATTTTGTTGAATATAGTAGATTCAACTGACATAACTAGTAGGAAATTGCTAGAACCATGAGTAATAAAATGTCTAAGCATGAACATGAACTATAATAGACCTATTAAATGAATTGAATGAGTAGACACCTATTCAAAGAAAATGAGTCTTTACTATAGAGGATGAAATAATTTTACAGTTAAGAATATATCTAAAGTACTATTAATCAGATATTTGGATAATGTTCAATGAACTATTTTATTAAGATTTAAAAAAATAGAGCAGATACAGATTTTAAAAACAAAAGTGATATAAATTGATTCAAACCCCATGACAAACAAAGTTTAAAGACAGGCAAGGGAAGGTGATGTAGTTCTCAAAATACATGACAATCTACTGGAATTCTCAGTTACATAGAGAATGGCATTGAAACATGAATAATATCATATAAAAATTAATAATTTTTAATATGACATGTATATAGAGAAGATACTTCAGAGTTAATTGTAACTGTTAAATTTATTAATATTAAGGAGCTGTTTAGAGTTAATCTGATATGAAGGTCATCTAAGGAAAATCAACTTTATCATCTTATGGAGAAACAATTTAATATTGCCAGATATGACGTAAATATTGGTATAGCAGAGTTCTGAAGTGTTAATCACTCAGTCATGTCTGACTCTTTGCAACCCTATGGACTGGACCCTCAAGGATCCTCTCTCCATGGCATTCTCCAGGCAAGAATGCTGGAGTGAGTTGTTATTCCCTTCTCCAGGGGATTTACCTGACCCAGGGATTCAACCCAAGTCTCCTGCATTGCAGGCAGATCGTTTACCATCTGAGCCAACTTCCCCAAAGGTACAGTGATTAAGAAACCTCATGCCAATGCAGAGGACATGGGTTCAATCCTGCTCTGGGAAGATTCCACATTAACTGGGGAAACAGCCTGTGTCCTACAACTACTGAAACTCATCCACTTAAGGCCTGTGCTCTGCAACAAGAGAACCCACCACAATGAAAAGCCTGTGCACCATAAGCAGAAAGTAGCCCCCAACTTGCCATGACTAGAGAAAGCCCACACACAGCAACAAAGACCCAGTGAAACAAACAAAAAAAATAAATAATAATTAATTGATTAAAAAAATTAGAATTTCATGTCACAGGATTTCAGATTTTATGAAGTCAATTATGGGTCAGTTTCATATGCTCTCTTCTTTCTTGTTTTATAAGTGAATTTAAGAATAATGACTCAACATTTTGTTAAATCTGGAAAGCTAAAAACCTCTAATTAAGTTACAGCTTATTCTAATGAATAAATAATGTAGTTATGCATAGGGTGTGTTAGGACAAATGCAGGTTTAAAATAACACTTTCAAAAGATGAAATAATAAAATTGTTGATTCAGTGTTGCATATTGCTATAAAGTTGACCTTTGTACAACATAGTTTTAAACTATGAGGATTCCCGTACATGTGATTTTTTTTTTTTCTTTTTCAGTAGTGCATACTACCTTCATGGATCACAGCACTGTTTTATTTTTTTTTATTAATTTTTTTAATTTTAATATTTACTTTATTTTACTTTACAATACTGTATTGGTTTTGCCATACATTGACATGAATCCACCACGGGTGTACATGCAAGCCCAAACGGGATCACAGCATTGTTTTAGTGAAGGGGCTTGCATAACTCAATGAAGCTATGAGCAGTGCCATGCAGGTACATCCAAGACAGATGGGTCACAGAGGAGAACTGACAAACATGGTCCACTGGAGGACAAATTGGCAAATTACTCCAGTATTCCTGCTGCAAGAAACCCATAAACAGTATGAAAAGGCAAAAGGATATGACATTGGAAGATGAGCCCCTTGGATCAGAAAGTGTTCAATGTGCTACTGGGGAAAAACAGAGGGCAATTACTAATAGATCCAGAAAGAATGAGGCTGAGGCAAAGAGGAAATGACACATAGTTGAGGATATGTATGGTTATCAAAGTAACATACAATACTGTAAGAACAACATTGTATAAGAACCTAGAATGTTAAATCCATTGAACTGAGGTAAATTGAACGTGGTCAAACAATAAGGGAAGAATGACCTTTGACATCCTAGGAATCAGTGAATTAAAATGGAAGAGAATGGGTAAATTTAATTTAGATGACCATTTTATCTACTAGTGTGGGCAAAAATCCCTTAAAATAAATGGAATAATCCTTATAAGAGTCTGAAATGCAGTACCTGGGAGCAATCTCAAAAATGACAGAACAATCTCATTTTTTTTGCAAAGCAAACCATTCAATATCACAGTAGCTCAAGTGTATGCCCCAACCATTAACAATGAACAAGCTGAAGTTGACCAGTTCTAGGAAAACCTACGAGACCATTAAAATTGCAGAGGAAGGTAAACTTCCAAACTCATTCTATGAGGCCGCCATCACCCTAATACCAAAACCTGACAAAGATGTCACAAAAAAGGAAAACTACAGGCCAATATCACTGATGAACATAGATGCAAAAATCCTTAACAAAATTCTAGCAATCAGAATCCAAAAACACATTAAAAAGATCATACACCATGACCAAGTGGGCTTTATCCCAGGGATGCAAGGATTCTTCAATATCCGCAAATCAATCAATGTAATTCACCACATTAACAAATTGAAAAATAAAAACCATATGATTATCTCAATAGATGCAGAGAAGGCCTTTGACAAAATTCAACATCCATTTATGATAAAAACTCTCCAGAAAGCAGGAATAGAAGGAACATACCTCAACATAATAAAAAGCTATCTATGACAAACCCACAGCAAACATTATCCTCAATGGTGAAAAATTGAAAGCATTTCCGCTAAAGTCAGGAACAAGACAAGGGTGTCCACTTTCACCGCTACTATTCAACATAGTTCTGGAAGTTTTGGCCACAGCAATCAGAGCAGAGAAAGAAATAAAAGGAATCCAAATTGGAAAAGAAGAAGTAAAACTCTCACTGTTTGCAGATGACATGATCCTCTACATGGAAAACCCTAAAGACTCCACCAGAAAATTACTAGAGCTAATCAATGAATATAGTAAAGTTGCAGGATATAAAATCAAAACACAGAAATCCCTTGCATTCCTATACACGAATAATGAGAAAGTAGAAAAAGAAATTAAGGAAACAATTCCATTCACCATTGCAACGAAAAGAATAAAATACTTAGGAATATATCTACCTAAAGAAACTAAAGACCTATATATAGAAAACTATAAAACACTGATGAAAGAAATCAAAGAGGACACTAATAGATGGAGAAATATACCATGTTCATGGATCGGAAGAATCAATATAGTGAAAATGAGTATACTACCAAAAGCAATTTACAAATTCAATGCAATCCCTGTCAAGCTACCAGCCACATTTTTCACAGAACTAGAACAAATAATTTCAAGATTTGTATGGAAATACATTTAGAACTAACACACACACACACACACACAAAATTGTTTTCATGATGGGGAATTGGAATGCAAAAGTAGGAAATCAAGAAAGACCTAGAGTAGCAGGTAAGTTTGGCCTCAGACATAGTACGGAAAATGGTAATAAGAGTTTTGCCAAGAGAACACACTGGCTGTAGCAAATACTCTCTTCCAACAACGAAAGAGATGACTCTAGACTGGGACATCATCAGACAGTCAATACCAAAGTCAGATTGATTATATTCTTTGTAGCCAAAATCGTAAAATATTTATAGTTTATAGAGTCAGCAGAAAACAATACCTGGAGCTAACTTTGGC
Organism: Capra hircus; assembly: GCF_001704415.2. Lineage (NCBI taxonomy): Eukaryota > Metazoa > Chordata > Mammalia > Artiodactyla > Bovidae > Capra > Capra hircus. The sequence continues at coordinate 84,072,290 of NC_030821.1, forward strand.
TCAGGTCATCAGCTCCTTATGGCAAAATTCAGGCTTCAATTGAAGATAGCGGGCAAAACCACCAGGTCATTCAAGTACGACCTCAATCAAATCCCTTATGATTAAACAAGTTACAAATAGATTCAAGGTATTATATCTGGTAGAAAGAATGCATGAAGAATGACGGACAGAGGTTCATAACCTTGTACAGAGGGAGAGAATAAAACCACCTCAGGAAAAAGAAATGCTAGAAGGCAAAGTGCTTGTCTGAGAAGACTCAGAAAGAGCTGAGGAAAGAAGAGAAGTGAAAAGCAAGGCAGAAAAGGAAAGATTTATCCATGTGAATGCAGCATTCTTGAGAATAGCAAGGAGCGACAAGAAGACCTTAAATGAACAGTGTCAAAAAATAGAAGGAAAAATACAATGGGAAAGACTAGAAATCTCTTCAAGAAAATTAGAAATGTCAACGGAATATTTGATACAAGGATGGGCACAATAATGAACAGAGATGGTAGAGAAATAACAGAAACAGAAGGATTAATAAGAGGTGGCAATAATACAGAAAAGAACTGCACGGAAAAAGTCTTAATGATGGGGAAACCATGATGATGTGGTCACTCACCTACAGACATCCTTGAGTGTGAAGTCAAGTGTGCCTTACTTACTATGAAACATTACTATGAAGAAAATTAGTGGAGGTGATGGAATTCCAGCTGAGCTATTTAAAACAATACAGCATGCTTGGGGCTGGTGCATGGGGATGACCCAGAGAGATGTTATCGGGAGGGAGGTGGGAGGGGGGTTCACGTTTGGGAACACATGTAAGAATTAAAGATTTTAAAATTAAAAAAATAAAAAAAAAATAAAAAAATACAATATTGTAAAGTAATTAACCTCCAATTAAATAAATTTATATTTAAAAAAATAAATAAAGAAAATCCTAAAAGAAATGCCATTAAAGTGCTGAACTCAATATGTCAGCAAATTTGGAAAGCTCAGCAGGGGCCCCAAGAATGGAAAGGTCAGTTTTCATTCCAATCCCAAAGAAGGATAATGCCAAAAAGTGTTAAAATTACCTTACAACTGTGCTAATCCTGTTCAGTTCAGTTCAGTTCAGTTCAGTCGCTCAGTCGTGTGCAACTCTTTGCGACCCCATGAATTGCAGCATGCCAGGCCTCCCTGTCCATAACCATCTCCTGGAGTTCACACAGACTCATGTTCATCGAGTCAGTGATGCCATGCAGCCATCTCATCCTCTGTCGTCCCCTTCTCCTCCTGCCTCCAATCCCTCCCAGCATCAGAGTCTTTTCCAATGAGTCAGCTCTTCTCAGGAGGTGGCCAAAGTACTGGAGCTTCAGCTTTAGCATCATTCCTTACAAAGAAATCCCAGGGTTGATCTCTTTCAGAATGGACAAGTTGGATATCCTTGCAGTCCAAGGAACTCTCAAGAGTCTTCTCCAACACCACAGTTCAAAAGCATCAATTCTTCAGTGCTCAGCACTCTTCAAAGTCTAACTCTCACATCCATACATGACCACAGGAAAAACCATAGCCTTGGCTAGATGGACTTTTGTCGGCAAAGTAATGTCTCTGCTTTTGAATATACTATCTAGGTTGGTCATAACTTTTCTTCCAAGGATTAAGCATCTTTTAATTTCATCGCTGCAGTCACCATCTACAGTGATTTTGGAGCCCAAAAAATTAAAGTCTGACACTGTTTCCCCATCTATTTCTCATGAAGTGATGGGACCAGATGTCATGATCTTCGTTTTCTGAATGTTGAGCTTTAAGCCAACTTTTTCGCTCTCCTGTTTCACTTTCATTGAGAGGCTTTTTAGTTCCTCTTCACTTTCTGCCATAAGGGTGGTGTCATCTGCGTATCTGAGGTTATTAATATTTCTCCTGGCAATCCTCATTCCAGCTTGTGTTTCTTCCAGTCCAGCATTTCTCATGATGTACTCTGCATATAAGTTAAATAAGCAGGGTGACAATATACAGCCTTGACGTACTCCTTTTCCTATTTGGAACCAGTCTGTTGTTCCATGTCCAGTTCTAACTGTTGCTTCCTGACCTGCATACAGATTTCTCAAGAGGCAGGTTAGGTGGTATGTTATTCCCATCTCTTTAAGTATTTTTCACAGTTTATTGTGATCCACACAATCAAAGGCTTTGGCATAGTCAATAAAGCAGGAATAGATATTTTTCTGGAACTCTCTTGCTTTTTCCATGATCCAATGGATGTTGGCGATTTGATCTCTGGTTCTTCTGCCTTTTCTAAAACCAGCTTGAACATTAGGAATTTCATGGTTCACATATTACTGAAGCCTGGCTTGGAGAATTTTGAGCATTACTTTAATAGTGTGTGAGATGAGTGCAATTGTGTGGTAGTTTGAGCATTCTTTTGCATTGCCTTTCTTTGGTATTGAAATGAAAACGGACCTTTTCCAGTCCTGTGGCCACTGCTGAGTTTTCTAAATGTGCTGGCGTATTGAGTGCAGCACTTTCACAGCATCATCTTCCAGGATTTGAAACAGCTCAACTGGATTTCTATCACCTCCACTTGCTTTGCTCATAGTGATGCTTTCTAAGGCCCACTTGACTTCACATTCCAGGATGTCTGGCTCTAGATGAGTGATCACACCATTATGATTATCTGGGTCGTGAAGATCTTTTTTGTGCAGTTGTTCTGTGTATTCTTGCCACCTCTTCTTAATATCTTCTGTTTCTGCTAGTTGCATACCATTTCTGTCCTTCATCAAGCCCATCTTTGCATGAAATGTTCCCTTGGTATCTCTAATTTTCTTGAAGAGATCTCTTGTTATTCCCATTCTGTTCTTTTCCTCTATTTCTTTGCATTGATCGCTGAAGAAGGCTTTCTTATCTCTTGCTATTCTTTGGAACTCTGCATTTAGTTGCTTATATCTCTCTTTTTCTCCTTCACTTTTCACCTCTCTTCTTTTCACAGCTATTTGTGAGGCCTCCCCAGACAGCCATTTTGCTTGTTTGCATTTATTTTCCATGGGGATGATCTTGATCCCTTTCTCCTGTACAATGTCAGGAACCTCATTCTATAGTTCATTGGGCACTCTATCTATCAGATCTAGGCCCTTAAATCTATTTCTCACTTCCACTGTATAATCATAAGGGATTTGATTTAGGTCATTCCTGAATGGTCTAGCGGGTTTCTCTACTTTCTTCAATTTAAATCTGAATTTGGCAATAAAGAGTTCATGATCTGAGTCACAGTCAGCTCCTGGCCTTATTTTTATTGACTATAGAGAGCTTCTCCATCTTTGGCTGCAAAGAATATAATCAATCTGATTTCAATGTTGACCATCTGGTGATGTCCATGTGTAGAGTCTTCTCCTGTGTTGTTGGAAGAGGGTGTTTGCTATGACCAGTGCATTTTCTTGGCAAAATTGTATTAGTCTTTGCCCTGCTTCATTCCACATTTCAAGGCCAAATTTTCCTGTTATTCCAGGTATTCCTTGACTTCCTACTTTGCATTCCAGTCCCCTATAATGAAAAGGACATCTTTTTGGGGGTTTTAGTTCTGAAAGGTCTTGTAGGTCTTCATAAAACCGTTCAACTTCAGCTTCTTCAATGTTACTGGTTGGGGCATAGACTTGGATAACTGTGATATTGAATGGTTTGCCTTGGAGACAAACAGAGATCATTCTGTCGTTTTTGAGATTACACTCAAGTACTGCTTTTTGGCCTCTTTTGTTGACCATGATGGCTACTCCATTTTTTCTGAGGGATTCCTGTCCACAATAGTAGATATAATGGTCAGATCTGATACTGTAAAGAGCAATATTCCATAGGAACCTGGAATGTCAGGTCCATGAATAAAGGCAAATTTGAAGTGGTCAAACAAGTGATGGCAAGGGTGAACGTCGACATTCTAGAAATCAGCGAACTAAAATGAACTGGCATGGGTGGATTTAACTCAGATGACCATTATATCTACCATTGTGGGCAGGAATCCATCAGAAGAAATGGAGTAGCCATCGTGGTCAACAAAAGAGTCTGAAATGCTAATCCTGTATGCTAGTAAAATTATCCTCAAAATCCTTCAAGCTAGGCTTCAGCAATATGTGAACTGAGAGCTTCCAGATGTACAAGCTGGGTTTAGAGAAAGCAAAGAAACCAGCAATCAAATTGGTAACATTTGTTCCATCACGGAGAAAGCAAGAGGATTCTAGACAAACATCTGCTTCTGCTTCATCAGCTATGCTAAAGCCTATGACTGTACAGATCACAAGAAACTGTGAAAAATTCTTAAGGAAATGGGAGTACCAGACAACCTTACATGTCTCCTGAGAAGCCTGTAAGTGTGTCAAGAAGAACAAGTAGAACCTTACATTGAACATCTAACAGGTTCAAAATTGGGAAAGGAATATGTCAAGGCTGTATATTGTCACTCTGTTTATTTAACATATATATGTACAGTGAAAATGAAATTGTTAGTCAATCAGTTGTGTAGACTCTTTGCGACCCCATGAACGATGGCCTGCTAAACTCCTATGTCCATCGGATTCATCAGGCAAAAATACTGGAGTGGGTTGCCTTGCCCTTCTGCAGGGGAATCATCCTGATCCAGGGGTCAAACCTGAATCTCCTGCATTGCATACAGATGCTTTACTGTCTGCACCAATAGGGAAGATCATTCAGAGTACATCTTGTGAAATGTCAGAGTGGATGTATCACAAGCTGGAATCTAGATTTCCAAGAGAAATATTAACAGTGTGAAACAAGCAGATGATGCTATTCTAATGGCAGAAAGTGAAGAGGAACTAAAGAGCTTCTTGATAAGGGTGAAAGTGGAGAATGAAAAACTGAATTAAAACTCAAGATTCAAAAAACTAAGGTCATGGCCTCTGATCCCATCACTCCATGAAGGTAGAAGGGGAAAACATTTAAGTGGTGACATAGTTTCTTTTCTTGGGTTCCAAAATCACTGCATATGGGGACTGCAGCCTTGAAATTAAAAAAAAATGTTTGCTCCTTGGAAAGAAGCATTAGATAATGCATTAAAAAGCAGACAGATCACTTTACTGACAAATGTCCATATAGTCAAAGCTATGGTTTTTCCAGTAGCCATGTACAGAATTGATGGTTTTAAATTGTGATGCCTGAGAAGATTTTTGAGTCTCTTGTTCTGCAAGAATATTAAACCAATCAATCATCAAGGAAATCAATCTTGAATATGCTGAAGCTGAAGCTCCAAAGCTTTGGCCTCCTGATGCAAATAACCATCTCTTTGGAAAAGCCCCTTATGCTGGGAAAGATTGAAGGCAAAAGAAGGAGAGGATGGCAGAGGATGGGTTGGTTAGACGGCATCACCCACTCAATGGACACAAATTTGTACTAACTATGGGAGATAGTGAAGGACAGGAAGATCTAGTGTCCTGTAGTCCATTAGGTACAAAAGGTTGGGCATGAGTTAGCAACTGAACTACACAAGCAATCACACAATCTGCAGTTGGATTCAACCCAAGGTAATGGTGCCAGTGATATGGCAGAATCAAGGATATGGAAGAAATTGATATAGGAAGGGTGACTACATGCTATTCACAGATTTTCCACTGTACTGACTGCCATGTTCAAGGGTCAACTGCATTTGAATTTTGCACGAAATAATATGATTTGAATAATTACATAGTTAATGCAATAAAGGAGTTTGCAAAAACTGCAAAGGATGGCAAAAGGGCAAAAAAGATTATGTTGTTGTCAAAAGAGAAAATAAAATATCCCAGAGTCCAAGACTAGAAAGTTTTTTTTGGTTTTATTTTACTTTGAGATGTGAGGAAATTGCAAATGAATAATCACAGATTGTTCATGTGGAGAGTTGAAAATCCATTGCTGACCTTATTTTTTCCACCAAATTATTAGCACTGCTTTTAAAAGAGTCTCAAGGAAAGAAAAAAAAAAAAGAAAGAAATTAAAAGATCCCCAGGGTATGTTACAGAAATCTTAAAACAGCTGAAGGTTGACAAGAGAAAGTGTGTTAATTGACCTTTTTATAATCACTCACAGAAGGTAATTAGAGAGGTGGAATCAAAAGATGAAATTAGGAGAACCTAGTTATTCATTCCAAATATGAGTGAGTTTTCAAAATGAATATTCAAAGATGAAATGTGGTACCTTGTAAAGTATTGAATTACTCATCAAAGGGAACACTCAGGTTTAAAGAAGATAAATGTAAGCAAAGTACTGGAGTCGGTATTCAAGGATCACAGATGGTTAAACTAGGTAAAATTATATTTTTTACAAGTCTATAAATATAATTGCATGACAAAAGTGATCATTTTTTAAGAAATGAGAAGTAACCATTGGTTGGGTTAGTTAATAACTGAGTTCTTATATAGTTGATGAACTGTGCAAATAAGCCTTTGTGTTCAGGTTGATGGATGTGACAACTCATATGTTTTAAATGCTTCTTTTTCTTTCCAATTAGTTAAGAAAATAGAAATTGTAAACCACTGTGTATCTGACACTATGGTATATATTCAGAAAGTCAGTGTGAAATAAATGGCAATATAAATCTAGCTTCTAAAAAAATGATTGAGGAAGAGTGGTCCTTTCAAAGTACTCAGTTTTTTAATCTGAATATTTTAATAGGCCATCTACTAATTGACTGATTTTCATTACTTCACTTAAAACCTAAAACCCAGTTTTACAGAGTTTGGTCTACACAGACATACTATGTAAACCTATTAAGAAAGGTAGGAACAGCTAAATCTTATGCAGTAAATTACCGGAAATAGAAAATAGTATTTATTCATAGAGTTCCACTTGATCTTCCCTTATTAATTAATTTTTAGTATGTGAGAAAATTCACCTGTAAAGTAGACTGTCCTGTATCAAATACCCTGCCTTGTAGGTTGTAGTGACATCTCATCTTGACCTTGCTATTTGTGTAAGTATCAGGTTGGATAATGACCTTATTTGTCACTACTTTGCAGTCCCTAGTTAGCTACTTGGCATTTATATTTAACTTTCCATTTACAGCCTGTAGCTTACACAGTCCCCAGAACACACTCCATATTATTCACTAGCATCAGAATTCTTTCTTTCTAAATTCATGTCTAACATAAATCTTCTAGGTCTCCCAGATGCATTGTGTTGTGAAACTCTTATGAACTGGAAGCAATTTACTAGAGAAGTATTTATTTTATCTAAAATTATGCTACAAATCATTATTTGAATAAACACTATTTTCTTGTTAAAATAATACATGGTTTCTTTCAAAAGAAAAAAGAAAAAATTATCTATCACATTTTATAGTGTTTACAAGAGTAAATGACAATGTGATGTGTAGAAAAAAAACTAACTTCAAACATTATAATACAATTAGAATTATGTAACTAGATCTAAAAAATTAAATATATCCAATTATTTTCTATATCTTTAATGACTTTGAGGAAATATATGTAGCTTGCATCTATACAATTTAAAAGTCAGGTGATTTTTATATATATTAATTTATATCTCTTGAAGTAAATTGTTCATTTTCAATCCAGTATTATGCACTATCATCATGTTTATTCAATGATAATTAAAGGAGTGACAACACATACTCCAAAATTAATTAGTGACATATTGTAGTGAACAACTATTAGTCAAAACAAGATTCATTTTCATTTTTTTCTAAACTATAGAAATTTAAGGACATCATCATCTTTTCTACTTTTGAATGTAGATGTAGATAACACCCGATAATTTATATGCACATTCTATATTACTTAATTATATTCACCTAAATGCCCTAATTTATGTGTAAAATATAAGATAAATATAGAAAATGTTTTTAAAACTTTAATATGTTTTTAAAGAAAGTTTAGCAGGATAAATTTAAGCTCAAGTTTGACTGATTTCTCTTAGATGAGTGAAAAACTGAACTAGTATGTTCAAGTGTAAATTTATGATTGCCTGCAAATAATGACAGTGCTTAAGAAAAAAACATTTTATTTTCATAAGATTATAAAAGTCTTTCTACTTTCAGATTACCATGATATATTTTACTTTTAAAAATACTATTAATTATATAAGTTTAGGTTGTTTTGTTAGGATATGATTGCTTAAACATATTGCTTAACATGATTCAATTTATAAATTATTTTTGTTTGAACTCTAACTTTAGATGTGACAGGAGTATTTTTAAATATGTATCTAAGCACAGACCCAAAATAATCAAGCACACTTTTGTTGTTGAAGATGATGTTATTATTGTTTTAACATAGCAGTGGTTCTCAAAGTATGGTCTTTGGGACAAATAGCATCAGCATTATCTAGAAACTTGTGAGGAAAACAGAACATTTGACGTCATCTGAGATCCACTGAATTGGTAATTTTGGACTGAGGTCAAGTAATGGATGTTTTAACAAATCCACTGGATGATTCTGATAATATGCTGAAGATTGAGATTAACTAATCAAGGAGTTCTCAAATGAGGTGAAATGTTAGAATCATCAGATGAGTTAAAATAAGTAAGTACATAAAGCTCATCTTCTAGTTGCTAAAATGCATTATCTGGTGAGATGACCAGTGTTTATTAAAGCACCTGATTGATGATGGACAGGGAAGCCTGGTGTGCTGAAGTCCATGGAATCGCAAAGAGTCAGACAGGACTGAACAACTGAAGTGAACTGATAATGTGTAGCCAGAAGTGAGAACCGCTGGTCTCACCTACCATGAAAGTGAGCTTACTTCATTCCTCTTTCACTGTTCTGGACCTGAAGGCATGCCTGCTCTTTCATTGACCTTTTTATTAAGACATTACTGCCTGATCAATGAACTTTAATATCCAAAACGAGTCAATCACATTTTGTTGGCAAATGAGAAATCATTTTCCTGACAAAAGTCCATATATTTAAAACTATGATTAGCCCAGTAGTCTTGGATAGATGTGAGAGTTGGGACATAAAGAAGGCTGTGGTGTTGGAGAAGACTCTTGAGAGTCCCTTGGTCTGCAAGGTGATCAAACCAGTTAATCTCAAAGGAAATCAAACCTGAATGTTCATTGGAAGGGCTGATGCTGAAGCTGAAGCTCCAATACTTTGGCCACCTGATGAGAAGAGCTGACTCATGGACCGTGATGCTGGGACAAATGGAGGGCAAAAGGAGAAGGGGACATCAGAGGATGAGATGGTTACATAGCATCATCTGCTCAATGGAAATGAATTTGAGCAAATTCCAGGAGATAGTGGACGACAGAGGGCACTGGTGTGCTGCAGTCCATGGTGTTGCAAGGAGTGGGAGAATGGGACGTGACTTGGTGACTGAACAATGGCAACAATAATGAGATTATAGTTATTTAAAACTGACAAAGAAATGTACCCAAATAGTAAACTTAGGACTATCTGACAAACTCCCAGTCATGGCAGGGATGAGCTAAGTATCTAAAGATTTGAATGCCCAGATATTTTAAGTAAATTTTTTTAAATTATGTTGTTATTTATTACTCTAAATTTAGTGTTTCTCTACAGAATTATCATTTGTAAGAATGAAGGAATGGGTTTGTATTCTACTAAATTATGAATACAATAATTTATGTGGCAATTAGGTCATTTTTTCAAAGAATTGCAATTTTCAAAAATTTCAAAATATTGCATTCTTCAAATAATTGCAGAGTTTGCAGTTTTAAATCCCCAATGCTATTTTGAAGTAAAAATAGACAATAAATCTCTTTGAATGTTGCATAAAATGAACTCATGCTTAGTTGTAATAATTGGTTTAGAAAATGTCTTCTAATGTGTCCTTCAAACTTCAGACTCTACATAGTTTCTTCTTTCTTTGCTGTACTCAATAGGGCACTAACCATTAATAGTTTGTCATGGAATAGCTATCAGATATTTTTCATAAATAACTTTTATTTATTGCAAACTTTAAGCATTATGTCCACAATTTACTTCAGTACTAACACATTTGCCTATTTCTGTTTTTTCTCACCTGTCCTAAACAGTAATATAGAATAACTGTAAAAAATAAGAAAGTATCTCCTCATTAAATAACAAAAAGAAAAACCTGTTAAACCAATATCCAGTTTTTTTTTTTTTTTTTAGGATCATGTTGTTGTTTTTATTTTAATTTAAATATATTTTAATTGGAGGCTAATTACTTTACAATATTGTACTTGTTCTACCACACATCAACACAAATCTGCCACGGGTGCACACGTGTTCCCGATCCTGAACCCCACTCCCACCTCCCTCCTCACACCATCCCTCTGGATCATCCCAGTGCATCAGCCCCAAGCATCCTGTATCGAACCTGACCACTCGTTTCCCATATGACACCATACATGTTTCAGTGTCATTCCGCATGGTTCTACAATACCCAGAACCAGTTCATTTCTCACCAACTCACTTCTTTGTATTCTATTATTTTCCTAAAATGTAAGTTGAAACCCCACTTTGTATAATAATATGATCTCTCCTCAGAGGTCTGGGTTGATTAAAACTGTTATGGAAAATGTTTGTTTACGGCTAAATATAAAATCATGAATCATGCATCCAATAAAGTCATCTTTATTTTCTCTTTAAGAATTTTAGAATTATACAAAATTTTCTTTGTTAATATGTGGGTTAAAATATATCTCTTCAAAAAACACAAATATTACTAAACCCTGAGTGATTCATTTGACAGCATAAATGATATTTTGTGAAAGATGTAAGTGTTCTAAAAGCAGAAATTAGAGTATAAACTTATGAAACCTTGTCTACAGGAAAATAGCTTTCAGTATCTCCACTACATTTTGGTTAGAATATATACATAGCACACTTTGAAATAAAATGTTTCTTTTCAATTGCTGTTTAGAAACAAATAATTTGAATAATTATAGAATAATTCAATGTGCATGCAGATTTACATGCGTTTATGAAAGACAATAATTGCTAAATTCAAGGTCAAGAGGTTTTAAAAACAGTTTATTTGCCAGAAATCAGCTTTCTGTGTACTGAAACATAGCTTGCTCACTGTTTCTGTCAATCATATTCTCTTGATCTTGTATTTTAGTTAATGAAGAAAATGCAAAAATGTGGTTTTGAGTAATAATTATATTTGAAAAAAGGTCTAGAGTATAGTGGCATGATATCATAAAGTATACACATGCACTTTTTAATCTCTATGAAAATCTACCTATATTTTCTTTATTTAAAGAATACCTTTGTTTCTTTTCATTAACTATTTACTTAAATATTTTTGGCCAGTTTGTTTATTGGGAAACTTACACCAGGTTTCTCTGTCCATCACCAACTCCAGGAATTTGCTCAAACTCATGCTCATCGAATCAATGATGTCATCCAACCATCTCATCTTCTGTCATCCCCTTCTCCTACTTTCAATATTTCCCAGTACAAGGGTCTTTTCCAATGACTCAGTTGTTTGCATCAGGTGGCCAAAGTATTGGAGTTTCAGCTTACTTCCAATGAATATTCAGGACTCATTTCCTTTAAGATGCATTGATTTGATTTCCTTGCAGTCCAAGGGACTCTCGAGGGTCTTCTCCAATAACACAGTTCAAAAGCATCAGTTCTTCAGCACTCAACTTTCCTTAGAGTTCAACTCTCACATCCATACATGACTACTGGAAAAACCATAGATTTGACTACATAGATCTTTGCTGGCAAAGTAATGTCTCTGCTTTTCACAATATGCTGTCTAGTTTGCTCATAGCTTTTTTCCCAAGGAGCAAGTTTCTTTTAGTTTCATGGGTGCAGTCACCATCTGCAGTGATTTTGGAGCCTAGAAGATAAAGTCTGTCACTGTTCTCATTTTTTTACCATCTATTTGCCACAAACTGGTGGGACCAGATGCCATGATTTTCTTTTATTGAATGTTGAGTTTTAAGCCAGCTTTTTCACTCTCCTCTTTCACTTTCATTAAGAGGGTCTTTAGTTCCACTTCGCTTTCTGCAATAAGGGTGATGTCATCTGTACATCTGAGGTTTTGGTATTTCTCCTGGCAATCTTGATTCTAGCTTGTGCTTCATCCAGCCCAGAATTTTGCATGATGTACTTTGCATATAAGTTAAATAAGCAGGGTGACAATACACAGCCTTGACGTACTCCTTTCCCAATTTGGAACTGGCTCATTGTTTCATGTCCGGTTCTAACTGTTGCTTTCTGACATGCGTGCAGGTTTTGCAGGAGTCAGGTAAGGTGGTTTGGTATTCTCATCTCTTTAAGAATTGTCCACAGCTTTTTGTGATGCACAGAGTCAAAGCCTTTAGCAGAGTCACTGAAGCAGAAGTAGATGCTTTTCTTGAATTATCTTGCTTTATTTGCAAAGATAAATATATTTATATACCAATACAAATATATATAATACATACAATATACAAGTTGTTTAATCTATGCCTAGATACATATATAAATATATATGTATAAAACTTTAAAGTCTTTAATTATTTATTTGGAGAAAGTAGTCTTACTTTTCTATATGCCAATTTCTTCTTATTTTTAAACATGCTTTAACCATGTCTGTTAAACATTGCAGCACACTGTATATAAAGTAGGAGAGATGGGGTTAGAGTTACACTCTTATATGTAGACGAACCCCTTGTTCATGATTTCCTGAAGCCATGGAGTTTCAAAGAAAACCTTAGGAGTGTGTGATCCCTCTGTAAGATAGCATGAACCTACAAGTCTGGGCTATTTGACATGTTCCTGTGAAAGCTGGAGAATTATCATCTTTGGAAAGATTAACAAAGAATGTAAAATTTTTGCTCATGTATGAGGGAAACATGACTCTTCTTTATTAACCAAGAAAGCAAAAAAAAAATAAAAATAAAAAATAAAAGTTTACTCCTAGATGATCATGAGAAAAGTTGAGTGATACTTGGTGGTAACAACCAAAGTCTGAGTATTTATAGACTGCAAAGTAATGTGATCATATCATCATGAACAGAAATTTTATGGAAATGGGATACATACTCAGTCATGTGGGATGCAAGCTAGTATATGTACATGCATGTATGCTAAGTCACTTCAACCATGTTGGACTCTTTGCAACCCTATGGACAATAGCCCACCAGGCTCCTCTGTCTAAGGGATTCTCCAGACAAGAATACTGGAATGGTTTGCCATGCCCTCCTCCAAGGGATCTTCCTGACCAGAGATCATACTGGTGTCTCTTATGTCTACATGCAATGGCAGGCAGATTCTTTACCACTAGTGTCACCTGGTAACCCCCTAGCATGTGTAGGTGACATGAAATATTTGCTGAGAATATTGAGGTACTTTGAAAAATCATAGATCTGAAAATAATATGATCTGTAGACATACAGTTTAGGTCAATTTAATGCAAATTTATCATCTTAAACTTTGTATTTTTAAAAAAGCTTATATTACATACAAAATAGATATTTATCCATGTGTCTGACATATCAGGTACATGGAGTGAATGTGGGTTGTCTGAGGATGTGTAATACTAAAATATCTCTGTCCTCATCTGTGCAGTTTGCAGAATTATTGATGGGTTAGTTAACAATGTCATGATAAAATTTGTGTCTTCGAAAGATAAGCCTGGTCGCCATTGAGAGTGAATTCAGGTTGGGAAAATTGAAACAAGTAAGATTATCTAAATGCTCTTAAAAAGTGATTATAAAAATCAGAACCACACCAAAAGTAGTGAGTATTAAAATTTAGGATTGTGTTGGGAAAATGGAGTAGATGGCATAATTGGACTTAATAGATATATGTAAGAGAAAAGAAGAGTGGCAAGAAAATTTTAGTAAAACTATGTATGTAGCTTTTTGCAGGAAACCTCCCTGAGAAGGAACCCCTTTTCTGGTCAATTGAAGAAAAGCTATACTTTTAACTTTTCACCAGGCACCTCGATGTTCTACCATCTCTAGCTCTAGCATAGTGTTCAGATCTCTTAATCACTCTATACTTTCCCTAACCTGTTGGTTCTTGGTGTAGGTCAAAAAGTAGAAATGAAGAATAAGTAACTAGATCTCCTCCCTAGCTTCCCCTTCAGTAATCTCCTGTACAAACCATGTGAACAAGATAATATCTAGAGGAAAATCATAAGGAGTCGACAAGCCTACCAGTAGTACAGAATGGTGACAGCTCTGATCCCCCATCTCTGTGATTAACTGAGATTGCTTTCCTTTTTCCTTTTAAAAACTTTAATGACTGAGAAGAATCTTTGGAATTGATTTCTGGGGGACACTGAGTTCACCATCTTCCCAGATTGCCAACATTCTGATTAAAAGCAACTTTCCTTTCTCCTGGTATCCGCCTCTATCTTGATTATTACTTTTTGAGCAGTAAGTAACTGGACTTAAACTAGGTAAAATAAAAATGCAAGGTTAGATATTTTGGTATAATTAACTTAAGTTGCAAGAAAGAAGAACATTTCAGAAGGAAGGAATAATGAGTTTCATTTAGTCTTTGCTGAGTTTTATATATGTGATGTAGTATTTGATATCATTAGAAACACTAAGTAGAGAACAACAACAAAAAAATAACTGCTTTTTTACTTTTGATTGTTTTGAAAATTTTATCACCATGACTACTGCCTGTTTCATAACTCCTCTTATGGTTTATTTTTTTTCCCCAATTGTCAAGAAAACCTCCCAATAGTACATAAACAAAGCACATGTTATCTTTTTTAGGGGGAATTCATCAATTATTTTCTCACAAACTTCTACATAACTGGCCCATGTTTCATACCTTAATTTTGGTTCTTAAATTTTTATTTGGATAAGGTGATTTCTTAGAAAAATAAAAATGGATGCTTTTGAACTGTGATGTTGGAGAAGACTGTTGAGAGTCCCTTGGACTGCAAGGAGATTAAACCAGTCCATCCTAAAGGAAATTGGTCTTAACTATTCATTGTAAGGGCTGATGCTGAAGCTGAAATTCCAATACTATGGCCACCTAATGCAAAGAACTAACTCCTTGGAAAAGATCCTGACGCTGGGAAAGATTGAAGGCGGGAGGAGAAGGGGAGGACAGAGGATGAGATGGTTGAATGTCCATCACCGACTCAATGGACATGAGCTTGACCAAACTCCAGGAGTTGGCGAAGGACAGGGAAGCCTGGCATGCTGCAGTCCATGGGGTCCCAAAGAGTTGGACACAATTGAGCTCCTGAACTGAAGGTGGTTTCTACAGCTACTTAGGTTGCTTGAACTATTTATTCTGTATCCTCAGTATTCAGTATGTTTTCATCTCCCAGAAAGCACCACTCACTTTAAAAATCAAGCTTATTTGTTACATTATCAGCATGAGATCTTCTTAACCTCCACTTCACATGTGAAATAAAAGACTCAATAATAGAGCAACTTGTTAAAGACAGGTCTTGCAGTTGCTGTTCAGTTGCTTAGTAGCGTCAGACTCTTTGTAACACCATGAACTTCAGCACACGAGACTTCCCTGTCCTTCACTATCTCCCAGGGTTTGTTCAAATTCATGTCCATTGAGTCAGTGATGCCATTCAATCATTTCATCATCTGTCATCCTGTACTCCTCCTGCCTTCAATCTGTTCCAGAATCAGGGTCTTTTTCAAGGAGTTGACTCTTTGTATCAAGTGGCCAAAGTATTAAAGCTTTAGCTTCAGTGTCAGTCCTTCCAATGAACATTCAGTGTTGTTTTCCTTTAGGATTGACTGGTTTGATCTTGCAATCCAAAGGACTCTCAAGACTCTTCTCCAACACCACAGTTCAAAATCAATTCTTCAGCACTCAGCTTTCTTTGTGGATCCCACTCTCATATCCATACATGACCACTGGAAAAAAAAAAAAATTTAGATTTGACTATACGGACCTTTGTCTGGAAAGTAATTTCTCTGCTTTTTAACATGGTGTCCAGGTTTGTCATAAGCTTTTCTTCCAAGGAGCAAGTATCTTTAAATTTTGAGGCTGCATTCATTATCCACAGTGATTCTGGAGCCCAAGAAAATGAAATCTATCACAGTTTCATCTTTTTCCCTATCTATTTGCTATGAAAAGATGAGACCAAATGCCATGATTTTAGTTTTTCTTTTTTTTAAATTTTGAGTTCTAAGTTAGCTTTTTCACTCTCCTATTTCACCTTAATCAAGAGGCTCTTAAGTTTCTCTTTACTTTATGCCATAAGGGTGGTGTCCTTTGCATATTTGAAGTTAGTGATATTTCTCCCAGTAATCTTGATTCCAGCTTGAGCTTCTTCCAGCCTGGCATTTTGCTTGATGCACTCTGCAGTATAAATTAAATAAGTAGGGTGACAATATACAGACTTGTATTCCTTTCCCAATTTTGAACCTGTCTGTTTTTCCATGTCCAGTTCTAACTATTGATTTTTGACCTGCACACAGGTTTCTCAGTAGGCAGAAAAGGTAGTCTGCTATTCCCATCTCTTTAAGTATTGACCCTCACAGTCAAAGGCTTTAGCCTAATCAATGAAACAGTGTAGATGTTTTTCTGGAACCCCCTGTGTTTTCTATGATCCAGCGAATGTTGGCAATTTGATCTCTGGTTCCTCTACTTTTTCTAAATCCAGCTTGTATATCTGAAAGTTATTGGTTCATGCACTGTTGAGTAACAGGCAAGTTTGGCCTTGGACTATGAAATGAAGCAGAGGAGAAACTAATGGTTTTTCAGGACAACACACTGCTCCTAGCAAACATCCACTTCCAACAACACAAGAGACCAGTATACACATGGACATTACCAGATGATCAATACCAAAATCATATTCATTACATTCTTTGAGACTGATGATAGAGAAGCTCTATACAATCAGCAGTAACAAAACCAAGAGCTCACTGTGGCTCAGATCATGAACTCCTTATTGCAAAATTCAGACTGAAATTGAATAAAGTATGGAAAACTACTAGGCCATTCATGTATAACCTAAATCATATCCATTATTATTATACAGTGTAAGTGACAAATAGATTCAAAGGATTAGATCTGATACACAGAGTGCCAGAAGAACTGTGAATGGAGGTTCATACCTTTGTACAGGAGCCAGCAATCAAAGCCATCCCCAAGAAAAAGAAATGCAAAAAGGCAAAATGGTTGTCTGAGGAGGCCTTACAAATAACTGAGAAAAGAAAAGTAGCAAAAGGCAAGGGAGAAAAGGAAAGACATACCCATCTGAAGGCAGGGTTCCAAAGAATAGCAAGGAGAGGTAAGAGATGTTGTTAAAGTGCTACACTCGGTATGGCAGCAAAGTTGGAAAACTCAGCAGTGGACACAGGACTGGAAAAGATCATTTTTCATTCCAATACCAATTAAAGGGCAATGCCAAAGACTGGCATAAAACAGCAGATTTCCTGACCAGTACATTAATATGACTTTCACTGCATTGTACCTATTCTGTTATAATATGCTATTACTCCTAACATTTTATTATATATTTTTTTGAAGCTGGATACTAGTAATCATGAAACTCCCCAGTTATAAAAAAATGAGAACCTTTTCATTTGAGTTGATATTTATTCATGGTCATCCCATTAATTATAGTAAGTTAAATATATTTTAAGCCATTTTATGATAGATTTTCAAAGCTGGCTAGGAAACACACACATCACTTGGGTTGCTATAATGACCTTGATAATTTCACATTTCCCCCATACCAAAAAAGAAATTAAGAGATGAAACAGTCACCTTGTAATTTCCAATCAACCATTATACCTCTTCAACATATATGGGAAGAATATGAGAATGTTAAAAGCAAAAACAAGTTTTAAAAAATCAAAAATTCATCTACATTTTTGGGAGGGGCAGGGGGCTTCAGAGTAATAATCAGATCTATGTAGTACTGAGCCTAAGACTATCTCAAATATCTGAAATGAATGATTTTAAGACTAACTGATAAAAAAAAGAAAAGATTGAAAGATTAAGATTATAACCTCATTCAAAAAGACTGGATTGGCTCATAAAGCTAATTAATGTTATAATGATTCAATGAATAGCATATACTACATTGTGAATTCTGGTATGCTTACATCAAGTTAATGCCCAGTAATTCAATTAAACGAATACAATTTAAAAGGAAAGATTCCTTTGATAATATAGCAGTGCAGTTTCTCGTTAAATATGTGACAGTATTTATGGCCATTTATTCAAACCTCTACTAACTTCGCTGGATGTTGCTTTATGAATTTTGCAATAAGAAGCAAACATAAGTTCAGTAAATCATCTATCTCTCTACCAATTGGAGATAATAAAATACTTTACAGTAAGTGATCATTTGTATGAGATTAAAGTTGTCCATAAAGTACTGGAGCTTTATATTTTTAGTATTTGCATCCATCTTTATAGTATGCAAGTATAATCATTATATCATTTATTGAAGTGTTTAGCATGTCTCTACACCTTCTAAATTCGTGAAAATGAGTTGTGATAGCATGCAATATTAATATGGAATGCCACACAATTGCATAATATAACTCTTATTAGAGGATTTAAAACCTCGATCTTCGCATCTGTGGCAGATTCATGTTGATGTATGGCAAAACCAAAACAATATCGTAAAGTAATTAACCTCCAATTAAACTAAATAAATTTATATTTTAAAAAACTAAAACAAAAAAATAAAAATAAAAAAAAATAAAACCAGCTTGAACACCTGAAAAAATAAATAAATAAAAAATAAAAGCTCGATCTTGCTGCTGCAAATCTCTCCTCAGTTGGGCGCAGAAGCAGAAATATGAGATACTAAGTGGTCTCTCTCATTAGAAAATGACCTTTCTCTCTAAGGATCAGAATGATAATATTGTTTGACAAAACAATATTTGTAGATTCAGAAAACAAAATATTAACCTCAGTTAAATCTAACTGTTGCTTTATAGTTTCTGAAATTTAGGAAAAGGACAAGATCCTTCCTTGAGTAAGAGAAACTCCCAATCTATCTTCTGATATATATATATATATATATATATATATATACAATCATTTCTGTCTATATATTATATATATCTATAATAATTTATCTTTGAATATTATTTAGTATATTTAGTAAAAAAAAAAAAAAAGAAAGAAAATTCATGGAAAATGAATGATCTTGGTCCCATAAACTGTCTTATGACAAGAATAATGGGAGGTAGGGATGAAGCTGTAATAAAGGGACTGTATGGGTGATAACCATCTCCTGGTGGGCGCCATGCATGGAGGAGATGTCCTCCTCACAGGGGTGATGACTAGGGCTCTGAAGGGGCTGCGCGTCTTTTTGTGATCTCCCTGCCCCTGCAAAGGGTTGTTCTGAACTTAAGCCCTTGGAGATGGGAGAAATGTTTGAACCCCTGAACGATGACTAAATTTAGGTTTAGATATGAATTCTATAAATGAAAACAATAAGTGACTGAATTTACCTCTGGGACAGTATGTTTTGTATCTGCATCGAGCAGAATGGGGTTAGTAATTGTAGCTGTTATACAAAAATGAAAGCTAGACTTTTGCAAATCTCAGTTTGTGTTTGTTAAAAGGGGAGTGTTTCCTGCCACCCTGTGTGTTCCTGACTCAGAGTTCCAGGGGCTGCTGTGAACAGTTCAGGGCTCACTACCACTCAGACTTCCTTCCTCCAAGGCTTTCCCACCACCCTCCTTAAAAAATCAGATGTGGCCATTAGATATCTTTGGCCAGCCAAGAACCAAGGGTGAGGAGAGTGATATGGATCATTTACAGGCAGAAGCTTGTAATTATCAGACCAAGATTTTCCTGTATGGAAATATGGTCAGATTAAAGGACCATTGTGAAATATTTATACATGTGACAGCACCTCCAAGCATCATTTGAAACCACATGGAATTCCTGTGAGTGAGGGCTCAGTCTTTGCTGCTTTAAGCACTGAGGATTTGGGCTGTTACTGAACTGAATCATCACTTCTTGTTGTGGTTCAGTTTCTCAGTCATGTCCTGACTCTTGGCAACCGCATGGGCTGCAGCACACCAGCCTTCCCTGTCCTTCCCTATCTCCCAGAGATTGTTCAAACTCATATCCATTGAGTCAGTGATGCCACAAATGATGCCACCAGTGATATCCTCCATTGCCCCCTTCTCATCATGGGTTCAATCTTTTCCAGCATCAAAGTCTTTTCTAATGAGTCAGCCCTTCACATCAGGTGGCCAAAGTACAGAAGCTTCAGCATCAGTCCTTCCAATTAATATTCAGGGTTGATTTCCTTTAGGATTTGGTTTGATCTCCTTGTAATCCAAGGGACTCTCATAAGTCATCTCCAACACCACAATTCAAAAGCTTCAATTCCTCAGTGTTCAGCTATCTTTATGGTCCAACTATAATATACATACACGATTACTGGAAAAACCATACCTTTGACTATACAGACCTTTGCTGGCAAAGTGATGACTCTACTTTTTAATATACTATCTAGGTTTGTCATAGTTTTTCTTCCAAGGAGCAAGTGTCTTTTAATTTCCTTACTGCAGTGATGATCCACAGTTATTTTGCAACCCAAGAAAATAAAATCCACCACTATTTTCACTCATGTAGCATAACTTAGTGGGCTTCCTGGGTAGCTGAGATGGTAAAGAATCCACCTACAATGCAGGAGACCTTAGTTCAATTCCTGGGTAGAGCAGTTCCCCTGGAGAAGGGATAAGCTCCCCACTCCAGTATTTTTAGTCTTCCCTGGTAACTCAGACAGTAAAGAATCCACCTGCAATGCAGGAGATGTGGGTTCAATCTCTGGGATGGGAAGATCCCCTGGAGGAGGGCATGGCAACCCACTCCAGTGTTGCTGACTAACCTACTAAGCACAACATCACTTAGCATAACCAAACTGACTCACAGGCCAGAACGTTTCTGCAAAACTGCTTTCTTTATAACCAGTCCTCTTTGCAATATCATCTAAATTAGACAGGTGACTTTGGAAACTAGGTAAAAAGTGGTTAGGTGAAGGTGTTTGCTAAATTGGACTTTAAAGGCCACTTTAAAGTGAGGCATCAAAGGGCGCTTTCATCAATGAATGCTAACTACTAGTCTTTCACTTGTTCTTTATGGCAGGAATAATCTACATGTTGCCTCAGATGACCCCAAAATCTCTGCCCCTCCACTCAGAAAGATGAGCAGGGCCTTCTGAGAAAAACTCTCTCCTCTGTCCACATGAAATAGAGCATGAAATAAACAGCACTAGGGGGAATTTGGTCTGGGAATTAAAGCACCAGTTCAGTTCAGTTTAATCGCTCAGTTGTGTCTGACTCTTTGCAACCCCATGAACCAGAGAATGCCAGGCCTTCCTGTCCATCACCAACACCTGGAGTTTACCTAAACTCATGTCCATTGAGTTAGTGATGCCATCTAACCAAGGCATCCTCTGTCATCCCTTACACCTCCCACCTTCAATCTTCCCCAACATCAGGGTCTTTTCAAATGAGTCATCCCTTTGCATCAGGTGGACAAAATATTGCAGTTTCAGTTTTAACATCAGTCCTTCCAATGAACACCCAGTACTCATTTCCTTTAGGATGGACTGGTTGGATCTCCTTGCAGTAAAGGGGACTCTCAAGATTCTTCTCCAACATCACAGTTCAAAAGCATGAGTTCTTCGGTGCTCAGCTTTCTTCACAGTCCATCTCTCACATCCATGCATGACTACTGGAAAAACCATAGCCTTGACTACACGGATCTTTGTTGGCAAAGTAATGTATATGCTTTTTAATATGCTATCTAGGTTGGTCCTAACTTTCCTTCCAAGGAGTAAGTGTCTTTTAATTTCATAGCTGCAATCACCATCTGCAGTGATTTTGGAGCCCAGAAAAATAAAGTCAGCCACTGTTTCCACTGTTTCCCCATCTATTCGCCATGAAATGATGGGACCAGATACCATGATCTTAGTTTTCTGTATGTTGAATTTTAAGCCAACTTTTTTGCTCTCTTCTTTAACTTTCATCAAGAGGCTCTTTAGTTCTTCTTCACTTTCTGCCATAAGGGTGGTGTCATCTGCATATCTGAGGTTACTGATATTTCTCCCAGCAATCTTGATTCCAGCTTGTGCTTCACCCAGCCCAGCATTTCTTATGATGTACTCTGCACACAAAGCACCAAGATACTATTTTTTAATTAATTTTTTGAAGAGTAATTGCTTTACAGAATTTTACTGTTTTCTGCGAAACCTCAACATGAATCAGACATAGGTAAACATATATTTCCTCCCTTTTGAACGTCCCTCCTATTTCCCTCCCCTTCCCACTGCTCTAGGTTGATACAGAGCACCTGTTTGAATTTCCTGAGACATACAGCAAATTCCCATTGTCTATCTATTTTACATATGGTAATATAAGTTTCCATGTTACTCTTTCCATATATCTCACCCTCTCCTCCCCTCTCCTCATGTCCATAAGTCTATTCTCTATGCTTGTTTCTCATTTGGTGGTGGTGGTTTAGTCGCTAAGTCATGTCTGACTGTTGTAACCCCATGGACTGAAGCCCACCAGGCTCCTCTGTCTATGATTTTCCAGGGAACAATACTGGAGTGGGTTGCCATTTCCTTCTCCAGGGGATTTTCCTGACCCAGGAATCAAACCTGGGTCTCCTGCATTGTCGGCAGATTCTTAACCAATTGATCTATGTGAGAAGCCCCATTTACTGCCCTGTAAATAAATTCTTCATTATCATTTTTCTAGTTTCCATATACATGCACTAGAATATGATATTTATGTTTCTCTTTCTGTCTTACTTCACTTTGTATAATAGGTTCTAGTTTCATCAACCTCATTAGGACTGACTCAAATGCATTCCTTTTTATAGCTGAGTAATATTCCACTGTGTATATGTATCACAATTTCTTTATCCATTCATCTGTCAATAGACATCTAGGTGGCTTCCATGTTCTAGCTATTGTAAATAGTGCTGCAATGAACAATGGAATACATGTGTTTTTTTTCTATTTTGAATTCCTCAGGGTATATGCCTAGGAGTGGGATCACTGGGTAAATATGGTGGTTTTATTTATTTATTTATTTTAAGGAATTCCCATACCATTTTCTATAGAGGCTGTATCAATTTACATTTAGTAAATTACAACAGTACAAGTACCCTTTTCTCCACACCCTCTCCAGAATTTATTGTTTGTAGACGTTTTGATTATGGACATTCTACTGGTGTGAGGTGATATCTCATTGTGATTTTGATTACTATTTCTCTAATAATGAGTGATGTTAAGAATCTTTTCATGTGCTTCTTATCCGTCTGTATGTCTTCTTTGGAGAAATACCTGTTTAGGTCTTTTACCAGGTTTTATTTGGGTGGGTTGTTTGTTTCTCTGTTATTGAGCTGTATGAGCTGCTTGTATATTGTGGAAATTAATCCTTTGTCAGTTGTTTCATTTGCTGTTGTCTTCTTCCATTATGAGAGTTGTCTTTTCACCTTGCTTGTGGTTTACTTTGCTTTGCAAAAGCTTTATAGTTTAAACAGGTCCCACTTGTTTACTTTTGTTTTTATTTTCATTACTCTAGGAAGTGAGTCATAGAGGATATTGTTTGTTTTATGTAATCTAGTGTTCTGTCTCCTATGTTTTCTTCTAAGAGTTTTTTTGTTTTGTTTTGTTTTGTTTTGTTTTGTTTTAGTTTCTGGTCTTGCATTTAGGTCTTTAATCCATTTTGAGTTTATCTTTGTGTATGGCATTAGGAAGCATTCTATTTTTTTTTTTTTTTCTTTTACATGCAGCTGTTCAGTTTTCCCAGCACCATTTTTTGGAAGAGGCTGTTTTTGCCCCATTGTATATTCTTGCCTCCTTCATTAAAAATAAGTTATCCATAGATGCATGGGTACCTATTGTCTATATTTGTTCCAGTAGTCTTTACTTCTCTTTTTGTGCCAGCACCACTGTTTTGATGACTGTAGCTTTGTAGTATAATGTGAAATCAGAAAGGTTTTTACTTTTTTTTTTTTTTTTTTTTTTTTTTTTACCTCTAGTTTCATTCTTCTTTCTCAAGACTGCTTTGGCTATTTGGGGTCTTTCGTGTTTCCATATGAATTGTGAAAATTTTTGCTCTAGTTCTAGGTAAAAATGCCATTGGTAATTTGATATGGATTGCACTGAATACGTAGATTGCATTTGGTAGTATAGTCATTTTCAGAATATTTATTCTTCCTACCCAGGAACGTGGAATATCTCTCCAACTGTTTACATCATCTTTTATTTCTTTCATCAGTGTCTTATAATTTTCTGTGTAAACTTCTTTTGTCTCTTTAGTTAAGTTTATTCCTAGATATTTAATTATTTTTGTTGCAATGGTGAACAGGATTCATTCCTTAATTTCTCTTTCTGATTTTTCATTGTTAGTGTGAAGAAATGCAAGGGATTAATGTGTATTGATTTTGTAGCCTGCAACTTTGCTAAATTCACTGATTATCTCTAGTAATTTTCTGATACTATCTTTAGGGTTTTCTATGTACACTATCATCTCATCTGAAAACAGTGAGAGCTTTACTTCTTTTTCGGATCTGGATTTTTAATTTCTTTTTCTTCTCTGATTGTTGTAACTAGGACTTCCAGAAGTCCTAGTCCTAGTTATGTTGAGTAATAGTGGCAAAAGTGGACATTCTTGTCTTATTCTTGATCTTAGGGGGAATGCTTTCAGTTTTTCAACATTGAGAATAATGTTTGTGGTAGGCTTATCATGTATGGCCTTTACTATGTTGAGGTAGGTTCCTTCTATTCTGATATTTTGAAGATTTTTCATCATAAATGGGTGCCGAATTTTGTCAAAGGCTTTCTCTGCATCTATTGAGATTATCATATGGTTTTTATTTTTCAATTTGTTAATATGGTGTATCACTTTTATTGATTTGTGAATATTGAAGAATCTTTTCATCTCTGGAGTAAACCCAACTTGATTATGGTGTAAAACCTTTTTGATGTGTTCCTGAATTCTGTTTGCTAAAATTTTGTTGAGGATTTTTGCATCTATATTCATCATGGATATTGGCCTGTGGTTTTCATTATTTGTGGTATCTTTATCTGGTTTTGGTATCAGGGTGATGGTGGCCTCATAGAATGAGTTTGGAAGTGTTCCTTCCTCTGCAATTTTTTGAAAGAGTTTTAGAAGGATAGACATTACCTCTTCTCTAAATGTTTGAGAGAATTCTCCTGTGAAGCCATCTGGTCATGGGCTTTTGTGTTTTGGGAGATTTTTGATCACAGCTACAATTTCAGTGCTTGCACCTGGGTTGTTTGTAATTCTCATTTCTTCCTTGTTCAGTCTTGGAAGACTGAACTTTTCCAAGTATCTGTCTGTTTATTCCAGGCTATTCTTTTTTTTTTTTTTTTTTTTTGCCCTATAGTTTTTCATAATAGTCTCTTATAATCCTTTGCATGTCTGCATTGTATGTTGTAACTTGTCCTTTTTCATTTCTAATTTTGTTTATTTGATTCTTCTCTCTTTTGTTATTGATGAGTCTGGCTAAAGGTTTGTCAATTTTTATTTTTTAATCTTCTCAAAGAACCAGCTTTTAGTTTGATTAATCTTTACTATTGTTTCTTTCATTTCTTTTTTGTTTGTTTCTTCTCAGATCTTTATGATTTCTTTCCTTCTACTAATTTTAGGGTTTTGTTCCTCCAATTGTTTTAGGTGTAAATTAGGCTGTCTATTTGATCGTTTTTCTTGTTTCTTGAGGTAGGATTGTATTGGTATAAACTTCCCTCTGAGAACTGATTTTGCTGAATCCCATAGGTTTTGAGTTGTCATCTTTTCACTGTCATTTGTTTCTAGGTTTTTTCTTTTTTTTTTTTTTCTGGTTTCCCTTTTGATTTCTTCAGTAACTTGCTAGTTATTTGGAAATGTATTGTTTAAACTTGAGTTTCTTAGAGTTTTTTTTTCTTGTAATAAATATCAATTTCATAGCATTGTGATCAGAGAAGATGCTTGATATAATTTCACTTTTCTTAAATTTACTGAGGTTTGATTTGTGACTCAAGGTCTTTGCTGGAAAATGTTCCATGTGCACTTGAGAAGAAATTATATCCTTCTGCATTCGAATGAAATCTCTTGAAGTTATAAATGAGATTCATGCCATTTACGGTATCATTTAAGACTTGTGCTTCCCCATTAATTTTCTGTTTTGACGATCTGACCATTGGTGTTAGTGGTGTGTTAAAGCCTCCTACAATTAGTGTGTCACTGTCAGTGTCTCCTTATTTGTCTGTTAGGGCTTGCCCTTTGTATTGAGGTGCCCCTATGTTGGGTGCCTACATATTTACAATTTTTATGTCTTCTTCTTGGATTGATCCCTTGATCATTATGTAGTGTCCTTCCTTATATCTTGCAATATTCTTTAAGGTCTATTTTCTCTGATATGAGGATTGTTACTTCAGCTTATTTTATTTATTTATTTTTTGCTTCCCATTTGCATGGAATATATTTTTTTTTATCCTCTCACTTTCAGTCTATATGTTTCTTTAGGTCTGAATTGGGTGTCTTGTAGACAGCATAAATATGGGTCTTGTTTTTGTATTCATTCAGCCAGTCTGTGTATTTTGGTTGAAGCATTTAATCCATTTACATTTAAATTAGTTATTGATAAACATATGTTCCTATTGCCATTTTGTTAATTGTTTGGGGTTGATTTGGTAGATATTTTTTTCTTCTTTTGTATTTCGTGACTATATAAGTCCGTTTAACATTTGTTGTAAAGCTGGTTTGGTGATACTGAATTCTCTTAACATTTGCTTGTCTGAAAACCTCTGATTTCTCCATCAATTTTGAATGAGATCCTTGTTGGGTACAATAATCTTGGTTGTAGAATTTTCCCTTTCAGTATGTTAAATATATCTTGGCATTCCCTTCTGGCCTGCAGAGTTTCTCCTGAAAGATCAGCTGATAAACGTTTGGGATTTCCCTTGAATGTGACTTGTTGCTTCTCCCTTGCTGCTTTTAATATTTTTTTTTCTTTTGTTTAGTTTTTGTTAGTTTGATTAGCATGTGCTTTGTTATGTTTCTCCTTGGGTTTATCCTCTATGGGACTCTTTGTGCTTCTTGGACTTGATTGACTATCTCCTTTTCCATATTGGGGAAATTTTCATCTATAATCTCTTAGAAATTGTTTTCATACCCTTTCTTTTTCTCTTTTTCTTCTTTGGCTGCTGCAGCTAAGTCGCTTCAGTCATGTCTGACTCTGTGAGACCCCATAGATGGCAGTTTACCAGGCTCCTCTGTCCCTGGGATTCTCCAGGCAAGAACACTGGAGTGGGTTGCCATTTCCATCTCCATTCTTCTTCTGGGTCACTTATAATTCAAATGTTAGTGCACTTGATATTGTTCCAGATGTCTCTGAGATGACTATCCTTAGTTCTTTTCATTCTTTTTACCTTATTCTGTTGCTCAGAAAACTTTTTCCACCACTTTATCATCCAGCTCACTGATCCATTCTTCTGCTTCAGATGTTCTGCTATTGATTCCTTCTAGAGTATTTTTAATTTCAGTAATTGTATAGTTTCTCTCTGAAGGTGTATTCTTTAATTCTTCTAGGTCTTTTTAAACTTACTCATTTCCTCTTTTTTTTTTTTTTCCCAAGGTTTTTCATCAGCTTTACTATCATTATTATTAATTCTTTTTCAGGTAGTTTGCCTATTTTCTCTTCATTTATTTGGACTTGTATGTTTCTAGTTTGTTCTTTCATTTATGCAGTATTTATCTGACTTTTATTTATTATTATATTTTTAACTTATTGTGCTTGACTTTCTTTTCCCAGGCTTCTAGTGAAGGTTAGTTATTTCCCTGAAGAAGATTGAATTCATTCTTCATTTTGGTTTCTGCCCTCCTAAGGCTGCTCCAGTTCTCTGTGTAACCTCTGTATATGGTGATGTTTGTGAGGAGTTTGTGCTTGTTTGCATGTCTGGTTTTGCTCTGGTGGGCAATCCTGAGTGAGATGGTAATCCATGCTGCTGCTGATTGGGTTTGTATTTTTGTTTTGTTTGTTGTTTACATGAGACATCCTGCACAGGGTGCTACTGGTGGTGGGGTGATGCTGGGTCTCGTACTCAAGTGGTTTCATTTAAGTGACTTCTCACTATTTGATTTTGCATTTTGGAATGCACAAGTAGGAAGTCAAGAAACACCTGGAGTAACAGGCAAATTTGGCTTTGGAATGTGGAATGAAGCAGGGCAAAGACTCAAAGAGTTTTGCCAAGAAAATGCACTGGTCATAGCAAGCACCCTCTTCCAACAACACAAGAGAAGACTCTACACATGGACATCACCAGATGGTCAATACCAAATTCAGATTGATTATATTATTTGCAGTCAAAGGTGGAGGAGCTCTATACTGTCAACAAAAACAAGGCCAGGGGCTGACTGGCTCAGATCATGAACTCCTTAATACCAAATTCAGACTCAAATTGAAGAAAGTAGGGAAAACCTGTAGACCGTTCAGCTATGACATAAATCAAATCCCTTATGATTAAACAGTAGAAGTGAGAAACAGATTTAAGGGCCTAGATCTGATAGATAGAATGCCTGATGAACTATGGAATGAGGTTCACGAAAGTGTACAAGAGACAGGGATCAAGACCATTCCCATGGAAAGGAAATGTAAAAAAAGCAAAATGGCTGTCTGGGGAGGCCTTACAAATAGCTGTGAGAAAAAGAGGCGAATAGCAAAGGAGAAAAGGAAAGATATAAGTATCTGAGCGCAGAGGTCCAGAGAATAGCAAGAAGAGATAAGAAAGTATTCTTCAGCAATCAATGGAAAGAAATAGAGGAAAAGAACAGAATGGGAAAGACTAGAGATCTTTTCAAGAAAATTAGAGATACCAAGGGAACATTTCATGCAAAGATGGGCTCGATAAAGGACAGAAATGGTATGGACCTAACAGAAGCAGAAGATATTGAGAAGAGGTGACAAGAATACACAGAAGAACTATTCAAAAAAGATCTTCAGGACCCAGATAATCATAATGGTGTGATCACTCATCTAGAGCCAGACATCCTGGAATGTGAAGTCAAGTGGGCCTTAGTAAGTAACACTATGAACAGAGCGAGTGGAGGTGATGTAATTCCAGTTGAGCTATTTCAACTCCTGAAAGATGATGCTGTGAAAGTGCTGCACTCAATATGCCAGCAAATTTGGAAAACTCAGCAGTGAGCACAGGACTAGAAAAGGTCCGTTTTCATTCCAATCCCAAAGAAAGGCAATGCCAAAGAATGCTCAAACTTCTGCCCAATTGCACTCATCTCACACGCTAGTAAAGTAATGCTCAAAATTCTCCAAGCCAGACTTCAGCAATACGTGAACCATGAACTTTCTCATGTTCACGCTGGTTTTAGCAAAGGCAGAGGAACCAGAGATCAAATTGCCAGCATCTGCTGGATCATGGAAAAAGCAAGAGAGTTCCAGAAAAACATCTATTTCTGCTTTATTGACTATACCAAGGCCTTTGACTGTGTGGATCACAATAAACTGTGGAAAATTCTGAAAGAGATGGGAATACCAGAAGACCTGACCTGCCTCTTCAGAAATTTATATGCAGGTCAGGAAGCAACAGTTAGAATTGGACATGGAACAACAGACTGGTTCCAAATAGGAAAAGGAGTACATCAAGGCTGTATATTGTCAGCCTGCTTATTTAACTTATATGCAGAGTACATCATGAGAAATCCTGGACTGGAAGAAACACAAGCTGGGATCAAGATTACTGGAAGAAATATCAATAACCTCAGAAACGCAGATGACACCACCGTTATGGTAGAAAGAGAAGAGAAACTAAAAAGCCTCTTGGTGAAAGTGAAAGTGGAGAGTCAAAAAGTTGGCTTAAAGTTCAACATTTATAAAACGAAAATCATGGCTTCTGGTCCCACCACTTAATGGGAAATAGATGGGGAAACAGTGGAAACAGTGTCAGACTTTATTTTTGGGGGCTCCAAAATCACTGCAGATGGTTACTGCAGCCATGAAATTAAAAGATGCTTATTACTTGGAAGAAAATTTATGACCAACCTAGTTAGCATATTCAAAAGCAGAGACATTACTTTGCTGACTAAGGTCCATCTAGTCAAGGCTATGGTTTTTCCTGTGATAATGTATGGATATGAGAGTTAGACTGTGAAGAAGGCTGAGCACTTAAGAATTTATGCTTTTGATCTGTGGTGTTGGAGAAGACTCTTGAGAGTCCCTTGGACTGCAAGGACATCCAACCAGTCCATTCTGAAGGCGATTAGCCCTGGGATTTCTTTGGAAGGAATGATGCTAAAGCTGAAACTTCAGGACTTTGGCCACCTCATGAGAAGAGTTGACTCATTGGAAAAGACTCTGATTCTGGGAGGGATTGGGGGCAGGAGGAGAAGGGGATGACAGAGGATGAGATGGCTGGATGACATCACTGACTCGATGGATGTGAATCTGAGTGAACTCCGAGAGCTGGTGATGGACAGGGAGGCCTGGCGTGCTGCGATTCATAGGGTCGCAGAGTCGGACACGACTGAGTGACTGAACCGAACTGAACTGAACTGAGGGTAAGTTTTCTGGTAGTCTAGGGTGTTGGAGTCAGTGCTCCCACTCAAGGCTCAAGGCTTGATGTCTGGTAAGGAATGAAGATTCCACAAGTGGTTTGTTATGACATGAAGTGGGATTAAAACTGTACTCAAAAACGAGAAACCAAAGATGAATCCCAGACAAATGGCAGTTACAAAATCAGGCAAGTAATAATGGAAATAATGGAACATACACATATACATATACACCCATGAGTAAAGTCACAGCAGCTCAACATAAATAAAGTACAGTAGATTGATCCAGTGAACCAGAAAGAATCAAAATTTATATTTATCATTTAAGAACAAAACCAACTAAAGCACAAACTAAAAATACAAAACAATACAAAACTAAAGCAAAGTGCCAAGTGGGGATATAGCATTGAAAACAAAAGTAAAAAATATGTTGAGAGGAAAGGAAAGAAATATGCAAAATAGAAGTAGATTAAAATTTATATACATTAAAGATTGACTGCAGGGTAAAAAGAATAGTAGAAACACAAACAAAAGGATAAATGTAGAAAAGTATAATAGGTTTAAAAAATTAAAATTATAAAAAAGAAAAAAACAAAAAGGAAGAAAAAGGAAAAAAAGAAAGAAAAAGGAAAACTTCCCAGAACTATAAAAGCCCAACATAGAGGCAGAGATTTATAAAGACAATGAAAATTATGAATGAATATACATTTTTACATATTCATTCATAAGCAAAATAAACACCATCCAACAAAATAAAGTACAATAGAATAACCTGGTGAACAAAGGAAACCAAAATTTTATCTACCAGAACAAAAGTAACTAGAGCATAAACTAGAAAACAAAATTAAAGCAAGGTGCCACCTGGGGAATAAGAAAAGAAAGAAAGAATAGATATGCAGATTTAAATGGAGGTAAATAAAGAAGATTCATATACATTAAAGATTAACTTCAAAGGGAAAATAACAGTAGTAAAAGCAAACAAAAGAATAAATGTAGAAAAATTAATAATAAGTTTAATAAATTAAAATTACAGTAAAAAATGAAAGAAATAATAAAAAAAGAAAAGCTCCACAGAATTGCAAAAGCCCAACATAGAGGCAGAGGTTCATAACAGCAACAAAAATGTGACTGAGGGGAAAAAAGAAAAAAAAAAAAAGCTCAAAAGCTTAATTGGATTTCAAAGTGCCAATAAAATTGACAACTTCAACTGGGATGAGGGGGAAGAAAAAAAAATCAAAAGAATCTAACAAACAAGTCAAAACATAGGAATGATAAATTTTTTCTTGAGTCGCTACTGTCAGAGTCTTTCCCTCGCTGGGAGTCACAGTCCACCTTGTCTCCCTAGAATGCCCTCCAACACTGTGTTGATCTCTGCACTGGCTGTGGAGGCAGCTCATATTCTCATCTCAGGACTACTGTGTTTTCTTTGGGGGAGCTCTCACTGACCTTTTATATATCCACAGACACAGAGTCTCTCTAGTTGATCATGTGGATTTAATCTGCAGCTTGTACAGCTGGTGGGAAGGTTTTGGATCTTTTTCGTTAGACACACTGCCTCTGGTTTTCAATTGTGGTTTTATTTCCATCTCTACATGTAGGTCTTCCACTGGGGTTTGCTCCTTAGGCTGCCCTGGCGAACTTGGGTCTACCTCTCTGAGGGCCAGGTGTGGAGGTGGTGCAGCTACTTGGATCATAGGGGTTCTGGCAGCACCAGGTACCCAAGGGAGTTAGCGGCTAGGGCAGCAGGAAATATAGTGCTCTAGAAGGGTATGGCAACCAGTATTGGCCAATACACTTCAGAAGTCTTGCCTGAAGAATCCCACTTCCTGACAGAGAAGCTCGGCAGGCCACAATCTACAGGGTCACAAAGAGTTGGACAAGACCCAAGTGACCCTGTGTGTATAGACACAAGATATTTTTTGCTTGTGGCTGCTCTGCCCCAGTAAGAGTTGAGCATGAGGTTGGTGCACCTGCTTGGCTTTCAGGGACCGTGGCTGCACTAAGTGTGCAGAGACATGGATTGCCTACGCTGCAGGAGTTAATGCCCTATCAGAGTCTTTTTTCAAGTCTCTGGTAACTGGCGATCAGAAGGCCTCTGGCCAGTCTTTCTTTGTAGCTCCACATGTTCAGGCATTTAGAGGGCTCCCTTCCCTGGAGTCCTTCTCTGTTGCTCAGTACATCAGGTGTCTGATGGGCCAGCCTACTTATATGCAGAGTACATCATGAGAAACGCTGGGCTGGAAGAAACACAAGCTGGAATCAAGATTGCCAGGAGAAATATCAATAACTTCAGATAACCGCCCTTATGGCAGAAAGTGAAGAGAAACTAAAAAGCCTCTTGATGAAAGTAAAAAAGGAGAGTGAAAAAGTTGACTTAAACTCAACATTCAGAAAACAAAGATCATGGCATCCAGTCCCATCACTTCATGGGAAATAGATGGGGAAACAGTGGAAACAGTGTCAGACTTTATTTTTGGGGGCTCCAAAATCACTGCAGATGGTGACTGCAGCCATGAAATTAAAAGACACTTACTCCTTGGAAGAAAAGTTATGACCAACCTAGATAGCGTATTCAAAAGCAGAGACATTACTTTGCTGACTAAGGTCCGCCTAGTCAAGGCTATGGTTTTTCCTGTGGTCATGTATGGATGTGAGAGTTGGACTGTGAAGAAGGCTGAGCACTGAACAATTGATGCTTTTGAACTGTGATGTTGGAGAAGACTCTTGAGAGTCCCTTCGACTGCAAGGAGATCCAACCAGTGCATTCTGAAAGAGATCAACCCTGGGATTTCTTTGGAATGACTGATGCTAAAGCTGAAACTCCAGTACTTTGGCCACCTCATGTGAAGAGTTGACCCATTGGAAAAGACTTTGATGCTGGGAGGGATTGGGGGCAGGAGGAGAAGGGGACGACAGAGGATGATGTGGCTGGATGGCGTCACTGACTCGATGGATGCGAGTCTGAGTGAACTCCAGGAGTTGGTGATGGACAGGGAGGCCTGGCGTGCTGCAATTCACGGGGTCGCAAAGAGTTGGACACGACTGAGTGACTGAACTTAACTGAATTATATTGTTCAACTGCGGATGCTGGCATGTGGGGAGAGAGAGGCTATGGTGATGCTCCACCCCCTATGCATGACTCAGCAGTATTACCTTACTTCCATGGCTGCCTGGCTTTCCTCCACAGGCATTTCCCACCAAGATCTCCTCTCTCACATCCCCTCGGTCCATCTCTCCACAGTCAACACCAGCCCTCACCCTGGAATTGCTCCACAATCCCTAAACTCCAGCTCCCAGGTGCTGTGCCAGCCAGAGGACCTGCGTTCCTATCCAGAGTATGTATGGTTGTAACAAGGACTGTCTGATTCTCATTCCACTTAGATTGCCACAGGTCAGCTGTTTCACTGTCAGCCTTCACTGTCAGATGTTTCTCCTCTGACTCAGACAGTTGCATCAGTTATGGGGATTGGACCCTGCTTCAGTTCCCACACCTACAGAGGGTAGGTCCAGTCCTAGTAACATTCCTGTGTTCCCCCCTATTTCCTTCATTTTACCGAGTTATGCATGGTTCTATATTTTATTTTCCATTGTCAGAAACTCCTGTCCACTCTCAGCTGGTGTTCTGCATGCACTTCTGTTTCTGAAGGTGTATTCCTGGTGTATTATCAGAGAGAGAGGTATTCCATGTCCACCTGCTCCCCCACCATCTTGTTCTCTCCTGCTACTCTCCATTTAATATGAGTGTTTAACAAGAAAAAAAAGTAATTTTATGTTTATTGATAAAAAACTGCATTCACCATTTAATTAAAGAAATAGGGAAAGCAAATAAATAAAAAAAAAAGGGGGGGGTGCAATGGAAAGAATTTCCAAGGAAGAGTTTGGCAACAAAATTACCTTTTAAATGCCTTATTCATCTTCAGACACAAATATTAGTTCTGTAGACAGAGCAATACCAGATCTCTTTTCTCCTATCCCATGAAACTTATTTAGGGGGACAAGATTGATTGGAGACTGATATTGAGAAGCTGGAGTGACGAAACAATGAATAAAAAGGCAAGCAAAACCAAAATCATGAGCCATGACTGCAGACAATGATATCTACAAGATAAAAATGAAACTTTTAATGAAAAAGAATGTAGAAGGGTTCGGGTTGTGAGTGATTAAGGCTGAGTGAATTGGAAAAACATCTGACTGGCAAATAGTTCATTAAGATTTGAATGATATGAGGAATTCACTGTGTGAAGTTTTTGCTCTTGAGATAAGTTGGTTTCACTTGAGGAAACGTTCTAGTGCACCCAGAGTGCTCTGAACTTGGAAATAATTTTAACAGATAATGTGAGAGACGTGGACAGGGACCCTGTTGCAACAAATGCTGACAGTCATGTGATGAGTCCAGTGAGGTTTCATTTAGAGAAACAACCAAGTTGTGAACTGTCTACCAGCCAAATCACTGCAAAAGACTCAAGTGTATTTTGTAAAGCTAAATACAGATCTTAATATTTAGGTGTGTTAATAAATAAGAAACACTTGTAGTTTTATTTCTATGTGAGCACCCCTGCTCAGTCAAGTCCAACTCTATGCAACTTTGTACCATTTAATAGTATTTATTGGGCTGTGTTGACCTGTGGCAGGAGTCTGCGTGCATTTAGCACCACATGTGTTCTCAGTTCTCCAAGCTAATTGGATGTCTTTCCTATCCACCTCCTACAGCTCCATCTCTGTACCTATGATCTCTTTGAATTGTGCCACCTTCACATAGTTTGGTAACCAGCTTTTGATAGACTAGCAAGGATAAATGTAGTAGCATATATTTTGTTTGACACATTGAAAGTTATCATTGAGTTTTAAGCTAGGGGTTAACAAATGCATCCATATTTTAGTGGAAATATTCTGGTTACTTTGTGATAAATGGATTACTAGAAGACAAAGTCATAGCAGGGTGACTAGTGTAGAGGCTATTGTAAAGGATTACATATAATCAAATCTTTCAGTGTCTCTAAGATAAAAGAACAAGTTTCCATTGAGACAAAGATGCCAGAAGATGTGCTAAGATAGAAATTTAGTAGAATCGAAAAATATTAAATAAAGTGTGTTTTAAATAATATAATAGTCATTTATCTATATTAACAAGAAAAGGGAACCCTCCTACACTGTTGGTGGGAATGCAAACTAGTACAGCCACTATGGAGAACAGTGTGGAGATTCCTTAAAAAATTGCAAATAGAACTACCTTATGACCCAGCAATCCCACTTCTGGGCATACACACGGAGGAAACCAGAATTGAAAGAGACACATGTACCCCAATGTTCATCGCAGCACTGTTTATAATAGCCAGGACATGGAAACAACCTAGATGTCCATCAGCAGATGAATGGATAAGAAAGCTGTGGTACATATACACAATGGAGTATTTCTCAGCCGTTAAAAAGAATTCATTTGAATCAGTTCTGATGAGATGGATGAAACTGGAGCCAATTATACAGAGTGAAGTAAGCCAGAAAGAAAAACACCAATACAGTATACTAACACATATATATGGAATTTAGGAAGATGGCAATGACGACCCTATATGCAAGACAGGAAAAAAGACACAGATGTGTATAATGGACTTTTGGACTCAGAGGGAGAGGGAGAGGGTGGGACGATTTGGGAGAATGGGAATTCTAACATGTATACTGTCATGTAAGAATTGAATCGCCAGTCCATGTCTGACGTAGGGTGCAGCTTGCTAGGGGCAGGTGCATGGGGATGACCCAGAGAGATGTTGTGGGGAGGGAGGTGGGAGGGGGGTTCATGTTTGGGAACGCATGTAAGAATTTAAGATTTTAAAATTTAAAAAAAAATAAAAAAATAAATAAATAAATAAAGAAAAAAAAAAAAACAATATATTTATTTATTTATAAATTTAAATCCTCTATTTAAGAAATTAATATTGCAAGTCTTAATTAGCCACTCCCCATGAACTCAGACTATACCACTTGAGGCTCAGGAGGTGCAATTTGTAAGGGAATGCTTTCTACTGGGAGAAAATGGGGGAAGCTCAAAACTAAACATCTCAGTTGCTTCTAGTGAAAGACACAAGGAACCACCAGCTCCAAATTTCATCATGAGGAGTGGCAGCAGCAAACCTGGTGACTGTGTCAAGATGGTTCAATTCTGGTTAAACCTGAGTCATTAGCAAATATTATATGTTATCAGTCACTCAGATAGACAGCCCCTCATCCTCAGAGGCCTCCAGTTAATACAGGGCACCCGCACACTTCCAGGCTGCTCCCTGAGATCTGCTTTCTGCTGAGAAGAAAAATCCTATGTTCTCAGTTTCTGAGCCTTTCACCTTTACATTTGCCCTTAAATCTGCTGTTTTAAACCTCAGATGCACATTGTAATCACAAAGAAAATAACAAGAAACAAGCAAACAAATAAAGCTCGATCTTTGCTCTGCGTGGAGACCAGCTGAAACCGGAAAATCTAGGAGTTAGGCCTGAATATTAGCATTTTTATAGCTCTTCAAGTGTATATAAGGTGCTTCCAGGAAGACAGTTTTAAAAGAAAACTAATTTTCTGCAAAGGACATGCTTCCCATGCAGTCTTGTAAGCTGAGGCCCTTCCCTGACATGTTGCTCACCTCAGAGACAGAATGCTGAGTGCTGTTCTCCTGGCTGTTTATCAGTGCTTCCAGACATCACTCCTTCTCTCTCCTTTGAAAGGGAAAAAAGAAAAAAAAGTCTTACATTCTTTGAGGTGCTTACTGTCTCCCTATACCAGTGTGCCTCAAACTTTAACATGGATCCTAAGGGCTTTTTGTGAAAATATGATACAGTCTTTATTTAGGTAGGTAGGTATGAAATAGAGCCTGAGATTCTGCATTTGTGAAAACTGGCAGGGACTCCAGAGCTTGCTGATCCATAGGGCACATCTGGCAACATCCTCTCTAGTGCTGACTTACCTGTTCTCTCTCCCATTTTTTCTTAGGACATTTTAGTCTCTGGCTCATAGAGTTTCTTTCTTCCCCTTCTACTTCCATTGGTCCTAATAATGGCAATCTCTCTATTAGTGAAATAAAGTCAACCTTGACTCTTTATGTCTTCATCATCTTACTTTTAGTGATACTCTGTACCTTTTCCATTATAAAAGACTATGGGTCATATCTCCATTTAAAATATTTGCCTCTCACTTTCTGCCCTTTTGTTGTACCACCTTATATCTCAATACTATTGCACCTCTCTTGATTTGTATGTTCATGCCATTATTCTTTGAATTCATCAAGACCTTGAGCAATGAGCTTTCTCATAATCCCCCTTACAGATTCATTTCCACTCTTTTCATTCTTGATGGATAGTAGAGACAAGGGAGTGAGTGATTCCATCTGGTCCCTACGGTAAGCAGTTTGACTAATAACCACTGAGTATATTTTCTATGACTCTTGTCAGGGACCAGAATACCTGTGCACATCAAACCTGACTGACTCTGCAATTGTGCATGCTCAGTAAAGAAACATCTTCTGTTTGGAGACTGGTGTGGGCCATATTTTCTTGAGGCAAGAAACAAATGTAGATAAAGAGTGGGGAATGTCTATGTCTGCTTTCATTAGGATGAGAGTAAGGATGGATCAAACCAGTCCACCCTAAAGAAGGTCAATCCTGAGTGTTCATTGGAAGAAAGGACTGATTTTGAAGCTGAAACTCCAATAATTTGGCGACCTGATGTGAAGAGCTGACTCATTTGAAAAGATCCTGATGCTGGGAAGGATTGAAGGTGAGAGGAAAAGGGGACGACAGAGGATGAGATGGTTGGATGGCATCACTGACTCAATGGACATGAGTTTGGGTAAACTCCAGGGTGTTTGGTGATGGATAGGGAGGCCTGGTGTGCTGTGGTCTATGGAGTCACAATGAGTCAGACACGGCTGAGCAATTGAACGGAAATGAAGTAGTCTGTTACTTAAATGTCTAACTTTACTTGATACAATCCTGGTACAATCCTGATACAATTCTGGTATGAGGATGTACTACTAAGTTCTCATGCGTCTTTTCACCACTTACTGTATTTTCATGGGTGTTTCACTGGAAATTTGGAAAATTTTTGAAAAGTGTATCAATGCTAGCAAGACATGATCTTAAGGTAGAAGTTCAGAATAAGTAGGCTATTTTTAGGGAGTGATTGATTATAGTGAGTGGCTTTATGTGTTCACTAACGTGAACCGTGAACTCCCTGATGTTCAAGCTGGTTTTAGAAAAGGCAGAGGAACCAGAGATCAAATTGTCAACATCCGCTGGATCATGAAAAAAGCAAGAGAGTTTCAGAAAACATCTATTTCTGCTTTATTGACTATGTCAAAGACTTTGACTGTGTGGATCACAATAAACTGTGGAAAATTCAGAAAGAGATGGGGATACCAGACCACCTAATCTGCCTCTTGAGAAATCTGTATGCAGGTCAGGAAGCAACAGTTAGAACCGCACATGGAACAACAGACTGGTTCCAAATAGGAAAAGGAGTATGTCAATGCTGTATATTGTCACCCTGCTTATTTAACTTATATGCAGAGTACATCATGAGAAACACTGGACTGGAAGAAACACAAGCTGGAATCAAGATTGCCGGGAGAAATATCAATAACCTCAGATACACAGATGACACCACCCTTATGGCAGAAAGTGAAGAGGAACTAAAAAGTGTCTTGATGAAAGTGAAAGAGGAGAGAGAAAAACTTGGCTTAAAGCTCAGCATTCAGAAAACGAAGATCATGGCATTTGGTCCCATTACTTCATGGGAGATAGATGGGGAAACAGTGGAAACAGTGTCAGAATTTATTTTCTGGGGGGCTTCAAAATCACTTCAGATGGTGATTGCAGTCATGAAATTAAAAGAAGCTTACTCCTTACAAGGAAAGTTATGACCAACCTAGACAGCCTATTGAAAAGCAGAGATATTACTTTGCCAACATAGGTCTGTCTAGTCAAGGCTATGGTTTTTCCAGTGGTCATGTATGGATGTGAGAGTTGGACTGTGAAGAAGGCTGAGTGCTGAAGAATTGATGCTTTTGAACTGTGTTGTTGGAGAAGACTCTTGAGAGTCCCTTGGACTGCAAGGAGATCCAACCAATCCATTCTGAAAGAGATCAGCCCTGGGATTTCTTTGGAAGAAGTGATGCTAAAGCTGAAACTCCTGCACTTTGGCCACTTCATGCGAAGAGTTGACTCATTGGAAAAGACACTGATGCTGGGAGGGATTAGGGGCAGGAGGAGAAGGGGACGACCA
The DNA here is from genome assembly GCF_001704415.2 of Capra hircus. Taxonomy (NCBI): domain Eukaryota; kingdom Metazoa; phylum Chordata; class Mammalia; order Artiodactyla; family Bovidae; genus Capra; species Capra hircus. The sequence continues at coordinate 84,111,934 of NC_030821.1, forward strand.
AGGATGTGATGGCTGGATGGCATCACGGACTCGATGGACGTGAGTCTGAGTGAACTCTGGGAGATGGTGATGGACAGGGAGGCCTGGCGTGCTGTGATACATGGTGTCACAAAGAGTCAGACAAGACTGAGCGACTGAACTGAACTGAAATGTAATCGGCTCAGGAGCACAATGTCTTTACCAGGATTTAATCCCCAGTGACTTTCATGTTTGTTAGTACATTCCCCACCCCATCCCACCCCATCCCCGCCACTGCACTGTGTTCTATAGCTTTGCATTAATAAGTGTATAATTAATTGTTGTGATGGTTTGTAATGTGAGAAGCAATTCAGGTTGTGGTAAATACATCTCAAAGACCCTAACTACAATTTAAAGCAGAGCACAATTTACTTAGATTATTTTCACTTTCTGCTTGGTTTCACCTTTACTCATTTATATGTATTAATCTTCCCAGTTGGCCCATTTAGCTATTTTGTATTTGCTTGCAACCTCAGGAAAAAACAACAACAACAACAACTCTAAAATCAGTAAGATTATATTTTAAAATAATAGTAAAACTTCTTGCATCATGCCTTATGCTTAAGGCACTTAAAAATATTTACTTACTATAAATGTCCTCAGAAGGAAAGTAACCTCCTACACTTCAGGCATAAAGAAATTGAAAGAATCTTTTATATGAAGTTAAAAGATATTTTAAAGACATCTAATATTCAGACTTGAATTGGTACAGGTATCAAAATGCCAGTAAGCCAAAAAAAGAAAAAAAAGAATGTTTTAATAAGTAAAACAATTGAATGAATATTTATATGGAATAATATAGTATAGAATGTGTTTAGTAGAAAAGTAAGTAGTTCAAAATTAGTCCAAAGTAACTTGGCTTATGCAGGATGATCATCATACTTGAAGAAACTGTTCATGCCATTTCTCTTGTCACCGTGTTTCTACTCCTTGATTCTTCTCTATGCTACTGTCTTATTTACTTTATTTACATTTATGGTTTTATTAGAGCCACATGCACCACTTAATTCTTCTCTTAGCTTCTTAGAGGCTTATTATGATTCCCGGACTCTACATTATCTCCTTTCTCTTGGCGCCACAATTTCTTTTGGTTTTTACTCTTTGAAAGACATTCTATGGCACAGCTGCAAGATCTCTTATGGAATGAGATCTATGTTGCTTAATTATAGAGTTCCGTGTGCATACATGGACCTATGAAACAGCAATCACTACTATAAATTACCTAGGAATTAAGTTTTAATATGTAAGATACAATGAGAAAAAAATGGAAACTCCTATAGCATATAGAGACGAGTTGAATAAATCAATAAATATTTTATACTCATGGATAGGATTGAATTTCTTAGTATTTTAACTTCCCTTCCCCTTCTGTGAAGAAGGTAAAAGTAAAATTAACAATCAAGAAAGTGTTAAATATTAATCAGTGAAATTGCGATTCCATGTAATGAGAAGTATGATTAACTCAGCCTTCTTCACAGGAGGCTTGAGATTAAGAAATTCCCTAGGAAAGTGAACATACACTAGATGTGAATAGACTTTAGATCCTTCTATGTAAGCTTCTATCTTATCTTTTTCTATGTGCATATTTGGATCTTCTATATTACATCTTCTATATTACATAGCCTTGCACTGATCACATGGTTGATATTTATTTATTTTTAAATCATTAATAAAGAATATTTAAATATGATTAATATTAACTTGATACTTTGATTTATTGAGATTCACATTGCATAGTATTTATTTTCTTAAAGAAAAGCAGAAATGCACAAACCTTTTTTTTCTTTAACAAAACTATAACTTTTCATTAAACATGTCAAGACTACTTTTTTATTGCTATTTAGTCTCTAAATCATATCCGACTCTGTGAGTCCATGGACTGCAGCATACGAGCCTTCCCTATCCTTCACTATCTACCAGAGTTTGCTCAAACTCAAGTATATTGAGTCATTGATGCTGTCTAACTAGCTCGTCCTCTGTTGTCCCCTACTACTGTTTCCCTCAATCTTTCCCAGCATCATGAATCTGCTCTTTGCATCAGGTGGCCAAACTACTGGAGCTTCGGCTTCAGCATCAGTCCTTTCAATGAACATTCCTTCAGGATTGACAGCTTTGAGCTCTGCAGTCCGAGGGACTCTCAAGAGTCTTCTCCAACACTACAGTTCAAAAGCATCAATTATTGGATGCTCATCCTTCTTTATGGTCCAACTCTCACATCCATACATGACTCCTGGAAAAACCATAGATTTGACTAAACGGACCTTTGTGAGAAAAGTGATGTCTCTGCTTTTTAATATGCTTTGTCATAGCTTTCTTTCCAAGGAGCAAGTGTCTTCTAATGTCATGGCTGCAGTCACCATCTAGAGTGACTTGGGAATCCAAGAAAATAAAATCCATCACTGTTTCCACTTTATCCGTTTCTATTTCCTATAAAGTAGCAAGACTAGAGACCATGATCTTTGTTTTGTGAATGTTGAGTTTTAAGTGATCTTTTTTTTTTTTTCTCTCTCTCTCCTCTGTCACCCTTATCAACTAGGCTCTTCAGTTCCTCTTCAGTTTCTACCATTAGAGTGAAATCATCTTCATATCTGAGGATGTTGATATTTCTCTCATCAGTCTTGACTCAGCTTATGATTCATCCATTCCAGCATTTTGCATGACATACACTGCATATTAGTTAAAAAAGCAAGGTGACAATATATAGCCTGGATGAACTCTTTTCCCAAATGTGAAACTGTCCATGTACAGTTCTAACTGTTGCTTCTTGACTTGCATACAGGTTCCTTAGGAGGCAGGTAAGGTGGTATGGTACTCCCATTTCTGTAAGAATTGTCCATTGTTTATTGTGATCCACAGAGTCAAAGGCTTTAGTGTAGTCAATGAAGCATAAGCTGATGTTGTTCTGGAACCCCCTTGCTTTCTCTTTGATTCAACAAATGTTGGCAGTTTTATCTCTGGTTCCTCTGCCTTTTATAAACCCAACTTATACATCTGGAAGTTCTTGATTCACATACTGTTGAAGCCTAGCTAGAAGGATTTTGAGCATTATCTTGCTAGCATGTGAAATTAGCACAATTGCATGATAGCTTGAACATTCTTTGGCATTGCCCTTTGTTGAAATTGAAATGGAAACTGGCCTTTTTCAATCCTATGACCGCTGAATTCCAGTTAAGCTATTTCAAATCCTTAAAGATGATACTGTTAAAGCACTGAACTTAAAATGCAGCAACTTTGGAATAGCTTAGCTGGAATTCCATCACTTTCACTAGCTTTGCTCATAGTAATTTTTCATAATACTACCTTGTTAGTGGTAGTCACTCAGTTGTGCCCAAATCTTTGTGACCCCATTGTCTGTAGCCTGACAAGCTACTCTGTCCATGGAATCCTCCAGGCAAGAACACTGAGGGTAGCCATTCCTTTCTCCAGGAGATCCTCCCAATCCAGGGATTGAACCTGGGTCTTCTACATTATAGGTGGATTCTTACCATCTGAACCATCAGGAAAACCCCAAGATTAATTTACTTCTGTATAATTTTTGACACAAGAAAAAGGAAGTATGTTTGTTTTGGTATTATTTAATAGAAAATTGTATTTATATATACTGATGATAAGCAATTATGGACTGTATTAAAATATTTATTTTTATTCTTCTAAGTGGGGTAGTCAATAACTTAGGTAAACATGAACAGGAAAATAATTTAATATAATATAATAATTTTAGCAAAAATTGTATTTTTACATAAATACATTGGGAAGCATTATTTAGTCAATAAAATACATCATTTTGAATGAATTTGTTCTTAATGCTGTAAGGGATAGGATCCATCCAATAACTGGCTTACCATTTTTACTCAATTTGATTTTGAAATAGTTTAAATTTTAAATAAGTAGGAGAAGTACTGTATTCCTTGATTGACTCTTGTTGCCAGAAGAAGGGACTAGATGAAAATTTGTATCTAATTAATTTCCAGTAACTCTCTTGTGTACATCTAACTAGAGGATGCTCTGCAACTTTCATACCTTCTTTAGTCTTTCTTATTCTATTTTTCAAATAATCATTCTCCTATTTCACCTATTTTTTCCTTTTTCTGTGAACAAATTCCCACTAATTAATATTAGTCTTTACCCTAGTTGTCAAATCTCCTCTAGAAACACCATAGAAATCCTACTGATGAAAATAAAGCTAACCTTATTAGAGTTATTGCAGTCTGGAAGTCTCTGCTTGGCCGAAGTGTTAGCAGTGCCTCAAATGGGAAAAATCAGGGGAGGATATATTTAGTATACAAATATACTAATATATATTAATATAAGCATGACAAAAATAAATATTAATATATACTAGTATAAAAATATAGCAGGGCCTTTGCTGGATGCTTTTGAAGTAGGTCTTCCAAAGCAGGGACCATGGGCAAAACCAAAGACTTCAAAGCTTTAGACTGTAGACACAGAACAGTGAAAGTATTAAAGCAAGTATCAAAGAGAAAACTATGATAATTTCTTTTTGGTAAGTATGTTAGTTTGTATGCCCTATTATCTCAAAGAAACAAGTAACTACCTCATTTTGGTTTGAAATAAGAGATGCTTATGATAGATAAAGAAAATATGTTTTGCCCCAGCAATGATTACAAAAGAATATTATGTTGATTTCAGTTCTGAAACACTACTAAATTTTTTAATTCCAAAATTTAAAATTATAACAGGCAGACCATTTTTTAAAGTTATTTATTGGACTTATACCCAATGAGGAAAATATAAATAAAACTATCTCTGATTCAAACTTTCACAAACTAAAATGATTTCATCTCTTTTCTTGCTATTTAATCTTGAATAAATCATTTAAAACGTTTGTTATAAAATCTTTAAGCAGTTAAATCTCTACATTTTTGCAACAGTAAACTTTAGTTCCAAAACTTTGCCTGCACATTTAGCAAGGATTAAATTAGTAACAGCACAATGAAGTACTGAGTTCAACATGTGGCAAATAGTATTCAACCAAACATTTGTCAAAATTTAAATATGTAATAAATTATAGACATTATGTACATATAATAAATGAAGATGATCTTTAATTCACTGTAATTCTTAAAAGTATAAAAATGATTATTTTATGATTACTTGCAACTATGCCATATCTATTTCATTTAGTAAAAAGTTGCATGTCTCAAAGGAATGCTGAATATTTATATCTCCCAATGTTCTATGATAATGCAAAACATGAGCTATTATTTATCTGAGATTAAAAAATATTACAAAATGGTAAGAATGAGATCATAGTATATATTATAAAACTATTTTGACTTTGTTTTCATACATTTAATTTTGCTAATTTTAATATATCTCTATTAGACAAGATCCAACCAGTCCATCCTGAATATTCAGGAAATCAGTCCTGAATATTCATTGGAAGGACTGATGCTGAAGCTGAAACTCCAATATTTTGGCCACCTGATGCGAAGAGTTGACTCATTTGAAAAGACCCTGATGCTGGGAAAGATTGAATGCAGGAGAAGGGGACAACAGAGGATGAGATGGTTGGATGGCATCACTGACTCAATGGACATGAGTTTACTTATTTACATGAGTAAACTCCAGGAGTTGGTGATGGACAGGGAGGCCTGGCATGCTGTAGTCCATGGAGGTGCAAAGAGTCGGACATGACTGAGGGACTGAACTGAACTGAACAGAATTTTAATATATATCTATTAGACAATAAAGAAGGTTACTTCACAAATGCCCTATTGAGAAAAGTTATAAATAAATGTAACTAATTGAATTAAGTTGGGCATATAGATGTATAAAGTCACTTCACATTTCTCCAATAAGCAGAGAACTGAAGAGTCCTTTCCACAGTTTGATCCTCTAAGACAGGTTGTGAATGAATTTGCTGTCAAATCTGTGAATAACTGAGGGAGGAGGGGAATAACATATGAGCAGGAGATTGACAAACTAGAGTGGGTAGCAAAATCACAATTCATTAATGTTATGGCTTATAAAAAGCAGAAGAAGCTTTGGTGAAAAGCTTGTAATTACTGATTGTCTTCTGGTTTTCTTAACGTTTTACAAATGGAATTAAAACTTTCACCCTCTCTCTGTCTCTCTTTCACACACACACACACACACACTCACACACACACACACACACACAATGGGTTCATTAGGACAAGGAGAAAGAGGTTTCTCATGATCTTTGATGTAGATTTTTCCTGAATTCTAAACTAATGAAAACTTCTGCTTTATCAGAAGCATGTTCATAATGTTAAATTTAACATTGGGAGCAAAGGAGACTTCATGAACCATCTCTGCATGCACACATATAAGCATTTATGATAAAGATAGATGTTACTACAATGTGCAACATTCAAAAATTTACAAGTCATTATTTATAGGTGGATAATTTAATACAGGGCTTTCCTGATAGCTCAGTTGGAGAATCCACCTGCAATGCAGAAGACCCCAGTTTGATTCCTGGGTCAGGAAGATCTGCTTGAGAAGGGATAGGCTTACCCACTCCAGTATTCCTGGGCTTACCTTGTGGCTAGGTTGGTAAAGAATTCACCTGCAATGCAGGAGACCAGGATATAAATTAATCTCCAATTAAATCTTAAAAAGAAAAAGACTATGGTACACTAAAGAGAGAAAATAATTTGGACTCAATAGTTTAAGAAATTTGTCACACAGGATAATTGTGAATATTTAATGTCTATAAAAGGAGTACACCAGGGCTGTATATTGTCACCTTGTTTATTTAACTTATATGCAAAGTACATCATTCGAAATGCTGGGCTGCCTGAAGAACAAGCTGGAATCAATATTACTGGGAGAAATTTCAATAACATCAGATATACAAATAACACAACCCTTATGGTAGAAAGTAAAGAGGAACTAAAGAGCCTCTTGATAAAAGTGAAAGAGGAGAGTGAAAAAGCTGGCTTAAAAGTCAACATTCAAAATCATATATCATGGCATCCGGTCCCATCACCTCATGGCAAATAGATGGGGAAAGAAGGGGAACAGTGAGAAACTTGATTTTCTTGGGCTCCAAAATCACTGCAGATGGTGACTTCTACTTAGGAATATATCTACCTAAAGAAACTAAAGACCTATATATAGAAAACTATAAAACACTGATGAAAGAAATCAAAGAGGACACTAATAGATGGAGAAATATACCATGTTCATGGATTGGAAGAATCAATATACTGAAAATGAGTATACTACCCAAAGCAATTTACAAATTCAATGCAATCCCTATCAAGCCACCAGCCACATTTTTCACAGAACTAGAACAAATAATTTCAAGATTTGTATGGAAATACAAAAAACCTCGAATAGCCAAAGCAATCTTGAGAAAGAAGAATGGAACTGGAGGAATCAACTTGCCTGACTTCAGGCTCTACTACAAAGCCACAGTCATCAAGACAGTATGGTACTGGCACAAAGACAGACATATAGATCAATGGAACAAAATAGAAAGCCCAGAGATAAATCCACACACATATGGACACCTTATCTTTGACAAAGGAGGCAAGAATATACAATGGAGTAAAGACAATCTCTTTAACAAGTGGTGCTGGGAAAACTGGTCAACCACTTGTAAAAGAATGAAACTAGATCACTTTCTATCACCGTACACAAAAATAAACTCAAAATGGATTAAAGATCTAAATGTAAGACCAGAAACTATAAAACTCCTAGAGGAGAACATAGGCAAAACACTCTCAGACATAAATCACAGCAGGATCCTCTATGATCCACCTCCCAGAATTCTGGAAATAAAAGCAGAAATAAACAAATGGGATCTAATTAAAATTAAAAGCTTCTGTACAACAAAGGAAAATATAAGCAAGGTGAAAAGACAGCCTTCTGAATGGGAGAAAATAATAGCAAATGAAACAACTGACAAACAACTAATCTCAAAAATATACAAGCAACTTCTGCAGCTCAATTCCAGAAAAATAAACGACCCAATCAAAAAATGGGCCAAAGAACTAAATAGACATTTCTCCAAAGAAGACATACGGATGGCTAACAAACACATGAAAAGATGCTCAACATCACTCATTATTAGAGAAATGCAAATCAAAACCACAATGAGGTACCACTTCACACCAGTCAGAATGGCTGTGATCCAAAAATCTGCAAGCAGTAAATGCTGGAGAGGGTGTGGAGAAAAGGGAACCCTCCTACACTGTTGGTGGGAATGCAAACTAGTACAGACACTATGGAGAACAGTATGGAGATTCCTTAAAAAATTGCAAATAGAACTACCTTATGACCCAGCAATCCCACTGCTGGGCATACACACCGAGGAAACCAGAATTGAAAGAGACACATGTACCCCAATGTTCATCGCAGCACTGTTTATAATAGCCAGGACATGGAAACAACTTAGATGTCCATCAGCAGATGAATGGATAAGAAAGCTGTGGTACATATACACAATGGAGTATTACTCAGCCATTAAAAAGAATTCATTTGAATCAGTTCTGATGAGATGGGTGAAACTGGAGCCAATTTTACAGAGTGAAGTAAGCCAGAAAGAAAAACACCAATACAGTATACTAACACATATATATGGAATTTAGGAAGATGACAATGACGACCCTGTATGCAAGACAGGAAAAAAGACACAGATGTGTATACCAGACTTTTGGACTCAGAGGGAGAGGGAGAGGGTGGGATGATTTGGGAGAATGGGAATTCTAACATGTATACTGTCATGTAAGAATTGAATCACCAGTCCATGTCTGACGTAGGGTGCAGCTTGCTTGGGGCTGGTGCATGGGGATGACCCAGAGAGATGTTGTGGGGAGGGAGGTGGGAGAGGGCTTCATGTTTGGGAACGCATGTAAGAATTAAAGATTTTAAAATTAAAAAAAAAAATTAAAAATTAAAAAAAAATAAAAAAATAAAAGATGCTTGCTCCTTGGAATAAAAGTTATGACCAATGTAGACAGCATATTAAAAAGCAGAGACATTACTTTGCCAACAAAGGTTTGTATGATCAAAGCTATGGTTTTTCAGATAGTCACGTAGGGATGTGAGAGTTGCAGCATAAAGAAGTTGAGTGCTGAAGAACTGAATCTTTTGAACTGTGATGTTGGAGAAGACTCTTGAGAGTCCCTTAGACTGCAATGAGATCCAACCAGTCCTGCATGTTCATTTTAAAGACTAATGCTGAAGCTGCAGCTCCAATAATTTGGCCACCTGATGCAAAGAAATGACTCATTAGAAAATACCTTGATTATGGCAAAGATTGAAGACAAGAGGAGAGGGTGCTGACAGACGAGATAGTTAGATGGCATCACTGACTCAATTGACATAAGTTTGAGCAAGTTCCAGAAGATGGTGAATGACAGGGAAGTCTGCTGTGCTGCCACCTATGGGGTTGTAAAGAGTCAGCTATGACTCAGTGACTGAGCAACAACAACAGATATCTATTTGATTAAAAAAAAAAAAGTAACTTGCACTTGTATTTGAGATTTTGTAACATTTTTATCATAACTGAGATATCCACATGTCTGATATATAACATTCATATTATTATCTTGGCTATGTTCAGTCAGTTAGTCAGCTCAGTCAGTCATTTCAGTCAGTCAGTCATGTCTGACTCTTTGTAACTCCATAGATTGCAGCAGGCCAGGCTTTCCTGTCCATCACAACTCCCAGAGCTTGCTCAAACTCATTTCCATTGAGTCTATCATGTCATCCAACCATGTCATCCTCTGTCATCCCCTTCTTCTCCTGCCTTCTATCTTTCCCAGCATCAGGGGCTTTTCCAATGAGTCAGTTAATCAGGCTAATCCAAGTTTAACAGTAGTGACATTGATATTAAAATAATAACTGAATGTAAAGGACATCTTGCCCAAACGAACAACATTTTGTTAATCAGAATCACAGAAACCTTGTACAGCTGCAGAAGATAGCACTCTCCAAGAGCTTAATTGTTCCTTTAAATACTCTGTTAAGTTTTGGAGTTGGTGCAATGCATTTACATAGAAATTAGCAACACAGATGCTCTCCACCATTGTATATTTCCTTTGTTTTTAACTATAATTTAATGATTTCTTGCACAATACTAGTCCAAGCCAATTAAAAAAGCAAATAAATAGTCATGGTGAAGGGTGCATTGCTTTCTTTGCCTTCATGAAGCATGTGCACACCATAGATGAGATGCCAGTCAGTTACCAGTGTGCCCACTCTTTTCCACCACTAGTAGCAGAAAAGCATTAACATTTTGGAAAAATGTGGAAGGTTATTTGCCTAAGATGGGGCAAACCCTAAGGTGCAGAAAGTTCATAGTATTTCTTGCAATGCATTAAGCTTGGCTTTAAAGTAATAGAAAGTATTTCAAAAATGTCACAGTTAACTGTTTAAACACAACGCATTTGCAGCCTACCAGCCACCTGTAACTGAGTCATATCTTTAAGTAGAAAAATACATTATGGTTACAAACATGAAGAAAAGCAAATGGTGTTATAGTTGATTGAAGTAGATAGTCCACCTATATAGTTATAAAAAAGATAGTTTCTGGTATAACCATAGTAAAATAGTTGCTTATCTGTCTGTTTCAAATGACTTAAGGTGTCATGGCCACTCCCTACCATCAATTCTGTGCTTGTTTAGCATAATGCTTCCTCTGTACAGAATAATGATGCATAGTCATTGTTCTAGGGGTATATACATATGTGATTAAGGAATTAGTGGGTGAAAATGATGGGCACCTCAATTGTATAAATCCATTTTAATTTTCCTAATGTATTTTTATTTTAAATTAATATTATAGTCTGATACTTTCATGATAAAGATTCTATTTCCAGCTTTTGATGGTAGACTGTTGACAGCTTTTAAGTCTCTGTCCTTCCTGTCTCTCTTCTGTTCACATCTGATAAGTTTATAAAGAGGCCTGCTTTCTCCTTCCTTTGACACATGTGAGAAGCTCAAGCCATGCAAGCTCCTCCCTGTGCACAGAAGCAGTCTAGCCCCAGCCCCACCCCTAACAACAAGAGACCCCTAGGCAGTCTCCTTTTCTTCCTCTCTCAAGTCATATTTTGAACCTGCTTAAAAGACCTGTCCTTTTCTCCCCAGAAAAGCCCTACTGTGTAAATAAGAGATCTTTTAGCCCCATGGTATATTTGTGGCTTCATCAGTGTTTACATTTGAATGACATTTGGCTTGGGAGTGGAGGTCCATCTCGCATCTGCAGATTTTCTACAATAGCTTTTTAATTTTAAAGTATGCATAGGAAGTACCCAGTGAGATGATAAAGTATTGATTCCTATACCTGACTCAAGTTTGGAAATCAGACAGACTAGTGGGACATTGAAATATACATATATTCCTACTAGTCTACTATGCATACCAGAATTTGAGAAACACAATTTTACACTCTTCCCCCTAAATGGTGGCTCCAGTTTAAGAGTTATTCTGACACTCTTCTCTGTGGCTCCAAACTTTCTGTCTTTATTATCAACAAGTCTTATGGCACAATGTCCTCAATTTGTTTCACTTTAAATATAATGTAGCTAAATATGAAAGTCATTAATAACAATAATAAGCAAAAAATGTCATCCTGATCTCTTATATCAATCTTTACTAGATTTGTCTAGTTTCTAACCAGAGTTAGAGAGAGATCTCCATAGGTTGTTTGAATTTTCCATGCATCTTTGTTGTATTCAGCATCCAAGGGCTTGTTAATGGGCTGGCATCTGGCTGACCCCATCAACAACGCAGGAGGAATATTAAAACAAAGATTTCTTAGCCCTTTTCACAATAAGTATTGTGTTTAACCCACAAAAGCAAGCATGTCTTTAAGGTTCCTTTGGACTCAGTCAAATATAGAAATACTAGTAATGCATATAGTTCAGAATCTCAGGACTTTTAGAGTGGGAAACTATCACTAACTGTGCCAAATTTTCTCTCCTCTTTTATAGCCTGGCATGTCAACTGATGAAAAAGCACTTCCACTGAAAAGAGTCTTGGGGATGGGATGGTGCTCAGGAAACCCCTGCACCAACTGGATTGGGTTCTCTCAGCCCACACTTTTTGGCTAACAGGTGACACCCAACTGACAGTGGCTGTCCCAAGGCTCTTTGGGATTGTAGTAAGAGGATAAATTGTAATCTATCTGTCACCCTGGGGAATGCTGATCTGAGGCTATTAGCTATGCCCCTGGTCTTAGCAATTAACAGAAGGAATACTATGCCAGGGAAAGTCTGACACAATGGAAAATTCCCTCCAAATGTTGCTATATACTATCATTCTTAGTTCTAGAACCATCAAAATATCAGTAAATTCTGTTAGGTATGAAAATGTGAAAAGCTGCTCTGCATAGTGCTACTTTAGTCACTCAGCAGAAAATAACATTCAATAATTTAACAGATTTTTCACAAAACAGCATTAGGAGTATATAAGCTAGGCAGTACTTTAACTATAGGAGAATATTTGAATTCACAGTAATAATATTTGTGTTTACTTACATAATATAAATAAAATTAAGACTTCACAAATTACCCTCCTTTAATCAATATAAAATTTTCTCCCATTTGTACATTTTCAAACAAACAAACAAACAAACAAAAAAAAACCCTAGCCTCTGAAGCAACTGCTAAATTTTAAATGCAGCCTGAAAATGAAATCAGTAAACCACATAAGAGAGCAGATAATCAATATAGTAAACATATGCAATGTTTTCAATCCGTGTGTAATTTTAAATTGAACACTAAATGATTTCACCTTTATCCATCTCAATATATGCACTGCTCTTGCTAATTATATAACACAAGATTAATGACATGTCTCATATAATTATTTATAAATTAGGCACCACATGTTAAAGCCCCTAATGCCTCTAATAATTAATGAGGTAAAACTTGTCAATGAATAAAGTTTAGTTCCACTAAGAAAGGTTCACAGGACGCTAAGTCACATCAGTCATGTCCGACTCTTTGTGACACTGTAGACTATACCCTGTCAGGCTCCTCTGTTCATAGAATTTTCCGGGCAAGAATATTTGCCTTTGAGTGGGTTGCCATTTCCTCTTCTAGGGGATCTTCCCAATCCAGAGATCAAACCTGTATCTCCTATGTCTCCTGCATTGGCAAGTGAGTTCTTTAACACTGGCACCACCTGGGAAGTCTAAGGTTCACGAGAACAGGAGGAGAAGGGGTAAAAGAGGATGAGATGGTTGGGTGGTATCAGCAACTCAGTAGACATGAGCTTAGACAAACTCCAGGAGATAATGAAAGACAGAGGGTTCTGGTGTGCTCAGTCCATGCGGTGGCAAAGTGTCAGACACCACTAGACACTGAACAACATAAATAATGTATCTAATTCAACCAAGTAAATTACCTCAAAACAAATGGAATATATTTTCTATTTAGATAGGGCTTCCTTTGTAACTCAGCTGGTAAAGAAATTGCCTGCAATGCAGGAGACCTGGGTTTGATCTCTAGGTTGGGAAGATCCCCTGGAGAAGGGAAAGACTACCTACTCCAGTATTCTGGCCTGGAGAATTCCATGGACTGTATAACCCATGGAGTCACAAAGAGTCAGAAACAACTGAACAACTTTTACTTTCTTTCATATACATATACATTTTGTATGTTCATAGAAATTTTGTCCAAAGAGAGAGTAAGAGACAGCACGTTAGAGAATACTAAGTGTTAACAGAAAAATTAAAAGAAAAACAAAAACATTTACGGGGGAATAGCCAAAATGTTGAAGTAAGTATACCTTGAGCTTACCTCTTCCTATAGGCATATCAGAATTTTAAATATTCATGGAACTATTATCGAGGAGAAATACCTGAGTACTAGCATAAGATTTTTGCATAACTAAAGATAATACAAAAGAGGAACCACAAGTTGGGTAAGAGGGGTAAAGACATGATATAGTCAGGATCCACACCCCTGGATAAGCAAACCCACAAAAAGGAAGATAATCATGATTATAGAGATCCTCCCCAAGGAATACTTGGTCAGATTCCCTTACTGTGTTTCCCAGCTTTGGTGTCCTGCACCAGAAAAATGAGTTATTGAGGTTTAAGAGGGAGGGGATATATGTATACCTATGTTGATTCATATTTATGCTTGGCAGAAACTAACACAATACTGTAAAAAATTACCCATAATTAAAAATAAATAAATTTAAATTAAAAACTAAATTTAAAAAAAGAAAGAAAGAAAACATCTGGTTTTAAAGACCAGTTGGAATGGTATACAGGAGAGTCAGAGGAAACAGAGAATCTACCCTTAAAGGGCATATGCAAAATCTCACACACTGCAAGAGCCATCATGGAAGCAGTAATTTGAGAGCACCCTGTTTCAGATCCACTTGCCTATCTTTAAGTAGCTGCACGGCAAGTCAAGAGACCACGGGGGCAAAGATGCTAGCTATAGCCATGATGTAGAGCTTCTTCTACTAGAAGCACACTGGAGCAGGCAGGGATCACTTTGAACACCTTCTAGACTGTTAGTGCCACCAGTCAGCTGGCACCAGCTTCAGGTTTCATCAAGTCCCACAACAGCACTATTCAGTAGTCTGAGACCAGCACAGAGACCACTGGGTCTCACAGTCAGCCACCCAATGCCTCAGCATCCACCAGCAGTCAAGACCAGGCCTAGATCCCATAGGTCACACATCCAGTTGTGTAGACACCTGGTGTCACTCACGTGGGGTCAGATACAACTAGGAGCACATGAGTCATTCAGCAAGCCTGCTGGATCCAGCCCTGACTAACAGCAGGCTAGGAGCATCTGCATTAGGCAGGCCAGTCAAATAGATAGACCAGGAGAAATAAGTGCTTGATAATGAACCCACAATACTCAGACTGGCCACACCAGTAGGTCTCATGCAGCCCATATAATGGACTGTTTAGAACACACGACTCTGGTAACCAAAGAGGACTTGCTGCTGGGATCTATAGGACATCTTCTACATAAGCTTTCTTCTACAAGACTGGGAGATTTAACTAACCTACATAATACATACAAATAAACACGGAGAATTAGGAAATATTAGGTGACCAAAAAAAAAAAAAAAACATTCCAAATGAAGGAACAAAATAAAACCAAGAAGAACAAAGTGAAATTGATATAAGTAATCCATCCAAAAAAATAATTCAAGACACACAAAAATTATATTCAAAACTTTGGAGAAGAACAAATCCATCGAGTAAAAAATTTAACAGTTTTACAAAACAAAACAACAACAACAAAAAAGTACCAAATAGAGTACAAGAACATAATAGCTGAAATAAACATCCACTGGATGGAACTGGCATAGTCTTATGCTCCACCAGGAGCCCCAGCCCTATTCAGCAGTATGCTGAACTAACTCTAGGCCCTATCATCTCCACAGCTTACCTGGCTGCCTTAGATCATGAAGATGGACTAGGTGAGCAAGTTGAAAGACAAAATAGTGGAAATAAGAACAGAAAAAAAAGAATGTGGACAGTTTATTAAAGTGAAGAAAAGAAAAGAAAATTCCTATATCCAAGAATACTACTTGGCAAGACTATCATTCTAATTCAAAGATTTTAAAAAAAAAGAGAGAGAGGCTTACAGACAAAGACTAAAATAGTTCAGGACCAAAAAATCAACTATAAAAGAAATATTAAGATAAATTTTCTAGGTGGAGTAAAAAGACTACAAATAGAAACACAGATATTATGAAAAAAGTAATATCCTATCTAAAAGGTAAATATGCAGTAAGGCAGTATATGACCATTTATAAAGCTGATAGGAAAGCTAAAAGTAGTAAAGTCATCTATACCCGCAATTAGTTAAGTTATATACAAAATAACACATTATAAAACATAATGTTGAAAGCATTAAAAGTGGAGAGGGTTTGAGGAGTAAAACTTCAGGACTGTTAGAATGTTCTCTAACTTAAGAGATCATCAAATTAAAATGATTGTATTCATTTTATGTACCTCAATTCAGTTCTATTAGGTCACTCAGTAATGTCTGACTCTTTGAGACACCATGGACTGCAGCACGTCAGGCTTCCCTGTCCATAGTCAACTCCTGGAGTTTATTCAAACTCATCTCCATTGAGTCGGTGATGCCATCCAACTGTCATATCCTCTGTTGTCCCTTTCTCCTCCTGCCTTCAATCTTTCCCACCATCAGGGTCTTTTCCAATGAGTCAGTTTTTTTTTTGCATCAGTTGGCCTAATTATTGGAGATTTAGCTTCAGCATCAGTCCTTCCAGTGAATATTCAGGGTTAATTTCCTTTAGGATGGACTTGTTGAATCTCGTTGCATTCCACGTGACTCTCGAGAGTCTTCTCCAACACCACAATTCAAAAGCATCAATTATTTGGCACTCAGCTTTTTTATAGTCCAAATCTCACATCCATACATGACTACTGAAAAAAATCATAGCTTTGACTAGACGGACCTTTGTTGGAAAAGTAATGTCTCTGCTTTTTAATATGCTACCTGTTGCTGCACTGCTGCTGCTAAGTCATTTAAGTCATGTCTGACTCTTTGTGACCCCATAGACGGCAGCCCACCAGGCTCCTCTGTCCCTGGGATTCTCTAGGCAAGAATCCTAGAGTGGGTTGCCATTTCCTTCTACAATGCATGAAAGTGAAAAGTGAAAGTGAAGTTGTTCAAGTGTGTCTGACTCTTAGCGACCCCATGAACTTTAGCCCACAAGCGCCTCTGTCCATGGGATTCTCCAGGCAAGAATATTGGAGTATCTAAGTTGGCCATAAATTTTCTTCCCAGGAGCATGCATCTTTTAATTTGAGGGCTGCAGTCACCATCTGCACTGATTTTGGGGCCCAAGAAAATAAAGTCTGTGACTGTTTCCCCATCTATTTGTCATGAAATGATGGGACCAGATGCCATGATCTTTATTTTCTGAATGTTGAGTTTTAAGCCTATTTTTTATGCTCCTCTTTCACTTTCATATATATGAGAGTGTGAAAGTGTTAGTCACTCAATTTTGTCTGACGCTTTATGACCTCATGGACTGTAGACCACCAGACTCCTCTGTCCATGGAATTCTCCAGACCAGAATACTGGAGTGGGTTGACATTCTATTATCTAGAGGATCTTCCCAACCCAGGGTTCAAACCCAGGTCTTCTGCATTGCAGGCAGGCTCTTCATTGTCTGAGCCACTAGGGACACCCACACGTAGTAGCTATATAAAAATCATGTTAGCCACAATCAAGAAGTCTATGACAGATACAGACATTCTTGCACAAAATAAGAAATATAACACAACACTAACAATAGCCATAAAATCTCAAGTGGAGAAAGTTTAATATATAAGGATAAATTAAAAAAAATACAAAACAATTGAAATTGCAATCAGTACATACCTATTAAATTTGCTGTAAGTGTAAAATGAAAAAACAAAACAAAACAAAACAAAACAATACTCTAATAAATAGACATAGTCTAGCTGGATAGATACAAAAATAAGACGTATCTATATAGGCTTCATATAAGAGAGTCACTTCACATCTAAAGACACACATGGACTGAAAGTGAGGAAATAGAAAAAGGTACTCTATGCCATTTGAAGTGAAAAGAAAGAAAAGATAGCAATGTTTACTTTTTTAACTTAAATTAGACAAAATAGACTTTAAAACAAAGATTGTGATGTGACAAAAGGACAATATATAATGATCAAAAAATAAATGTAAGAAGATATAACAATTTTAATTATATACACAACTAACATGAGAACCTAAACACATATATCAAGTATTAAGGGACATAGAGATAGAAGTTGATACTAACACAATAATAGTCCAGTTCAGTTCAGTCGCTCAGTTGTGTCCGACTCTTTGTGACCCCATGAATTGCAGCAGGCCTGGCCTCCCTGTCCATCACCAACTCCCAGAGTTCACTCAGATTCACTTCCATCGAGTCAGTAATTCCATCCAGCCATCTCATCCTCTGTCATCCCCTTCTCCTCCTGCCCTCAATCCCTCCTAGCCTCAGAGTCTTTTCCAATGAGTCAACTCTTTGCATGAGATGCCCAAAGTACTGGAGTTTCAGCTTTAGCATCATTCCTTCCAAAGAACACCAAGCACTGATCTCCTTTAAAATCCAAGGGACTCTCAAGAGTCTTCTCCAACACCACAGTTCAAAAGCATCAATTCTTCAGTGCTCAGCCTTCTTCACAGTCCAACTCTCACATCCATACATGACCACAGGAAGAACCATAGCCTTGACTAGATGGACCTTAGTCGGCAAAGTAATGTCTCTGCTTTTGAATATGCTATCTAGGTTGGTCATAACTTTTCTTCCAAGGAGTGAGAGTCCAGTTAATAACAATGAGTGAAATGGAATGAGCCAAAAATTTCTGAATATGTATCAAACTGGAGAAGTTTTTGTCTTGTCTAAAAGGAACAATATGTGCCCCAACCTCCAAATCCTCCTGTGTAGTCATCTAGAAACATGAAATTAAAAGACACTTGCTCCTTGGAAGGAAATATATTAAAAACCTAGATAGCATGCTAAAAAGCAGAGGCATCACATTGCCATCAAATATCCATAGGGTCAAAGCTATGGTTTTTCAAGTAGTCATGTATGGATGTGAGAGAGTTGGGCCATAAAGAAGGCTGAGCTCCAAATAATTGACCCTTTCAAATTGTGGTGTTGGAGCAGACTCTTGAGATTCCCTTGGACAGCAAGGAAATCAAACTGGTCAGTCCGTATGGAAATCAACTCTGAATATTCATTGGAAGGACTGTTCCTGAGCTGAAGCTCCAACACTTTGAGCACCTGATATGAAAAGTCAGCTCATTAGAAAAGACCCTGATGCTGGGGAAGATTGAAGGTGAAAAGAGAAGAGGGCAGCAGAAAAAGAGATGGTTAGATAACATCACTGTTACAATGGGCATGGATTTGAGCAAACTCCAGGAAATAGTGGATGAGAGAGGAGCCTGGCATGCTAAGTCCATGAGGTGGCAAAAGGTCAGACACAACTTACAACATATAACCACAACAACAGGAACATGAACTGAACATTCAAAGCTTCACAACATCTAGAGAAGATCTTCAGTTCTTTCTTACTACTGTTCCAATTTCATATCTTGTCTTAATATATATGTCAAACATATTACAATCTTTTCAAGTTCTAGTCTGAGAGAAAACAATTTGTGACTTCTGCTATGGAATTTCTTTGTCTCAAGAAAATAGAGATTAAAAACATTTACTTTAGAAGATATTGCTTTGCTGCATTTGGTAAGATAACCTTATTAGTTCAGGGATTGGATGATGCCTAAAGAGAAGTTTCATCATCAGTATGCCATTGCAAAGCATTAAAACTTGTATAAATGAAAACCTAAATATTGAGTGACATCTCTCAGGAAGGTTTGCACTATTGGTATTCTACAACACTGCTTCCTCTTGAGTATATGCCATTCCTTGGTCTTTCTTGCCAAATTTCCCCAGTTTTTCATAGTTATCCTTTGCAGGAAATCATCCCTGATTTCATAAATTATGTCAGAAGAAATTCAGAAATTTATAGCCAAAGTAACTGAAATGAATCTATTTCATAAAGGAAGATAAATTGAATTAATATACTACTAGGTTTGAATGTTTTGTTTGTTTCTTTTTGGTTACTCTTACCCATTTGATTCCTCCCCCCCCATATTTCTTTCCCTTTGTATCCTAGAATTATCACAATAATTTAATCACTTGGAAGTCAATATAGACTTGTCCCTGATTAACCCTTCAAGCTGATGGGTAAAAAACATTTTGACTACTTTGACTATATTTATTTCCTTATTTTAGGACTTTTAAAAACACTTAGGCATTTATTTTTTGAATTTAGCACATGACAAAATTCACTATTTGAAACATAAATACTTTCTGAACTTTACTTGAAAGATAGAACTCTTTGCTTTATGTCTGAATTACTAATAGGAAGAGAAAGTGTTTGAGTCCAAAGTGCAAAATCATCTTATCATTGATATATATATATATATATATATATATATATCTCAAAAATAATGTTAGTCCTTTGAGAATTTCTTCTCATGAGCAATTAGGAATAAGCAATATTTAAAATATTACAAGGGAGGAAATGAAAAATGTGTGATAAGACAATATGGAAACAAGCTGGTCACTTTTTCTCATACTTTCAAGAGAATCAGTTCAGTTCAGTTGCTTAGTCATGTCTGACTCTTTGCAGCCCCATGAACCTCAGCAGGCCAGGCCTTTCTGTCCATCACAAACTCCCAGAGTTTACTCAAACTCATGTCCATTGAATTGGTGATGCCATCCAGCCATCTCATCCTCTGTTGTCCCCTTCTCCTCCTTCCCCCAATCCCTCCCAGAATCAGGGTCTTTTCCAATAAGTCAACACTTTGCATGAGGTGGTCCAAAGTATTAGAGTTTCAGCTTCAGCATCAGTCCTTCTAATGAACACACAGGTCTGATCTTCTTTAGGATGGATAAGCTGGATCTCTTTGCAGTCCAAGGGACTCTCAAGAGTCTTCTCCAACACCATGTTTCAAGAGCATCAATTCTAAGGCACTCAGCCTTCTTCACAGTCCAACTCTCGCATCCATACGTGACCACTGGAAAAAGCAGAGCCTTGACTAGTTGGACCTTTGTTAGCAAAGCAATATCTCTGCTTTTAATATGCTATCTAGGTTGGTCATAATTTTCCTTCAAAGGAGTAGGAGTCTTTTAATTTCATGGCTGCAAACACCATCTGCAGTGATTTTGGAGCCCCCCAAAAATAAAGTCTGACACTGTTTCCACTGTTTCCCCATCTATTTCCCATGAAGTAATGGGACCAGTTGCCATGATCTTAGTTTTCCGAATATTGAGCTTTAAGCCAACTTTTTCACTCTCCTCTTTCACTTTCATCAAGAGGCTTTTTAGTTCCTCCTCACTTTCTGCCATAAGGGCGGTATCATTTGTATATCTGAGGTTATTGATATTTTTCCCAGCAATCTTGATTCCAGCTTCTGCTTCTTCCAGCCTAGCATTTCTCATGATGTACTCTGCATAAAAGTTCAGTTAGCAGGGTGACAATATACAGCCTTGACGTACTCCTTTTCCTATTTGGAACTAGTCTGTTGTTCCAAGTCCAGTACTTACTATTGCTTCCTGACCTGCATATGGGTTTCTCAAGAGGCAGGTCAGGTCCTCTGGTATTTTCATCTCTTTCAGAATATTCCACAGTTTATTGTGATCCATGCAATCAAAGGCTTTAGCATAGTCTTTAGGCAGAAGCACGGCCGAGAGGAGCTACCCCATGCCCAAGATCAGGGGTGGTGACGGAGAGTGCCAGGCTGCAATGGTGCAGGAGACAATAGTCAATACTAAATGAGTATTTTGCTTTTTTCTTTTATAAACTGTGCACAATGTTACACATCTTATATAAATATATAAAATATATATTTATATGTATTTAATATATATTTACATATATATATTTCAGGGAATACTTGCTAGGAGATTATCTGATAGCATAAACTCCTCAATAATTATGATTGTTCTACTTATTTGTGTATCAATTCTCGTATTTTGTTTGAAAATCATCTATTTTGTTAGGCTATGAAATTTGCTGTGGTCAGTGTTCCTATTATCTTCCATTTCTGTGTGCCAGTCTATCTTTGTATTCTTATGCTGATCAACTTGTGCATTTTATCCTTTGTTAAATTAGATTCCCAAGGAATGTGTCTATCTGATAGGTCTTTTAAAGCAAAATATTTTTTTATTATCCTTTAATTATTTGAGGAGATTTATTTATTAAGGCAAATTTAATTTTTATTAATTCTCTTTTATGACTTTTAATTTCTCAAAATAAGTGTAGAGTTTTTTTTCTTTTGTGTTCTAAACTGGTGACGTTATCTGAGTTTCCAGAATTTAATGTGGGAATCTCTTTCACTGTTTTCCATACACATTAGTATGGGGTGGTCTAGCTTTTCTTGCTTCCTTTGAGTTCCCTTAGTTCTAAAATTTACCTAGCATTGTTTATCAAATTGTAGTTAAATTTTCCATGATGACATAAGTATACACCTAAATTAAAATGAAGCAACTGTGGCAGGTATTAATCTATTTTGCCTTGAGTGTTTGTAAGAAAAGCCTGTTAGGACATACACAGAGAGAAAGCAGAGGTGTCCTGAATGCACAGAGGGAAGAGCCATGTGAGAAGTCCTTAAGAGAGTGGGCCATATGTATGTTGAAGAGAGAGGCCTCAGAGGAAACCATCTCTGCTGCCAACTTAATCTTGGACTTAAAACTTCCAGAATTGTGAGCATTTATAATAGGTATTTGCTTAATCTAACCAATCTGCAGAATTTTATTATGGCAGCTTGAGTAAACTAATATATCTAGCAAAATGAATAGTATGCTTACTTGCTGCTATACTTAGGCTCTTTTAAATATTTTTACATTTTTTTAATTGTTCAACTAAAATAAGATATCAAATTGATAATAGTAGTCACATAGCATTAAATTGTATTTATGAAATTATTAACACAGCTTACTAGTGATAAATGTCTTACTGTGCTTTAAGATTTCACATAACAGGTACTTTGCTGTTGCTTTGGCAATTATTATGCCCTAGTCTACTTTATATGACCATTTACGAGGAAGGATGTACTTCCTTGTACGAGATTATTCTCCTCTTTACCATTCTGTAGACATACTAACCATTTTATTCCATATTTCAAAGAGACATTTAGACATAGTTATATATTTTTTCCCATCATGTTTATAGTATAATATTTTGTAAGAAAGTTTGAAGAAAAGATCTTGTAATCAGGAGGAAAATGAAATTCCTATTTTCAATTTGGCATACAACATATGTTATAAACATTTTGAGTCTACCAGCTTATTTAAAAATTATGAAAATACTACCTTGCTTTAGGCAGTCAGTTCAGGCGATCAGTCATGTCCAACTCTTTGTAATCCCATGGACTCCAGAACGCCTGTCTTCCATGTCCATCATCAATTCCCAGAGCCTTCTCAAACTCATGTTCATTGAGTTGGTGATGTTATCCAACCATCTCATCCTATTTCATCCCATTCTCCTCCTACATTCAATCTTTCCCAGCATCCGGTTCTTTTCCAGTGAGTCTGTACTTTGCATCAGGTGGACAAAGTATAGGCACTTTAGCTTCAGCATCAGACCTTCCAAAGAATATTCAGGACTGATTTCCTTTAGGATTGACTGGTTTGATCTCTTTGCTGTCCAAGGGACTCTTAAGAGTCTTCTCCAATACCATAGTTTAAAAGCATCTATAGTTCCATGCTCAGCCTTATTTATGGTCCAAATCTCACATCCATAAATGACTACTGGAAAAAAACATAGCTTTGACTAGATGGACCATTGTTGGCAAAGTAATGTCTTTGCTTTGTAATATGCTGTCTAGGTGTCATAGCTTTTCTTCCAAGGAGCAAGCATCTTTTAATTTCATGGCTGAGATCACCATCTGCAATGAAGAAAATAAAGTCTCTCACTGTTTCCAGTTTCCCAGTCTATTTGACTTGAAGTTATGGGACCATGATCCTAATTTTTTGAATGTTGAGTTTTAAGCAAGATTTTCACTCTCCTCTTTCACTTTCATCAAGAGGCTCTTTAATTCCTCTTCGCTTTCTGCCATAAGGGTGGTATCATGATATATGTGAGGTTATTGATATTTCTCCTGGCAATCTTGATTCCAGGTTGTGCCTCATCCAGCCCAGTATTTCACATGATGGATTCTGCATATAAGTGAAATAAACAGAGTGACAGTATACAGCCTCATACTCCTTTCCCATTTTAGAAACAGCCCATTGTTCCATGTTTGATTTAACTATTGCTTCTTGACCTGCATACACAGTTTTCAGGAGGCAGGTCAGATGGTCTGGTATTCACATCTCTTGAAGAATTTTCCACAGTTTGTTGTGATCCACACAATTAAAGGCAGAAGTCGATTTTTTTTTTTTTTCCCCTGGAACTCTCTTGCTTTTTTCTACTATCTAAACGGGTGGTGGCAATTTAATCTCTGATTCCTCTTCATTTTCTAAATCCAACTTGAGCATCTGGAAGTTCTTTGATAATGTACTGTTGAAGCCTGGCCTAATTAATTTTGAGAATTGCTCTGCTAATGTGTGAGATGAGTCCAAATGTGCAGTAGTTTGAACATCCTTTGGCATTCCCATTTTTTGAGATTGAAATGAAAACTGAACTTTTCCACTCCTGTAGGTTCTGTTGAGTTTTTGAAATGTGCTGGCATATTGATGCAACATTTTATCAGGACTTGAAATTTTTTAGGACTTGAAATAACTTAGCTAGAATTACATCACCTTCACTAACTTTGTTCATAGTGATGCTACCTAAGGCCCACTTGACTTCTGACTCCAAAGCCTGGCTTTAGGTGAATGATCATCTGCTCAGTTCAGTGGCTCAGTCATATCTGACACTTTGCAGCCCCATGAATTTCAGCACACCAGGCCTCCCTGTCCATCATCAACTCTCGGAGTTTACTCAAACTCATGTCCATCGAGTCGCTGATGCAATCCAGTCAACTCATCCTCTGTCGTCCCCTTCTCCTCCTGCCCCCAATCCCTCCCAGCATCAGGGTCTTTTCCAATGAGTCAACTCTTCGCATGAGGTGGCCAAAGTACTGGAGTTTCAGCTTCAGCATCAGTTCTTCCAATGAATACCCAGGACTGATCTCCTTTAGGATGGACTGGTTGGATCTCCTTGCAGTCCAAGGGATTCTCAAGAGTCTTCTCCAACACCTCAGTTCAAAACCATCAAGTTTGCAGTGCTCAGCTTTCTTCACAGTCCACCTCTCACATCCATACATGACCACTGGAAAACCATAGCCTTGACTAGACAGACGTTTGTTGTCAAAGTAATGTCTCTGCTTTTGAATATGCTATCTAGGTTGATCATAATTTTTCTTCCAAGGAGTAAGAATCTTTTAATTTCATGGCTGCAATCGCCATCTGCACTACTTTTGGAGCCCTCCAAAATAAATTTGGATATTGTTTCCACTGTTTTCCTATCTATTTGCCATGAAGTGATGGGACCAGATGCCATGATCTTAGTTTTCTAAATGTTGAGCTTTAAGCCAATTTTTTCAACTCCTCTTTCACTTTCATCACGAGGCTTTTTAGTTCCTCTTCACTTTCTGCCATAGGGTGGTGTTCATACAATCATTGTTATCTGGGTCATTAAGATTTTGTTGTATAGTTCTTCCGTGTATTCTTACCACCATTTCTTAAAATCATCTTCTTCTGTTAGGTCCATTAAATTCCTGCCTTTTATTATGCCCATCTTTGCACAAAATGTTCCCTTGATATCTCTAATTTTCTTGAAGAGATCGCTAGTGTTTCCCCTTCTATTGTTTTACTCTGTTTCTTTACTTTAATCATTTAGAAAGGCTTTCTTATCCCACCTTGCTATTCTTTGGAACTCTGCATTCAGATAGGTATAGTTTTCTTTTTCTCCTTTGACTTTAGTTTCTCTTCTTTTCTCAGCTATTTGTAAGGCTTCCACAGAAAACCATTTTGCCTTTTTGTATTTTAAGCAATAAACTATGTAAACTGGCAAAATTAATTCAATATGTAAGTATAAATAATTTAGGATTTTTTCAAGTTTATACTATTAATCTAACAAAGATATAGTTTTAAATATTAAACATTTTTCTAAAGTTTTTAGATTATATATTTTTGTGTATTGATTTATTCATACTGCCTGCCAAATCTTATACCATGTAGAACAACTGTAAAACAAACTATTAGTACATTTAATTCTTAGTGTTGATGTATAGCTTGTTCTTGTATATCTATTGAAAGCAAGTACATTAAGAATTTAATTTTTGATAGATGAATTTTCTCAGAAAGAGGGATCTGTGGTTAGTATCAGTATTCTCAGACACATGGGGCTTCCTTTTGGCTCAACTCAGAAGAGTCTCCCTGCATTGCAAGAGATGTAGATTTGATCCCTGGGTCAGGAAATTCCCCTGGAGAAGGAAATGACAACCCACTCTAATATTCTTTCCTTGGAAATCTCATGGATAGAGGAGCCTGGTGGGCTACCATCATGGGGTCTCAAGAGTTGGAAATGATTTAGTGACTAAACCACCACCACCACCACCACCACTCAGACATGTGCCATTGTATTCTAATTTCTCTCAATCTAAATCTTTTGGAATGGAGTCCAAGGAAAAAATTCAGAAGACAATGAAAAATAATTGCTAGTATAGCCTATTCAATATTAAGAGTACATAGTTAATAGTTAATCCATGAACAGTGACAAGTATTATTGATTATAACAGTTTTCATGTTTTCTTTCATTCTGGCCAATGAGAAGACATTTCAGATCAGATCTTATATGAAATGTCTCTGCTTAACCAAATATACCAAATATAACATGTACAATCAGTAGAACATGAGTTTTTGCAAAATAGAATGCTCAGGATATTTCATGCTGCTTAAGTATTAGTTAAAAGCATTCCTTTTGTAGTCAGTTGTATGATTTATATCTATTAAGTAGCAAATTACCCTAGGAGTAAAATTTTAATCAACTCATGTTCACACTTTTGTAGATCAAGTTAATAAAATTATGCTCAAAATAATCTTGTGGTAGACAGAATTTTAAATGGCTTTAAGATTACCATCTTTAAGCTTTCACCCCTATATAGTCTCCTTTCATTGAGAGCCAATAGAGCCTATAAATATACAGGATACTACATTATTAATGTACACAGAAATGAGGAAATAATTTTGAAGATATAAGTAAGGTTTTTAATCATATAACTTTGAGTTCAGGAGGCACCTTGGATGGACTTGTCAATATCAGAAGAGATTTTTTCTGAAGTTAACGCTGTGCTGTGAGAATCTCTGTAGAAGAGACCTGTAGTCAGGACCTGAAGGAAGTCTCTCAGAGTTGAGAGTGGTTCTTACATGAGCTAGCAAGATAGTGTGAGCCTTATTGCTACAATCATAAGAAGTTAATTTCTTCAGAGAGTCCCTTGAGTCTCAGATGAGACTGTACTCCCAGCTTATATGTGAGTATAGTTTGTGAAACACTGAAACAAGGTCCCAGTTAACCTATGCTTAGCCTCCTGAGTCATGGCGCTGAGCTGGAAGTCAGAGAAAACTCATTGCCAGCTGACATACATATTTAAGAAACAAATCACGTCAGAAATTTAAAGTACAAAGTTAGGTGAGCTTAGGTTTAAGGACCCAGTATTTAGTTCAACAATATCATCAACATTAATTTTCTGTCCACCTCTATACTCTGCAAATTTCCTCTCCTATATTGTTACCCTGCTTATTTGGCTTATATGCAGAGGACATCATGTAAAATGCAAGGCTGAGTGAAGCAAAAGCTGGAATCAAGATTGCTGAGAGAAATATCAACAGCTTCAGATATGCAGATGACACCAATCTTATGGCAGAAAGCAAAGAGGAACCAAAGAGCCTCTTGATGAAAATGAAAAAGAAGAGCATAAAAGCTGGCTTAAAACTCAACATTCATAAAACAAAGATCATAGCATCTGGCCCCATCTCTTCATGTCAAATAGATGGGGAAACAATGGAAACAGTGAGATATTTTATTTTCTTGGGCTCCAGAATCACTGCAAATGGTTTCTGCAGCCATGAAATTAAAAGATGCTAGCTCCTTGGAAGAAAAGCTATGACCAACCTAGACAGAATATTGAAAAGCAGAAGCATCATTTGCTGACAAAGTTCCACCTAGTCAAAGTATGTTTTCTTCCAGTAGTCAGATATGGATGTGAGAGTTGGGCTATAAAGAAAGCTGAGCACTGAATATTTGATGCTTTTGAACTGTGGTGTTGGAGAACATTCTTGAGCATCCCTTGGACTGTAAAGATATCAAACCACTCAATCCTAAAGAAAATCAGGTCCTGAATATTCATTGAAAGGAATGATTCTGAAGCTGAAGCTCCAATAATTTGGCCACCTGATATGAAGAGCTGACTCATTGGAAAAGACCCCAGTGCTGGGAAAGATTGAAGGCAGGAGGAGAAGGGGATGGCAGAGGATGAGATGGTTATATGGCCTCACTGACTTGATGTACAAGAGCTTGAGCAAACTCCAGGAGTTGCTGATGGACAGGGAAGCCTGGCATGCTGTTGTCCATGGTTTCGTAAAGAGTCAGACATGACTGAGTGACTGAACAGAACTGATGTCATTGACCAGATGGATCTTCAGTGTGATGGGTTTCCTTTCCCATTCAGTTGGTAGATATTTAGTTGTTTGCAGTATGCCTAGTAATAAAAGAGTCAGTGTTTATTGTCACCCTGGAGAAGTTAAGGTGCTAGACAACAGCTGTGTTTAAAAATCTAAAGCAAAACAATTTTGAACCAGTGGATTGAAGTTTAGCAAAGATGAATCATAACTTCTCTTTGAAGCATTCATATGCCATTTACATAAAATGGGAATATGTGGACTGGTAACAGTTTATGTGAAAAAAAGAGAAACTTTTGGTTGACAAAAATCCAATATAAATGAAATGCTGTTTAAAAGCATATGTAATACTAGGTTATATTAAAAGTAATAATGTAGACTGACTTTTGCACTCCATATCTCATGAAGAATGAATATGACAGATACTTATAAGTTTACATGGAATTGTGAAAACTAGACAGCATTCCAGGGAGACCAGTTAAACTGAAAACTAAAAATGGTGTTACATGACAAAAGGTTAAAAACTCTTTGGAAGTTATATATGAAAATAAAAACACATAAAGAAATGCTTATTGATCATTACTGTTTTCTCAAGTAGACAACCTGTCAAAAAAAAATCATGAGTTCCAAATCACAAGAGAAAATGTTCAGTAAAATTCTGAATGACCATCTCTTCACACGTAACAGTTTTCAGTGAGAAACAGTTGAAGTATCACTATAAGTTTTCTCTAGCTTGATATTTATATAATTATCCAATTTATCCTGAAAAAACTCTGAAATTGCTTAGTAAAAATATTTGTACTGATTTAAAGATAAAATTCATAATACATAAGCTGAGTAAACTTTCTTTTTCTTCTTAGTACAAATCATTTGTTATCAGGTAACATTTGACTGAAAAAAATGAAACAAAACTAAGCAAAGTAAATAAAACAAAAGCTGCGATTATAATTTTTAAAGCATCTTTTCTTATCATCTGATATTTTGATGCCCATATTCTCCTTTTTTTCTATATTTGATTCTTTCCCAAAAATTAAATTAATACTTTCAAGTATAATATAGAGTACAAAAATGGAACTACAAATAATTATTGGCATTACCTCACTGAAAAATGAGAGTTCAAGGTTATCAATTCTATAAATATAGAAGTGGAATCATTTTGGGAAAACTATTTTCAAATTACCTATGTACTATCCAATCAATTTACATATCAATACTAAGTGAAAACATACAGTTGAAGACTCTCTCTGTGGATTCTCCAGGTTGAATGTGATTACTACCTCATATTTGCTGCTTTTTCCATGTTAGAGATAATTATGGGAATTGTTTATAAGCAAATCTAAAGTAAACTACTGACAAATCAGTAAATTGGTAAAACTATTATTTAATATCAGTTCAGTTCAGTTTAGTTACTCAGTTGTGTCCAGCTCTTTGAGACACCATGAATAACATCATGCCAGGCCTCCCTGTCCATTACAAACTCCTGGAGTTTGCTCAAACTCATGTCCATCGAGTCGGTGATGCCATCTAGCCAAGTTATCCTCTGTCGTCCCCTTCTCCTCCTGCCCCCAATCCCTCCCAGCATCAGAGTCTTTTACAATAAGTCAACTCTTCACATGAGGTGGCCAAAGTATTGGAGTTTCAGTTTTAGCATCAGTCCTTTCAATGAACAGTCAGGACTGATCTCCTTTAGTATGAACTGGTTGGATCTCCTTGCAGTCCAAGGGACTCTCAGAGTCTTCTCCAACACCACAGTTCAAAAGCATCAATTCTTCAGTTCTCAGCATTCTTCACAGTCCAAATCTCATATTCATACATGACCACTCGGGGGGGGGGGGGGGGAAACATAGACCTGACTAGACAGACCTTTGTTGGCAAAGATATGTCTCTGTTTTGAATATGCTATCTAGGTTGGTCCTAACTTTCCTTCCAAGGAGTAAGTGTCTGTTAATTTCATGACTGCAATCACTATCTGCAGTGATTTTGGAGCCCCCAAAATAAGGTCTGACTGCTTCCATTGTTTCCCCATCTACTTCCCATCAGTTCAGTTCAGTCGTTCAGTCGTGTCCGACTCTTTGCAACCTCGTGAATCGCAGCATGCCAGGCCTCCCTGTCCATCACCATCCCCCAGAGTTCACACAGACTCATGTCCATTTTGTCCATGATGCCATCCAGCCATCTCATCCTCTGTCGTCCTCCTCTCCTGCTGCCCCTAATCCCTCCCAGTATCAGAGTCTTCCAGAGAGTCAACTCTTCACATGAGGTGGCCAAAGTACTGGAGTTTCAGCTTTAGCATCATTCCTTCCAAAGAAATCCCAGGGTTGATCTCCTTCAGAATTAACCAGTTGGATCTCCTGGCAGTCCAAGGGACTCTCAAGAGTCTTCTCCAACACCACAATTCAAAAGCATCAAATCGTCAGTGCTCAGCCTTCTTCACAGTCCAACTCTCACATCCATACATAACCACAGGAAAAACCATAGCCTTGACTAGATGGACTTTAGTCAACAAAGTCAAGTCTCTGCTTTTGAATATGCTATCTAGGTTAGTTAAAGCTTTTCTTTCAAGGAGTAAGCGTCTTTTAATTTCATGGCTGCAATCATCATCTGCAGTGATTTCGGAGCCCCCTAAAATAAAGTCTGACACTGTTTCTACTGTTTCCCCATCTATTTCCCATGAAGTGATGGGACCAGATGCCATGATCTTCATTTTCTGAATGTTGAGCTTTAAGCCAGCTTTTTCACTCTCCTCTTTCACTTTAATCAAGAGGCTTTTCAGCTCCTCTTCACTTTCTGTGATAAGGGTGGTGTCTTCTGTGTATCTGAGGTTATTGATATTTTTCCTGGCAATCTTGATTCCAGCTTGTGTTTCTTCCAGTCCAGCGTTTCTCATGATGTACTCTGCATAGAAGTTAAATAAGCAGTCTGACAATATACAGCCTTGACGTACTCCTTTTCCTATTTGGAACCAGTCTGTTGTTCCATGTCCAGTTCTAACTGTTGCTTCCTGACCTGCATACAGATTTCTCAAGAGGCAGGTTAGGTGGTCTGGTATTCCCATCTCTTTCAGAATTTTCTACAGTTTATTGTGATCCACACAGTCAAAGTCTTTGGCCTAGTCAATAATGCAGAAATAAATGTTTTTCTGGAACTCTCTTGCTTTTTCCATGATCCAGCGGACGTTGGCAATTTGATCTCTAGTTCCTCTGCCTTTTCTAAAACCAGCTTGAACATCAGGGAGTTCACGGTTCATGTATTGCTGAAGATTGGCTTGGAGAATTTTGAGCATTACTTTATAGCGTGTGAGATGAGTGCAACTGCGTGGTACTTTGACCATTCTTTGGCATTGCCTTTCTTTGGGATTGGAATGAAAATGGACCTTTTCCAGTCCTGTGGCCACTGCTGAGTTTTCCAAATGTGCTGGCATATTGAGTGCAGCACTTTCACAGCATCATCTTTCAGGATTTGAAATAGCTCTACTGGAATTCCATCACTTCCACTAGCTTTGTTCATAGTGATGCTTTCTATGGCCCACTTGACTTCACATTCCAAGATGTCTGGCTCTAGATTAGTGATCACATCATCATGATTATCTGGGTCGTGAAGAACTTTTTTGTACAGTTCTTCCGTGTATTCTTGCCACCTCTTCTTTATATCTTCTGCTTCTGTTAGGTCCATACCATTTCTGTCCTTTATGGAGCCCATCTCTTCATGAAATGTTCCCTAGGTATCTCTAATTTTCTTGAAGAGATCTCTAGTCTTTCCGATTCTGTTGTTTTCCTCTATTTCTTTGCATTGATGGCTGAAGAAGTCTTTCTTATCTCTTCTTGCTATTCTTTGGAAATCTGCATTGAGATGCTTATATCTCTCCTTTTCTCCTCTGCTTTTTGCCTCTCTTCTTTTCATAGCTATTTTGCTCAAGGTCAGGAATGGCGGCAGTAAGGAGATACCCCTCGGCCAAGGTAAGGAGCCGTGGCTGTGCTTTTCTGGAGCAGCCGTGAACAGATACCCCATGCCCAAGGTAAGAGAAACCCAAGTAATATGGTAGGTGTTGCCAGAAGGCATCAGAAAGTAGACACACTGAAACCATTCTCACAGAAAACTAGTCATTCTAATCACACTAGGACCACAGCCTTGTCTAACTCAATGAAACCAAGCCATGCCCGCGGGGCAACCCAAGATGGGTGGGTAATGGTGGAAAGATCTGACAGAATGTGGTCCACTGGAGAAGGGAATGGCAAGCCACTTCAGTATTCTTGCCTTGAGAACCCCATGAACAGTGTGAAAAGGCAAAATGATAGGATACCCAAAGAGGAACTCACCAGGTCATTAGGTGCCCAATATGCTACTGGAGATCAGTGGAGAAATAACTCCAGAAAGAATGAAGGGATGGAGCCAAAGCAAAACAATACCCAGCTGTGGATGTGACTGGTGATAGAAGCAAGATCCCATGCTGTAAGAGCAATATTGCATAGGAACCTGGAATGTCAGGTCCATGAATCAAGGCAAATTGGAAGTGGTCAAACAAGAGATGGCAAGGGTGAACGTCGACATTCTAGGAATCAGAACCAAAATGA